>NC_055664.1:16024156-16672281 GCF_017976325.1 Chelmon rostratus | reverse complement strand
CCACGTCACTTTGGCGGATTTCCAAATATATGTAGGAGGTGGGGACAGCCTGAGAAGGCAGTGTTTCAATATGTTTTAAAGGGATAGTTCACAGTTGGGTGCAGTTTGATGGAACATCCAAAAATTAAGCTATACTAGGGTAATGTCACCATCCAAAATACCTTCAAAATGCATGCAGACACCTAAAATACAAGAAGAAATTGCTCAGAAATGAATCCATCCCTCTGACCACTGGCTTAGTTTGCACCTCCAACCCTCACCTGCTTTGATGTGGATGCTGGGGCTACGAATCTTGCCCGCTTGGTTCTCCGCAGTGCAGAAGTACTCGTTGTCGTGAATAATGCTGTTATAGGCAGAGGGGGAGAACGGGTAGAGCTGAAGGGTGCCGTTGGCATGCACGTGGCGGATATGGGGCACGTCGTAAATGTCGTCTCCGGCGGCCAGGTACCAGCGCAGGACGGCATGGGGGGCGCCGCCCGCAGGGCAGGGCAGGGACACCCCCACCGAGCTGGAGAAGGTCACCCGCTGCAGGGAGGCGTTCACAAAGTACAGCCGCGTGGAGACAACATCCTCACTGTTGACTGTCAGGATAGAAAAGGAGACAGAGTCAGTCAGTTGGTCGGTGTCAGATCTACAGGTAACATTCACATATCAGACAAGTATGAGGAGCATAAGCACAAAGTGCATCGCTGAGGAACAACTGACATCGTCAACGTTTCAGCAACACTTCAAACTGATTCATTTGAACACTGAATGAAAAAGCATAGTGTAAAAAAAATGTATGAAAATCATTTAGAAGCTGTTAACGCATGTGTGTACATCCACTATACAAACAACTTACAACAAGTATTAACGAAGGATGTGCAAAAATGCAGCAATTACTCACTAAAAGCAGTGTTTGAAGTGCTTCTGTCTCTACTTAAAACATGTTGAAGCGACTGCTGAGGTAATAACATATGGGATCATGATATAAATGGTGCATATTTGCCAACTAGTTGGTTGCCAAAAAGCTTTAAAAATGGATAAATTGATTTTAGAAAAGCATATTTTTGGCCAAAAAACATGAACTTGCTTGAATTCCCCTTTTAAGACAGCTTCAAAATTAATCATTTGTTCAGTAATTTTTAATGAAATGCCTTGAAAATAGCTTACTATTTCATATAAAGCAGAGAATGCAAATATCAATTGCTAATTAAAAAAGAAAAACAAATTTCCCATTTTTCCATGTTCCATATTTGATCTGTCCTTCTAGTTATTTTTTAGGCACAGTGTGTTCTAGAGATTAATGTGCAACATTTTCCATGAGTCAAATCACTATTTCACTGGAAAAAGGCTATTTTAAGGTGGGCATGACTCACTTTGAAACATCACCGAAAACACCACCTGATCTAATACCAGCTCACACAGACATCCACAAACAGTATACGAGCTGGATCTGCAGGCATTCAGGTCACCTCAATCCCAACAACTCCCTCCCTGTGTGCCAAACTGGAGCCAACCATCCTATCCCATATGCATTATCCTAATATCTCTAATCTAATATATGTGTCCGGCGAGCCCTTTGGAAATCTGCCTGTCAATAGCAGGAAAAAATGGGACATGCGGCTCAACCCCTCCGCCACCCTCATCTTTCCTGTCGACATCTTCCGTCATTCAGGAAAACGAAGTATTCACACAGGCGCGATAGTGAAATGCTGCGCTCCTCAGGCGTGCTCAGGTCTGTCATTTTTACTGTAGGTAGTTCTCCATCTGCAGCCGTACAAGCCCGAGGAGCTGGATACTGTAGATGTTTGCTGTAAAACAATGGTACTGTGGCACAGATGAAGAGCTGCTGCCAGATAAGTTGTCCCAGGGGAGACAGACCACCATATATCCTCTCTCTCAAACGCCCTCTTCCCGTTTAGAACCAGGTAGCGAGGCGTCTTTTAAGATCTGCGTGTTTCTCTGTGCATTTGCTGTTGGGTGGGGGGTGGTGGTGGTGGTGGGTGTAGAGGAGTGTAAAGAAGTGCTGAGCTCAGCTTGGCTGGAGGCCAGGGGAAGACGCTTTGCCCCGAGCCAGAGAAGTTTCTGCTCAGACAATGATACTTAATTAATCCCTTTTCCCGGATTGTGTCAACAATGCCTGGATTAGCCCTATCTCTTAAACTCTCTCTGCGCTGTGAGGAAATGGGGTCTTGGTTTAGACACATCAATGGAGATAGAAAGACGCTATCAGATGTCATTTAGGCTCTAATTTCTACAGATCCCTCACATCAATGGATATCATTAGTAACTAGCTATTAAAGGAGATACAGAAGCCGACTGGATGTCTTTTTAAGATCTTAATACATGGTGAGATGGATGAATGCTTGATACAAAAGGGAATTTTTTTATATCTGTCTGGTATAAATGGTAACAGGCAATGACATAATGACATTAATAACATGACATGAATGGGATGAATCACATCAGAGGTAAAATGCAGGGATTAGGGATAAAACCCATACTGACATAAGGTGATTTTCACTCTCTCCTCCATTGTCTGCCACTTTATGCGTCTATCTGCATCCCTCTATCTTATCTTTCTTCTTCTTCTGAGTTTCCCATCTGCCACCATTCTTTCACCCTTAGCAGACACCCCTCCAAGACACAAGCACGCTTCCCTCTTTTCTTTTCCTGCCACACTAGAGACAGGCAATGTTATGCGATTGGAATTTGTATGCCAGACGCAGAGAGTTAAACCCACATAATCTCCCCTCGCATTTAACACACACGGTCTATCCACTCTGTAATCACACTGCTGTGGGAGGCCGATGTCCGACTTCCCCGGTTCTCATGTACGTGTGGGTGTGAAGCGGAAGGAGCGATATTGTAGACAGGACACGGGTGGCTGGTTTGGGGGGAAAGGTGCTCAGGTGCAAAGGTGTTTGGATACAAGCGAGCGAGCGGGTAAGCGTGCGCATGCGTGAGCGTCCGTGTGTGTGTGCGTGTGTGTGGTAAGGTCAGAAGGATAGAGGTTAATGTTAAACGACTGCCTCAGTTCTTGATGTCGACCTCAGCCAACAAGCAGAGGCTGAGGCGTGCGGGAGAGAGATGCAGCTCGGCAGAGATGCTGAAGAGGTAGAGAGTCATTGTTCTCCTGCCTGCCAGCAGAAAAAATGGAGCAGATCCTCTGTGTTTAAAAAAATCTGAATTCAGGTCAAGTTCAATCCACGCTACCGTTCGAATCCGTGTCAATCACCCTCACAGGTTGCTAGGCTGACTGATGTGCACTTTCAGCACCGCGGAGAGTGCCGCAATGTACAGCTGGGCGAGGAACACACGGGAAGAGTTTCCACGGCGAGCACACGATGAGGAAACTATGAGCAGATGATACCAGTGACAGTGACCTGCTTCTCTCTGATGACAAATGCTATTTTTAGAAGCTGAATATTTTCATGACAAAAACTATTTATTCAAACTGTAAAAGCCCTCGCAAAAGAAACATCACACCATGAGAACTTGTATTCAGAGCAACATCATCCTTTCACACACTGGCACTGTTCTCCTCGTCGGACGAGTGGTTTCCAACCTTTTTTTTTGGCCAATGCAGCCCTACAAAATGGTCTCAAGTACCCTTAAATTTCACACTGTTCAGAGATGAGACAGCCTTTGTGGTGTTTTGCATTTCGCCACAGAGAAAACGGTGGTTGCAGTGGATCTGTGGCTGCACATACAAGAACAAGTGATCCTGAAGATTTTTTCTTTTTTTAAAACAGGGTAGGTCAAGTTTCATACACACTATGAGATTTTGCCCCTTTAAAATGAAGCAACATCTTCTTACTACCCCTCTTCAAGCAGTTGTAACCAATTTAATAAAACAGGATTTTTTCCCTTGTCTTATCTGAACATTTGCAAAAGGCCAGAAGAGGTTAATTTATCCAGAAATAAAGAGATTAGAGGAAAATCTGAATGAATAAACATCAATTTGTGCAGGAGAAATATGCCTTTTCTCCTTTCCTAGACCTGTCAATCATCTCCCATCCCCTCAGATTTGTTCTGTGATCCCCGGTAGGGGTCCTGTTCCCCAGGTTGGGAAACCACTGCTTATTCAAAATATGCTCTAAAACCGGATAATCTGTTCAAAAACAAACAAACCTTAATCATCATGTGATATCATTAAAAATGGCCACAAACAACTTCAAATCATGCTCAGATGCAACAACTCAAACTCAGAGGGAAAACCTCTAAAAGGCAGCAGCTTATGATGCGATGGCTAATTGCTTTGTCCTATGCTATGAATTCAGGTCACTGAGTTCACACACACACACAGATGCACGCAAAGACACATGTGTACAAACACACGAAGCCGGCCCCACGCTGCACAGATTACCGCCTCCAGTGGTAAAGACCATCATGACGATGCCGACCATGTGTCTTATCGCAGTAACCGTTCAGAATTTGATGTCAGAACATCAAAATGGAATGAGGAAGGACGAGAGTGCGGAAGAACGGTTAAGATGATGAAGCCTCTGAGGGGTTCCCAGGCTGCAGCTGCAGGTCATGTGTGATATGATATAGACATAGGAGAGCTGTCATGTGCTGTTGGACAATAGCGGAGTTCCTATTTTCTTGACTTCCCTGGAGTCTTGGCCTCTTTACGATATCTGACAGTTGAGGTGTGCAAATGGGACAGCAATCACAGACATTATCTTCATCTGAGAACGCAGTAAGATGCATTAAGGAGCATGATTAGGGACATCGGCCAATTATCTGACCCAGACCTTGAGTGAAATTGGGATGAACTGTATAGATGACCACAGGGAAACTAAAGAAACGTTGCTATCGTTCAAATATCATAATCAACTGTAAACATCTCAAACAAACAACATCAAGCACAATAACTTAGTTTTTCCTCTGTTTGGGCAACATCTAACCTCAGATGGTTATCAGAGTCCTGTAGCCGCAGGCTCCCTTACCACCCTTTCCCCAGCAGAGAAAGAAGGAGCAGAGGAGCAGCACTCATCCGATCATGAACTGTATTTTGATTTCCTTCTTCAAGCTCGGATGCATTGATTAAAATGAGGAAGGTCAGAGTGATTTGGGGTGAAACACCCAGAAACATCTTTTCCTGTCGGCTGAGCCCTTCACAGTCTTTCTCTATATTTCTTCCTTTTTTCCTCCCTCTTTTTTTAACCTTCACTTTTCTTTCTGCTTGTGTTTCCTTTTCAGTTTTTCTTTTGACTCAAATCTTTTTTTTTTTTGCTGTTCACTCAAATACATTTGCACTTTCTTCCTGTTCTTGCAGTGGATATGAAAATGGAGTATGAATATGTATGCTGGAGAAGCAAGGATATTGCCTATGGTGAACCGCTATGCATAATGCAGCTTTTTCTGTCTCATCTACATTCATTCAGACACACACACACACACACACACACTGAGATTCATACCATCACGTGCATAGAAAAACAGGGCTATAAATCCCTCTCCTTCTCCCTCCCCAACACACACTCTCTCTCTCTCTCCTTCAAACACACACAAAGTCACATAAACACATTTCAGATTGCACATATACGTTCATAATAGCAAGTAGATTTTCTATGTGGTGAACCATGTAGTACTACAGATAACAGCACACAAAACACATTCAGGCCAAATAACAGCTGAAGCATTGAAGTCGGTGGCAATACAGCCTTTGCAGTGATGCTACAAAAAAAATGGCAGAACATAAAAGCCAAAAGATATGATCATGTTTGAAAGAGGGTGCTTCTCATTTACCATACAATGACTCCAGATTGAGATATGCATAACGGGTTGCATGACAATGTGTCTCTGCTTTTGTGCGCAGTCAGAAAGGAAATCATTTCTAACATGGTGCAATTTCACTGGGAGAAACTGTAGTCAAGACAGAAAAACTGCATGGCATGATACCAGGGATGTGAATACAGTATGCATGCAGAGGCACATACAGGGGAGGGGGGTAGGTGGTGGTAAATAAATCCTTTGCACAGTTTTATGCAGTGTCAGTAAAATATTAGGCAGCCATTTCAGCATTTGAAAATTGACATCTTCCACTTCAAAAGGATGATTTCCGCTGTTGAAGTGAGTGTTGGATTTGTAGAGGTGTTTTTTTCTCTTCCTATTCTCCCGCAGAGACAGCGCCATAAATTGCTTGATAATAAGCAGAGCAAGAGAGAGCGAGAGAAGGAGAAGCTGAGTGAAAGACAAGAGGTGATTGTGAGACGTTGAAGTTTGATTGTTGGATCCTTTTGTCATTCAAGAAATGACCGTCAATCTTTCTCCGTGCGTAATGGAGAGGGCACCGGGCTACCGGACACTACAGCTGTGCGTAAAACCTGTTGAGTGAGCGGTGAAAATCCACTTCTCTGGGTGCCAGTTTAATGCAGTTAACAATGCTGTTGCTATGGACTACTTTGTTGTTTGTTTTGAGTGTGTGTGGAAAGTGAATGGGCTGTGTATGATTATTCCAAAGCAAGACCTTCCGTGCACTACTGTTCATTTTTTCTTTTTCCTTAAGCGAAAATATAAACTCGCCAAATCATATTATGAGGAGAATTCCCTGTTTTGATTAGAGTGCAAAGATCTGCAGAAATGTTCGTACTGAATTTGTGAGACCGATGGTCGTGTTTGCGCCGCGTGGTTCAAACGCCAAAAGCAGAGCGCCAACACTTGACAATAAAAACAGGCTTTGCTCGCCGGAGCACAACGAGGGAGGCGAGTTAACCTAAAAGTGACATGTAGATATTACACCGTGGAGCTGTCGCTCCCCAAGAAAACTGACAGGTCGTGCAGGCGCAGCGGTTCTCGGAGCCGGAGAAATTAGACATGTAGTGGCCCCTTTCATGTTGTCACATCATGTGACTTTTTTGGAAACGATCGTGCGTTGTTGGGGATATGCGCAATGGGTAGATAGGGGGTGAATTCCATCCAAAATACCCATTCCTGTTTCCTATGACTGTGTGAGCTGATTGCAAACAAATCTTTATATGGAGGTTAATTATATAGGATAATTACGCTGAGCCACTTTATTGAATACGTGGAATTAAAAGAAAAAAAATCCTGCGCTCGGACACTCTGCACAAATCGCTTTTACTTTGCATCATCCATCCATCCATTATCTATACACCGCTGAATCCTTTACTTTGCATCAAATAGACCAAAATAGTAAATGTGGAAGTACGTGTCACACAGCACTCTTCACGGTCCCCAAATGAGAACAAATTCAGCAGGACTTTACACCGTGACAGATAAAGAGAGAGACAGAGAGAGAACTCCGAAGTTGTTGTCATACTACTTCCATCATCCACTGAAGCCTCGGTTGTCCAATCCAGACGCAACATCTCTGAGTGGATCGTGCGGGTGTAGCCTAGTAGCCACCAGACTCTGACTCATACCGCAATTACTGGGCTCCCCCTCCAAGCACTTCTCCTCTATTCGGTATCTGTTTTGATTCCAAATTTACACTCAGCCCGTGGTCTGCAACGCCGCAGATCGGCGGCTCAGGCCGGTCTCAGGAATACACAGGTGTCCCTTAGGGACGAGAAAAGACACCGTACAGGTGGTGTAACCGAGGATGAGATTGGCAAACTATCCCACTATCCATTCCCCCCTATTACACTTCATATGTGTGTAGAAATGCTCGTGAAACTTGGTGAATTATCCACTAAAATCAAGAAAAAAAAAGCAGTGACACTGAATTACATAGGTGGTAACATTTCATCTGATCACATAGTACACAGTATAAACAGGTCAGACTCAGGCACAGACACACACAGTCGAAATATATGAAAACAGGAGAAACGAGATGCTTAGTTCACCAAATGCACAAATAAAGTCATGCATAATATAGAAGGCAAAGTGCTTTACGTCTATGCAGGACGTCTCAACAATGTAACACAGTCAATATTCTGTTTAACGTCGAGTATGTGTTGCAGGGGGCCTGTCGACCGAAACTGGATAAAACCGGAATCACATTAATTGATGAAATAATTATAGCAAGAGCTCTCACTCCATCTCGGTCACTCCATGGCATTTTATCCCCCTCGAAATTCGTACAATTACTGATTGAGTCTCCTTAAATCCGCCACCAGAACCACTGTCGCTTTTCTGACTGATTTAAAAAAATAAATTAATTGTTTTATTATTTAAGCCTTGTCCAATTTCTCAGGCCCTGTTCTGGCCTATCAGGCCTAAAAGCAGATTCCCACACAGCCCTCAGCTGAGTTCGTCTCAATTTTATTTCCATAAAATGACAAGCAAGCTCCCAAATCATGACAAAGAAGAATGAATGTATCCTCTTCCCCTCCCCTCCTCTCCTCTCCCTCTATCCATCCATCTATCCATCCCTCTCTTCTCCCCCTCCTCTCCGCACTCATGGGTGCAGGTGTGCTGATATGCAGCCAAACCAAAGTAACAAACGGACAGTATTAACCTAATGAACGTCGAGTTAATGACAAGGAACGGCTAGAGAAAAAGACTAAATTCTCTTAAAAATTTGGAGTGGTGTGATCTGTAACGTGTTTTCACACTGGTGTAAAAATTTAAGAAAAATGAACAGATAATCGTGTGCCATTCTAGGAGGCGCGGCCAAGCCAGGAAAATACGCAGTACTAATGCATATGCATGTATGATAATAGACCTACCTTTCCCCCTAAAAATAAAGTTTATTAAAAAATCACACAGCCCTACAATAAACAGCGGCCACACGAGACAGCAAACCACAGCTGACTCGTGCAAAATGAGCGGAACATGGCGTTGAAAAACAACGGAAAATGGAAGTTTGTTTTCCACTGCGTTATCTACATCTCTCCCATCTCAAGCACTCTTTCCGCTCCAGTAGCTGTTTGCCTGCTCCCCCCCTCTCCTTCCCTCACCACACACACACACACACACACACACACACACACACACACACACACAGAGTACATCTCGTTCAGTCACGGGACAGGGGGGGTGTACAGTGTGTATAATCGAAATAGACCCTGTAATCCAATTACATACAACAAAAACAGCACAGAAGTCCTCGCCGCAGCTGCAGCCTGGCAGAGGGCACTGCCAAGGCCAGTGATGGAGACCAGGAGCGCGAAACACACCCACAAATCGAAACAAATGCTTAAGATGATGTCAGATGTGTTAACTGATAAGGTTTTTAATCAGGTATCTTCAGGTCCCCCGTGCGTAAAGAAAGCGCATGAAAACGAAGTGAAAATAAAACCTTGGCCATTTTTGCCATTTGTGTGGTTGTAATATAACTTATAGGAATTCATTTGCAGGCAAACAGGATCACTCTCTCCCGTCTGCAGCATTTACAGCGAAGCCAATCAGTGGAATCTGGTGCCACAGAAAATGGTGGATGAATAATTAGACCAGGGGTGATGATAACAACTGAGCCTGCACGCACCGATACTCCTACATTTTACCAAAGAAAATAAACTGTAATATATGGCCTGGGCTTTTAAATGTCCAACTGGGGCACATTATCTACAAATTAAAGGCCAGCGCTCAATACCCTCAGCATCAGTTCACACGTCTCTCATAAAATGTATTGACCCTTGCTGCCACACACACACACACACACACACACACAAACAGGCACATCTTATTTGTGCTGCTCCAGGACAGAAAGTCAGCATATACATTCAACTCTTCTGCCCCCTTGGACTTTTGCGAGTAAACAGCCGACAGCTGTGGCCAGCATCAGCGCTCGAGGTCGCCACGTCTATCCGTGCGCGCGCCTGCAGATCCTTATCAGCCTCTCCTTCTATTCAACAGTCTCCATATTCACGACACCTCCACATATTCATCATGCAAAATGCAAATGCCGTTGTCTCATCCTAACGCACGCAGCGTGCACTTCTGGGACCTCTGCGCCTTTTCCTCACTGTTCATCCAAACGAAGTGCGCACTGATTTTGATGCTTGTGATAAGCTTTTTTTTTACAAAAAAAATCCTTTTATCAGCTCATCATAGTGAGACAGAACGAACGAGAGATCCGGGCTCTCCGGGTAGGAGGGAAATGAACGGGATCAGGGAAGCATTATTTCAAAACATTAGGAAAAAAGTTACCGGTCATCTTCCAAAAGGTAATTTAGAGTTTGATTTGACATCTCTGCCCCTCCTTTGAGATTATCATCAATCCAGTCCAGCAACATTTATCAATCGGATAAGCTAATAAACACGCACAGCCAAGTTGAGCATTGCACTGGTGAGCGGACAGCATGCAGATAAGCAGCACTTGCAAGAGACGCATTTCCAACCTACCTTCTTGCAAAGAATACAGCAGAAGTAAAGTTACAAGCCACATGCCATTAAAAGCAGTTATATTTCACAGGAATGTTGTGCAGTCCCCCGAGAAGAGTGCACGGCGCAGCGGTCGGCCAGGCGAGGCTCCGTGCTGGACTGGATCTAGTGATGCTCCCCGGCGGTCTCTCCAGCCCTGGTCCCACACTCTTCCAGCGCCGAGAAACGAGCCGCGGAGAAAGTACCGCCTCTGCTCACTGTTCTCTCCTCCCCTTACCGGGACAGGCTGCTGTCGCCCCACCCCCGGTATCCTAATGATGCACCGTGATGGAGAGGTGAGCTCTGCGCGCTAACGTTAACCAGCGGGACCTCTTTTACGCGCACTGGATCGATACTTTTGTCCGGCAGCTTGATGCAGATCCACCGGCAAAGTTCAAAACGCACCGTCGTACAAGTCATTTAAATTTTGTTTTTATGAAAGGAAGTAAAAGGGGGAAAAAAGCCGTTGGAGGAGAATGCCTGTGCGTATTTCCCATGCAAATCAGCTCAAGCATTTCCATAAATCAGTTGTCATTGTCTTAGCAGCGGTGTGGGCAGAGGGTGAAATTGTTCGCACCAACAGACAACACTATTGTAAAGTTAGAACACCTGCAATTGGGAGTGTGAAGGAGGAGGAGGAGGAGGAGCAGCGCAGAGAAGCTGCAGCTCCCGATTCAGTCATGGGGAGAGTGGGGCTGCACTCTGCGCTGCGCACCTGCCGGTCACTGGCAACACTCGTGGCGCTCAAATCACTTTTCTTTAGAACAGACTTAGTAGTTTTGGTGTTGAAACACAACAAGAAGGAATTATCTAAAATCAGCTTCATTAAAAAAGGGTGTATCAGGGTTCCACTTTGATCGAGATGATCAATAAATTCGATCTGTGAATCTCGTCCATCGATTGTCTATCTCTCTCTCTCTCTCTCTCTCTCTCACACACACACACGGGTGACAAGTTAACTGAAAAGCCTGAATAAATGAGTGGAGACACATAATGAAGGCGGATGCTTCCACACAGCACTGCAAGGTACAATTAAGCAATTAACATTCAGTCATGCTCTGTGGCATGTAATACTGAGCAGACTCTGATTTTCTATGGCCAGAGGAGAGAAGTGACTTTGAAAGAGGGTTCATTGTTGGAGCTTCAGTCACAAAGGCTGCTCAACTGGCTACTGCTTCAACAGGACCAGTACAGGGAGATCTGCATTTAGATCTACGGGAAAGACGTCAGTAAATAGGGCCGAAAAATTGTGGTCAACAGCGATGCTTGTGCATTAGTGTGATGTAGTGAAAAACAGATGAGCAACTCTTCCTCAGGTGTCAATGCATGACCAGACCGAGATTTGGTCAGATGAGCCGTCCTGTACCATATTCTTGCCAAGTGGCTGTGTGTGGCTTACACCAAGAGAATAGGCCTGAATGCTTGACCCCTACAGAGGGGATCCGGTGGCTCTCTTATGCTGTGGGGGGAGCACTCTGCTGCCATGGTTTGGCTCCACTCAGAGTGAAGGGTCACTGCAAATCAATAGAAAGTTGTTCTGAGTGATCGCCGTTATCCTGTGATGAAACATCTCTATCCTCGCGGGAGTGGTTTCTTCCAGGTTGTCCCCATCCACAGGGCACGAGGGCTCTGCGAATGCTTTGATGAGCATGGAAATGACATGAATCACTTGCTGATTCACAGCCACCCGCTCTCAACCCAGTAGAACAACATGTGGGTCATTTTGGAACGATGCATCACACGCTCTCCGCCATCATCATCAACACCAAATGAGGGAAGATCTTTTGTTCCATCCTTCCAGTAGAGTTGCAGAGACATGCAGAATTGATGCCAAGGTGCACTGACACTGCAGCTTAGCACCTGACAAGGACGCAGTCTACGTGGGTATGGACGCTCCATCTGATGCAATGTCAGCACCGCTGTACACGCTGATCTACTTACATGTGGGTTTCATGTTTTGGACTCATCTTAAACTTGTTTAACACAATAATTTTCCTCACTGCGGCTCTAAAATCAATCAACCGAACCCCCCTGAGATCATTGATCATTCAGATAAACTCCTGAATGATCAAAACGCACGAAAATAAACAGCGAAGCACAGCTGATTGTTGCTGCCAGCAGCTGTGCTCGTCGTCCACTCAGTCGCGCTACTTATCTGACATCAAACACCTTCTACTTGACGCAACCTCCGTCATCGCTCCTCCTGTGTCTCTCTCTGTAATATAATGTGAGTGTCGTAACCAGAAGTAGTCCTGGTTGTGGAACAGAGGCAAGCTGTGGCCTCTCTCACTCCCACCGAAGAGCCGCTTGTAGTGTGGCAGGCAAGGCAGCACACTCTGCCTCCACTCTCTATTATGTAACAGGTGGAAACACACACACACACCCACGCACTCTCTCCGTCTCTCTCTCGAACAGACCCACAAACGTACGCACACAAACACCACAACGGTGACGGGGACGCGTTGAGAGTGAGCGCAGCACTCAGCATTACACATTCTGTAGATCTGGAAGTGTGCTTTAAAGTGATCTTTACTGATGAACACCTTCGCAGCTGCGCGCACTCTCCCAGCTGCAAACCACAGTCCAGGTTTAAAAGTGCAGCCTGAAGTGCACGGTGAGTGATATGGGCACTCTTGTTCAGAAACCTGACAGCCCTCTGGGAATATAATCTGTCTCGGCATCGTGTATTCTGCACCTAAACACTCTTCCTCTTCTCCCAATGACAAACTGGTCACATAACAGCACCCAACACCTTGACACTCCAAACCAAGCTCCACCCAGCAGCCCTGCACGGCAACGCATGAAGTCTCTGTCAGGACTTCAAAAGGCAGCGTGGCGAGCTGGTTAAGGGGCTGATGTGAGTCGGCCTGACAGCGCCAAGCAGGTTGTACTGTATGTCAGCCAGTGATCATCATGGGGGCTGACAGGCTGAGCTGGGCCAGCCAGGCCGGAGAAAAGGCAAGCAGCTCCCAGACAGCTCGAGCGACTTGTCACTGAGGACAGGACCCAGGACAAGCTGCCACCACACCACTAAAAAAACCCACAGCGCCATGTGACTCATCTCCATCACTCTCCCCGTCACTCTGCTCCGTCGTTGCCTGGAGATAGGGAAGGAGATAGGAAAGGAGGGGAGCGAGAGGGAGAGAGTTTGTTGACTGAGGAAGAGGAGCGGGTGAGCGGGGCAGCAGAGAAACAAAGCAGCGACAAGGGGGGTGAGGGGCAGAAAGAGAGAGTGATGAGGCGGATAAGTTAATGTGGATGTTAATGTTAATGCTCAGACAATCAAAACTCCCCTCAGGCCCTTACTACATGCTAGGATCATATTAGCGCTAATGTATCCAGTATTAATGCACAGCCCCCGGCCCAACGAAACCTCAGCAAGGTCAGAATCGGAAGAGGAAGAGGGCACATGGTGCTACGGCTTAGCTCTGTGCAAGGTCACAGGGATCCAGATGAGAACGGGGAGAGAGCTGCAGGAACGGGGACGGCAGTGGCACCCGGTGATGGGTCAAACGGGAGAGTTATGTTCCTTTAAAACCACATCATGGCGGCAGAGGCACGAAAAAAAACTGCATTTTGTGTCAAAACCAAGCAACGTTCCATCGAACTCCCCTCTCCTCAGTGGGGGCCGCCTAGCTAGCTCTGCATGCCGCCGTGTGCGAGCGAGCCTCTGCATTAGGCTAATATGAATCACACACCAACGTGCTGCAGTGCATTAAGAGGAAGGCGCCGACCAACGGAGTGTGTTTGCCTTTAACCAACCATGCGTGATTGTTGTGGCAGATGTGCGAGAGTGTATCAGCACATCAGAGGGTGTGTGTGTGTGTGTGTGTGTGTGTGTGTGTGTGTGTGTGTGTGTGTGTGTGTGTGTGTGTGTGTGTGTGAGCATGTGTCTGCATGGCGGCAAAGTGCAGGACATACATTTCTGGCTGCTCTCTCTAGCCCACAGTCAGCCGCGCATGCACGTGTAGTTGGGAGTTGTTTGCGCGAGTGTGTGGTTTTTTGCATGACGGTACGTGCGCGTGCACATGAGACATCAAGGGGTGTTAATTTATTCAAATGAGCTGGTGAGGATAACGAGTGGATGGGGTGAGGGGCGGATGTGGCATGTGCAGGGGGGGCACCTTCTTCTGCTGGAGGTGCGTCTCTCTCCCCCCTTGTTTTTTTTCACATTTGCAAATGAGACTATTTGCATGGCTGAGGAGGGAGGCAAGAGAGAGGAAGACGATGAGACTGAAAAAACGAAAGCAAAAAAAATAAAAAACTGGAGATGGGGGAACGGTGCGATTCTGAGGCAGACAGAACGCCCGCAGACAAAAACATACCGTGCCAGGGCGATACCACCACTTCCAAGATGGCTGCCGCTGGAGGCGTCCTCTGTGGGACCAATCTAGAGACCCGATGCTCTCGCTCCGCAGCGGGTGACACACAAACACACTTTCTGACTTCGGCTGCGCCCCGCAAGCGTAGCGAGGCGAGTGAAATTTGAACAGCTCAGTAAAGGATTAACATTCATCATCTGAATTTGAATATATTAAAGAGTGAGTCAGATGAATATGGCTGTGGCTTGAGCAGAGATATTGATCAGAGATATCTAGTGACACCCAGTGGTCGCAATTAAAGATGTTATCAGAAGATCTAATGCTGAATCTCCTGCATTGGCTGATCTTTGCTAAGTTTTCAGTGGGGCAAACTGAATGGAGACTCCATTCCAATACATCAGTAATAACAAAAGCCTCTCCTGCAGATCAAATGTGGCCTGAAAGAGAGTCTCAAATACTGAGGAGTGTTATTTGTAAAATATCTGTTTCATTTAGATTTAACGGAAAAAACTAAACCGCCAAATATCAGGAAAACTTTTAACCACTGTCATAGTAAATGATGCACAAAGTGTACTTGGTACTTCCTTCACCTGGGGTTCTCTGCACTCCACGATATTATTTCAAGATATTAGCCGTACTATCATGCTAACAACTCACTGGTCAGCCGAACTAGGTTACTTTTCATCTAGTCATTCAAATTAGAAATACTGTGCATGTTAAGTGTCGTACTTCAATCTCAGGCCATCTCCAGGGTGTGTAAATAAGGGATGAACAAGCAGAAATAAACCTGTTTACACTCAAATCTTCACAGTTCTGGTCTGTTACATCACATGAAGTCAACAATAAACTGATGTGAGAGAGAGAGAGAGAGAGGGTTGGCAGGTGTGAGAGGACGCTGCAGAGCTTAGCTGAGGGCAGACTTTCCATCTTGACCCTCTGTGCTTTGATCTTATCGCTTTCCCACGCTTTAACACTCCTGTGCCGCCGTCTTACTGGTGAACCTGCTCCACACACAAACGCAGAGCAAAACACACCCACAACAACAGAACGATGAGGCTGCACAGCAGAGAAAAGCTGATTTAAGCCTCATACCCTTCGACTTGTACGACTGCAAGAATATCAAACTGAACAGATGCATCACAAGAAACTGTGTACAAGTACGAACCAGGCGGCGACCAACTGAGAAGGGGTCACTGACGTTGATTTGAAGGACAAGGCCGGTCATATTCTATATTTATAATCAACAAAGGCCACGAAAAGACCATGTTCCTTCATTACCATCGTCATGGAGCGTGAGTGGATCCCTCGTATGAGTCCAGTCCAGGTTTTGTAAATACTCACTGGTTCATCAACTTTTTAACAGTTTGTCAAAACTTTTTAAAGTTTTAACAAAAGTTGTTTTTTTTTTTTATTTAAAAAGTATCGTGCCCAGTTGTTAATTAAAAGAAGCTAAACTCTGCATTCCTGAACTGTATTTAAAGATTTATGGCTTCAGGAGGAATCGATGGGCTTTGGGAAGGGAGTCACGGACAGGTTAGAGCGGCTGAAAAGCACCGAAAGAGGGATTAACACTGAGTTGGTTTTAGGGATTCACTGATCTGATGCTGATATCGAGCTGAAACCGCCTGAAACAGATGCATGTCTACAGGCGCAGATGTTATTTGTCATCGGCCTCAATCTGAAAGAGGAGCATAAAGCTTTCAGGCCGGGCTGGTCTCAGGACGGTACCAGAATCAGATCAGAACTGAATTAAGGTGGATCAGTGCATCTCTTTTGTTGACGAGGGTCCAGATTTTCACAAGATTTGTTGAATCCAAAAGTGGTTACAATTACAAATACATAGATAGAGAAATACAGATAATATATCAGATATGACAGAGGTCTGGCTGTCTGCACTTAGTGAGATTTCAACGGTGGTGACACGTAACTAAGTACATTTAATCAAGTACTGTACTTCGGTACAAATTTGAGGTACTTTTACCTGAGTATCTTCTTTTTATGCAGCTTTGTACTTCTGCTCCACTACATCTCAGAGGCAAGTATTGTACTTTTTATTCCACTACATTTGTCTGACAGCTTTAGTAACTAGTTACTTTTCTGATTACAATTTTTCATACCCTTCCTGCCCAGTAAAAACCACGTATCTCTACATATTTGTTGCTTATCATTTTGAATTTTGTCTGATAAATTGAAGACTTGAATGTTCCTTTACGGGTAGAGAGAAGCACAAGCTGAAAACAGGCTGTTTTTCTGAGATCATGAAAATATATAAATATATAAAAGGTACAGCAAATGATGCTTTGATGCAGATTAAACTACCCAACAGGGCAGAAAGTAGATCTTAAACATCCACAGACTCAAAATACAAACCACACATAAATGGAGCAGTAATATTAATCCATAAACACACTGCACTACGTTTATTTGTAGTGGAGTACTTTCACTGTGTGGCATTGGTACTTTTACTGAAGGATATGAACACTTCATGACCAGATTTCAAGCAGCATGAGATGACTAAGAATTGCAGAGATCATCTCACCTCAAACTGCAGGTGCATCATTAAAACTGCACAACTATATTAGTTTGTGAAAGGAGGAGGCCACGCCAGCAGACAGCAGCATGTAGTGACTTCGGCAGTTGACTTTGTCAACACATCGCCTTTGAATAGATTGTGTCAAAGCCACCCATGCAAGGAAGACACACTCCATCCACTCTCCACCTGTTTGAATGCCTCCGTCACGCTGACGCCCTTTGTCTCAACAGTTAAAACTCATCATGAATGCTTGTGTGAACAGCAACCCATCAGGCCTCTCACACCTGTCCAACATGGTGCGTTTCTCTCTTTCTGTGTGTGTGTGTGTGTGTGTGTGTGTGTGTGTGTGTGTGTGTGTGTGATGTTATCAGCTCCAGTGAACTGTGTGATAAACGCTTCTCATGCTTACCTCAACTGAAGCCCTCATGGAAAGCAGCTGACCTCAGGCCTGGAGGGCTCCAACCGGTACAACCGCCTGCTTTCAGCGCTAGGCCGCGGGCTGTGTTAACTTTCCCCGAACGGTCCTTCATTTTTCCACACATTCAGGAGGCTGAGAGAGAGAGAAAGGAGAGGAAGAGAGCAGGGGGTCCTGGGGACTCACCCAGCTGACAGCTCCTGTCTCTGCCTGTAACGACTTATTTATTCAGGGATAATTAATCAGGCGCACTTTCTGGCGGTATGATTAATGCGCTTTGTCATCTCTGCTGCAGCGGTGAAAATACAGTAGTCTGCCATGCCACTGTGGCCGTGGCTGCCTGTGATGTAGCGGAGCAGCAGGGACGTCAGTGGCGCATGAAGGAGACCATTTGCGCAAAACACTCAACTGCAACATGGACTGCTTTTGTCATGTCGGGACCACTGAGGGTGGTCTGCCGCTGCGCGCCTCATGTCTGTCAGGAAAAGGTTTTTATTTGGTGTGAATCTGCAGCATTGACAGTTTTCTTACTGTTATTTGATTTCTGACTCGTACTTTTCACCTACTTGTTTCTTCCCCTGCAGACAGCAGTTTTCACTTCTCCCCGGCCTGTGGAGGGAAGTTGTGGCCGGCCAAGCGCGCCTTCCTGCTGTCACGCTGGTCTTATGACGCCACCTCGTGATCGCTTATGTTACCACAAGTACAAGGAACTACATGGACATCCGCTTTTTAGATATGAAGCGGGCACCCTACTCTGTCACCGATAGAGTGAGCAGCGTGACTAAAGCATTTCATCATACAGCCTGAAAAAAAGTAAGAAAGCAGCTGAGGAAAGAGGCAACCAGCAAACTAACAGGCGGTACTATGACTGCGATATAAGCTGCAGCGCTGCAGGCTGGAGCGTCTGCGACAGACGAGGCGCGGTTCAAAGCTCGCAGAGCACTTTTATTTTCTGTTGGTTGGGGTTTTTTGGTGTTGGTTTAGTTTAACTTCTGCAGCAAATTTATAAACGCGCAAATCAAAAAGCGTGCCAGAAACCGTGTGCGGTGATTAAATTAAGATAACGAGAGGAGCCCGCTCGCAGGATGGACGCACACGCAGATGAGGGGAGCCGGAAGAGCTGACCGAATGAGGAAACAGGCCGTCAGGAAGGTTTAGGTGAGCACACCTGAAGAGGGGGCGTGTCCTGGCCAGACAGGAGCGCTTGTTTTGTTCCTGTTCTGCCAGAGGTATGATCAGGTGATTTCTGACTTCTGATTGGTATTTACAGCATATTGCACAGTATATGTGGTGTTTTCAAACGTGTTAAATCTATTACTTAACACTTTTATATTGTTATCTTACATTATATATTTTGCTACCTTCATACTGGTATCTGTTGCTTTACATTGTTAAATTTTCTCTCTAAATGACAAGCTAAAGCTGTCTTAAATCCTTCAATGCTTCACAAAGACGGCCTACAAAGCTTATTCATTGATGTGTTTGTATTGATTGATTGAATTCAAATCCTGATGGTCCAGAGCAAAGTAAACTCAAACACAGCAAGGATTATTTTTTTACACTTTATTAATACAAAAGCCTTGTATTCCTACACACATAACAGTTGACCGCATCATAGCACGTTCTGCCACTCTCCGGGTTCCTGGCCGGTTCTGATCAGTTCACTCCTCTTCAACACGTCTGGGCTGTGGACAATAAAACAGCAGTTGTCATATTTATCTACTAAGACATGTTTTATTAAATGTCATGTTAAGCTGTTAAGAACAATCTGCCACATTTTTTTCTGAAAGCATCAAATTTTGACCTTTTGGACTTTTTTAATTTGTTCATATGGCCAGCAGATGTCGCTATAAAACCATGTTCATTTCATTCCTCGGTTTCTTACCTTGGATTTGCCGCATCTGGTGAGCCTGTTGCCTTTAGAGAAAAATTAGATTGAGTGATTAGTTCTTCCCAGAGCTCAGAGCCATCGTGCAAGCTGCTCTGATAACAACAATGATAGAAACAGAGCTGTAAGATGGGAGGAACAGACACATTTCAGCCTCCTTTACTCAACGAAAATGGTTTCAGGGGCACTTTTGTTTGCACTCAGCCAGTTTTTTCCAGCAGCACACTGCGTGATAGCGTCTCACACACCTTCTGTTTCACACTGTTTCGTCCTCACTTTTTGTTTTCACTTCCTGTATCAAACTTTACTTTTCTCCTCAGCTGAAATGCATGTGAAAGCACACACACACACACACAATGTAGGTGTTGACTTACCTGCCAACAGAATGACAGACAGGAACACAATTATCCCAGCGAAGACCAGACCTCCAACACGTAGTGTATGGTAGTCTACAAGGGCACATGGGAGATTGTCACCACACCGTCGCTGTGATCTATGACAACTATTGCTGGAACCCTTCTCATGGTTTTCTCTTCCTCCATTTTCCATTTCACTCCCCACAATCTAGCTCCGGTTATTCCTCCATCTCTCTAAACGTGCCCATTCTGTTTGCTCATCTGCACGTGCTGGCAGAAACTCCTTTATCCCATGCATGCTTTCCCCAAAGGAGATTAATATTTAAAGTATTTCACCTGAGCTGACACACTTTCAAGTTGAAGTTACTAACCGTATACAAAGTCTGCGTCATAGTCGATCTCTGCACCTGCGGATGGACATGGGAAGACATGGTCTCAAGATAGATGCACACATTCAAACATTCAAAAAGTTCTTTTCTACACATTGTCGTCCATTTTCTGAGTGGTTCTGAGTGCTTTTTTAATCTCAAGGACTCCAAAATTGATACACATTTGATAAGATCTCAGTCCATATGTTAGGATTTAGTTATTCTATAACTGTCTGTACTGTTGATTGGCAGATTAACAGTGATGGGTGTGAAACCTTTGGACAAAATAGTCATTCTTCATTATCTCATTGTGTTAGCTTCTAATCTATGAAATAATAGTGACATTAAAATATTCCCTATTTTTCTTGGGACCCCCTGAAACCCCCTCAAGGACCCGTGGGGGTCACCCTGTTACCAAACAGCCATGTGTACTCAGTACCGCTGGCACTGGCAGTGCAGATTTTGTGAATATGGTTTGTTGTGGCAGATTGTGAGAAGGTAGGCCTGAGCTATGTGGCTGCACGACTCCCCTTGGCTTCTGTGCTCTCTGCATGACCTATTTTAAGCTTCATATTGTTCACCATTGATCAGCATATGTTACTTAGCACTTGATAAGTCATCCTTGTCAGCGGTCATGACTCAGAATCAGAAAGCAATGTTGGCTGTGGCCTTGCAAACACTATGTCACCCACATGGTGCCACATTAAAGTGGCTCTTTCATACATCCCCTGCTTGCAGATAATCAGCAGTTCAGCTGCAGTGTAACTCACCTTTGGAGGACATGATGCCTCGTCTGATTGTGTGTTCAGTGGACAAAACTGGAGGGACATAATACAAACAGTTAACAAAAGGCCGGTGATAACAGCAGCCGCCAGCTGGCGATCCGCTCACGTCTGCTGTTTCAAATAGTTCAAGCAGGAAAATCTTACAATAAAAGCATTCACCACCAGGTCTTCTGTCTTAAAACTGTTGTTTGCAGGGGAGAAAATTTGTGTGGATTTGGTTTCAATGGTCCCCCCGTTTTAATTAAAATGTGGGCTTATTGACTTTGGATGAGAGGTGGTTGAAAGGCTCTGAAACTCTATACGTCCTGTCAGACTGCCTCACTGGGCTCCCTGCTACGAACTTAAGAGCAAAATGATTGCCTTGATCTTCACTAAGAACTTCAAGAGGCTAATGGCAGTATTTATCCACTTCCCCCCACCCTTTCTTTCTCCATCCTTTACACACAAACACACACACCCCATACACAAGGTGCTCGTTTGATCTACATCTACCTCCTAATCATTAACTTACACAGACTAACAGAGTAAAAATTGCCTCGCTGTCTCCGTTTAGTTCAAGCATGACTTTGTGAATTGTGGACTTTGGTGCCTTCGTTTATAATGTGTCCGGGGCTCTTCAATGCACCACTGACCATAAAGGCACAGCGGACAGTTACTCATTAATATATTACAGCACCAATGTTCATTAACCTTGAACCTTGCTCGGCCTGATTGAGGTTATAGATGGGTGCAGGAGAGAGTAGCCGTGTTGACGCCTGCTTAATAATGCAGAATTGATAGCCAGTGTTTATGGCAGATTACCACACCACCCCTAAAGTGCAGCAATGCACCGCTGCCATCAGATTTCTTCAGTGGGGGTTTAGTTAACAAGAGCACTGACAACACAGTACTGTCTGTCCTCTAAACCCACTTTTACAACAAATTAACTGGAGCACATGTGCTTTTCTATTTTGCCTCATTAAATAATGGAGCAACTTAACTTTTTATGGTGAGAATGTCAATAATTTCTATTTTACAGAGAAATCAACATTCTAGACATCAACTAACCCCTCCAGAGCGTGGATTAACAGGGTACTCGTGAGGAAACGCGGTCCTATGATCCCACAATAACAGCTTATGCAAATGTTTAGGCTTCTGAAGCACACACAACTGATTGATTTTTATGACATGCACGTTTAATTTAACATTCGTTTAGGAAAGAAAGTTATCACCCACCTGAGCTGCTGGCGGTTCTGTATCACCTCTGTCCAGGTGTGTTTGTGTGTGTGTGTGTGTGTGTGTGTGTAAGGGGCAGGTGCAGACCGAACTCCCACCCCACAGATCCACCCTCTGACACCCACACGCACGAACCGCCTCTACACGCCCACAGCCATGTTTCAGCCAAGCAGCTCGCTCACATATTTACAGCCTCATCCTGTGAAGTTTGATCCCCGATGGCAATAAAGAGGGTATATCTGCCAACCTTTGGATTCATAGAACAACGTCCAGCATATTACTGGCTCTGCATTTTCTGACACATGTCCATAGCCCCAAGTAGCAGCTTGTAACCTTGACTGACATTGATAGGAAGTGATTTTAAATGCTGCTGGAGGGTTGCTTGTGAAATCTGATGTTCTCGGCTAAAAAGGCTCAATCATAAATACCCGGAAGACATCATTACGTGTGGTCAGACATACTTTTATTTATTTATGCCAAAAGCACAACAGGTTGCTACACAACACGGCCTCATGCGGAGAATGAACAGAGCGTTTACTTGTACAGCGGCCGTCTTTAAAACGGTTAAACTCAGACTTACGATTGGTGAAGATTAACAACAAGCGCTGTTGATTTGTTCTCTCGCTATGATTTGGCCTACAAGAGGCTGCTATTAATGTACAGAAATAATAGCAGTTTTAACTTCTATCAAACCCAGCACTCAAACTTTCCAGAAATGTACTACATTCAAAGCATCATCACATTAGAGAGACTGACTAAGCAATTTAATGAACAAACAAGGCCGAGAACAGAAAGAAACCCGGGCTTCACAGATTTGCAGCGCTAGTGAGTGTGCATGGAGAGACTAATCATAGCCTGCTGGAGACTAGTTAATCCTGGTGGAGCCGCTGACGGAGCGGCGGAGTAGATGTGTGGAGAAGAAGGCAGTGAGACAGCTGATGCAGGAGCCTCCTCCACTCTGGATGTTAAAACACTGCGTGTGTGTGGAGGAGGAGCTCGTGCAGATACCTGCAAACCATTCCTGTGCTCAGTCAGAGAGCTGTGGCGGTTGAGATTGTCTTATATAAGGCTCGTCACATTTACATGTAGAGATACACATGCACTTGTGATATACACACAATCATACTTACACAGGATATGCACACGCATATATACCCACATGTGCACGCAAACACGCCCAACCACTCAAACGTAGGCCTAAATGAAGGATATTTAACAGTATATCTTTTCTGTAAACTATCTGGATTTATATATATACTTATATATGTATACAGTATATATGCATTAGTTTATAATCCAAATATGACTAACATTATCCAGGACAACTGACAAAATAAACACAAATCCTAAAACCTAAAGGCAATAAAGAGAAGTACAAAACGAAGAACAGTGGACGACACGACATTAAAAACTCTTCTGGGGCTTCAAAGACAATCATGTGTCAAAGGTGCTACTGGCTAAGACAAAGAGCTGGAGTGAGTCACAGA
Source organism: Chelmon rostratus (assembly GCF_017976325.1). NCBI lineage: Eukaryota > Metazoa > Chordata > Actinopteri > Chaetodontiformes > Chaetodontidae > Chelmon > Chelmon rostratus. The sequence goes on along the minus strand of NC_055664.1, from coordinate 16,648,652 downwards.
AAGGCACAGGAACGGACACTGAGGGACAGCCACGATCACAAGGGACACAACAGGCTAAAGGTTTGTCTTCAGGGCACAAGGTTTATGTACATATTACACCTCTAAACGTATACCTCCCCTCTCACGCTGTCACATAACCAGGTGTCATAATCATCAATTTCTCCACTGTCACAGTGATCGTGTGAAGTCAAACTGATCATCATTTCAGAAGGCACTCGGTCCGGTGGAGCTGCCTCAGTTCTCTGCCGCAGTCTCTGCAACCACCGTAGCTGAAAGAGGTCAAGGATGAGTGATTTAGTTGAAGCACAAGTGCAAAACATTAAACTTGCCGACAGTCATTTCTTTCCAAATATTTCTCTGCTTCTGTGCTGGTAGTTCTGATACTCTCTCAGGGTTGGTGAGCACATGCAGTGCTTAAGATTGTGTATTGCTGACTTTTTCTAAAGGACAACATGAGTAATATTGTGCTTTTTACTCCACTACTTTTTTATGCAAGGCATATAAAAGCCTTATCAAATGTGATGCATACAATAAATACCCTTACAGCAAGTAAGAATTACTTCAGATTAGCTGCAAAAACAAAACTTTTGCTCGTAGTGGAGGATGTTTTTACTGCGTTTTGCTGCATTTATGTGGGCAAAGGATCTGAATTCTTCTTCCACCAGTGCCTTTCAGACCCTTCAGGCATGAATGAAACCACGTTATGAAAATCAACTTGCGCAGATTTGAAACATAAATGAGGCCAATAACGCAGATTCTAGACATTTCACAAGCTTTAGCTTAACGCAGCAGCAAGAAGTAGCTGTTATAAAACTTGTTTCTTTGGTGGTGCGTTCAAGGATATCTGAGCATCCTTGAACTGCTCTGAGAGCACCATATGAATGAGCATTGCTGCTAACTTGATGAATTCTACTTTTGACTTTTAAAACCGTGCTGGTTAACATCCTAAAATGAACTTCAAACCCGGGAATGAAGCATGGATGCTGCAAAACTGAACGAGCAGTTGGTCGTTCTTTTCATTTAAAAGGACGTTGGCAGTGAAATGAAACTCTTCAAATGAAACCACAGGGCGGGTTAAGGTGGCAAACTGTGACAAATTACCCATCACAGGTTGCCAGCTGGATTTTATACTTTATATTGAAGGCTTGCTCTCTCTCTCTGTCTGTCTGTCTGACTCACACAGGACAGTTCAACATGTGTGAGCAGGAATCGTCCACCTCCTCCCCTGCGCTATGGGCACTCCCAAATGGAAACTCAATTATGGATTTGTGTCAGGGGGTTAGGCAGAGGTGAGAGGAGCTGACAGAGAGTTTAAAATGTTCATCTTACCCATGGGGACAATCAGGTTCTCCTCCTGTTTCTCCTCGTCGCCGGGGGCCCTGAGGAGGGGATCGTGGTAAGCAAATCATGTGGTATAACAAAAAATAAAAGCCCTGAAAAGTTTCTTTAAATCAGAGAGGGACGCTGACATACCTGGTCTTCTGGTTGATACTGCAGCGGCATCGTCGACCTAGAAACAGAAGAAATAATTAGTCGTGTTGACGAGAGGTCTAATTAGTTAGATGTGGTATCCGTGTCACCGCTACCTGAAAACGTAACAGGGTAGACGTGCAGTAAAGACTCACAAATTTCTCATTAATTATTTTTAATGTGATTGCAACACTCAATTACGTGAATGCATGTGCACATAATAAAACGATACACAAGCACACACACACACACACACACACAGGTTAACTTACTGAGGATGAGAAGAATGCCCAGTGTGAAGAGCACCACAGCGAATGCCAATCCCCCAATCCTCAGGCTCTCGTAGTCTGCAAAGGAAGTTTATGCCAGAATGCCACAGAGGAGCAGGAGAGAGACATCAATCAGTGTGACATTTATTGCAAGAGGTGTTTTATGTGTGGACACTGTCTCCATGTCCTGACAATGTCTTCTAAACTTACCATAAACAAATTGGTTTTCAACTTCCTCTTTGCCATCTGTGAAAATATGAGCGAAACCACACATTTAGAATTAAGGTGTTCACATTGTATCAGAGTTGTAATTAGAGTACATTTTCTGTGTCCCTGTGTTAATTGTTAATTCATCTCTCTTCTCTAGTGCTTTTCTATACTTCTATAAATTCTTGCATTTCCGATGAATGTGGCTGAGGTCTCATTTGTTCATTGAAGCCTTAGCCTTCACCTCCTGGTCTAGCGACACAGGTGAGCGACGTATCGTATGGATGACGTACACTTTGATTCAAATCCCACTGGTAACTAAACCCCACACACATGCTCTATTTCACTTGCAAAATATGTCACAATACAGAAACAAGAGACACTCTCAAGTTCAGTTTCCACTATGTGTGGTAAAGAAGCATGCATCACTGTCTGTGTTTTTACCACTCAGTAAATTGTCAAGTGCTTCAACAGCTGGCGTAAAGATATTTTGGACAAGTCTGCACCTCACGATTGATGTTCATGGCTGTGTGTTACCCCGCAGCAGACTTGTAATCAGTGTGATCATTTACTCAACCACTGTATTTCAACACAAATTCAAGGCTCTTGTACTTTTTAAGCCACTACATGAAAGGTTGCCTTTATAGAGATACGTGGTTCTCACAGGACTCATCTACAGCAGTAAAATGCAACATTCACATTAATGCAACAGTAATATTGCCCCAAAATCACCAGATATAATAGCAAACACTGACACCCGACGTGCACTTTGCTACTAATTCATACTTACTTTTACTTAAGAAAGACTTTGAATGCAGGGCTTTTGCTCATGTGGAGTACTAAGTTACCAAACTTAATCATAGTTTAGAAGCCATATAAACCAACTGTAACTATTCTGTATTTGGATAGGATTTGGAAAAGTAATCTACACACATCTCATACAGATACATCATCTCTCTTTCCTACCCAACCAACACTCTCATCTCTTTAGGGCTGATTTCACTCTATATATATAAAAAAATCTATTTCTAATGAGCATTGGGATCTGCTCATGTTGTAACTTAATCTGTACATCTGCCACTGTTCGCTGCAGTGGGGCATTCCATGAGGGTCTGATCTGACCCGGAAACCAGTAGGCCCATCTATGTGGCTGTGTGACCCCCCCATTAGAGATTAAACCAATTGTACTCACCCTGTGCACTGGGGTCTGCTGCAGCTGAGAGGGGAAGTGGTTTGAGTCAGAGAGTGAAAGGAAAAAGGACAGGGCAGGAGACCATGAGTGAAAAATACTTTAACACTATCTATCTATTTATCTATCTATCTATCTATCTATCTATCTATCTTTCTGTTTTACCTAGCACAATCTCCAGAGTGCCACAAAAAACAGTTTGCAGCACAGCACCACGTCATCTGTTTGCAGTGTATGAATGTGTGAGCATGTGTTTACGTGTCTTACATTTAATCACATACTACAAACAAACCTCACACACACACACACACACAAACAGTCAATGACTAGCCGGTCCACGAAACCCACACACAAAGCCCTGAAGTGGTAACTGATGTTTTGCTACAAGCCCACACCCAGCGAGTGCCTTTTCATGTAGCATCACTCGCTGCCCCAACACTGCCTCCCTATGGACGACTAGTGTGCACATGTATGCGTGCATGTATACACAGGTGTGTGCGCGTGTGCGTGTGTTTCATGACAAGGGGGGCACTTACCAGCCACACACACCAGGAGCGAAGAGAGGAAGAGCAAAATAGTTTCCATGGCAACTGTTGACATAGAGTAATAATGAGGGAGGGTGAGAGAGAGAATGAAAAACAAAAAAATTACAGTGAGAGAGGTCTGTTTCAGTAAGCTGCGCTGCTCCAGCTCATATATGACCCTGCAATTTGGGATACAGACAGTAACAACTAACACATGTACACATACAGCTTATAAACAGCACACAGACTATAAGCACATAAGCGCTCGCAGTGAGCGGTGGTGAAAGTGGGAATCACGTCACACAGCACTTAGCTGTATCCAAACCCCTGAAGTTTGACTGATGTAAAAGGCCTAGGGATGTAGTTTTATCTGGCGAAACGATCCATGATCACAGCCTGCTTACATGTTCCCTTTTCCTGGCAGAGATTACTCCTTCCTCCCTGCGGACATCACACAACCTTGGCCTATTTTCATGCAGGCCATTCAATGCTCACACGCCGACTGTGTCTCCTACAAAATGTTTTCATGTGATTTTGCAGTGGGAAATACATTTTTCAGGAGATGGAACGTCGCCCAGATTTTTTAGTTTTAAACATGCTGGCTGCATGGCTCCAGGGGTGGCGGTGACGGTCTCCATCAGTCCCCCACTTTCCTCCAGACTGACGACTGTTGGATATATTACCATGACATTTAGTACATATTTCTATGGTTCACCGATGATGGACCAGAAAGACTGTGGTGATCACATGACTTTTCCTCTAGCACTTGATTTATGACATAGACCTCCACGCTGTATACAGTCCGCGAGACTGTTTGAGCCAGCCCACGAGGCGATTCATTAAAAGGACAAAAGAACAAAACAGCAACCTGAACGCACCACACATGAAGTGGTTGATATCACATCAATTAATCATGACGCCTGTCGACCGATTTCCGAGAGAAATGTGCAGACGGTTATTTTTTGTTGAAGTAAAAGGCAAACCAGTGTGTCAGAGTTAGTTTGTGTGTCCTTGCAATGATGAGAAATGTCCGTTTGGAGAGTCATGCAGCAACAAACATGCTAAATTAAATGAGCTGTGAGGACAAACGTGCTTGAGTAAAGTTTACTGTCTTTTGTGGAGTCTGGATGTCCAACATGAAGCTTTCAAAAGACCACATTCTGACAGAGACAGCGTTATGCAGGCAAGTTTTGAGGGGAGCGAGCTAATCGCTAAAAAGCTGAAACCTCATTCAGAAGCATCATTTGTGTAGGAGAGCCTTGTTGCTGCTGTGGAACTGCCAATACCAGACAAAGTAAAATTGCTGTGCAGTGTCAGTTTGTCTGGAATAATTTGTAGAAATGAGGGGAAACTTGATGTGGAAACTTAGTGATAGCAAGTGTCTGTGTGATTTGGCCTTCATGGTGGACATGACCACGTAGCTCCCAGAGCTGAACCTCAAGCTCCAGCAGCTTCTCAGCTCTCTGCTTTCAAATGTGAAATCATCTGAGGTGAAGTTAAAGCTGCGGCAAGTGCAAACACTGAGCATGTTCCTACTCTGCAAGAATTAAAGCCTGCTATGACATCTGGATGTGCTGCTGAGTGTGAAAACTCCTTCAGGCATTTGGTGAGAAGTTTCAGGACATGATAAGTAGACGAAAGAATCATCATCATCATCATCACTAACATCTGACATCAGACACAGTGCCAACTTCCAGAGATTAGTATGATACATGTCTTCAATAATTTAATGTGGCCAGGGATGGCACCAGGGAGCGGGGCAGAGAGTAGATGTAGTCCATCTACCCGTCTGTTTGTCTGTCTTGAACCATATCAGTGGTAGCGGACATGGTGCACTTAAATGAACACAGTCCATTAAGGTCATTAGCTGAGGTATCGACTGCAGCATCCCTGCCCAGTTGCATATTTGATCTGTGAGCCCTCATTCAGATCTGAACAACACACTGGTAACTCTGACATTTATGAAATCACGTGACACAAGATGACAGCTGCGGAACTGAAGGCCAAGCATCTATTAGATTAATGGCATCTACAACCTGCCTTCATCTTGGAACAAAAGTAGGTTGTGAATGTGGGAGTGCAGTGGCTGAGTTTTGACACTGGCATTGTTGTACTTTTGATTTCAATAAGACGCTCTTCTTCGTACATGAATACATACAAACCGGAGACGACAGAGAATTTTCATTTCACTTGTGACTACACAGTCGAGACTGAAACCTCTGAATAGTTTTCTCAGCATCTCTTTAACCACCACAGTGTAACATGTTGTGAAAAAGACGGCGCACTCATAGCGGAGCTTTTCAAAAAAAAGCAAAGCCAGATATGACTGATGAGAGGTGACAATATGGTGTTTGAAGGCACATCTGTCGCATCTTGAAAGAAACATCTTCTTTTTCACATCAAAGGTGATGATTGATGGCTGGCCCCAAACTGTACATCACTTACATTCAGCTCAGACATGTTAATAAACACTAATCCAGCTGAAGTACAGCAGGCAGGGAGATCATCATTATTATTATAGCCATCAACCACCACCACCAGAGTCTAGCGGCAGTCTAAGCACCAAAGACTTCCCGATAATTATCACAATTATCTTTACTTCATTCACTTGTCTCTCCCGATTGAAATATCTATATGGGTTATCTGTATTTCAGGATGTCTACCTGCTTGGTTGCTCCATTTCCACACATATAGTGTTACATATTTAACTGGTAACCATGGTAAACGTTGCCTGTAGCTGTGAACAGACTTTTTTTTGCCTACAGTCTCTCATTTTTTTCTTGAATCATCCATTAGAATTTTCTAGTTGTAACAACATACCATGAGATGTTGATTTTGTGAAATAACAACCAAGTTTTGTGATAAAATGATATGCTGTTACAAGAAGCATTCTAATTTGCTATGTACAAAGAAAATGCCAGAATAACATGAAAAATATCTTGTTATGGTGTGAAACTCATTATAACAAGAAACTGAGCTTCTTTTTTGTCATAGTGGCAACAACACACTGCTCTACCTTTAACATCTGAGTCTACAGAACTAAACCTTCTCTTTGCCACTTAATATCATCCTCCACTACCTTTTTAAAAGTGGAAATCAATTAAACACACTATAATTTGCCTCTGACAGAGCATTCAGTACAGTTAGAGCAAGCAATCAATAACCTTCTGTTTATTCTATCAAACAGTACGCTTAATTGGATAAACACAGACGACTTGTTCACAGTTCACAAGAATCTGCACTGCCTCACAGTGCTGCAAGCCAAAACTCTCAGTGACTGATTCCTCGCCACTGAAAATTTGACACATCTCGAATACAAGAAGGTACTGTGCTTTGCATAATTAGTAAACCCTATCAGTGCTTTGCATCCATGTCTTGCACCTTGTTTACCCATTTTTTTTAGACCTTTAATGGTTCATCTTTAGGGTTAGGCTAAATTTCGCATCACTGGGCTATTTGAAGAGATACTGCCACCTGGATTCCCCAATAACCCCTTTCTCTCTCTTCACAACCCTCTTCCTCCTCCTCCTCTTTCACACATCGCGTGTTGCCCAACTGGTGTGAAAACCTTGACATATCTGACAGTATAAGGGACAAATGGATGGGTGGGATTATCTCTTCCCTGTGTTGCTGTTTTCAATGAGGAACAACAAGAGTTCAACCAACAGTAAAAAGCTTTATACTAATAACAGACAACCTCATTTGGAAATATAAATTGTGCATGACGCAGCCATTTGCTAAATGTTCCTAGATAACCTGCTCCAATCCCCTGTGTGTGTTCAGCCCGATGCTCTCCTGTACCGCCAGTGTAAAGTCAGGTCTGTCAATGTGAGACTAATGGAAAGGCAGAACGTTGGAGGGGAAGATAAGGCTTAGCTGGTGGATGGAGAGGGGCGTCGTGTCTCTTTTCACTCAGAGACTTGTTAATGGGAAGATATGACAGCAAGTGTTCAGGCTTAAGTGGCCTGTTGGACAACCTCCACCGATTCTGGAGGAACCAAAGATAGTCTGGAGTTAAAGGGGGCAAGCAGTCAGTCAGACTCAGAATACGAGACATAAATCACACCACAAAACCTGTCCCTAGTTTCAAGAACAAAGGAGGCAAAACCTTCATGCAATACAATAAGACTCAAAGTGAAAGAGGCTCTGCAGTGATTATTGACAGTAGTTATTATTTTAGAAGAGAATCTCATCAATATTGACAACAAAATACCTTGAGATGCATTTGTGATAGGTCTGTCTACCTTGATTTTATACTGAAGCCCAACCAATTTTTGAGCATTGTGACCAAGTGTGGGCATTTTACAGAAGAAAAATAAAGTTATCACTGTTCTCTGGTTGATAAGCTATTTAAGCTACATTAGATTCATTAGACATTCAGTATCTTTTGGCAGTTCTGCCTTGCAGTTTCTTCCAATGCACTGCTGCACCTATAAGCCTGATTTACCAGCCTAGCTCTGTTCTGTTTCATATTTGTTAAAAGACACTTTTCTGAGCAATAATTTCAACCCTCACATGACTGAGGTAAATGGTGAGATCACAGTTAAGAACATAAACTTTTGTTAGGCTGCGTATTAATCTCTTCTGAGTATTTTTAACCATTAGTGGGTCAGTGTCACATTTCCCATGAGAATCCTTTAGGGTGTTTGGCAGCATGGCACGGCCCAGTGTGGTGCATCATGCAACTAATCAGCAGCAGCCGCTCTCTCCCTTGGTGTGATACATAGCACCTGATCTTTCCTTAACCTACCTTATCTGCACTATTGTTTCGCAATATTTAGTTCCACTGCCAGGCTCCCCTTTGTCTGAGAAGGTCAGGCAGGGTGACTGTATCTGTTTGGGGAGGACAAGGAAAAAGCAGGCTGTTTTCTGTAATTTGGGGACAAGGAAAGGGCAGGCTGAAAGACAGTGAGGATGGCCAGCGAGCAGACAGGGACATTAGCAGGAGAGTACAAGGCGAAGGGCATGCAGAGGAGGCACTGTCTGAGGACAGAGGGCAGGGGAAGGATGCTCTGTTTTATGTCAGCGGCATTTCCAGAAAAAAATACGCAAAGCATTAAAAAAGTAAGGTCAGGAAATGTGATGAGGGAGAGGAAGAAACAGGGAGGCGATCAAGGAGACGATGTAACCAAAAGCAACAGGAGCAGTGAGAGGGTAAAGCAGAGTAAAGCGGCAGAATGATCAACAATCACCGACACATAAAGACATGATCTAACCTTTTGGCATCGTGCTATCTGACAAATGTGTGAGTCGCAGACAAGCTTAAGATCAGTGTGACACCAACTTTTCTAAAGCAAACATCCAAAACTGCCGTTCAACTGATGAATTATTGAAAATGTGGACAAGGTCATGAAGTATGGCTACAGTGTCCCTCTGGATATCTGTGTGTATTTATGTGCAGTTTTCTAAAGGTAAGGTTGTTTGGCATCAGTGTGCCAGATCTCACGATATTCACTCTCTGCTTTTTCAGAGAGGACGTCTGTTTGATGACTAGTGGGGCTCAAAGCGTTGAAACAAATTAAATCTAACAAAAGGAGACAGGAAATAAAAAGGTTCCCTGTTTTTCAACATTTTTAAAAAATGTAGGGCAGCTAAATGGGTCACGCCACAGGTCTCCATAATCTTGAAGAAAAAAAAATTGCCCCCTATATTTGCCATCATAATGATGTTACATCACCATGACAACAATGTGCGTCGGTCCATAGTATCCAGTTATCTCCATGGCAACTGGGTTAAGATGGCATTTCATATCAAACCACAAGGACGACTGGAGTCTCCACATTAACAGGAGGAAGGGCTGTGGCACGCAGCTTTAAAGTCTTTATCGGAGCCGGAGTTCACTCGGTTTCATCCGCAGCTATAACGGACAGTGAATTCAGCTGCTGGTCGTTACCTGTGCGCGCGACGACAGTAACGCGCCGACCACCTCTGCTATCATGTCTGTGGACGCACAGCCCGCTGGCACTGCCGGGCATCACCGACACGAGAAAAATAAACATCTGGCACCATACAGTTCAACATGCGTCCTGTGTCGGCGCATTCATCCACTGTTGCGCCCCTCAACCTGTGGATCATCTGATGGAGCCGCCACCCGCCTTGTGATTTTCCTTTTCAGTGATGCAACTATATGAGCGTTTATAACAACAGCAGTGACATCATACACGACATGTGATACTTGCTTTTCAACGGACCGAAAAGCAATACGATAACATAAAAAATGAATGGCTCGCGCTCGTTTGAAAGGCATTGATCGGTATTTGAATATATATATATGTATTTTTTTTAATCAGTGAAGGTTGGATTGATCAGTGCCAGACACACCCTCTTCCTATAGCGCCGATTAACAACAAGACGCGTTGTTAATGGAATAACTGCAAGTTAACGAGAGCATGTTCAGCAACGTGCCATCACTGCAAACCGCACACATGTTGCGTTAAATAATGTCATTCAGAAATTTGCGTGACTCGCTGGAAATCCAACTAAGTGCACGATTTATCCACAATGACCGTGCGCTCACGAGCTTTTGAATATCCTGAATAGTGCTAAAAATCTTTCATGGCTGTCATGACCCGTCCTCACTCTCATTTGCCGGAAAAAAACAATTGACAATAGCATCATCTCTGAGATTAAATGTGCGCGCTTATCAACTTACCTCTGGTTTCTCCAGCGGACCGTTGGCCGACAAACTGAAATCTACCCACAGAAATCAATCAGCTCGTCTCACGAGGCTTTTGTTGCAAATATTCTAAGCTGTCAGTATGTGCACGATGCACACATTTACGCGTCCTGGAAAAAATAGATGTGATGGATAAGAACGCGACTCCTGGAGGGACTGCTCATCCAGCGCGTTGAACCCTCACTCTCTCTCTCCCCCTCTCTCTCTCACACACACCCATCATAGACTCCCAGCATTTTGCCAGCCTCATGTGTAATTGATAGCTTGTGATGGTTTCTTGGTCACTCCCTCATAACCATTTTCCTTGATCTTTATTTTACGTATGCTCAGTGTATAAAGCTCAGTGATCCCACACATTAGACAAATAGAAAACTCTGTAAGAAAACATGGCAAATGCACATAAATATGACACACAGAGAACACACACATTGGCATACAGTGTAAGAAGAACAATCTCTGAACAACTTCACAGTGTGAGTATAAGGGGAGGTTTCAGTGTGCAGACAGAGTGCCAGCTCAGCAAGGGAGTCACAGAGTGAATGCATAAAGTGTCCTTTCTTCATTTTACTACAGTAAACAAGAATCAACATTCAAAAGCCTGAGATGTGTCCCTGAGAAAAAAAACACACCTCTACAATCATGAATCATTTTTAACGAGCATCATTCTCTACCCAGTTAAGGAGATCACAGTGGAGTGGACTGTGTTTCATTGGCACAGAACACATGAGAGAAGGGCCAGCCGTCTTTAAAGCATGCTGAACAAGTAGGTAAACGCAAGTGTACTGTGCGGCTGAGACACCAAGAGACAGAGGAATAAAATCAAGAATGCAAGACTGAAGTCAGTGCATCGATTAGTGCGCATCCGTAATCAGGTTCAGGTAATACACATAACCGCCGCGCGGCAGAGGGTGAGTATGGGTGATGCCAAACACCGAGACGGAAGTCCTGTGTTCAAGTTGTGTATTTCGTGCTGCCTCTCCCCTAAAACCAGCTTTCATCCGCCTGTCTTTCCACCAACAGTGCCACCTCATCAGGTGTAACTGTAAATGTGCAAACCCATCCAGAGCTCTGAGAAGACTTCATAGTGCAGGGTTCGTTGGGGAGGTGGGGAAAGTGGACCACCAGCAGCCGACAAAGGGACATCACGGCCTCTCTCGCTGTAGGAGGCACAGGGAGAGTTGAAATTGTGAAAAACACGTAAATCTGAAAGCATCCTAATGAATTGGATGCCCTCCGATGCCATTTATTCATTCATTGCTCCATCTGTTCTCACCTGCATTCTGCTGTAGATCCAGGGCAAAACACTGCTGACTTTGGCGTAAACCCCAGGCTTGTTTCTTCTCCCGCAGCCAGCTCCCCAGCTCGTGATCCCCACCAGGTACCAACGGCTCTCCCCCTGACACACCAGAGGTCCACCGCTGTCCCCCTGAAAATACAGTTCATACTCAGTTGACGTAAGTGTTACTCTAAAGTTTGCTGGACATTAAAAGCGCAGTGAATATTCATCTGATAGCTGTGAACGTGTCGCTTGATGGCAAGTGCTCACCTGACAGGAGTCTCTGCCTCCGTCCAGGTTCCCAGCACAGAGCATGTTCCTGGTCACGGAGCCTCCGTACACGCTGGGGCTGTTACACACTTCTCTGCTGATGATGTCCACAGTCACCTCCATCAGATCCTTGGAGACTGTGTCTGCATTGCAGGAAACAATATCTCATTCACTTTTCTATCAAGGCTTTACAATATGTCACAATAGCAGTGAGACTGCTCATCAGCCATCACTACTGAGTCTTACATCCGCCTTGCTCATTCGCCATCAGCCGCAGTACAGAGAGGACAGATGTTAGTCACTGATAGATCATCCATGTCCCCTTAGGGGTCCAGGCTTTATTCTGTTCTAGTCAGCCTGCCTGTACTTCTTCTGATGGCTATCTGCCTGCTTTTTGACTACTGCCTGACCTCTCTGGAGTTGTTTGTGGCTCTTGTTCCCGGGTACTGTGTGATGCAGTGTGATATGCATTCATTCCTTATTGCATCCTGGTAAACTGGCAACTGTTAAACTACATCACCAAAGGGATGCTTAAAACATAATTTCCTTATCTACACAGAAAGACCCGGTTTTTGAATGGCCAAAGGGAATAAAATATGAATCTGTGTGTGATCCAATTGATCTTATATATATATATATAGATAGATAGATAGATAGATAGATAGATAGATAGATAGATAGATAGATAGATAGATAGATAGATAGATAGATGGATATGTATACTGTTTTCGTAAGAAAACTATTTTTTAGAGGTAGCTGAGCACAACAGTAGTAGATCAACCAGGACTCACACAAGAAAAACAGTCAGATTTATCAAAAGCAGATTACATGACCAAGATACGTGTCTTTCTGCCACACTGTTGTTACATTTTTAGTATACTACTGCAGATGGCTCCATATCCCAGTTTACCTGATCCAGCCTCTGTGGTGCCAAAACCAGAGGTCCAGCATTTGGTTCCTTGGGGAAATCGCTGGTCAGTTGTTGGCAGACAAGCTGGCTGAACTTTATCTGGACGACACAAAAAGACATTTTTAACTTCTGCAAACAGACCAGCACCCTTGTGTGTTCAAAAGCACAGTACTGTAGACAGATGCACACACACACACACACACACACACACACACACACACTGGGCTGGGCAAATACGATTACCAGTATGACTGTGGACTCAACACAGACTTTAAAAGCTCAGCCTCAACAGCGAGAGGAAAACAATTCCATGGTAATCTATGCCCCTGCATATTTGCTACAAATCATTTATCAACGAGTCAAAGTCTGTTTTAATTGTAGATTAATGTGACAATACAGGAACCAGTGAATGACTGTAAAAGGTATTCTAGTCTATTCTGTATAAACTCATGCAAAAGACCCATTTGAAGTGTACGGCAGTGTATTCTTCTTCTTTCTTCTTATTTTGCTGTAGTCTGGATGTTTCTGGGCTCCAACCTTTGGACAGTTGGTATGTAGCCCCCAGACAATAACAGCACGCAGGCGAGGTCAGGACTGTTTAAAAAGGTAGCGACCACCTGCCAGACTGTAAGCAGCACACATCCACAAGGAAGCTATGAAAATGGAGGCCACAGCACCAAAAAACGCAACTGTAGTGAGGTGAAACACCAAAAGGAGGGTCACTCTGGGGTTGGCTTGTGTTGAGTTGAGCCACGCCAAGTTGATTGTCAGAGACTCCCTGCTAGCAGTACTTTTTCAAAATTTGTACATTTCTATTTGTAACCGTAAAGCTGGTGCTGCAAGCTTGCACATACATACTCGCAGCTTGAATATTTCAGTGTCTGCCTGCAAATTGAGCCGACAGGTGAAAGGGGGGCACGTTTAAATGTTGTGTTGTCAAACAGTAAGCAACTATTCCTGCATGGCATACCTTCTATAGCAAAACATTACTGATTTCCACCATAACAGTTAGCCAGGCGCTGACCGCAGCATCAGGTGTTACAAAGAAGTTCAAAAAGGGAGGCTGTGACTGACCATTGAAAGCAACCCGAGATGTAAGTTTGAGCAGAGCGACGTCCTGGTCATTGGTTTGGCTGTTGTAGTTCTCGTTCAGCAGGATCTTCTTCACCAGGTAGGGCTGAGGTAGTCTGTCCAGAGACACCACTCCACCGTACACTTTCCAGTTATCTGCAGAGAGGGCTAAAGAGTTGCCTCTGCAACACAAAAAGAAACTGTTCAGTGGACAGCATTCAAGACTTAGTAGTGTATTTACTTACTGAGTATTTGCATCACAACTTGCAAATGAGTTCAGCATTGCGGACTGCAGCTGAACAATACACATTTCTACAGTTACAATGTACGGATTTGGTTCCAAGATTAAACAAGATTATTTCAGTATGCCAGTCACCTTGGGAAGCAGTGGGCAGCGGTGAGCACAAAATCCGGAGAGATCATGACTCCTCCGCAGACGTGGGATCCTCTGAAGTGGACCGACAACTGCCAAGGCCACTGACCCTCCTTAGCTTTGCTGCCCCCAATGATCCGGGATGTAGACTGCTGCCGACCACAGTCTGGAAACGGAAGACAATGTGAAACACCTTAAAATAACAAAGAAGCTGCTAAAACATCCTTTATATGTGCTATCAAAATAAGTTGCAAGTGTTTTGTTTACACGTGATGAGTTTTATTTGATGTAAAACCTGCAACTGAAATAAAGGCCATTGCACTTCACATCAATGCATTTATTTTACATATAGAATTTTGCATAGTTCAGTCTGCCAGCTCTCATCAAATGATTATGTGCATGTAGCATGTGTGCAGCGTTGATGTTTGCCATCTAGGCTCTGACCACATCACTCCCCATACGGAAACACCAAGCTGAAACACAGCAGGGAGTGGAGAGGGATCACAACTGCAGCAGGTTTCCAGGTAAGCAAGCAGGCAGGGCAGCAAAAGAATGAACTAAGCGCTGGTGGCTTAGTAAACATGACTGGAAGGGTGTGTTGCAGTGCCAGGACTATCCAGGTACAATAAGTGCAGCAGCAGGTTCGCTGACTCAAGGACTAGCTTGCATGCCACCCCTCATACCTGCCACATTGCGACACACATTGCTATTGAAATTCAGCCTCATCGCCTCAACTCTTATATAATATGGTCTGTAAAATGGCGGCAAATGGCTGGCTGTACAGTCGTAGGTACTGTGTGTGTGAGATAGAGAGCGGGAGAGCTTGTGTGTCACTGTGTGTGACACATGACTTCAGGAACAGATGGAGGCTCCTTACCCATACACTGCAGGGAGACGGTCTCCTGGTCCGGACAGGAAGAACTACGTAATGCCACAATGAGAAAAACACGTCAGTCAACATGGATACACACAGGAAAGGAACAAGCACACAGCTTTTTGTAGTATTATAGGAGCATAAAAAATCAGGAAATGAGTAAGGGTTGATGTTTTTGAATAGCTTTCACATGATGAGAAGGATTTCATAATAAATTGAGAATGGAAGGATTGTAGATCAAGTCTGGGCTGTACATACCTGACGTTTACCAAACCCTGGATCGGCAAAGATGATCTGCTGGTCACTGTTAAACCCACGGACGCCTGGGACTGAATTGCTTTGGTAAAATAGGACCTGGAGACAGAAAGACGGGCAGTTCAGAAAGCTGAAAAAGATCAACTCGCACACGCAGAGGCCTTTTTGTTGAAAACAATGCCTGATTGGGTCTGAAAGCTCATTCTGGCTCTGTCACACTGAGACACCCCAGAGAGACCCGTGGAGAATCAATTCAACCTTAAACGCACAGCAGCAGGTGAGGAGAAATTAGACGGATCTCAGTGGGTAAATTATAGGTTGGAGAGAGAAGCCCACATGCTCACTAGCTGCTGTTGAAATTGGGTCTGGCAAAATGACTGGCTAAATCGCTCCTGCATGCAGCATGAGATAGCTCTGAATGATGATGGGGTATGGTAATAACTATTCTGATGCTGGAGTGCCAATCCAGAATGGTTTTAAGCATTCAGCGCTGCTGCTCCGACACCTTTTTGCGTGCTATTTAGTGCACTTCAGGTCAGGTTCACTTTGGCAAAAATTAGAGCGGAGTTAAAATGGTGATTCTTTACTGTCTTAATCCGAGCTGAGCGCAGGTCTGGTCGGCGTAGCTCTGGTCCCAGCCTTTGTAGCACACTGGCAGGAAGCGGCCATCTTGGGATGTCTTGACCTGCAGACTGCCGTCCCTGCCGAACCTCACTGGGGACGACACGGAGGGAGACGAGAGAAAGAAGACAGCTTAGATGGTGTCTCTTCAGGGGGTTAGGCTTAACGCTGTGTGACAGTAATGTGGCGTCTTTAGCTTGTGGGCTGCTGCTGTTGCAGCTACAAACAACTGCAGCGAAAGCACAAAATCAAATATGAAATGAATTAGCATTACTCTGAAGGACTTGATGAATGCAAGCATGCTGCTGTGCAAACATAATTCCCTGATATTGATGTGCAATATTTTCACCAAATTAAATCACTTGCAGTCTGCTGAATTGTACTTCTTGCCTTAAAAGTATTACATAAATCAAACTGCTGATAATCTTATGAGTGATTTAACTTTCTTTGACACGAAATGCCTGTCATGGACTATTACACCCATGAACAGGAAGCTCCTCTCGCCTGCTTTTCATTTTGAGGGTATCCTTTTGGCTGTCAAGCGTCTGTCCGTCCTTCTTCACCATCTGTCCCTGTTTTCGTCTGCTGCTGGTAAGGTCCATGTGTGTGCTCGTGTGTGCGCCTCACTCACCACAGTTTGTCTCGTCGGTGCCCAGTTGGCAGTCGCTTATTGCATCACATTGGACAGTATTGTTGGGGCAGGTGTCATACTCTGGCAGAGGCTGATTTTCACTGATGGGATCATCGTCGTCACCATGGAGGATCGCTACTGTTGCCACTCGGGTGCCATAACGAACTGTTGTTAGTGTAGAGGGGGACACTGATAAGTATCAGCAAGTAGAGGTCAAGTGTGCTATTATAGTTATAGTTAATCAAAATAAATCTTGATATGAAATTGAACAGTAAAATGCAACTTAAATTAATTCATCATCTGATGTACATCACCTAAAATATTCAGTGTTTTACCATTAACTTCACTGATTTTTGTAAATGTCTGCTTATTGTGAATTTGATGTAGCAACACATTTCAAACAAGTTGAGACAGGAGCAACTAAAGACTGGGAAAGTTGTTGAATGCTCCAAAAACACCTGTTTGGAACATCCCACAAGTAAACAGGTTGATTGGTAACAGGTGATAGTATCATGATTGGGTATGAAAGGAGCATCCTGGAAAGGCTCAGTCGTTCACAAGCGAAGATGGAGCGAGGTTCACCACTTTGCGAACACATGATTGGATAAAGGATGTTACTACATGGACTCAGGACCATTTTGTAAAACTGTTGTCAGTAAACACAGCAAATGGTTTCATTCTGTTTATATTGATGTTTTACACAATTATTTTATCTATTTAATACTGAACATATTCAACAGCTTTAACCAAAACCATAAACTAGATAGAAATATTTTTTTTTAAACTTAAAAATGTTTACAACTCAATTTAATCTACCTTTTGTGAATACGAAATTAGCTGAAGAGCTCAGTGGAAATGGGAAAAAATCAATCCTTTATAAAAACACGCATTATCAAAAAAAACATCTAAATAACCACTAGGACACAAGAGACATTGTGACTAACATATACTTAGCATTCACTTACAATAGGCCTAAATAGGGGCAGCAAATGAATATTAATGACAATGTCCAGTGATCTGTATGAATAAACACAGTGTACCTCCAAGCCAGATGGCCAGTGCCAGCAGAGCGAGCACCAGCAACACTCCCCCTGACCCTCCATAACACTGGGAATTATTCTCGCAGCATCTCCTCCTCTTACCTCTGGGGGCTGGACACAGACAGTACATGATATAACAAACACACATTAATAATCCTCGAAGCGACTCCGTTTGTTTCAGATGCATCCATCGCGTTCACAGGGAAAGCTGCGGACAACACTCACGTATGCTTGACTGCGTGACTTGGGGAACGACCACAGGTGGGGGATACTGGGGGATGTAATGCGGACGGGTGGGGGGTGTCAGGCCTGGACCAACGCCATACACCACCTCCTCGTGGGGTTTGAGGGGGGGCTGGGTGTGCACGGCAACAGAGTAGTACGGAGGAGGGGCCTCGTTCTGTGAGGAAAAGACAGAAAAGACAAAAAGGGAAGTAAATAACCGCTGAGATGCCAAAGATAAAATCCTGTATTGTAATAAGACACAATGTGGTGTCTTTGTCCATTACTGTGTCATCTATTACCCTTGGAAACAAGGCACCATGCCATATTTAATAGGTAAAATTATATCATTAGATTGACCATAGATAGGCAGCTAAATCACCTGCATGTTTCTGTTTGCCAAGACTGAGCACATAGCCCATTGTCCTCCATGCACTCCAAACACTATTATCAAGCCTATGTTTAAATCCACACCTGGGTAACAATCTTGCACACAAAGACACAAGTGGTGTATCCTGGCAACAGTGTCTAAAAGATCCGACTTTAACAGTTCATTTCCTATTTTTTTTCCTATTCGCTCTATCTCCCCTGCCCTCTTTGAGTGGCAGCTCCCAGTAGCCATATCAGATACTTCAGACACTTTCATCAGCATTTGGATTTTGGGACAGGCAGGTTACCGTCTGCTCACAATGAGACATAACAGAGCGAAGCAAGGCGGCTGAGGCTGAGAACGAGGTTTTGATGTGCTTTTAACCAACTGGCCACGGCTCTTATCATGAGCTCACTGTGACTCACTCATAATAAACAGATACTTGGGTTAGTCAAACGCTTTCCGTGGTTAAACAATAGCCTGTGAGTGACACTTCAGCGATATCCCTCCTTCTCTCTTTATCTCTTTCTACAGTGTTTGGAAATTTTTTTCCACGCTGTTCCGTTGTTCAAACAGTTTCCTGTTTCCCTCGATATGGTTGAAGTTTAACTCCTGCAAACTAGGATGTTGTGACAGAACATGCATTGATGGGAAGGGTCAAGAAGAGCCACTGCTGAATTAGCTTCCACTGTTTTTATGTTTGTGCTGTACCTGGGAAAATAATAAATAAGTTGGTGGAATATTTTTGAGAAATATGTGGATTTTCTTTTTTGACGACAGTTAGATGAGATGGTTGATACCACTCTTGTGTCTTTATGCTAACTATGTAGCTGGGCCAGCTGCTGGTTGGCCTAGCTTGGCACAAAGACTAGAATGATGGGGAAACGGCTGGCATAGCTCTTTACAAAGCTAACAAAGTCTGCATACGTGCACATCTAAAGCTCATTTGTTTTAGTACAACTTAGCTAATACATTCATGCACAGTTGCAACGTGCACTTATCACAGTGTTTCACTGAGGGAAGGGAGAGATATGAATGTTCCCAAATGCAGAATGTTATGTGACAAAACTTGTTTGAGCACCATGTGGCCTGATCACCCGATCACAGAGAGAGATGTTTGTCTTGATTAGGTGTCCCTTTACCCTGCTGTCCCTGTCTCCAGGCCCTCGTCTCGTCGGCCCTGCTTCCCCGGCCTGGACACACAATAAATACTTTGTTTCTATCTTATCCCTGCCTCCTCTCCTTGGGTTCACCTGCTCTGTCCCACCTGACAAGTTTGTGATGGGGCATCACTTTCACGGTTATTCTTGCAAGTTAAACGAGAAATAGAACAAGGTTATATACAGTGGGTTCACCTCTTGTACTTAAGGAGCATTTTTAATGAGTTAATACAGTCAAAAGCTCCACAGCACAGCTGCTGCTTGGCATGCACATCACATTGCACTAAGAAATTTGTATGCAGCTACAAAAATTCTGAAATCTGTCTTGATTAGTGTAGCCTTGAACAGTATTCCCACCATATCTGTCCGTTATGCAGAAAAAAAGCTCAAAATGGGTGGACTTACTACAAAAGGTGTTTCATAAGACCATTTCTATTGCATGCTTATCAAGTTTCAAGATGCACCTATAGGCAGCATTCACCTAGCCTAATTGAAGTAAAACGGCCATGCTGAAGTAGGTAGAGAAGCAGGCTCATCATATTTCCCAATAGAGTACACTTGTATCATCTTGCATAGTTTGCCTGTCGGCCATTATCATGGAAAAATACTGGAAACATTAAAAGATTAAGGGTTCACATGGCATTTAACTGGTGAATATTTAGTTACAAAGCTACACGGCATGAAATGGGAAACTAAAGGGTCCCTTTATGATTAGTTGTCCAGTCTGTCAGGGCCTAAAAAAATCTAGGCAGGTACAAATCAGGCCTCTGCATCTTAAAGAACAGATACTGATCTGAGCTTGACTGCAACCAAAACATATCTAAAATATTCCTCTTTCAGCCGCATACTTACTGACATGCGTCACCCTGTATTCTTAGACTCTTGATCTGGATAAGGAAACACTAGCAATACATGCCTTGAGTGCAGCTACTGTATATAGGTGATCTCCACATTTGGCAATACATCCAAAATCCACATTTTAATTTTCTTAACTTAATCCAACCATTTAAAACCACACTGGCCATCAGAAAAATGCAGTCACAAAGCTGAAAGCATGGATTTTTAAAGCTAATGCTGTAGAGATACATGACACACTATGAAAAAAAAACGGAAATACAATACCAGCTAAATAAAGTGTTATAATCTAAAGAATTTCAAGCAAAGTGTAAAGAATTACACTGTAGAATCTAAAGACAGAAACCATTTAACAGTCTGTCAGGTAAAACTCCCTTCTTACCAGCTTTCTGGCAGGTAAATAAACAAGTTAAACCTCTGTCGGCCTATAATCCTGCAACGAACAGACCTCTCCAAGCTAATGCCGGACACTCAGTTTTCCAGAGCAAATCAACACACTGAAACTCAAACAGAGCAAACAAAGACTCAAAACAAGAACCACCATTCAGAGTTTGAGTGACAGGTGAATATTGATTTAGGAGGAAGTTCAACTATTGATTGGAGGAAGGTTGAAGCCAGAGGGGAAGCCAAGAGACACGCTACAGCAAGAAGAAGGAGTTTTTTTGTCACAGGATACAAATACAAAGGAGGAACCTACCGGGTCATGCTTTGCCATCGGACTCAGGTCAGCAGAGAGTGGAGAGTGGAGGTGAGAGCTGGTGGGTGGAGCTTTTTCACATCCAGGCGTTCACTCAGTCACGGAGCAGCGGTTAGAGCATGGTGGCGCCACATTAAACACCTCTCCTGTCTCTTTTCTTCTCCTCTCCTTTCTCCTCTACTGTGCGTTCGTCACTGACCTTCATCCAGGCAGTAACAGGTAGGTCTGCCTTCCCCCTCTCTGCCTAACACCTCCCACCTCCAGCCTCCATCATTCTTTCAATCCTTCATTCTTCTCCTCACAGAGACGGGCGTGCCCAGTGCACCAGTTTCCCACCTGTCAGACCGGTTTCAGGCGAGCCAGAGACTGTCAAAGCTTGTTTCACCGTATGAAGCTCCATTACGGCTCAAATGACGCCAGCTGAGCTGTCAGGGCCCTGAACCAAAATGTCCTCCTGTCCACAGAGAATGACAGGAACTTTTTTTTTTTAAACCTGAGGCTTAATGGTTTTCGTATGCAATTAAATTAAATGCAAATGCACAATTTGTTATCTGTAAACCTTACATCACAGTAGGTTCATAGGCAGTATAAGGAAGTGCCGGACAAGAAAAGAGTGGGTGACTGAATCCAGAATTTAAGCTAATGATTAATGTGTGTGCACATTTATTTTCAAATGCTCCCTCACTCACTCATATGGGGGGTTGGTAGCCTGTATGAGTGTTTTCATCAACCTCTGCCTGTGACTTTCAGGCGTCCACAAAACATTTAGCTGCTCCCCAGCAGTAATTTTCAGACCTCAGACGTTGTTTTTGGAAACTTTTGGAGCTACCTTTCATGTTCACTTTTAAATTCCCTTTCCAAATGACCTCCAGTTCCTCTCTCAGTCCCTGACGTTTCTCCAGTTTCGCCCCCCCCCCACCCCCTCTTTTTTCAGTTTGTGTCACTTTAGACCCTCTATCCATCACCACCGTCGTTTTCTGTTCCCAGTTTGTTTTTAGGACTTGTCAGGGTTGGGATCTCACACAGCTGATCCTTTGCTGTGTCTGCCTTTGTAAGCTTCTCACTGCTCATAGTGCTTCTCAGGGCAGGCATTTCCTGCATCTTAAATCACCTTAACTTAGCTTGCGGGTGTGATGAGGAGGACCCCTGCCTCTACTGACTAGGTGCTGAGTGACTGTTAACATACACCATACTAAACAACACATAACTCTGAATATAGGGCATTGTGGTGGCCTCAAGGCCTAAGACGCATACCACATGACCACAATAACCCAGTTTTGAACCTGGCTGAGGATCTTTGTGGCATCTCCCCAAGTTTCCTCTTTGTCACAACTCTGTACTTTTACATAGATGAAGGTAATACAGCTACATGAAAAGGTTTTGACACCCCTGGTCCAAAGAAGATGAACTGATCTCAAAAATGCAGAAAGTGAAGCTTTCTCTTCAACATTTTAAGCAAGATTAATGCATTGTTGTTGTCTTGTGCAAGACTTTAATTAGCTTGTTAGGGCTGGGCTCCTCTAAACAGTTGCCTAGCGCTCTGAAAATTAAAATATTTGGTGCCCATAAAAGCACTTTCCTCAGCTTGTGATGTTATTGAGAAATAGCAGTTAACAGGAAGAGTGGAGGCGAAGCTGAGGTCTGGAAGCGCAAGAAGTCTTTCAGAGAGAACTGCTAGAATGTTAAATCGAACCCCCTGTTCGACTGCAAAATACCTCCATGAAGATTTTGCAGACTCTGATGTGGTGGTGCACTGTTCTACTGTGCGGCGACACCTGCACAAATATGCATGCTCGCCACAAAATTCTGCATCAGACATTTGCAAAAGGAACACCTGAACAAGCCTGATGCATTTTAGAAACAGGTCCTGTGGACTGATGAAGTTAAAATATTTTGGATGCAATGAGCAAAGATACGTTTGGACAAAGAAGGGTGCAGAACTTCATGAAAAGGACACCTCTCCAACTGTTAAGCATGGGGGTGGATCGATCCTGCTTTGGGCTTGTGTTGCAGCCAGTAACACAGGGAACATTTCACTGGTGGAGGGAAGAACGAATTCAATTAAATACCAACACATTCTGGACGCAAACATCACACCATCCGTAAAAACTCTGAAGATGAAAAGAGGACGGCTTCTATAACAGCATAATTATCACAAACACAAACAAACAAACACATCTCAAAATCCACAATGGACTTCCTCATCAGGTACAAACTGAAGGTTTTGCGGTGGCCCAACCTAAAATCTAAAACCTGTGAACAGACCTCAAAAGAGAAGTGCATGCAAGGCAGCCCGAGCATCTCACACAACTAGAAGCCTTTTGCAGGAAGAACGAGCGAGATTCTCCCAAACAAGAACTGAAAGACTCTTAGCTGGCAACAAAAAGCCTTTACACGCTGTGATAGTTGCCAAAGAGGGTGTTACCAAGTATTGACTATGCAGGGTGCCCAAACCTTTGCTTCAGGCCCTATTCCTATTGTTATTTTGTGTAAAACATAGAAATAAAAAGGAGTCTTGCTTAAAATATGTCATCTGTAACTTTATGTGGTAAATCATGTCATCTTTTCCTCACTTAGCTACACACAGTAACAGAAACTTTGACCAGTGGTATCCAAACGTTTGCATGCCCCTGAATGTGCCCAGAATATATCAACATGAATGTTAAGCAGATGGAGTTCATCAAATGTCGGAGTGCTGAAATAAAGGTCTAGATTGCAAGACCTTTGATATTCAGTGAGGGTACAAATCAAAATTGTATCAGTACTGAGGCATCGCAAGACATTCAGTGTGAAGATGTGTTCACCTTGAACAACTAGAGGGTGATATTAAGCACAGTCTCTTTGTGTGTGTATGTGGCCACTGGCCACTCCGCATGTGCTTAGTAAACTGTGAGGAAAGTCCCCCTTCTGAACAGAAGCAGATGATCTCTGGCATTTAAGTGGAACTCCCACAGCTCAGATTCGTTCAGTTTCTGTCCACCTACAAGTCAGAAACCATGCAGTGTCACTAACATACAGGTCCATTTACCAGGAACTAAAACTTTGACAGTCACATGTTAAATGGTGTGAAATCGAAGGGGAAACTCAGATCACACATTTTCCCGTGACAAAAAAGTGCTTTCTCAGAACTGAAAGCATGTTTTTAAAAGTCGAGGCATGACGAGTTGATAAGAGTTTGGGTAAAGAAAAACAAAAAATCCATCGACATCTCTTACGGAACATTCTGACACATTCTTATTATAGTTGTACAAGTATTTAGGGCTGCATCACATGCGGGCTAACAACTTATCAATGCAGTTTCAGTGGGACTCATTATAAACACTGAGTTAGTGTGCAGGCAGCAAGGGTTTGCTGTTTTCATTATAAAACAAATGTCCCGTGAAGGATGTAAACATTGTATTTAGCTACCAAACAAGGTAGCAAGGGTATTGACTGGGACTGTTGTAGTATAAACAGAACAGACAAGAGAGATAGTCAGGTTAATTCAACAGTAAACATCCCTTTAGTTTGAGGAGCAACGTCTTGTTATTAATATTACAAAGGAAGCTCAGACATATGCACCCACAAGATCCGTTAGATTACAGATTTCCTTTTGAAATCTGCAGAGAAGCACGATGGTTTGTTTTTAAGAAAAGATGAGGTGTAGAGATACACCTCCACGTTCGCTGTGGTTTGTCAGGACCGCAGATGGAAACAGATATTTCATGCAGCTGATAAGTTTTTGTAAAGGTCATAGCTCTCCAAATGTCTCTTCAGTTTACGTGCCTATAACTTACTTATCAGACATTTTTAGACACAGCATAGAAGAAAGTCTTATCTCCAGCCTCATAACCTGCATACTATACTCATAATGCATGGGGATTACATATCTATGATGCAATACATGAAGTAATGCCTTAAACTTTTATGCGTTTTATTCATGTTTCTTTGTGTTTCATTCAAATTACCTCACAATTAATGACTATTTTTAGCGCATCCTTCTCACAATAATCTCACCATTGCTTTTTGCAAAAGCCACCTGCAATGCAGCCGACCACAACTGAGGTTTCAAAGACACAGACTATGACAGGAAAAGATACAAATACATGTGCCGTAGTCAAACAAAGACAAGATGTGTCTGCTGCCGGCCCCAGTTGTCGATTTTTCATTATGTAAACTAGGAATTAAAAAAATCTCTTTAAAAACACCAGAATTCCTCTTTCATCTAACTACAGCCTGCAATGAAGGAAAGTGAAAGGGGAATCCATGAACACTTCTCTTTTCTACTCTCCGAGCCGTTTACAGTGGAACAGGGTTTTTTTTTTTTTTTTGACAGCCCTCACTAGCAGCTCACTGGCAAATCATGAACCTGCTGGGATTGTGGAAAGGGGAAAAGAAAAAGCTAAAGAGGAAGGAAAGGGTACGAGACAGAGAGACAAAACTAGTGGCGTCACTGATGAGTTGTGGCAGGAAACACATCATCTGAGAGGGAGGGGAGTTGAGCAAGAGAGGAAGGTATCTGGGGAGAACCATGTATGTTAAATCATTAAGCGAGTAAAACAAGATGCCTCTTCTCATTTCGTCCACAGAGAGCGGCTGCTTCGCTTTTGTCAACACTTTTATATTGATCTGAAGAGAAAAGATGGTTCTACAGCCTAATTTTCCTCGCTGATGATTGGAATAAGGGACTTTATTGGTGGCTAATGTGTGGATTACGACCTAACGGTGACACCTCTCCAGACAAGAGAAATGGATACGAGTAATAAGACTCTGATTGTTGCCTTCCTGATTATCTATATAAACTGCATGTCAGGTAATTAACAACTTTTATTACGCTGTAACTCGTCTAATTGCTTGATCTGTTTTACAATCTGTTTTTTGATCATGTTTTGTAATACACTTCATGGTTATCCAGACCGCGATCGTCATGGAACTGTTACTGCAGGTTAAATACAGAACACCTGGAAAATGTCTATATGCTGCTATGATGAAACCTGGTTTTTAAAAGCTTTATTTGCAATATGGTTTCCACCATGAAGGCACCTGGGGAAGAACAGAGAATTTACAGAACATCGTTCACACACTTTCCTGTTCCACTCGATCCCACAGTTAGAGTGGAAATTGTTAAAAACATGCTGCCTTCTTGAAAAACCCACAATGTCATTTTATGATCAGAGATCCCATAAATGATTTGCAACATCTTCATTTTGAGAGCCAGACTTCCTTTTCTCCTCCTGACCACAGCTTTGTTTAGCATGTGTAAACAATGGTGGAATGTAACTAAGTACATTTACTCAGGAACTGTAGTAGCACTGTAGCACTTAAGTACAAACTTGGGGCACTTGTACTTCACCTGAGTTTTTTTTCTTTTCATTCTACTTTCTACTTCAACTCTGCTACATTTCACAGGGAAATATTGTACTTTTTACTTCACTACAGCTTTAGTTACAAGTTACTTTACAAATTAAGATTTTTACATACAGAGCATATCAGACAGAACAATTAGTCGACTAATCAATAAGTCCATTAACAGAAAATTAATTAGTAAGTATTCTGATCATCAGTTAAGTCATTTTTTCGTGCAAAACTTAAGTTAATAGTTCCATCTTCACCAATGTGAGGGTGCTGATTGTTTTTAAGCTATTTTGACTGTTCATATTTATTTTTGATCATTTTGAATGTTGCTGGAGAAAACAAACATAGTGAAACTATGACTTTAGGTTTGGGTCTAATTTCTCACTATTAGCAGAATTTTGACAAACCAATCGAATTGATTAATCAAGAAAAATATAAGCAGATGAATCCGTATTAAAAAATGATCTTTAGCTGCAGACTGATACAAAGTAAACACCTTAGGTACATTTTCATGATTACATTTTAATGCTTTTACTTAAGTTACATTTTCAATGGAAGATTTTTACTTGGAGTCTTTTTACGGTGAGGTATTAGGACCTGAATACTTCCTCCACCATTCTGTGTTGACCACATGATTTTACATGACAGTTTGAAATAAAAAAAAAAACAGCACAAGTGTCTCCTCTTTCAGACAGGTATAATATACTGTGCTTTATTTGGAGTATTTTAATTGATCTTCTATACAATGAGCAGTGAATCTGTGTCATGATTACTGTATTTTTATTTTATTTAATGTCTTTTCTGTGGCAGGAGTGGTCGTCCTTCGGCCTGACAAACTGGTGGTGGATATTTTGGATGGGGAGGTAATGGTGCATTGGAATCAGCCAGCGGACGCCCCCTCAAACTCCCAGTACAATGTGCAAATGGCAAAGTATGTTTAAGTTTTACATCAGCGTCACTGTACCCTGTTCACCAACTTCGTGTTATTTAGCAATTCATATTTCCCAGCATTCTCTATTTCTCTACTTACCTGTACACTCATTTGTTTGCCTCTTAACTGAGTCAGACAGAAATGCTAGATTTTATTTAACTTCTTATACCACCCCTTCCATTTGGTGACTGGTGTGTTTATTGCCCTCAGTTACAACGGCAATTGGACCATGGTGGCCAGCTGCACAGGGATCACAAAGACCTACTGTGACCTAAGCAGCCTTATTCATGACTATCACGGTATCTACAAGGTCAAAATTGGGCTGGTCACAGGAGATGTCACGTCTTGGTCGATACCCAAGAAATTCGTCCTAAGTACAAGTAAGCATATCGTTGTAAGCGTAGCGTGGTTGAAACACTGGGTTTTGGCTGGTTAAGTAATCAATTAGGCACACTACAGGGTTGTTTTCTTACCTTTCTCTGTTCCTACAGGTAAATTGCGGCCTCCCTCCTTCACTTTGTGGCCTACATCCAGCAGTCTAACAGTTTCTGTTCACCAAAAACCCATTCTGAGAAAACTCTTTTCTTACGGGCCCACCTACACCATCTACCTGGAAGAGAGAGGACAAGACAACAAGGTGGGCATCAGAATTAGGTTTGATGACACAATTTGTGAAACATTGTGAGTCAGCATCACCCTTTCCACCAATTACTCATTAAAACACTACTCAGAACACAAGATGGGAGCTAATTGTAACAGGCTTTAATTGATTGGCAGGGCTTTTAAAACACAGACAAACACACTAGACGACAGCTAAATCTGTGCTAAAGAAGTCAAAAAGTGTATTTAAATCAATCTCTGCAATTGTGTATGTGGTTGTACTTGGATGCAACAAATGCTGGTTGGGCCATCGTTAGGTGATTGATCCAATAAGAAATTACAATATTTCATACTTATCCACCTGAATCAATATCTGATTCATACTCATCTCGGACTATATTGGTCTAATATGGTCTAAACTGTACATTTTTTTTACATCACAGAACACCACAGCATACATGAAAGATGACATGGAGGAGGAGGATCTGAGGACTAAGACTTTCAGTTCTCTCCGTCGAGGGAGAGAGTACTGTGTCAGCATGAAGGTGGAAGGCACAGGAGAGATCCTCTCCAGCAGCGTGTCCCCGAAACAGTGCGTGCGGCTACCGGAGCACGGTAAGAAACTCAACTTCTTTTTTTTTAAATGGCCAACAATAGAAAAATATGAGACATATAATGTATGTCAGTTGCATACATGCGTGACAAAGAAGACACAAGGAGGACAAAAAGCCACAACATGCACGATAAAAAGTTTTTAAAAAGTACTTTCTTTTGTCTGATCCTTGAAGGAACAGTTTGACAGTTTGAGAAATATACTTTTCGCTTTCCTGCCTTGAATTTGATGAGAAGATCAATACCACTTTCATGGCTGTGTGCTAGACAAAAGGCTACAGCCACCAGCTGTTTAGCTTAGCTTAGCATAAAGACTGGAAGCAGAGGCGAACAACTAGCCTGGTTCCGATCAAAGGGAGCAAAATCTGCTTGCCAGCACCTCTAAGGTTCAGTAATTAACACGTCATATTTCGTTGCTTCCAGTCCCTGCGTTAAGCGAAGTTAACAAGCCGCTGGTGGTAGCTTCATAATTACCATATTTATGAGATATTCTGCAATCTTCTTATCTAAATCCTGGCAAGAAAGCCCAAAAGTCTAAGATTGTGTTGCAATATGATACAGGCTTTGTGAAAAGTCTTGCACCTATTACGCCCTCGCTCCAATGTAACGTTTTCTTGTTTTTGTTCCCTCCAGAATGGTTCATAATTGCTGTGACATTCCTATCTATTCTGGGTATGCTGGCCTGCGCTGCTGTCATGGCTGCCATCCTCCTATGTTACCTGAGACGTCCAGAGAAAACACCTGCTGTGTTGGTAAGTATATAAAATTGCAGAATACTGGGAGGAATGATTGTTATGTAATCTTGTACTGTCAGCTATGTGGAAAGCAAAAGAGGATCGCAAACGAGGTCGCCCTTGCATCACATTAGCCTTGCTAGCTCAGTTTGTCATAACTAACTTTGGTCCTAAAAGTGACTTTACGGTGAATAACACAACACCCTTCTCTTCTTTTCTCCCCTAGAAATCCCCTGTAACTGGCTGGCTTCCAGTCTCTGTTGTAGAAGAGAATATGGAGGTTGTGACAGACAAAGGATGGTTCCTGTCCAGTCACAGAACAGAAGTGAAAAACTGTGTCAAAGACTCACTGGCCCCTGTTACGACAACAGAGGACAAAGGGGAGGAGGACAGGAGGACAAGTATGGACAGCGGGGTCAGCATTGAGTCCAACTCTACTACAAATCCTCCAATGAGACAAGAGGACAGCGGCTGTGGGAGCTTGGGAGGACCAGAGAGCTCCACTAGCGGTCAGACAGATTATCCCCTGCAGGAAGAGAGGACTGACACCCACATAGCGAGGAAGATGGAGGACAGTGGGGTGGTGGTGGGGCTGGGCTGCCAGCTTCTTTCTTCTTCCATTAATCTGGATGGACAGGACGGCGGGTCTCTAAAGGAGGCTGTTGCTGGAGGTAACTATCGCAGCCAGAGGCCCTCCGCCGTGCAGATTCACGTCTGCGATGATGAGGAGGTGCTCCCTGGCTCCGCTTTGGCCGAAGTGGTCACAGGCTACAGGGTTGGGCCTCAGTCGTGTATCTGCTCAGGAGCAGGTCAGTGCACTTGGTGCCATAAACAAGGCATTTACGAAACAGAAGTTATCAAACAATACAGAGCTATGCGTATTGACAATGGACTGCTGAGCAGCAAATGCAATTTTGTGGACTCTTACAAAAGGGGGATTACATTTTCAAGTTATTCTAAAAAAACACAAATAGACACTGTCGTGACAGATGACTTGGAAACAACTTTTATACAACTGGGGGAGACTTTCCCCTTGCTAACAGCTTTAACGCCGCTGCCCCTAGTGGAGGGGAGACAGGACTTCAATATGAACAATGTGTCCCTCTCTCTGTGTGACGTACAGCTGACGGCTGACTGAACTGTGAAATGCAACACAGCGCTGTTGATGAAGTCATGCTGACGTGACACAAGTTTTACCTCCTCCCAAGAGCTATTTTGGAGCAACACACTCCCTTTTTCCACATGACACACTGCTGGAAACATGCAATAGAAGCATGAGTTGATGTTTGTTTCGAGGAGAAATTCTCAAAAAAGGGAAAACAGAGCAGGCAACAGGCTGTTATTGAACATAGGGAGGAAATAGAGGTTAGACCACACAGCTGCTGAATGCTAAACAGTTGGTTGAAGTCTCAGGGGCCTCAGGAGATGGAGAACATAACATCAATGAGCGTATTCAAGCATCTCACTGGCTGTATTTACAACTAACTAAAATGCAGTATACCGGAAGTGAAACTGGTGTGAGCAATGCAGAGAGACGGTTTGAGAGTTACGTTTTTTTTGGACGTTTTACCACTTCTCGCTGCTTCTCACCTCTGCCAGCAATGATACCAAATGGCAGCAATGCAGCCTTAAAGTTTCTGAGACGTTTTTGCCACTGTTTAAGTATTAGACACTTGTGAGCCACTTCAAAGCAGATGAATTCCTCACTTCTCTCATCAATACCGTCAGATCATTTCTTAATATATTACCATTTCTTTTGCAACATCGAGAGGTGTCAAACACAGTCAGAAATAAGCAGCAAATGTTTCTTTACTCATTTTTAAATGATGTGCAGGACAATTTGTCACTGATTCTTGTTCACGTTGTCTGACTCTGTAAGTGGCGCTTAGATCTTGAGGCCTAAAACCCACGTCACTTTGGTTGTTTAATACATTTACCACATGTGATGAAAAAAATCTATTTATTTATTG
The DNA here is from genome assembly GCF_017976325.1 of Chelmon rostratus. Taxonomy (NCBI): domain Eukaryota; kingdom Metazoa; phylum Chordata; class Actinopteri; order Chaetodontiformes; family Chaetodontidae; genus Chelmon; species Chelmon rostratus. Next base: position 16,617,511 of record NC_055664.1, on the reverse strand, counting down.
TGTATTACTGTGAATACGTGTTGCTCTGCTCTTCTACCTGTGATTAAAAGAAACTGTCTCCCTGGAATGTCCTGTAAATTTCTTCACAGGAAAACCCAATCGCTGAACAAATGCCGATGTTGATTTCAGAAACCGTGACTCAAAGAAACACAAGGAAAACCCTGAAACAACTAAGCAATACCTGCTGGAAAATAAACATTAAATGTCAGTTAGCTATACTGGGAACCCCATATGTAAATTCTGTACAGGAACCAGAGCGGTGGTTTCAAACTATGAACTAAAGTTAAACTAAGAAACAAACACTTCCTCTTGACTCGGTTTTAAAAAGTCCTACTTCACACCGAGCGCAAAACTTTGGGGTCTTTATGGGGATGAAAAAGATCCCTGACAATGTAAAAAATAAAAAAAATCATGTGACCTGCTTATCTAAGTGCAGCATAAGGCACAGGGGAAGTGAGACAGCTTTTGGTTAATCCCAAAGGATGAAAAAAAAGATTTGTTTTTGAAAGCATCACATGATACTGGTCTTGCAGTACGTGTCCACTGATGATCATCAAAAAGATTTCAGTTCATCTTTTTTTTTTAATGCTCCATGTTTGGCTGCAAAAACCTTTTAGGGGTTCCTGGTGTAAACTTAAAGTGAAGTATGAAGTATGATCTGTGTGCCTTATACTGATCATCCTTTGCCCACTTGCAGGTTAAATATCAGGTGTTCCACGATACTGTCGCTCTTTCACAGTTTGTTTTGGAGCAGGACTGTAATTGCATTTTGAATTTAAACCAGACAAATTTGAAGGTGCAGGTGCAAAACGTTGATCTGTGCATTGTCACCTGGCGTCATCTGTCCCTTCAGTCTGTGGCACAGCGCTATAATTCATGCACATCCAATGACTGGTGACTGCCAGTAGCTCAGCTTGACTTGATGCAGACTGTGCTCAATCATATTTTGGGGAATGCAAATCAGCACAGCTGCAGGTGGTTAGCTAAAAATGGATTCATCACACTGCAGAAATGAAAATGGCGACAGTAATCTGTCACGCATGCCGTGCAAATAAAACATGCTACTGCACTGTAATTTGTTAAAAACATAACATGTATTTTGCAAACGAGGTTGAAGTAGTTTCCCACCAGACTAAAAGAAGCTGATGGAAGTTTTGTGGAGATTTACAACTGCGCAACATTTACAGGAAGTGTTTTGTAGTACCCATAGGAAGGTGGCATTGCTTAACTTTGACTGACTGGCTTGAATTTGCCTTTTCATGACCAAGGCATTGTGTCAAAAGATTAAAATCTTTATTTTTCTGAGGCACAAAAAGTCTTGATCCCTAACATAATTATGAAGGAAGAAATGCAGAGAAAAGCTGTTAAACACTGCAGCCCAGAGTGGACGCACAGAGTGGGGAGCCTTGAAGTCATCTAAAGATTTCTAACCCTTGTTTTATCTTGTGCACATCTAAGTTATGCCTGTTTTTGACTGAACAGAACAGCTGACCTTTGTTCACATTACTGTGGGCAGCTCACATCAGAAACACATCAGATGTAGAGAAGCATGTTTTAGTTTCATTAAGGGAAAAACTATGAGACATTTAAGTTCCGCCAACCATAGAAAGTATCAAAAAGGTCGTAGATATGTGACTTTGGAAGGAAGTTGCCTGCAGCTTACAAGAAAACGTATCTGCTTTGTTTGCTGTGGTTGAGCAGCTCGAGCTGTCGGTATTCTGGCTTCACCTCAAACGTTCTCATCAGCAGAAGAATGTGCGCATTTGCTTCTCTGTGGTGAGTGCGCATACTCACATGTGCACTTTCAGGACAAACAGGAAAACTAACAGAGTAAAATTGAATATACACATAGTTTTTAATACATTTTCTTTACAATGACATCAAAATGGCAGAAAAGTACAACTTTGCGTGTGATGCCCCTCTTTCAGTTTCAAGTGTTGAGTTGACCATGAGGCCGTGACACGGTCCGAAAGCATGATGTCACACGAAAAGTTAAAAGTAGAGTGAAAACAACAGGGTGAATTCCCTCCTCTGTGTTCAGGTTAAAATATCAACATGAACGTGAGCAGCAAAATAGGTACAGGAACAGATAGCATACGCGTTAAAAACATGACAAAATGCGTGGGAAAGTGACAGACGAGAGGTGTGCCTTCCATCCTGGTGGTCAACTGCCACAAAGTCAACCGTCATTTCACGATGCTGCTGATTGAGAAGGGTGGAGGAGACTTCTTCACGCCGACTTTGCTGCAGACAGAGAGATCAAACGCGCCAAGCTTACCCATGCAACCATGAGGCAATTATACACAGGGAACTCAAACGTTTGATTTGATAAGCCTGTTAGGAAAAATCCACTTACTTGAGCACTTTGTCTTTCAATGACAGCTCTATAGAGGAATAAATGGAAATGTGTGTTTCAATATGACAACAGCGTGACAGATTCATCATATTGTAGTCTTAATGACTTTGCTCCTCTGCCCTAATACGAAGAAGGTCAGGGAAATTTGTGAAAAAGTGTTCACAAAAGTCTTTGAATTATTAACAGTAATCAGGTTGATGAGATGTTACCATTGGACTTTTTAAATGTAATTTTTCAATGCTGTGTGCATGATAATTTCCAGTCACTTCCATTGTATTGTGGAGTCAGGAAGAGAAACATATCTGAAACCTGGGCAGATTAAACCAAACCTATCTGCATGGCTCAATACCACTAGAGGTAAGATAGAGTGCATGTTTTCTTTGTTGCTGTCTGTCATTTAATTTGACTCATTGAAGCTCCACTCACCCTTTTTCTTACAGCACTTTTTGCACTTTTTGCATTTATACTTGCAGCAGAATTGCACAATGGCAATGGTGAAGAGGATCGCCAGGATCCCAAAGCCCACAAGAATCCCCACTGCTGTTGAGTTTACCCTGCTCTCTGCAAATACAAATACAGACAGGTAATTAGATTTTAACCATAGATTAACACACTTTCACAGATCACTTTAGAAGCCAAGCCAGCTAAATGACAAAAAGGTTCTTTCTGAAATTTACAGGGTATCGTATTCCTGACATAAATGATTACTAACTGAAAGACTTCAGCATCATGGGAGACTGAAAGTCTCCCATGCTGCCTGGGCCTAATTGGATCAATATATTTGTTGGTTATGAATGACTATAGACTCTGATGGAATGAGACTGGGAAATCAATCTCCTGAGAGATGCTGACTCTGCCTTCATTAGCAGTCTTCGGAGAGACACTGAAATGACGAGTTCTGGCACATGATGTAAACAGCTGAGATTTTTTTTAATGATACTGTCCTCCACTGCAGCAGCAACAGCAGATGGAGAACCCTTTCTGCTTAACTTTCTTCATTTTTTCACTTTTCAAGCAACAGCTATACCGTATACATGCAGTAATGAAGTTCTACGTTTCCAGCTAACACAGTGAAAAGAGGTTGTGATGTAGTTAGAAGAAACAAGCAGAGTAAAACTGTGAAATGCACAACAAGCAACCCAACAAAACATTAAAAGACACTGGTCTGAAGAATTCGTTGGAATTCAATAACAGCAGTGTTGTAAAAGTAAAATACAGGAAATCTGAATCACTACGATGAGCAACTGTCTGAAAAGTCACTGTAAACAGAACTGAAATCAACTCAGGGAAAAGACTCACACTTACCACCATTCCCCATAGCTGCCAGCCAGGATGACCAGTGTTCTGTCTCTTCTTGTCAGCTCCCTGGCCTTTCGGAGTTGAGCTCTGCCACCCACTTCCTTGACTTTACATCTGTGTTTGTTAAATGCTTTGTCTTGAGAACTCTGTAATGTTCCTCCTTCACCTACGTCTGCCTGCTCATACCAGTCATTCTTTTAAAACCAGTCCATCTTCTTTCTTTATTACACATGTCTGCCACCCTCCCTCCATTAGCAACTCTTATAACAAAGTGGATCTGAGGACCTGAGGTCGTTCCCACATGGACAGTCATGCTTAGCAACCCTTGCTTTAAAGTTTCACACTGGAGTACTTTGATACTGTGCAACCTTGATGTATGACTGTCTCACTGAGACCCAGCAGGAAACTAAAACACAACTAGAAACTCTTGAACACTCTCACCAAGCCCGTGGAGAACTATTTTGAAACTACGACAGAGAGGCCTCTGACACGAAGGCCTCCGATGCCAGCCTCTCCTTCTTTAACAAATCATTAACAGACAACCAGGTAACACCTGAATCAAGTGGTGTGTGGGGACTCCCTGTTGGATGACTGAGTTATTACACCTCTTCGTCGCAATTGTTGAAAAATAACGGTGCAAACAGTAGATGAAACCAAATTTAACTATGGAAACGGTACCAAAACAGAAGTGCTGATACTGTCATTAACAAAATTCCACTAAAAAAAAAAAAATAATGTTCTGACAGTAAATGTTTTTCAGTTAGCATAAAAAGTTACAAACCCAGTATCTTCCATACAATTAAAATCTTGTGATATAAGTAGATACTGTCTTGCTGTAGATGTGTTTTCTCAAGAGACACACAATTCTGCATCATTGAACGCATACATAAGTATGTGACTACTGGACTGCAGGACTGAATTAAAATAAAAGACCTGCATACACTTGCTTCAACATTGTCTCTAAAGTGCAAGTCTGGGGATTCATTTTTAAAGCTTTCATGTTGGGTAAACATAATAATTGTACTACACTTGGCAGCTGCTCTGACACATTCTGGTGTTGTGACCTTTAAAAGAGGAGAATATTAGAACACAGACGAACTAAATAAATGCTTCTTAGTAAGTAGGACATCAGCTTGAAAAATTTGAATCTTAAAGACATCACCCTTCATCCACGAGATGTTATCAGTGGTGGAAAGTTTCCTGTTATTTAAGCTGTGCGAGTGATTCACACTCTGACAACATGAGTCTAACGGCAGATCACGAGCCACGAAATGTGTGAACGGCTACACAGAGAGTTGCCTGCCTGCCATTTACCAACGTTCATCAGGATGGGAGACTGCTTTCTTATACTGATAAACATGACTCACTTGTACTGCTAGATTGTGCTGATAGACAGGAATTAAAATTAAATCATATCTGAAGTTTCTGTGTACATCTGAAATTTAAGTGGAATTCAAGTTCCCCCTTCCATCCAACACATGTGTGGAGTCAGCATTCTTTTTATGCTTCCTTTATTTAATTGTCTACGCATCCAACTGATCATGCAGATGCAGATTTTATCCTATCTCAACCTGTATGCCCCTGACAATGTGAATACTGCATGGGTCAAAAAAGTCAGTCTTTCTCTTCCTATTTCTATCTTTCTTCTCAGTCTTCTACTGTTTCTCTCCTTTGGTCCAGACGGAAATATCTCAACAACTACTGAATGGATTTCCATGAAATTTTATGAATGCGTTCACGGTTGGCAGAGGATGCAATCCACTGACTTTGCAAATCCCCTGACTTTTCCTGTGATGCCACCATCGTGTCAAAAATTTCATGTGTCCGATACTTCGGTTTCTTAACAAATTTTATGTAAAACTACTGACACCCCCATCAGTCTATGCTGTACTTTGCCTTTAGCGCTAATTAGCAAATGTTAGCATGCTAGCACGCTAAACTAAGATGGTGAGCACGGTAAACATTGAACCTGCTAAACAACACCATGTAATCATTGCCACTGTGTGCATGTTAGCATCTTAGCATTCAGCTCAATGCACCACTGTGCAACCTCAAAGAGCTGTTACCATGGCTATAGATTCTTAGGGTATGTAGCAAGATACTCACTATTTACAAGATAGTTCACCATATTTACTGCCATTGCACTTGAGTGTCCAGATTTTGAGTGTAGATGATGCAAAATGATGATTGTAAGTGTAAGTGTAATGATTTGTAACTGTCCAAAATGTCTCTGTTCTGCTCACTACTGAGTAAACTATGATATTCTGGTAGGTAGTGAACGAGTGAACAAGGGGTGATTTTGGATACAATCTTCATCTTGCAAGAATGTTCTAATTTGCAATTCCAAGCAAAACGTAAAGTGAGTTAGTCATGATCTGCCTGCTCTGCAATAAAAATGAAAATTCATGTTTTCTCCACATTCATGTTTAGTCCATAAAGGCCACATATGGTGGGTAATTCAAAATTTGGCACCACATATTGAGCTCCTGTATAATCCTCTGGATATTTTTCAAAATGTTTTAAGAAGGAGGGAGAATTTCATAGTCATAATTTAGTCAGATCCTGCTTAAATCTGACAATCTCCTGTATGTACGATTTAGTGACATCTGGTGGTTAGTTCGCAGATGACTAACCCCTTACCTCACCCCCAAATTCCAAAGCGTGTAGGAGAGCCAATGGTGGCCACTAAAATCTCAAAAGACTGTCTCTAGAGCCAGTGTTTGGTTTGTTTGTTCTGGACTACTGTAGAAACATGGCGGTGCACATGGTGGACTGTGGAGGAGGATGACGATATAAAGAACTTAATTATGAATGTTATATTTAATTTCTGCCAAAAGATCCCCTAAATCCTACACACCTGACCTTTAACATAAGTAGCGATTCCCTTCTGTATCAGTGCCATCGAAGGGAATTAATCTAAATTTTGACCTTTTTTTTTGTATGTATTTGACACGTTTTCAGTTTCCTGAAAGAACTCTTATTAATTGTTTTGTTGTACAATTGAATTTTCTTTTTCTTTTTTTTCAGCTGATATCCTACACTTATTAACATTATTGCACAGACTTATCAAAGATGCCAGCAGGCAAGGAAACAGAGTGAAACAGCTAGCCTCACTCCAGTCCAGTGGTACGCTAAAATAATCCACCTACCAGCACTTCTAAAGCTCACTAATTAACATGTTAAATCTCTTTTCTTAATCACTACACTACTTGCCTTAAGCATAAAAACAAGTTTTTGGTTTTACGCATCCCTGACAAAGTCTGATGTTATATTTCATAAATATAATAAAATCTCAGTAGAAATATAGATGAAAAAAATCAATTCTAAATAGTGGGTCAACATCATTTTGGACAAATGCAGTCAGTGCCTGTGTGTCTGTGTGTTCATGAAGTGAACAGTAACAGCAAGCAGGAAACAATGTCATCTCACCATCACGGCACAGTGAGAAGTGCCTCTTGATAAGTGCAGTGAAAACTTGTCACCATCTTATGTTGTATAACCAGTGATATATTTCACATTTCTCAGCAGACAGCATGAGTGCTTCCTTATACTGTAAATCCATTCAATTAAAGCTGTCCGTCAGGTGAGGCGGGTGTCAGCTGACACAATTAAACCATAAAAAAGTGTTTTGTGGTCCCAAAGGACAGTGTCGCAGGGCTTGTATCACACGCATCTCATGCTGCAGTGTCAATGTTGAAGATAACATATTTTGGGATAAATATATAGTAAATGCATACAATTTTGGGCAGAAATGATGTATTATCATGGACATTCTTGGTGGCACTTGAATGCATATTTTCAATTCCATTTTTTACATTACTCTGTTTAACCTAAAATGTATTGCGTAACTGACCTGAATAGTTATTGCTTGAAGCCTCTGAGACACTTTTCTTTCAAATCTGAAGCATTTCAAGCAACATTTGCCATATTTAAAAAAAAAAACAAAAAAAGTTTTGTTAAAACTCTATATATATATATGTCTCCTAGATGACGCTGGGATGACATACATTCTTCAGAGTCCAGGGAATATGAAATGTGGAGGTGTTAATTATTAACCAGTTATTTTTCAAGCTGCACTTCCCCTAACGTTTCTCAAGCTTCAAGTTTCACAAAATACACACCTGAGGAGGGTTTGGATGCCTTGGTGGGTGGGGAGATGTTGGTGTAATGACTTTGATGGGAAATTGGGGTGGTGCACCTGTGTGTGTGTGTGTGTGTGTGTGAGAGAGAGAGAGAGAGAGAGAGAGAGAGACTTTGTGTGCTGTGGAAGAGGACGGCAGAGAAGTGGGGATGAAGGAACTGTGAGGGTGTTTCCTGTTGGCAACATAAAAGGTGAGCGGAGAAACTCCTCAGAGGAAGATGCTGAACTTCAGACACCAGAAAACGTCTCTCAACCAGTTTGCTCACTAAGCTTATGAGGCTTTTCTGACAAGGAGTGGAAGCTGCTTTACAGGTGAGGAAGACTACAGCGGTATGAGGAATTATGCACAGCAAAAAGCGAAATCTAAGCAAGATGTAACGTCCTAAATCAAGGCTATATTTGATTTTTTTGTGTCTGACATGATCTATGTCTATATCGGAGCATCTCACTTGTTTCAAGCATTTTTTGTCCTTAAGTATTTTATGTAGCGATTACAATCTTGCTGAGATTTTCCTACTAGTTCTGAGCAACGTAATGCTTGAAACTAGAATTTCCAGAATTATAAAGCTGTTGGACCAACACTGAAGTACAAAACTTGCTTTGACGAAATCAGAATTTGTTTGTATCCAGACAAATGTGCTTATTTGTACAACTACATTTAAGGTTACTGTGGCCTCTTTGACACCACATATTGTAACTGGTTTTAAAAATCTTGGTAAGGGAAGTTCTCTGGCTCTGTTGGCAGATCATTTTGCTGTGTGTCTGTGTTTAATGAGGTTTACTTCTGTAGTTTGTGCAGACTTGCTGTTGCTGCATTTCAGCAAGTAATTGACAACCTAATAGTTTTTACTTTTTCCAAAGAAGTTGCTGGGGAGTAACTCATACAGTTGATTGAGAATACTTTCAGTGGACTAACTTCAGCTCCAGTTCCTCACTTGGCACCTACTCTTAATTGCATTGTAAATAGAAAAATTATTGATGACAACCCTAAACTTATCTGTTAATATCTAACCCATCTGGACTATACACTTTTGGGAAAGTACTTTCCATGCAGCCAGTTTCACGAGAAAACAGCAGTGATTTCAGCAGCAGAACAGGTGGTTTCATTGACAAAGAAATGAAGAATAATGGATGGATGAATTTCATCTGTGTGGCGCAGACTGTGTGTTTGGCTGTCATGCTGTGAGAGCTGATGGGATTATGATTAAAATGAAGCAGTTTGACTCAGCAGAATAATACAGGCCTAGAGTCAAACAAGGGTGTACAATAGGCTTGTTAGATCTCTGAACTGCTCTCATCTTCTCTTTTGTGGCATGTGCAAACATTTTGTCAGCCATTGCTAAACCATGTGACTGCATAATATTCATGTGCGCTACGGTCTAAACTCTGAGGGAAATGTGCTATACTAGAGGGAATGAAAAATGGGCCATTTACTGTACATACACTTTGTGACAGTACACTACATATACACACTATAGTTGTTGTTTTTTTGTCTTTACAAACATGTAAATGAGACGATTTGGATTTTAATTGGCAAACACAAAAAAGGAGGTCATGCACCAGACTTCATACCAGGGTGGAGCCTCTAAATGACTTGTCAACTTTATGGAAACCTGAATATCAGCAAAGTTAGCAAAGATTATTGGTTGAAAGAGACTTTGTACTTTTAGACGTCATTGACCTCAAAGCAATCCGCTCCAAAAGCTCTATGTATCAATCTATCTACCTATCTAAATTACCTCCCCACCTACATTTATACAGCTGTCCATTAATCTGTTTTTGGATATACTGTGTGCTCTGAGACAATCGCTGAGGCCACAGACCAAGTTTTAGAAATGAGGAAAGGTTGGGAGTGAGCTTTAAGGTTCATTGCATTTAATAGTCCAGGTCAGCTGCTGTTTCTAACAATGGCTCTTTCTCCTCAGCCAACCTTCTCGCGCTCCCAGTCTTCTCCCTCAGTTGTCTATGCTCAGTGTCCCATAACATTCACAGTAGCTTAATTTTTAGAAGCACTGACCTAGTGACCAGAGTGGTCATCAAGTGCATCCTTCAACACTTCAGTCGCATAGGACAGAAACCTGCTGCTATAGCGTTTTCTATATGTTGCACATCTGGGCCAAACCAATCAGCAGGATTATGGGAAAAAAACGAGAGATTTTCAAGAAATTGAAAAAGAAATTTCGCAGCAGATCTGAATCTGCCTCATGTGTTGGACACATTAATTATTTTTACATTTCCTTAACAGTGCAAGATAGGGCATTTAACCTTGGTGGAATAAACTCCCTTCTTGTTACAATATATTACAAATGCAGCCACAGGACCACAGGCTATGGCCACAGATATTTCTATCTGTTTGCACCAGACAGAAATATCTCAACAGCCACAGATGGATTGCCATAAAATTAAGGACAGACATTCATGTTCTCCTCAGGATCAATTGTAAAAACATGGGATACTTTCAATTAGAACATCATGTCAATTTTTAATTTGTCCAATGACCAAAAGCCTGCAAAACTAATTAGTTTCCCATCAGCCTCAGCTGCACCTTGTGTTGAGTCCTAATTAACGGTTATGGTTAACATGGTAACCATTATACCTGCTGATCATCAGCATGCTAGAATTGTCATTGTGAGCATTCGCACGGCTGCTAGCACGACTGTAGACTCTTGTAGGTTGAGGCAGATGGCCGCCAGCCCAGAGCTTGGTTCTTCTTGAGGAATCTGCCTGTTAAAAGGAAGTTTTTCCTCGCTGCCGTTACCAAGCGCTTGCTCATGGGAAAATTGTTGCAATTGTTGGGTCTCTGTCCGTTGAAGAACATGGTCTGCCTGCTCCATGTGGGAAGTGTCATGACAACAGCCATTGTTGTGATTTGCTGTTATATAAATAAACTGAATTGAATTAAAATAGGTCAGTGAGTATATTTGTCATATTCCTGTTCTGCTCATGCTACGTGACATGGCATGAGTCACAATTGGATGCCAGACGCAAACTCCTGACTGATACCAACTGGCTTCTCATCTGACTGTCAAAACACAGGTGGAAAAGACACACGCCTCAGCCTCAGGGCATATTACTGCACACACACACGACACCACTGCTGACTTCAAGTTGTGTCTGGGTTTGTGTGTGTGTGTGTGTGTGTGTGCTGCACTGTGCCACGTCTGTGCTTTTGCATGTACTTGTATCTGCACATATGCCTGGCTGTGTGGGTGTATGTTTGGGTAAAATCTGAGAAGCAAAGAGGCACAGGAGGGGAGCTAAGGTGTAAAGGATGCAAAAGGGGGGCAAAGAAAAGACATGGTGTGCTTTATGTCCAGAGGGCTTAAAAGTTTGGAGTGGGAGGGGTGTGTGGGTGGAGGGACAAAACTGGAGAGGGCATGCAGGTAGGAAGAGACAGGTAGTAAAAGAGAGGCGGGTTCAAGAGTCAGGTTACCTGGAATACTTCAGTTTAGTTTTGTTTCGTCAGCAGGGCTTGGTCATTCAAAAACAACTCTCTGAATCTGTGGAGCGCAGGAACACAACGCTACACACCAGCAAGTCAGACACCCTTCAAGCCAGATTTAGTTACACTGCCAGAGAAAGAAAAGGTGAGAGAGAGAGAAAGAAGAGAGACTGAATCAAACCCGGTTTTGTAGTTTAAGTCAGAGAAAAGGGAGGGTGAAGAAGAGAGTGGACCGAGGACTTACCGTGGACAGTGACTTACTGGGGAGTCCCACCTCCAGAGAGGGAGGGCAGTGTTTACTCTGTGTTCACTGTCAAAAGAGGTGCAACTGGGCCTCACGAAGAAAGACAACTACATCATGTGGGTGAGTCCATCTGGAAGCAGAATCAACATGTTCATTGAGAAGATGGCAAGTCAGGTCACTGCTTTGCATTGGAGGCGCCATTTGAATATCGTCATCACTACATATCCTGGTAACATGTTTGTTATCATAATGTGTACTGTACAAAGGTCATACTAAATGTAGCCTTTGTTTGTTAACTCGTGTCTAGCCAGTTCCTGCAGTGTAGCAGCTATGTTGCATGTTGGATATGCTATCTGCATCTACATGGGAGCATTATACAGTCGCACAGCTGTAGCTGATATGTTTAGACATATGTTGCCTTGTGCAGTATATACAGTATCTAGTAAAAGGTGTGGGATCAGTAGTAGCTACTGCTGCAGGGAGGTAGAAACATGCACCCAGCTGATACTCATTAGTTTTATTTGATTTGTGTGGAAAGAACAGCTACCTGTAGGACAGACTAGATAGCAAAATCTTCCTTCCACTTCTTCCAGCCCAAAGACATGCTGGTTAGGTTAATTTGCAACGTCTGTAGGTGTGAGCTTGAATGGTCATCCAACATGTCATGCATAGCTTCTCAGAAGCCCTTTTGTGAACGTTTCAGTTATGAGGAACATAATCCAACAAAACAGAGAAGCAGCGAGGGTAACACCTCGTTTGAACAAAAGGTTTACCATGTCAAGGCTTGTGTCTGTCAGAGGCTGACCCAGTTGTGCTTTTTTGCTGGGGCAGTTCCACTAATACTTGGTTAACTGGCTAGAGTCCACTTCATAGGTCAGTCTGACTCAAACAAAATCAGGTAAAACATGTTAGATGATGATGCAGAAGTAAGACAATAGACATGCTCATGCTTGGCTAATGCCACATGATTGTTTTGAAATATTGCCCTGTCTGGCTCATGAAATGGTTTATGTAAGTCTTGGTACCAATGGCGACATTTGTGCTTTTCAGTGGCCGCCATCATCATACTGGCTGTCATGGCATGAACAGATAACATGAACAGATCAGCCATCTTTCTGGTTTCCCAGGTTGGATGGGCCTCCCATTTTTTTGTGCTGTCTCATTTAATCCTGCCATTTTTGCTCTCCCACTTATTCAAGTCATACTGTATACTATCAGGTGATGATGACCTAGTTTCTCCTACTGTTTTTTTTTTTCAGCGATGAGTATGTGTGATTTTTTTTTTTTTGAGGGTGTGTTAGAGTCAAATTATTAGTGTCTACTGAGGGCTCGCTCTTATGCAGGTTTTGTAAATCTGCAAATCTGTATCTGTTTTAGGCTCCATATGCTGTACTGTATCGCATCAGTGCGACTGATAATTGATGACGCTTCGGTCTTTTGGGGAAATTGAGAAGAATCACGTTACATCCGGTTACATAAAGTGAAAAAGTATATGGCTATAAACTAATTGTATGAAACAAGCTAGCATTTTTACTGCAAGTGAGTACAACACTTACGTTACATACAAAAATGCTGCAGGGCTTAAGGCACATAAGTGAAACACTGCTTATTTCAGAAAAAAGAAATATGAGAGAGATTTGACGACATGGCATGCAACGCAAAGGATAAAGTGTCTGGGTCTTTGACGTGTGCAGCTTTTATGCTTTAAGATGGACGTGATCATTTAAAATGCTGTCTTATATAAGAGTGTCTCAGGGAATTTCCAAGCAAAACAGTAGGGACCGGCAGAGCTGATTCATGGCAGGATAAGGACAGCCACCCACCCCCCAAAAAAACCTGTCCAGCAGAATTCCCCTCTCTCTTTATAGAGTACATACACTTTACTTGTTCCCCGTACTTGACTGACAAGAGCTGGCTGTGGACATGAAACAGCCACATCGGCCATTATTTTCACAGAGAGATGCTTTCAGAACCTCACTTTTGAGCACTTCCTTTAATTGAAGTAATTACAGCAGAGCGAACCTGACAGCAAAGAAATATGAAAATCAGGGAATTTACCGAATACTTTAAAGCAGAAGTGAAAATTAGACAACACTTTGTACTGTGACAGTGTTCCTCATTTAGTCATCAAAGATTATGCACGAGATGCACACAAAGCATCAATAAACATCTGTAAAACAAACAACAACTGTATACTGGAAGCATGTTTGTAGTTCAAACAATGAACGGAAAGATGTAAGAACAAGCCAAAGGAAGAACAGCAGGTAGGCAAAAGTGCTCTTCAAACCATTACTCAGTAACTGTATATACCATCTGCTGAAATCCTCCAATGGGCCAGGTAGCAGCCATACTGATGTGAAACATGAGCTATAATGCTGTAAGAATAAAAGCACACACATGCTTCACTATCTATCTGCCATAGATGTAAAGATCTCTCAGAGCTGGTAGGGATTCAGTCACTTGTTGTGTCCAAAATTCAGGCCAGAAATGTACCCTTGTTTAGCGAGATATTGTGGTTTAAAGTCAACCTATGTTTTGGAGGTATTTGCTTGCCATCTTCAGCTAGCTTAACGTTAGCCCCGCTGACAGCAGGTAAACAGCACCAAACTGAAGCCACAGGGTTCACACACCCTCCAACTCTGAACAATGTGACTCCTGAATGCTGATGTACCAGTTTTTTTTTTTTTTTTAGCTTAAACCAGTCAAGAAAAGACAACATTTAAAGAGTACTTACCAGGAGTTGCATCTTTCTTATTTTGGCCACACACCGCCAGTGCTAAGCTAACATCCCCGACCCGTCGCTCCACTGAAGGGGCCAAACTGACCATCAAAGAGCAAAGATTATTTGAGGGCAACTTCCTGTATATATAAATGCAAATGTTTGGGATTTTATGAGACTTTAATGGGTCAAGTGCTAGGTTAGATCTTAGGAAGGACCTACCATCATGGGCCATGTCCTTCAGTGCAGTGATTCCCATCATGGAACCAGGCCAGGACCTAACAGGGGGCCACAACATACTGTAAATGATGAAAAAGCAGAAGGAAAGAGACCTTTCTGCTACACAGATATTTGTTTTGTTTTTTTCTCAAGTATTATTTTACCCCTTCAAGCCTCATTTTAATTTTTCAGGGGAAAATAATCTGAGAGGAAAATCACTCAATTGTTGCCGCTGTACTGGGACATAACTAAAATGACTCATTTTGTAATCTACCCTACACATTACACACACAAAACAGACAGAAATGTACATTATGCAATTATGCAACTGAGATACAGCTGATATCTTGCTCAAGGCTACCATAGTAGCATGGGGCTTTAACGTGGTTCCTGTTCCTGAACGGCAGCCACCCCTCTCACTGTACCGTCCTGCATCATTACAGGGTGTCAATATCAGTTGCATTTGAATGGAGGACTCACGGGGTCCCAACAGACCGTGCCACACTACACCCCACGATACTGTATAGTCACATCAGATCACTTTCATGGTGGGGTCTGTCTGATAACAGATTATGGGAACTGCCTGGAGCATATGGAGTGGCTGCCATATGGGTATAAGGTGACAATTCATAGTAGCACACTATGTTCCTTGTGTGCATGATGGGTAATCCTTCTTGGCTCCTCCCATGGATAGACATTGTATTGTACACCTGTTTTGCACGTGGCTCAAGTGTTCTATGCTTTGCAGGATTTTTGGACAGGTGTAATTCATTCTCAAATATATTTGGACAACCAGATGTAGATAAACACAAAAAGTCACATGCAAACTGCAGATGACAGCTTGGATAATTACACTGAAACCTGCACACACAATTACACAATCACCTAAACCTCCACCTAGACGCACACACTGTATATTTTCACTCAAGCCATGCAATGCACACTGTTGTTTCGACACCTGTGCTCATCTTGTCTAATGCAACTTTGTTATTCTGTCCTCAGACAATCGTCCAGGTGCCTGAAGAAAGCACAAGACCATTGAATCACAGGCAGCCAGGTAAGGTGCAACGATGGAGGATTTATTTATGAATAATAAATACGCAGAAACTATAGTGTAGGATAGTACTAAGAAGTAGCAGCACTTTTTTTCTCTTGATTCATTCCCTCCATTGCTACGCCTCTTTTTCTCTCTCTTCATTCCAGTGGTTCCAAAGCCAGGTCGCCACAGAAGGCCCATGACGGCTCCAAAGCCTAAGAAAGACAAGGCGTCTAAGACGAAGACAGTGTTGCTCACTGTCTTGACAGTTGTGGTGTTACTAGGCATACTGGCCACCGCAGTATACTTCAGTGAGTCACAGTTCCTGACATTAGTTTTCCCCCTCCAAGGAAATACACATACACCACAGGATTGCATCATATTTCTGTTTCTGTATCAGCCATACAAGTGACACATGTTTTGCAAAGGTGTATTCGTGACAGGATTATGTGACTATCTATCAAATCATCCAAGCAAAGTGTTGCTCTAACCTCCGTTCTGTCCTTCTCTGCCAATGTGCCACTCCTTTTCCCTGCAGTTAAACAGCTGATTGACAGCAAATATTTCTTCTGCAAGCATTCCGTGAAGTTCATCCCAATAGACCAGGCATGTGACGGGAAAAAGGACTGTGCAAAAGGGGAGGATGAAATTACCTGTGTGGCTGGCTTTAAAGTCAACACTACCTATCCAGGTAAAACAAACACTTGACTCTGTCTCCCTTGGTCATCGCAAAAACAAAGCCTGGGAATATAATACGACTCCTCTTTTCTTCCTCTCTGTGCCACCCGTCCCTCCAGTGCGTCTCACGTCAGCTCGCCATGTCCTGCAGGTGTACAGTCCTGGCTCAGGCTGGCGGAGTGTGTGTGGCGATGACTGGACCCAGCAGCACACACAGACGGCATGCAAGCAACTGGGATACACAAAGTGAGTTCACACCCACCAAGGATGAATAGACTGTGTTGCAAATTTAATGCGCGGGTTATCTGAAATTAAGCCTTGCATCGTCCCCCGTCTGTCTTCTGTCTTACCAGGGAACCTCGGAGCACCAGTGTCCCAGTGGACGTTTTGATATCTTCCCTGAAAACCGGACCTTTCACAACTGTCAGGCCAGGGACCACGACCACACTCATACATCAGGCTACCATTGACCGGTGAGCAAGGCAGCGCATCTGTCATCAAATGGGGAAATTAAACTTTTTAAATGTCACAGTTCATGGCATTATTTGTCCCTGCTGCACAGATCTGAAGTCATCTAAAAAACAGTGATGTTTAGGAAATTCTTACTGTGCGCTGTTGCTTTTGACATTACTTTAATGTCAAGGCCGATAAAGACACAGCTGCTGACAGAGAGCTGAATCCCCGGTGAACTAGAAAGTGGACATTGTATTCAAAAAGAAATCATATTATTCACTTCTTTCCTCCATACCTCCTATCTCTGTTAAAAAAAACACACACATTTAGTTTCTCTTTCTCTTTCAGCTTTGAATGTTCTCTGCTGCCTCATAGTGCCCTTCTCACGGTTTCTGTTCCTAAAAAGACAGAAACTTCCACAGTTTTTGTTCCCTCTCTATTTCAACCCTATGGAAGTGAACAAAACAGCCAAATTATTGACGCAAACAGAGCAGAACAGAAATAGAGAGAGAAAGTTCAGCACGGGGGTCAGTTAGGTCAGTGTTCGACTGTGTGTTTTGCCTGTTTGCCCAACTAATTGAGGGACATGTGTTACTCTAAATATTTGACGGATGCCTTTTTTTTCCCCAACAGCAATGAATGCAGATCCAGATCTGTGGTATCTTTGTCCTGTTCGGGTGAGTTTTATTGTCAGAAAAGCAACCACCGTCACTAACATTGTTTACAGTTTCAAGAGGCAGAGCTGTGTGACCAGTTTCACAATAACAGGCTCCTGCATGTCTGTGGAAAAACTCTTTCTTAGCAACATATGACGAACTAGTTCACTTTATCCTCATGACAAATCATACAGGGGGAAAAGAAGCTTGTCTAATCCAAACTTTACTGTTTGAATAGAGGGATCAAGATGGGTAAATCAGCAAAGACTAAGCTAAAAGGTAGAAGGAAATGCTCTTTGAAAATAACTAGAAACCTTTGTTTTTTTCAGACTGTGGACAGGTGGCCTCTCAGGACCGTATTGTTGGGGGTACAGATGCTCTCATTGAGGACTGGCCCTGGCAGGTTAGCCTGCAGGTTGGAGGCAGCCATATCTGCGGAGGCTCTCTGGTGTCACCGCATTGGGTTGTCACTGCTGCCCACTGCTTTACTGAGTCA
Organism: Chelmon rostratus; assembly: GCF_017976325.1. NCBI lineage: Eukaryota > Metazoa > Chordata > Actinopteri > Chaetodontiformes > Chaetodontidae > Chelmon > Chelmon rostratus. The sequence continues at coordinate 16,599,772 of NC_055664.1, read as the reverse complement.
GTATAGTTTCCGTATATATACTGTTTCCACTGCACTTCCTTTGTGGTTAACGTTTAATACATCCTCACACTCCCTCATTGCTCTCTTTTTCTGGGCCCTTCAACAGTAAAAAGGAGCTGAGTCGCTGGAGAGTTGTGTCAGGCCAGACATACATGGGCTCACTGGGAGGCTCCTATGTGGACAGGATCATCGTAAACGGAGACTACAATCCGGCTCAAAACGATTATGACATAGCAATGATGAGACTCAGCAGCCCGATCAGTGTTGGAGGTTAGAGTTCAGTTTAATACTGATAAAAAACACACAGACAGAAATCACTGCCCATTACTGATTAATGATTATATTTATGAGCACATTGGTTATTTAACCTGGAACAGTCTGTTGTTGAAATTTAAACCTGAGCAGTTCTGATAAGAACAAGTGAAGACATATATTCAGTAGGCTTTACTCTACTGCCCTCCACTGGTGGATATGCCAAACAACAAACTCTTCACTATAGATACTGTAAATCAGAATCAGAATGGGCTTTATTGGCCAAGTATGTGTGCACATACAAGGAATTTGACTCCGCTTTAAACATTGCAAAGAATATACTTGCATAGGAAAAAAGCCATTCAATTCAGCCAGTGTGACCACTCAGTAGTTTTAACTGTACCTTTCAACTGCCAAAGCTATGACAAAAGCAAAGGCTAACATTTTCAAAATGAATGCACTGCCCCTGTCTTTCAGCGAGCCGCATGCCGGTTTGTCTACCTCCTAATGCCTTTGGCCTTCGAGCCGGAGACACCATGACTGTGACTGGCTGGGGACACCTGAAGGAAAACGGTGAGAAACCCTACAAAAACCTCATCATCGTCATCAACTGCCACCTTGTGATCAAGAAAAGACAACTCGTCTGAAGTTACCTCTATAACTCAGACGTTGCATGTCTGTTCTTTCCTCAGGTAAGGTTCATCCTTCGCTGCAGAAGGCCTCCGTCCCTCTCATAGACCGGACTACGTGTTCCAGCCCCACAGTGTATGGTGCTTCCATTACTCCAAGGATGATCTGTGCTGGTTATCTGGAGGGAAAGGTGGATGCCTGCCAGGTAACTGAACCACTGACAATAATATTATAACCTAACAACTACATTTATAATGTTTTACACTGGATCCATCTCAAGTTATACTTGTATAGGCTTGCAGTTCAGTATTAGTAGCAGTTTGTAGAATGAATGGTTTGAGTATTAAAATGTTATTGTGCTGTTATGAATCCCAGGGGGACAGTGGGGGTCCTTTGGTGCACTTCACCTCCTCTCAGTGGCATCTGGTAGGAGTGGTGAGCTGGGGCGTCGGCTGTGGCCAGGCGAGAAAGCCAGGTGTCTACCACAACGTTGAAGAGACGCTAAGCTGGATTCACACAGTCATCGACGTAAGTGTGTGGTGTTAGAGGTGTGTTAGTAAGGTCAGTTTTATTTGGCAAAACAAATACTCAACTAATGTTTTACTTCATGTCTCCAGAAAAACCCCTGAGGTCCTCCATCCACCACGAGACTGCAGTCCAGTCCAGCTGGGACAGACCGTGAAACTGAAAAAACACTTTGGTTTCATTGTGGTTTACTGAGAGACTGATGGAGAGAAAAGGGGAAGTGGAAGATCGAGCTCAGCAGCAATGCAGATGAACTGTTAAACACAGCCTTATGCATGAACACACACACACAAAAACTTTTTTTAGGTGTGGTTTGTACCATTTCAGGTTCTTATCTCAGGGGACAAGTATATCTATGTTGTTTTGGTATGTGTCGCTGTCTTGTCTGGGACGTTTTTAGCTTTTACAGTGTTGTAATCTGACAAACCCAAACCACTGACTCCAATGTCTTTTAAAAAGATTATTATCAATTTAAAATGCTGCTGTTGACATGATGATTTAGCAACAAGTGTACAAATGGTGTAAGTGTGAAGACTAGGCTGGCAGACATAATGTACTTGATTACTATTCGCTATGATTTTGGATGTGCAATGTGATATGAGGGTTCATATGGTACAGAAAAGCAACGAGAGACAGGGTAAACCTGTATTATGCTAAAGCCATCAGACATCAGTGTGAAGCCCCAGGTTAGTATCATCAGTGATGCAAAGTCCAGGAGTTTAACGCATTGATGGTGCTGATTCAGTTGATCTGATGCGTGTCCGTATTAAAGGGCAAATGCACCTTTTCACAGCACAGATGTGTGCTTTTGCTCCTACCACACATCGACTTATACGAGCACTTTAAGTGGAAAGTGAAAATTACTTGACGTTGCTGCGAGTACTCAACTCAAGGAACTAGTCTACTGATGCACTGAAGACTATAACTTAAATAACACTGGTATGTGTTCACAGGACCTCCACACTGAGTGCAATCAGATATGCTTTGTGCCTTCAGAGAACTCAGACCGTGGCCAGAATATTTGCTTTCACATTTAAAAGGAGGGAGCATCGTATGTAAATATGTGCATCTATTTGTAGCAAAGTAACAGAATTCATTAACCTGTATTTTTTGTTTATTTATGATCTCTGGTCTATAGAGACTGACACTAATTAAGTATAAATTGGCACTTTTAAATTAAAAAAATAATAGTTAACATATGGTATTATACTATATGATATTTAAAAAAAATTGGGACAAGAACAGCGTTTCTTTTAAGGTTTGCCTACAGTTTGGTGAGTGCCATGGTGGCTGATATCATTTGACTATCTATGTTATGTTTTGTTGATTTTTATGTACCTGTAAAATAGGTTGTCAATGCAATAAAGGCATTCTTCTTTAACTTAGCCAGTCGTGTTGTCCTCGTTCCACGCAGACACACCCTCTGACTCAAAGTTAACAAAAGGAACAACAACAGGATTTATGGAAATCCAGGAGATGATGCAAATGACAAATTTCATGCACAATCAATGGTATATCCCTTAAACATACAGTTTGGGTGAAGTTTTAAATATCTGCCTTGCCATGCTGCATCTTGAAAGATCTTAAGTGTGAAAAATTTACTGCACCTTCACGTCTCTGACTCCACTCTTCCAGTGTCACCCAGAGCCTTTAACTTGATTATACCGCCCCCCTATGGTGGACAGATGTCATTTTCTTTGTGTGACTAGCTTTCCAACTTTACCTTCTCCTTTGCATTTGTACCTTGAATAGCTTCAGAATCAGTTTTAGCAGCAACGCAGCAGGAAAAAAAAGTATTTGGTGTTAAGACTCTGATAATTAGGAGGAATGTAAACAGACACAGGCTTTAACTCAAAAACAAAGAGTCATCCTTATATGAAAAAACATTTATTTCCTGAATATCAGAGAACTACAAAAGCCACGACAAAACCCAACATGGATCAGTGTTGATGTACAGCAGCAGATGCGCTCCACCTGTTGGTGCGTTCAGGTGGTGGCTAATAAATGAGGTTGTGAAAACTGCCACCTCCACCTTGTCCCCTTATAGCCTTTATCTTAAGCCCCTCATCAGAACTGACTGACTGGATTAGTTTATGCTAAGCAACAGTAGCTGCTCAACTTAATTATTTAGTGGCAACATTAAGTAGACTGCATACTGAGAAAACTGAAACATGCACTTAGAAGTCACTGCAGAAACACTGCAGCAGCTCACTTGCTAATTAGCATTTATGTAGTGTGTCACTGTTATCTCCGTGAACTAAAGCTGGGGCCTTTGAATGGGTTATCCTGCATCAGAATAAAAAAAAAAGAGATGAAGATGGAAAAACGATTAAAATGTTGGTCAGGGAGAACTGAAGAGTTAATCAAGTTCATTTTTAGCAAGAAAGTCTGAAATGGATTGTGCGGGGGGTACACATTGTTGCTAGAAATGTAATAAAAAAACAATATGTTTACATAGTTATCCCACTTCACAGTCCAGTTCACCAACAGAAAAACAATCACATAATCCCCAGCACTGCAGACACATGCCATATCATTTACACTGATCTCCTCTTACCTCATCATCATCACTGTCATCAAATGCAACTCCTCTAGAAGACTGGCTCTGGCTCTGAGAGCTGTACTTCGTGAAGGATGACGACGATGATGCTGCTCTGTGGTAGAAAGAAAATATTTATATGTATTTTAAAACATAAGGCTGGTGGAGGTTTTTCCTGTCTTGAAGGGCTGGATTACCGCTGACTGAATCAAACATACCTTGGCGGGGGTCGGGTAGCTTTCATTACAGGCATATCTTCATCTGAGTCATCAATGGTCATCTGGGGATGGATGAAGATGAGACGCAGGGTTGGAGGATAGTAGAGTTAACATACAGACTAATATAAGGAGGTGTGTGTGTTTACTGTATGTGCGTGTTTTCACTTGACACACTTCATCTGCTGTGTAAGACGTGGCGGCTCCAGTCCGAGACGATCTCTGGGATGTAGCTTGAAACGCTGAAGAATAAGGTAAAAAGAAGACACATTGAAGGAAACAGACTCATACTCTGATAAAACACCAGGTTTCTCTGTGATGCCTTAGTCTGGCACTTTGCTGTATACAGAACATTAACTTGTCCACAGATCATCACGCTCACACTCTCCTACCTTGCATAATGTTTCTGCTTTGTGCTGTTGCTGAGGATTTCTGGGAGCGGCCCCGACCGGCTGGCTTCGGTTCAGAGGAAGCTGCACCTGGATGGACAGATGAAGGATTTATGATGCACAACATCAGTGTACACAGTCGTTTGCTTTTTGCTGCATTAAATGAGCCGTTGCTCATTACTGAGCTTTGTTTAACAGTGGACTTTTCCCCGTTCTACCACATCAGTGTCAAAATACAAAAATTCAGGACAAAAAAAAAAAAAATCACACAGTGAAAACCTGGTATTTTCTGTAAAAAAATCTCATACATTGCAACTGTACAGTCTGAGATCTAAGAATTTCATTTCCAATTAATCCAGCAGATGCACATTCTGTTTGACTGATGTCTCTTAATCTGTTTGCAGTTATGTATATGTAGTGTGTATACAGAGCATTAACACTGGTTCTGTTTCGCCCTTCACAGCAACCATCATGTTTGGTCCAAGCTGCCTCTCAGACGCTCAGTGGTGTATTTGCTCTGTGTCACTGCCTTGTGCCAAGCCTCCCTTCTTGAATAAACCTTTGGAATATGTATTTACCACTGTGTATGCTCCTCTACCTCACTTCGTAATTGTGACAGATAATACAGTAACTCACCTCTCCCCCGCCCCCGGCCACCCCGGCCCCTGCCTCCTCGCCCTCTGCCTCTGGTCGGAGGAGGGAACGGGACCGAGCCTTCGTCAGAGTCCATAGCGACATCAGCAACCTCATCGGACATGTCCAGGTGTCCAGGGTCATTGCCACGCTCCTGACGGTGAGCTTTAGCTCTGCTGATAGCCTGAGAAGGAGAGAGATAAAGCTCACACAGATAGACACAGCAGACAGCACAACATGTCAGGCTTCTCTGCATCCATTACTTACCTCTTTGATTTCATTCTCTTCCTCAGCTGTGTTCTTTTTGGAGTCTCTGAATCGTTGGATCTGATAATGTAAAAACAAGCACTATTACAGTGACTACGTGTACATGCACAAAATATTCCAATTAACGCCTTGATTCCAAAAAAGACAATATTCCTAACAAGCCATTTACACGGCAAATGAAAATTACTACCTCCTTGAAAAGGTTGCCATATTTGCGTATATCCAAAAACCTACTGATATCCAAGTCAAAATGGTTAAAAGTAGGTGAGTTTCTCCTCCTGACCAGAAATGTGGTGGTTACTTTGTGCATGCATCTCTGTCGTCTAGGCTACACACAGAGCTGACCATGAACAGCAAACGGGGGTAAAAACCTCCGAATGAGACCTATATTCTAAATGTGTTGTACTGTATACACGTCCATAAGAATGCTCCTAAAACAAGAATAATATCGGCATATCCCACATGTCTTACCTGGAAAATGCTCCGTTCAGAATAATGCCTAACTCAGAAAATCCAACCTGTGCTGTTTACATTTATGAAATTTGACCAAAATTAGACCCCACCCATTACCTCTGTGTCTATATCCTGCTCTGTGGTGACTCCTCTGGCCTGGAGGTGGCGCTGTGTCTTCTCTAACTGGTAAGTGATCAGCTCCTCAATGGCGTCTTTCTCATCTTTGTCTACAAACTCCTGAATGGCCTTCCCCATGCCCTGCTCGGTCAGGAGGGACAGCTGCACTGTCTGTGAAGATATGCACACACAGAATACACAACACAAGAAAATAAGCGGTATGACACCCTGTAAATATGAGACTGTGAATCAGTGTGTGGCAGCACCTGTTCAGCTGCCTCAAAGTACTGTTTAACCAGGTCCTCCACTCTCAGCCCCTCAACTGCTGTGGTTTTTAACAGTTTGCTGTAGTCAACGTTGACCTCGTCTGAAAAGCACAATGATTGAATCGTCAAACAGGCAATACTTTATCGATCTACGATGCGTACTGCAGATCCAGAGATATGTATTTAGTCCACATCAGACCTTTAACGCCCTCCTTTTGCTCGCGACGTCTGAGAAAGTGAATGATGTCTTTTGGGTTGGCCACATGTTCCACAAACTTCTGGCTGAAGCGAGATGTGTTGAACGCCTCGAAGCCTCCACTGTAGTCCACCTGGGGAAGGTGATGAAGAGGATGATTTTGAAAGGAGCGTGAATATAAAGGTGTGCACACACGTGAGGTGGGTAAATCTTACCCTCAGGCGGATAAGAGGTTTCTCTGGGGTGAGCGGGCATCCGAGTCGTTCTCTTTCAGCTTCTTCTAACATCTCTGTGACCTGCAGAATGGCAGACAGACAGAAAAAAAGATACAAGGGGGCAGATGGGGGTTCCCACACATTTTTACCAATGACTTTTCAAAACTTCTCCATAACTTTTCCACAATATTCTACCACATTTCCATGACTTTAAGTACTTTAAAATAAGATGGCTTATAGAGCAATCATAGTGTCCAATAATGATGCACACCACACACAGAAACACAACAATGCTATTGATTCCCTGAAAACCCTGCTAAGATGTCTGAGCAACAGATGTAAGACTGGCTCTACATGTTTGATGGTGACTGCAAGTGTTACCTTTGCATAGCACAAGTTCTCCACCTTCTTTGTGACCTGGGGTGTATCAGGCGTGAAGACGTCTTGGTAGTCAGCCAGCACCACATCCTGGATTAAGAACTGACGCACCGTCTTTAAGGGGATCTTTTCCAGGTTCATCTTGCGACCTTTCACCCTCAGCAGCCCTATGTGCCTAGATCCAAACAAACAGAGTAGTTTTCATCAACTGTGTCACGTCAAAACACACTCAGAATATGGAAATGATCATTCGCTGTGTGCAGGTGTCTATTTGTACTTCTTGGTAGCCTCTCCAGGGGACAGGGAGGTGGCTACCGAGCTGCCAGGCTGTGTCACATAAAAGAGCTGCTGTTCATTTCTGGTCGGTGTTATCAAACACTCATGCTCGTGGCCCCACACCACCAAGTCAAGAAAGTCGTCCAGGAACTGCTCAGGAATGTAGTTGGTGGGGCCATGCTTACTCCTAGAAAAAAAAAAACACAGACAGAAAATACATAGCAAATAAACAAACAGGATGACAACTGACACTGAAAAATAAAGCCATTTAAATCCTAAAATCACAATCTGGGTTTGGCTTTGTGAGGTAATGCAGAAAAGATTTACTAGTCCCAATACGTGGAGAACATGCCAACCTATTAATCTTAAAAAACACTGCCAAAATTTCAGATCTTCCCTCGCAGCTCACATCTTCTTTTCTGTCTAACTTCGTCTGAGATACAGAAACATAGAGTATGACAGTCTTTCAATATATCTCTAATGTTTTGAACACTTGGTACTGTGTGACGAAAATGTACAGCTCTTCCCTCGCAATGGTTTGGTCTCCAATAGAATACACATGCATGAACACACCTGTTCTGGTGGATGGCGAAGAGGTTAAACCAATCATCTTGCTCTTCTCTGGGGCGAAGCATGGTTACCTTATTGTTGACAAACATCCTGTACAAGCGCTCATCTGGGATGGAGCCTATACACACATTCACACACACACACAATTAAGACTGAAAAAACAATGTCTATTTGTCTCAATTCTACAAGAATGCAAACAAAGTATACACAAAACACACTTACCAAGACCATATAGGGCTATCTTAGAGGTGCCTTTCTGCAGGAGGACGGGACTAATCTCAACCTTCTCCACTGAACGGGAGTGACCGAAGTGATTGACGAGACCAGAAGCACTTAGCAGATCCAATGCACACAATCCTTCAGCCTAGAGGAAAATAAAGCAACTATGGTTTTAAAACAAGTATACAGGAACAACAAGACAGACGCACAAATGCACATACTTGCTTACAAAGATCTTGTGTTGGATCTAACACATTTCCTTCACGCTGGATGCAACTCACCCCAGTAGGATCATCGTGGTTACCGTGAATGCTGAATACAGGAATTGAGATGTTCAGGTTTTCATCCTGATAGTTAGCCCAGGGGAACCTACAACACATCAACACTGATGTAACATTCGTTCAACAAATACATTGTTTTGGAAGAATAACCGCACAAACACAGCAGAACTGACTGAGTCGTGTTGAAGTTGACAGTCTGATCGCTGAGAATGTTGAAGCGAATTGGCGAGTCTCCCATGCAGTATTGTCTTAGCATAGTGATGCAGTTGTGGAGGCACCGGCGTGATGGCTTGTTGTCATGGAACAAATCACCACCCAGCAGGATGAAATCTACCTGAAAGGTAAAAAAAAAAAAAAAAAAGCAGAGGGCATTTAGAACAGGTAGGCGTTGTTGATGTCCGTTTTGGTTTTCACCTCAGTCATGCATCTGACCCTCCACACAACTCGCACGCACCTGGTTTGTCTTGGCACATTTCAGGATCTCATCTAGGGTATTATAAGAGTCATTGCCACGGATAGCATCCTTTTCGAGGTAGCCGAGGTGAATATCTGTAGCAATCAGGATCTTGAAGGTATCCTCATCATCCCTAGAAAAAACACGCACTATACAGTCAAGAAGAAGAAACACAGCCCATACCTGGATATACAGTATCTGTACATTAGACTACACTGCACATTAGCTGGGTATAAACATCATTTATAATTCATTTGGACATTTCAGGAGATCTGATAAGAGAACAATAACAATACGTTTTGTTTTAAAGTAGTAATTTAAACAGACTCACAAGGTGTTCCCCGAAGACATGATGATAATGGGAATTTGAGAGGTCTGTTTGCACTTCACAGGTGGTCAGCAACAGGTTTCCCTGCACAAAATTATATCAATTTCAGAGAATGACACAAAAATATCAACTAATATTACAAATGCTCATGACGTATTCGAGGATCTTGGAAATACTAGCGATATTTAGCTATAGTTAGCTATACTTTGAGACAGCTAGGTATAGCTAACTAATAAGCAGTAGTAGTAGTAGTAACATAACTCACGGTAACTTGTACCTGAATGGTAACTTCCTGCGACGATGGTGAATTAACGTTAGCTTTCACTTTTGCTAGAAAAGTGCTGAGTGCCAGCTATCAGTGCGATAGCTAACACGAACTAAGCTTATGTTTACACTTCGGTTGGCCCTTACTTAGAATCAATATGTCTATTAAACGTTAATTAATTGATATTTTCTATGTACGCTATAAGCTACAACGTGTGAAAAACACTGCTTGAAACCCACCTCCTCTCTAACCCCCAGAATCGCTAAACTCTCCATAAAAATCCCGGCAAGTCTTGCAAACCCTCTACCCCGCCCCTCACTGATGGCTCACAGTTATTGTAGTTTTATTCTGAAGCATCAGCGTTCCAAACAGGACCATCTACGCGGAAGAAAAACTACATTTCCGGTAAGCAAATGAGGAGCATTTGTTTTAATCACAAAGGTGTGCCGATCATGCTGTGTCATAAACGAAACTGTTACTTGCTTGCGCTCACTCTGACGGGCCACGCTGTGAATCACATCATTCAAACCGCTAGAAACCCTGTGTTACGAGGCTCAAATGATGTTTTCTATCCACAACCCATATTAGCACTGACAGCACCAGAAATGGTGCGTAGCTAGCGAGCTGCTAGTCGTATTTTAAAAGACCTTGGCTGTAGCTTTAATTGAAACTATTGTAAGCATATTTTGCACATTTTATTCCCCGGTTCAGCTCAAGCGAGGCAGACTGGATTGGCTGCATTTCAATGGAGACTATGTCAAAAACACCCGCTGCTGCTGCTGCTACACGGGAGAAGGTAGCTTTACTAGACGTTGCATGATTTAAATTAAAAGAAAGAACGCCACGGGTGATATTAGCCATAGAGTTAGCTAGAGTATACGGAAAGCTACCTAGCAGCAGTTGCTACAACTCAGACCAGCTAATATTGCAGAAGTAGAATCTTAATGTGTTGAAACGTTAGTTCTGTTCTGTTCTGTTCTGCACGATTTTAAGGTTTTAGCTGACATTTATTTTACTTTCTGCACTTTATTTGCTGGTTGTTGCTCGTTATGAAAAGGCTACCACCACCACAGTACCTCTCTCACTGATATAATGTAGCTATCAGTATTGAAAGCATGGAGAATATTCGCCAGATATTGTGGATGCTGTTCAACATTTAGCCCTGTTTTCTCTGCAGGACCCCTGTCCACTGCCACCCAGTGGAGTAGTTTCTGACAGCCTGTCACTCCCATCCTTCAAAGAGTATCCTGGCCACCGTCCCTTCATCAACACACTCCTGTACCACACACCCCAAACACGCACACATCAGTCCTGTCGCCCATCATCACCCAGCAAGGCTTTCCCAGAGACCAGCAGCGCAGGTGACTTTAATTTGTGCATCGGTATGTGTGTATTATTTTCCCTTTGCAAAGTTTCCAGTCAGGTATTGTGGTGTTTCAGAGCTCCATGGTTACAGCATGTGTAACATGATGCCACACTACTTGAATGTCTCAGCCGCACTGACATCTATTCATTCTCTCGCATTGTCCCTATGCGACCTCTTCTTCTTCCATCCGAACCTAAAAATCATATCTTATTACACCGTGACTATAATCATATCTATATGCATCACATTCTTGTGTCTGATCTCTCACACACAATCCCTATGTGTGTGTGTGTGTGTGTGTGTGTGTGCGCGTGTGTGCGTGTGTGCGTGCGTGCGTGCGTGCGTGCGTGTGTAGCAATCCTGTCTGCCTTGAAGAACCTCCAGGAGAAGATCAGGAGGTTGGAGCTGGAGAGAGGACATACAGAGCGCAGTCTGCGCACTGTGGGGAGCGATGCATCGCGCACACGTCTAGAGGGCGACACTGTCGTACAGCGGCACTTAAATGATCAGACGGTAACAGAGAGAGCGATAAGTGGCCAGTCCAACTGCAACCAAGGTGCTTGTGTGATTAAGATCTAATAGCTTTTTAACTGACATTGTTTTTATTTTGTCTTTATCTCGTCATCCTTTTGTCTTATGGTGTGTCATTGTTCTCCTCCACAGTGTTGATCACCCACTTGGCTGCTGCGGAGTCTCGCTGTGTGAAGCTGGAGCAACAGCTGGATCACATGAGGAGGATGTTGCGCAATGCCAAGGCGGACAGGACCAGCCTACTCAAACAGCAGGTTAGCACCGTGCTCCTAAGTTTCATAGGCTGTGCTATAGATGCTAAGACTCTTCACCTAAAAATACACTCATGCATGAATACTTTTCAGTTAAAGCCTCGCATGTGTGAGTGAGTAGATTGGTGGAACTGTATTGATTGTTCTCTTTCAGGTTTCCACGGAGACAACCAAGTCAGCTGATCAACAGTCTGACACAGTGTCTGAGCATGCCCAGTTGGAGAAGCTGGAGCGACTGGAGCAGGAGTATCTTCGGCTGACACGCACACAAAACAGCGCTGAGGTGCACACAGAGACACAGTTTCTACACAGAACAAATCACACCAGCGTGTCTGTCAGCAAATTAAACAAGCTATGCATTGATGAATGATCTCTTTAAAGCCAAAAGTCATGCACTATCCAAGAATTAGGGCTGTGGTTCCCAATCTTGGGGTCAGGACCACCACATGTGTTCCTAAGATAGATCTTGAGGGGGTCACAATTGCATTAAAGGAGTAAGAAAAGGAAATACATTTATTTATTTGACACAAAATTATAAATGTTTTTTGACATTTCCTTAGATTTTTGCTTTTTTTTCTTGTGAATTGCTGAATATTTTTAACTCTCTTTGCCCCAGTTTAAGAGTGGCTCTTTGATTATACTGCTTGCAGCATATGTCCGCATGAAGGCCATAAACCTGTGAAGAGGGTTCACAGAGTCCTGATGATGATGCTGATCTACCTCTGTTTCCTCAGATCAGTTCAGAGGCCACGAGGGCAGTGACAAGAAAAAAATGTATTCTCTTTTTATTATAACCACAATAATGATGACTGTGTGTGTCTGAATGTGTCAGATGAAGATCCGGCAGCTGGAGATGAAGCTACAGGAGGAGGAGCACCAGAGAAAGCTGGTCCAGGATAAGGCCAATCAGGTCACAAGGCTTTGATTTGTGATTCTCTCTAGACTTAGCCTCACTGTTCACAGCTTGTAATGTTTCTTATACTAGAAAGGAAAGTCTGTTGTTTTACATACTGTATGCCTGAGGCTAAATGTGGGGGGCTTGTGTGTGTGCATGTGTGCTCCTCAGCTTCAGACAGGCTTGGAGGCCAATAGGATCCTGCTGCAGTCAGTTTCACCTTGTCTGTCCACCAGACAGTTCAAAGAGAAGAAGACAGATTCAAAGGTGAAGACCGTCACAGCAGAGGTTCAGGGTTTTCCTTCTGTTTGAGCGCACTGAAAATGTTTCTTTACCATTTTATGAGCACTTTTCTCTAAAATGCACTTTTTTCCTTTCTTTTTTTAAAGAAAAGCTTTAAGCATTTTCCTGTAGATGATGCTATTACTTATGTTTATTTTCTCTTTCCAGAAATCTTTACCACAGCAGTCGTCCTACACACAGCCACACTACAGACTGAGCCTCAGAGATGTACCGTTTGTTGCTGGAATGGTAGTACAGGCGTATATGCATTTTTTTGGCTTTTACATTGGAATAACATGATAATGTTAATGTTAATGCTGCACTCCCCTTACACTCTGTCTCTCTCCTCCTCTCCTGCATGGCTCTCAGTCAGTAGGCTGCAGCCACTCAGTCCGAGCAAACGTCCAGTCAGTTTTATCTCTCCTGAAGCGACACCAGCCGCACCTCTGCAACAGCCGTGTCCTCTCTAACAGCGCAAACGGCTATGAGACAGGTAGTCGCAGGCATTCGGACACTTCCTCTTCTTCCTCCTCTGCCAGTGGGGGGGAGCTCACAGAGCTGCTGCAAGCACTACAGGAGGAGCTGCGACTCATGAGCCTGTGAGTGTAGCTGCATCTGAGGTCTCTCTGTAAGGAGTGAATTGCTTAGAATGGTGTTAAAGTCGATTCTGTGTGTGTTTGCAGGGAGCAGGACGAGCTGATGAGGCAGGTGGAGGCCAGTGTTTCTGAACAGGAAAGAAAAGAACTTCAGAGGGAGCAGGAGAGGCTGCTGCTGAAAATGGAGAGGAAGGGAGAGCAGATCAGTAAACTCTACAAACACAAAACGCAGGCAGGTTCTCACACAGAAACAGTTTACACACAGACACGCTGCATAAGTACGATTTTGTTGAGTGATTCCTGTCTTTTTCCTCTTCTTGTTTCTCCTTTTAGATAAAGAAGTTGAGAAAGGAGGCTAATTCTAGGCCAAACGGTGGGAATGAGGTCAGAGTGACTACCACTGTGTCCACCAGAGGGCGTTCTGCAGGAGCAGTCAAAGTTGGACCAGGAGAGAGAAGCAAGAGGAACCTGAGGCTGCTGAGGGACATGAAGGCTCTGCAGACCTCACTACGGACCTGAAACCCACCAAGGCATTAACGCAGCACACTAAGTTAATCTTGTTGGTGCTATCTACCTACCTACGACCATTATCACACCATCAACACAGTCACTGACTGATGATCAACACAGATTATGGCAGGACATTGAAAACAGGTGTATGTTCATGAACATATGATCTCTTAAGAAGAATATATATTTGTTTGCTAGGAATATTGTACCTAAAAAGCCTGTTACTGGGTCTCCAACAGCCCCAGTGCATTTTTATCAAAAGAATCTGTTGTCTGATTAGTCATCTTTTTCACCAGCAGAGGGCATGAAAGATCTAATGAGCGCTAGAAAAGATATTTGAAGTTTTTTTGGGGGGGGGCATGGAAGCAAGTTTTACAGTAATGCACAACATAAATGAGAAAAACCCAGAAAAACTTTTTTTTTCTCCTTCAAGGGAGCCAAAATCCCATGGTGCTGAAAAATTCCTTGGTTTCTTGATAGTCACAGATTGTCAAATTTCACAACTCTTGATGAAGTGGATGCATCAGCCTGAGGCAGTGTAAAGAAACTGCAGCGATCAAATGGGTTGATACATATTTCTGCTGAGTGATTAGCCGAAAGATGCCCTAAAATCTAAAAAAAATACTGTGGTTAAAACGACTGACTCTTGATCTATGTGTCATATTGCAGATTTTTACTATGTGTATTTGTACACACAGATGTTGTGTGTTATGATCAGAGTATTTGTAATTATTTCTACAAATATAAGCTGGGTTTTGATATTTTTTGCTATCATGGGTAGTCTATTTTTGAGTGAGCATTTCTCTAAGAAATAAAGTATTTATGTTTGCATGACTACTGTACTGTTTTCTTTATTTTGGCTTGTTTGGCATATGCATTGGCAGCCAACTTTGGCACGGTACTTGGTTTTATTTGAGGATATTCCGATTAACCACTGTGGCCTTAATTTATTATGATTTTCTTCACTCCTCTGATATCTTTTTTTTTTTTTTTACCATTTGTTTAATGAATAATTGATGTGAAGTACAGTTTTTTATGTTAATATTGTAAATGCTCTTGACTCCAAACCTGCAGTCTTTTTTTATGAGGAAAAAACTGAATTGAACAAACTTAAATATATAATAAAGTAAAGTGGCTCGTCATGCAGAATGACCCCTTTCAGAATAATGTACTGCATATTATTGTATCAGACTGCAATTATTAATGCATTAATGTCTACATGACTTTAATATTGTAGCTGGCAAAAGTGGGGTTGATTTTAATTACTTTATATACTGCTGGGTGGGTGTGAATTTCCTCTAGGGATCAATAAAGTTTTATCTTACTGTATCTTAACCTATACCAATACATTACAATTTATTTGTTGATTGCAGATTTATCATGTAAATCTGCAAAGTAACTAGCAAATAAATGTAGTAGAGTAAAAAGTACAATATTTGCCTCTGAATTGCAGAACATGGAAATACTCACGTAAAGGACAAGTATCTATCTGAAAAAGGAAGTATTTTTAGACTCAGTGAAGAAACTGATGTGATGATGATAGAGGTGAGGCAAAACAAAGGAATGAAATCACTTTAAAATGCACTCACTTCCTGTCTGGATCATACTGTCGGTTAATAACACGCACGTGTGATTGCCCCACTTTCCAGCAGCGCTCGTGGCATTTCAGAGTGGAAAACGGCAGTTCATTTTAACCAATAGGATTCCCCCCATGTGATCCCCGAAACCAATCGGATTCAACAGCACATTCCCGCTGGGTCAGAGAGTATAAAAGCGCCCTGTCCAGCGAAAATCATCAGCCACTTCTTGCACAGGACTCATAAAGACCAAGCGGTAAGAGCTAGCTTAGACAGTTCCTCTTCTTAATCTCAACCCCGACGGACTTCACAGTTTCAGGAAACATGGTGAGCATGAAAACATACCTTTTCTTCACTCTTCGTGTTGATTCAAGTAAATTTAAAACTTTGAAGTGTGTTGTCAGGCTGCAGCGCAGTTTAGCTATACACAGTTAACCGTTATTAATTTGAATAAGCACCGTTAACGGTCTACATTTGAGCGTTGTTTAAAATAAACACAAAACGTTTGAGTTGAAAGACTGTTCACCAAACTACACCTTCAGTGGGTTGTTTTAATCGTAACTTTGGTAATGTTAGTGTAAGTTAATTCGACAGGGGACAGTCCAAACTGAAGTTCAGTCTGAGCTGCCAATTTCCGGTTTTCGTGTCTGCGCATCGATCCAGTTGGCGGAGGTCAATGTGCTTTCAGCCTGAAACATTGCTGTTTGAAGCGGCCTGGCCTTTATGAAACTGCAACCACAGGCTTTTCAAGCCTATTCACTCAAAGCTCGCTGGGCCTTTTGAACTGAATCTTTCACGTTTTGTTGGCCTTCTGCCAATCTGTCTTTGTATGACAGTCTTTAGCTAACGTTACAGCTGTGTTTGTTGTTCCACCACAGAAGTTTTTGCTCTCAACACATGATGTTCTTAAGTGCACTGTATGCCTGAATAACCAGCCTCTTTGTGATATCTTTGTTTCGAAGGGGTTTTCTGTTCTGCAAATAAATAACTGAATGTGCAACATGTCATCAGGTGACCTCAGTCATGATGATCTGGTTCTTTACAAAGAGCCTTTTTTTTAAAAAAGCCTCCTCCATAGATAGTACATTAGCCGTAGAGAAGTTCTCACCATGTGATGAGTAGCCTTCAGCGTCAAATTAAGTTTGTTACAGATGTTAAAAGAGCTTTTAAAGATTCAGCCAACCAAGTGTGTTTTTTATAATTCCTAAACTTTCTCCCACCTCTTTTCACAGCGCGAGTGTATCTCAGTGCACGTGGGTCAGGCTGGTGTCCAGATTGGCAATGCCTGCTGGGAGCTTTATTGTCTGGAACATGGGATCCAGCCGGATGGACAGATGCCCAGTGATAAGACCATCGGAGGAGGAGATGATTCCTTCAACACCTTCTTCAGTGAGACGGGAGCTGGAAAACACGTCCCCAGAGCTGTTTTTGTGGATCTGGAGCCCACTGTCATCGGTAAACTCATGAAATATAAATATTGAGGGTGGAGGGGAGATCTTCTTAAAAATCCCCCAGCCAGTCAAACCCTCCTATAATGTACGGTACTTCCCCTTAGATGAGGTGCGCACTGGGACCTACCGCCAGCTGTTCCACCCTGAGCAGCTGATCACCGGAAAGGAGGATGCTGCCAATAACTACGCCCGTGGACACTACACCATTGGCAAAGAGATCATCGACCTGGTGCTGGAGAGGATCCGCAAACTGGTGGGTACATTCAGAGCAGATTTTGGTCCTGAATATGAAATGAAAAGACAGAACTGTATCTGATGTGTGATCATTGTGTCTTGCTCTCTGTCCTCAGGCTGACCAGTGCACTGGCCTTCAGGGCTTCCTGGTCTTCCACAGCTTTGGAGGTGGCACCGGCTCTGGTTTCACCTCCCTGCTGATGGAGCGTCTGTCTGTGGACTACGGCAAGAAGTCCAAGCTGGAGTTCTCCATCTACCCAGCTCCACAGGTGTCCACTGCTGTGGTGGAGCCCTACAACTCCATCCTGACCACCCACACCACCCTGGAGCACTCTGACTGTGCCTTCATGGTGGACAACGAGGCCATCTACGATATCTGCCGTAGGAACCTCGACATCGAGCGTCCCACTTACACCAACCTGAACAGGTTGATCAGTCAGATTGTGTCCTCCATCACTGCTTCCCTTCGTTTTGATGGTGCCCTCAATGTTGATCTGACAGAGTTCCAGACCAACTTGGTGCCATATCCCCGTATTCACTTCCCTCTGGCCACCTATGCCCCTGTCATCTCTGCTGAGAAGGCTTACCATGAGCAATTAACGGTGTCAGAAATCACCAGCGCCTGCTTTGAGCCAGCCAATCAGATGGTGAAATGCGACCCTCGCCACGGCAAGTACATGGCTTGTTGCCTTTTGTATCGTGGTGATGTGGTGCCCAAAGATGTAAATGCTGCCATTGCCACCATCAAGACCAAGCGCACCATCCAGTTTGTGGACTGGTGCCCCACTGGTTTCAAGGTTGGCATCAACTACCAACCGCCCACTGTAGTTCCCGGTGGAGACCTGGCCAAGGTCCAGAGGGCTGTGTGCATGCTGAGCAACACCACTGCTATTGCGGAGGCCTGGGCTCGGCTTGACCACAAGTTTGATCTGATGTATGCTAAGCGTGCCTTTGTTCACTGGTATGTGGGTGAGGGTATGGAGGAGGGAGAGTTCTCTGAGGCCAGAGAGGACATGGCAGCTCTGGAGAAGGATTATGAGGAGGTTGGAACTGATAGTGTTGGAGAGGATGATGATGATGAAGGAGAGGAGTATTGAGCAGGCATGCATTCCACTGTATTGATCTCAGATCTGTGCCTCTATTGATGAAAAATAAAGTTTGTTCATTGACTGCAGTACTGTTCACTTGAACTTTTTTTCCATAGGGCAGAAGTACTATTTGAGAGCATTTTAAATAGAAGTGCAGAATCTTCTGTTTCTGTAGTTTAATGCTAAGGGCAGCTGCTTTCTTGGACAGTATCAAACTGGTTTGTGTAGTTTCAGATGGCATTAGTTTTAGGAAAACCTTGTTGTAAAAAAGGACAGTTACTCTGCTAACATTGCACTCCAAGCCACTGATAAACATCTTTAAATGACATATCTGCCTTAGATCAGTAATTAATTTGGTTCCCACACAGATCTAAAATGTAAATCCACTGTAAATTTCAAATTACCTGTACATTACCTACCAAATGACTTTTACAACATCAGGTGTTACAGTGCACCACTTATAGATCTTTTACCAATTGAAGGTGTACTTTATTCTTGGCTTGGGAACTGCCTGGGAAGAACGGAGGCTCGACACTGGTCTGGTTTAAAATAGGGTGTGGTATTCACATTGGCCCAAGGGAGGGATAGTGGGTGTCTCATGCTGACCGACAGGTGGTGTTTAAGAAATCGTGACTCTGCTGTTACTAGACTCGGTTTCTTCTGCATAAATGCATATCACCATCTCCAGATGCATAAAGAAAACATGACTGATTCACTAAAGTGTTGTAAAAGTTATTTAATTTTGACCAAGTTTGGCTACACAAACCCATTTCTTCAAATTCAGCAGAGTTATTTGATTTCATTAAATGCACAAAAACAGACAAAACAAAAAGGCTTCTACATGACACTGACCTACATGAATACAGTTTATTGCACTAAGCATCCAGTTCATCTACCAATTTGTCTCTTATTTGTTAATGCATCGGCAGTTTCAGAATAAAGTATCTGCCAAACATGTATTTCAAATATGAGCTCATGGGAGATTTATTAAAACTAGATTTTTGTGAATTGTTTATTTTCAGTTTTGGTATGAAAACAATGCACAACCACTAGTCTGTACACTAATTTTCAAACACTGACTAGCTAAACACTCTTTGCTTCTCTTAAAACAGTGATGGGTAAAGGAACAAGGCAGAACTATACTTCTGGAGAGTGCTCTTGTCAATGTAAGACATGGAGTTTAGAATCATTCTATATTTTTCTCCATCTCACAGTCACGAGGTAATCTGAATCCTTTGGGAAATAAATTTAGGGTTGCATATTTCCTCTGACAAAAATCCTATGACAGAATATTTTGAATGCTGAAAAGATGTGCACCTCGAAAGTTGAACTGATATTTGGCTATAAAACACAACAGGCCCTGAATATAATGCTGTGGAAAAGTGTGGACAGTTTTCTGCACTGAAACATACATGAAACCATGAACGCTACGCTAGCTCACAGGCAAACAGCCCAGCCCAGCTCCTGCTGCTGCCAATATAAACCAGCGGCTCGAGCAACCTCACTGCAACATGCAGTGATTGTTTCAAATAAGATCAATCCCAGCCTTCAGTTCAAGTATCAATCTGCTTTGTGTAGTTTCAGACAATAGTTTTCAGCGATACTTTGTTCTAGAGGGACAGTTGCTCTGCTCACACTATATTCTAAGCCACTGTTAAACATTTACTGTAAAACATTTAGGTTGATACCTGTATTTCTTTGCCAGTGTATGATGCTGTAAATGGACTGCATAATTATAGTTTAATTTCTGTGTTTTCATTCACAGTTATATGATGTGAGGACGTGCTGTTGAGACACCTAATGGAGCTTGTTGCTTCACTTTATTACTTAACTGCATGAGGTATGTTCTTTATGGACAGCAGTTTTCTTTATTGATCTGAGAAAAGTAAATGACTGGCATATGCTTAACATGAAGATTACATCCGTACCAAAACATGAAGTGTCAAATTCTATTAAATGTTTTGTGGATGCATCGAAATTCATGCATTTCTTACATGCATGTAATCTGTGAAATGTTGCTCAGCCTAAATGTGAGTCATGCAGGTTATACAGCGGACTCAAGAACAGTCTAACAAAATAATATGTAGGAGGTTTGATCTGAATCCTTGTAGAAGGGATTTGCTTTTGCTCTACTCACATGATCATAATGCCTGAAGAAAATAGCTGAACAGAATTCATAATCCAAGCATGTTATTGTAATGTAACAGCAGCGACGTCAGACATACAGAAAGCACATATACTCATAGAGGTGGATCAGAGAAAAAAACATGCAAATATCTAAAATCTTGACCAGATACTGAACTAAGATTTAAAAACTTGAAAATGTGTCTGGTAATATTTTGTCAATAGTGCAAGTCTAGTACTCGCAGTACTTACTACAATGTAAAGTTGTTCATAATTGCTTAGATTAAAATAACTATACAGTGAATCCATATAGACACACAGGTGATACAATATACAAATGAGTATATTACAAACAAATGGCACTGTAAGACTTTGGATAAAAACTTAAAGATGAGGTTATGGTTTGAGGGAGAGTAAATTCAGCACACTGATTTAGAGAGAAACAACTTGAATTCAATACTTTACTGTGAAAACTCTCAAAAACAGATGTATAACAGGGATTTCTCTTGAATACAAATCCTTACACTCCTGTTTTTTGTGCCAGCATTATTCAACTGTTGGAAGGAAACAAGAAATATGTCTAAAATCATTTCATTCTCATTTCTAAAGAAAGCAAAATGGAAAGATTTCTCGGTAAATGGGGACCTCTGGTGGTGGTAGAGGGTGTAAGTGAAAGAAAGAATGTCAGTCCACCAGGTGACTACCTAACTCCATAGTCTTTGATGAGCAGGCACAGGTGGCCCTGTTCAAATGACAAATACGGTATATTAGAAGGGCTTTGTGAATTATTATGTCTGAAATCATTTATGAGTAATTGGATCACAATGAATTAACCGGAGTGATCCCGGTGCTGTCTGAGGCAGCTGGTGGTGCACCAGGCAGGGGTGAACCTCCAGAGAATCGTCCCTGCGCTCCAGACTGTGAGCATCCATCTGGACCTTTACTTCAGCATTGTGCATCCTGAAGTCACCTTCACCATCTCCAGCATCAGGAAGTTCATCACCAGCCACTTTGTCCTGCAGAGACGCTGGGATATGATGCCTGAAGCGTGGAAGGACAGGCCCATGCTGCAGCTCCGAGGTAGGTGACACAAAAGAAAATATCTCAAACTACAGATTGTCTTTCCTAAGCAGATAGAAGAAGTATTTATGTTTGCTCCACGCAGGTCAGATGATCTGGATGCCCTCTCTGCACTGCATGTTCTATCAAGCTTCTCCTCTGCTGAGAAGCCTTCAGGAGCTGGAGGAGGGGGACATGCACCTGTCTGACATCGCACCGCATGACATCACCCGCGACCTCATCCTGCTCAATCAGCAGCGGCTGGCTGAACTGGAGCTGTCCAATCAGCTGGAGCTCCGCTTCCTGTCTCAGCACCTGGAGGAGGAGAGGAAGAAGACAGACAACTTGCTGTATGCCATGCTGCCCAAGCATGTAGCCAACCAGCTAAAGGAGGGCAAGACTGTGGAAGCAGGTTCACGGAATGGAAATGCCATAAATATTAAATAATCAGAGTGTTTGTGTGTATGACTGTCTGATATGGCAGCTGTGTGTCTCCATGCATGTGTCTGTGTATCCTGTAGGAGAATTTAAAGAGTGCACCATACTGTTCAGTGACGTGGTTATGTTCACTAACATCTGCTCCCTGTGTGAACCCATCCAAATTGTCCTCATGCTGAACTCCATGTACCTGCGATTCGACCGGCTCATGACTGTGCACAATGTTTACAAGGTACACGCGACAGGTTGAACTTGTTCAGTTCTGTTTGTTTTGTAATTATATATTAACTGTATTCATTTGGTGTTTCCCAGGTTGAGACCATAGGGGACGCCTATATGGTGGTAGGTGGGGTGCCCATACCTGTCTCCACGCATGCTGAGAGGGTGGCCAACTTTGCCCTGGGCATGATTTTGGCCACTAGGGAGGTCATTAGCCCTGTGACAGGAGGACCCATTCAGGTGCAAGAATGTTTGTGCTGCATTTCTGAAATACACAGTGGTGGAAAGTAACTAAGTACATTTACTCAAATACTGTACTTAAACCTGCAGTGCAGAACTTTTGCCTCTTACACAAACACTGTCAACGTGCTTATGAGGCTCCGCCATACTTCTAGTTGCTGCAGCCTACTCCCTTACTACAGCTGCTCCCCCTTCAGCTCCTGCAAGTGTATCACTACCGGTGTGCCAGCACAAGAATGTCACCATGAACAACAGATTTATAACCTGGCAGTGAAAGGCTTTTTTGGCAAGGACTTGAATATAATGGACGTTCCTATGTAAAAGTCCCTCTCTCCAGCTTTAAGTACAAATTTACAATTACAAGTACTGCTTGAGTATTTCCATTTTATGATGCTTTACACTTCCCCTCCACCATATTCCAGAGGGAAATATTGGACTTTTTACTCCAATACATTTATTTGACACCTATGGTTACTAAAACATCTCATCAGTTTATAATAATACATATGGAAGAATCGCAGATTAAAGTGCCCAAAACCATATGAAACTGTGAAAATTAGCTCCACCATGACCAACTACAACATTAAAGTTCTGCTTACGAATGAATAAATCAATAATAATGACCCAGTTATGTAAATGAGTCTGCATAGTGAATATATTTACTTTCGTACTTTACTTCTGTACTTTTGCAGGATTTTTGACTTTAATGAAAATTTTTGCAGTGAGCTAATGCTACTTTTAGTGGAGTAAATGAATTGAATACTTCTACCACTGCTGCAAATGCACGTGCTTTAAGGCTTTAATGCTCAAAATGTTTTCTGCAGTCCGAACCGTTTATGGCTTGTTGTATTTCCGTAGATCCGAGTGGGTCTCCACAGTGGTCCTGTGCTGGCAGGTGTTGTCGGGGAGAAGATGCCTCGCTACTGTCTATTCGGAGACACAATCAACACTGCATCTCGCATGGAGAGTCACGGCCTCCCCGACAAGATCCATTTGAGCCCAACCGTCTACCAGTGATGACGCACATATTCATGCAGGAAAACATGCATTCACACACACTTGAACTTTTTTTCTCTTTTTGATTTCCTCATCCTTTGTCCACATATCCCAGGGCTTTGAAGAATAAAAGCTTTGTCATCCAGAAGCGAGGGGAGATCGAGGTGAAGGGGAAGGGCAGAATGACCACTTACTTTCTTGAGAGGAACGGGGGGGGGGGGGGGCAGCAGATTATGGGTGTTTCAGATCTACAGACTGGGGCCAGACAGCAGGATGGTCAGATGAGCTGCCAGCCAGGTCTCCACAGACCAGGTCTGTTTGCTGTCTACTGATTAACTCTGCATCTTTTAAATTGAAGGACTTTCAATTGGAAATGTTGTTTTTTAAATGTCCTGCAGTCTTTGTCTGATATATATCAATCTCTTTCCCTCTCATCCTCACTGTCTTCCTCCACTGTAGCTTCCCAGAGGCAGCGCAGGGATGACCTCTGCTTGATCCCCATGAAATATGGAGACAGCCTGAGCAAATCCCTGCCCTCCTCACATACATCTGATCCCCAGACCGGCCCAGCCATGAAGCCCCGGGACTCAGAGAGCTACGGAAGCCTGCACACTGATGATCAATCAGGGGGTGGAGCTCCGGACACAGAGGATCACCAGTGCCGTGGAAACCAACAATCAAAGCAAACACACGGGAACCAGGTTCTGTGTGGTCCTGTGAGCTGGTAACTATCTGCTGAATGGCTGACGACTATAAATGATTAATCAAACAAGGTCCAGCATACATAACATGTGCCATCTCACTGTATTACATCAGCGAGCTCGATCTTCTGCATTGACAATGTTTCCCTGGAGTGAACGTGTGATACCTTTGGATATAGCAGATCAAATGTTATATTAAAGGCGAAGTTGACAGCATGTGCTTGTAGCTCATGTCTCTGTCTGTCATGCTAAATAAGAAATGCATTTGCCCAGACAGTGACTGACTCACAATAAATCGCATGAGCACAGAGGATAAAAATATTCAGTTATGTGACTTTTCATCTGTTTTCCTGCAATATAGTGAAGAATCATCAGGCTCATCCTCGTTTACCTGCTGCACTTAAACCAGCTTATCCATCTTGTGGTAAACTGCACTCAGAAGTTAAAGCTTGAAGCTTATTTTCTTATTTTCTTATTTTTCTTATTTTCCTTTTGCAATGAAGAAACATTTTGGCTGATGTCTCCTGAGTTTTGGCTAATTCGAAAACATGAATATAGCAAATGAACTTCAAATGGCTGCTTTTCAGGAGTGTGACCCAATTTGCCTCTAGTTGAATTTCCACAACACAAAATTCAGTCTTGTAATTACATGAACGTGATATTAATGTAATATTTACAAATTTTAAACTGACCCACAATAAGGATAAAAGTGAAATATAAAATGATCGTCTTAATCATGTCAAAACTATTGATAATAGTACAGAGCTTACAATGCCTTTAATGCTCATATTAGTGTGTCAGGCAGAGGTATATTTACATACATGAGAAGCAGATGCCACACTTTGTGATTTGGACTAAAAAAATACACTCTTTAGGAACACTGTCAAAAATCAGGTCACATGTTTAAACAAGCACGTGGCCCCTTGACAACCCATTTAAGTTTACATTGTGAGAAGAGACAAAGATGAATAAATAATGAGCGCGACGTTGCTAACGAGGCCTGAGTCGGTGGCCACAACTGTCCGTAAAAGAGCTGTCACCTGCGGGTGTTTGTCTCACTCCAGAAACGACACCCCAGGCTGGGAGAGGAGTCCGGACATCTGATCCTCGCCGCAGAGGGCCCCGTGTCTCATCACCGCTGACCGGGCCTGGATCGCCATGGCCGGATGAAAAGCACACCTGTAACCAGAGTCTTCTGTTTGTGTGGTCAGGTGTGATAAAATCGGTCTGCTGGCTCGCACAGTAAGAGCCCAGTCTACGCTGACCTAAATGAAGAGGCTAACCTGTTTTGAGGTTTAGTTCATGTGTGTGCATTTTTGTCTTATGGCCGCAGCCAAAGTCCTCAAAGAGGAAGTTCTTCTCTCAAGAATCTGTCTCAGTTATGGAAGCCAGCTCGGTGATTTTAGGCTCCTTGCTCAGAACCGGCCGGTTGGTGTAAATGTCATCCACAGGTAGAAGGAACGTCACAGTTTTTACCTTGGCCCTAGAAATAAAAAAAAATCACAGTTATATGATGACAAAACTACATTTCTGTGTTTAGGCTGCATTATGTGCCCGCCTGTACCTGTTTTTGTGTACATATTCCTGCAGGGAGTGCCTGTTGGAAGCTTTTCCCACTTCTCCTCTGGCTGAGTGACCAAAAATATTGTTTCCTTGCTGGATTTCTCCCTGTAGTCTTCCCCATCCAGAGTCACTCCTCTGTGCCCTGTCAGTCGCTCCCTCTCTCATGGTCACCCCTGACAGGTTGGAGCTTATGGAGTACCTTCGGACAGTCATGACAGCGTTCTCTGCGAAATAACGTGAACACGGTGCATTGGGATGGTTTCGTTTGCACAGTGCAGATGTGGAAGGAAAACACTGAGGAAATGTCTCATTTGAATGTCGTGTCAGCTTTCTGCGCCAAGTTAAGAATGTAATAACTTTCTGTGCATTAAAGTAAATCCGTGGCTTTCTTGTCCCCTTCACAGTTTGCAGGCCGAGTTGCATTGTGGGAAATGTAGGATCCAGTGTTTTTGGAGTTTGACCAGCACTAAGGACTAAAATCAGGTCTTGTCTCTCAGATTTTTTTGAAAATTCTGTGTTTTATTCTGTGTTTTGTGAGACATCCCATTGAATGAGATTGTGATAAGAAGTTGGTGGAGTGCTCCTTTAACTTGTCCTTTATTCGGTGGTGCAGTATTGAAATAAAATAGTAGAAATAAACAAATAAATGCAAGGTTGAAAGCAGCCACCTGTGCAGCTTTCTCTCACCTTTGTACTGTCCCTCCAGGACTGGCGCAGACGCATTTCGCCTCAGGTTCACATACGGGTTTTCCTCCATTGCCGCCCGCTGCTCCGCGGCTGAAGACACCGGGCTGTCTTCCCCCGGCGCTCCCCCAAACGGCCGCTGACCGTGGTCCCCCCGCAGCTCCCGGTTCTCCGCCTCCAGCTTCTTGATCTCATCGCGCATCTCCATGATGACCTGCGCCAGGCTGCGGGTGCTCTCCATGGTGCCGCTGCTGCGCTGCCAGTACCACGGCTTCCCAAAAACTGGCGGGGAGTCGCGCAGGAGAAGCTCACCGCGCTGCTGCTGGGGCTTCAACATGCTGCCCCCGGACGCTTTTTCAGGTCCTCCTGCTGCGCGTCTCTGTCTCTGTTGTGTGTGGCTCAATCTCGGCCCAGATCTTGTTCTGGGGAGATTATGTCGCCTTTCACCACTTATACAGCTGAAAGGGCTCCGGTGATCAGCCAGCAGCACACAATAGATGTTTTATTAATCAGCACCCGGCGTCCAGTTTCAGGAAAACTAAGCAGGGGTCGGAAATGAAATGTGCACTGTACAAGAGCTTGGATGGCGGGAGACCTACAAAACCTGCAGGATAGCGAAATAACACCAGTTTTTGACAGCTTTTTCGTCCTGCAACACGTGTTCAACTTCATGTTTCAGCTCAAGAAAAGATGGGGGAGATCAGCTTTTTATTCTTTTTTTTTGGCACCTCACTCTTCTTCCTCTTGTAATGCCCTTGTCTGTGCTGGGATTACAATATCCTCCCTCTAAAATATTAATTACATCTGTCAGCAAAGATAAATCTAGGACGGAAACTGAGAAAAGGCTTTTTTTTTCTCTAACTGTGATGCAGGAGATCATCCACGTAAGCATTTGAAAAGAAGGTTAAACTGTGTAGACTCGGTGCACCGTGAGGTTTCATTCGCTGCACTCAGGAGACAGAAGACGCCTCAAATTTGCTGAAAGGCTGCTAAATAAGTGGCCCACTCCCTCATTAATATGCATACTGTTTAATAAAGGCACAGGTCAGGGGGTTGACCCAATGATGACAAGCAGTCTTGGTCAAAAGCACATGAAAACAAAACAGGTGTTTGATATAAGAGGAGGAATCAGTGCAACAGACATCAAATAGAGGCAGGCCACACACAAAAGAGGGAAATTACAGATAATTACTCTCAATGGGACGTCCACAGCTGGGATTGTGTGGTCAGGTGCTGCAACGGAGCTCACGTGGCTCAAGTTGTAACCAATGATGAATAGACCAGACAGCCTCAGAGCGCACCTGTTGCTTAGTTGGCCCAACTCCAGCAAGAAAAGATAGAACATAACGTAGAATAAAACAGGAAATATTGTCAAGACGAGCCATTGGCTTGGGACCCTTCAGTCTGTGACCTGGACTGAATGGTGCTGGCTCAGAGCAACCTGACCCCACCAGAGTCTGGGCCGCTGGGAGGGAGACAGGCACACAGAAGCCGGTTTGTAGAGGAGAGAAACCCAATCAGCCCCCTCTTTCTGGTTGACAAAATAGGCTACAGAAGGGGAGGGAGGCCAAAAAGATGAGGCAGAGGGAAGGAGAGAAATACCGACTGCCTGGGAGGAAGGGAGTGTGTGAAGAGGCAGGAGGTCAGTACAACTCAATCTGCTGCACCTCAGGCCTGCAGCCACAGAGGGAGAGTGAAGAGACAGAGGTATGAATGTGTCAGCAGGCTTGTCACGCAGAAATAAAGACAGAAAGACGGGACTGCACCCTGCCCCTATGTTCAGGGCCACTTAACCTCTTTTTATGTGCGGTGCCACAACCCCGGGCTTAGCATCAATAAATAAACAAGCACTCTCCTGCTCTCTCTCCCTCTGCATGGTCAGTAATTATACCCAGAAAAAACTGACACCAGATCCCACGGAAAGCCGTTCTATGTCAGAGCACATGCTGAATTTCACTTTCAATGAAAGCTCAACCTCAAATTTATACTCTCCTGTGCAGTTGGGCCGCATAATACATGCATTTAATCATTAAGTTTCTGCAAGTTTCTGACTGCATTACTTTATTTGCCTCTGGCCAAATATGGATGTTTTTGAATCAAATACTAGGACTGAAAGAAGCCTCAAGAGGGTATGGAGTGACGTGTGGATATCCCAATAACAAGGGGCTTTACCTGGACCCACAGATGTTACCCTCTGCAGTTACAGAAAGGTAAACACACAACAGCCTACACACCAAGGCTCATTTTAGCATTAGCTACTAGTTGCACACAAACTGCTGCGTGTAAGGGAGTGTCAAAAATGGGTAGTTTGCCAAGAAAACAGCTGAATTAAACCAATGGCGTATTAAAATTTCACATTAAACCTTACTTACAGCAAAATCTACCAGAAAGAAAATTCAGCAAATCAGTTAATCAAATGAATGAAAGGAAGACAATCTAAAAACTCATCCAGTCGTCTCCCTGTAATTAATTAAAATCACTCTCTCCATTCATTCCTATTTCCAGATGGCATCTTAGCTCTGCGCACGCTAGTAAAACAGTCTGGCTGCGGCGTCAGTTGTGGTTATAGTGAAAACTTGAGTCGAGAATGAAGATGCAAAGCACAAAGGAAAACAGAGCTGCTGGGTAAACACAGTGGAGACAGACAGACCAAACAGCAGACAGACACACAGCAGCGATGATGAGGGCCTCGAGGCTCCATCGCGTCGAAACAAACGGCTCAGATTTGGATTCATTTGGCTGCTGACTTTGTTCTGACCCCTCCGACTTTGAAAAAGAAATCAATGATCCAAAACAAAGGATTGTTGCTTTTGGAGTCTGCCCTTTCATTCCAGGCAGGATTACTGGACAGCAACGGTAATCCTGCCTCTCGGAGTTGAGAGCATGTTGAAACTCTCGCTGCAGCACGTGCATCGTGGAGTTCCTGCAGTACATCTGATGTGCACGGAAAATGGACGGTGGAGCGAGATGACATGACAAGTTGACCTAAAGCGAAATATCTTTCTGCTGGTCAAAAACAACCCTGACCTCTTTTGTCTGAAAGCTTTGACGCAGCTGAACCTTTTCATCTTTTGCACTGTTAAGCAAAGTACCACTGCATATTATTAAGTTACTCACTGACATTTAGTCCTTGAAGAAAATGCAATAGCAGACAACACAGAGCACACCTGAAGAGTGCTGTACAGGTTCACACATGACAAATGGAGGTTGAACCTATACAAACATCCTGTTGTCTTATTATGTGTCAGTCTGTACTATTATCTGTACTATTATATGTGTTGGAAACAGTGAAGTTGGCGTCAGGAGGTGATAGATTTAAAGATTTGTACATCATCTTCTGCACCATGGACCAAAGCAAAAAGTCATTATCTTCATCTTTGTTTCAGGCTCATTGTACAATTCATTTCACATCTGTTGTGCAGCTGAAGGACCTCACAATTACACATAATTAGCTGCTGTCTGGTGCAGTCAATAGACGGGATATGAGGGGCTGCTGTGCACAGCTGAGGCACAGTTTTCTTTTAGAAAGCTCTTTTCCCCCGTCAACATGATTGGAAACCTGTGCAATCAACATGCTGAGAGACCTGGAGAGAGGAGATGTGAGGTGCAACGTCCTACGAGAGACTAGACGACGTAGGATTGCAGCATCGCTGACATCAGGGCGGTGAATGAAGAGATGCTGAGGAAAATTAATTTTGGACATTAACAAAATTTTATTTAAATGTTATACGTAAAACTTTAGTTTTTGTTCTTTTTTTTAAATTCAGCTAAACAAATATTTATATATCGCATATTTTATAAAAAGAAACATTTCAAACATTTTAAATATTAATATTTCTTATTTACAATTCAAAACAGTACAGGAAATAATAACAGTAACAATGCAATTTCAATCATAAAAATGTTACAAAACATACTTTTTTTTGTTTGTTTCTATTTGAAAATCGGCAAGCTGATATTTCCAGAACGTTAGCAAGGATAGAAAGTAGCAATGTGGAGCTGCTCTACATTCAAACAGGAACTGGAGGTGCGTTCAACTCTTCGGATGCTTCGCTAGTCAAATCTTTTTCCTTTTTTTTTTAATTCACATTAGTCATCTCACGATATCGCCGGAGATAGTTTGAAGTACAATGATAATCCACAGAAAAAAAATGTAGAAAATGTCATCAAAATGCACCAGAAAGCTTTACATGACACACACAGCTGAACGCACCTCGAGCTCAGTAAGGTCACTGTTCTCTAAAGGGACAGAGAGAAGGCGCATGTTGTGTGGTTGTGTGCATGTGTGTGCGGACACATGCACTGTGTGTATTTGTGAGCGTGTCTGTCAGTATGTAAGCTGATGAGTCAGTTGGCAGGGTGGGGGGGGGGGTCCGTATGACACATGGAACGAGTCTCTAAAACCAAAAACGAACAGTAGCTAACAGTCCAGCAGCCTGGCCTCTACTGCAGATAGTTTTCCACGACAGGACTACAGACTATCACGACCACAGTCTACACACTTCTTCCCTTGTTTTCTCTACGCTCGCCATCAGTCACAGCTCCACTCGCCCGCTGCGCCCTGCAGCAGGAAATAACTACAGTCAGAACAAGAAAACGAGCCGCTTTGAGGCTCAGACCGGCCCTCCGAAGCCATTTTTTTGTTGTGTGTCTGGGGGAGGTGTCCTTTCCTGGCACAAAGCGATTCCTGTGAGTCTATTGGCCATTCAGTAGGCGCTGTGCCGCTCCGTTCCTGGTTGTCTTGTGTGAGGAATCTGGACAAGAATAAAAAGCTAGCATTGGAACAGGAAAATGTAAAAGAAGGTATCAAGAGTAGCAGTTTGGGCTCTGGGACGGGCTGGGAAAGCAAGCACAACTCCAGTTCCCGAAAAGTTGGGATGCTATGTAAAACGAATTAAAACAGAATGCAATTATTCACAAACTAAATGTGTTTACAGTGTTCCTGATCCCATGTAGTCATATCTTTCATACAGTCATGTGTTCACAAAGTGGTGAACCTCACTCCATCCTGGCTTGTGAACGACTGAGCCTTTCCAGGATGCTCCTTTCATCCCCAATCATGATCCTATCACCTGTTACCAATCAACCTGTTTACCTGTGGAATGTTCCAAACAGGTGTTTTTGATTATTCCAATTAGCCTTTAGTTGCTCCTGTCCCAACTTGTTTGAAACATGCTGCTGGCATCAAGTTCAGAATAAATTGCAGAAATTTACAAAAATCAATGAAGTTGATGAGGAAAACCTTGAATATATTGTCTTTGAACTGTTTTCAATCGGGTATATTTCAAAAAGGAATAGAAGGTTAGCGCATCCTGTTCTATTTGTTTTACACAGCGTCCCAGCTTTTTTTGCAAAACAGGCTTGTAGCAATGTGACGTGATGCCTTTCATGAGTGAATCTGATGATGTGACATACCGGCCTTAGAAAGAGTGGACAGAGAGCTGTTAGAGAGAGATGAGGCACTGGCAGCAAGAACACTTTTTTGTAGCTGTAATGAGAGAAAAACGTTCAAAACGAAGCAGAGAGAAGCATGAAGCAATCACAGAAGCTGATGCCCATGAAAATGCTAAATGTCTCGTAAAATAATGCAAAGGAAGAGATGATGCTCGTGATGCAATGCAAGGGAATAACAAGACAAAACAACGCAGGAGCGGTAGAAACAGAAGTCTGGACACTCATCGGCCGATGCATGGCGAGACCTGTTCATTCATGATGCCAGACAGCTCGGTCAGCATGTCCCGGTAGTGAGCCCTCATCTCCTCCTGGTACTCCAGCTGGTCCTCCTTGATCAGACGCTCGTTCACATCCAAAGCCTGACCGCAGGCTTCTGCAAACTGCCTGCAGGGGGCACACAAATGCGCACCGATTTATTAATGCTGCAAATCACGACTGAACCATTGAACCTGACCTCTGATGACATACACGAGGATTCTTTTCAAATAGTCAAAAACTGTGCAACTGCAAACAGGCTTGCCTGATGGCTGCTTTTGACACTGTCAGACTTTACATTTTGGAGGACACTGGTGCATCCTTTCCCTTTTATTTACATATTTTACAAAGTTTGACTTACTGAAAGATTCACGCTGCTAAAGAATTTACCTTTAATCATGTGAATAAGAATCTTTAGTAAAAAAAAATGTCACACATTGTCAAAATCATTTGCTGTTGATTTGTTTTTATCCACTTGTGAAATGTATTTAACTCTAAAACAAGCATTGAAAACTATTATTATAAGCATGATGGATGTGGACTATCACTGTTCTCACGAAGAAGATGCAGGACAGCTTTTCTGTCACTTGTGTGTTATTTCCTTTCCTTTAATTTCTTACATTTTTATATGTATTTATTGTGCTAAAACTTTTTGAAAACATTTTGTGGTATAAAATTCCCCTGCAGCTGGATCGTGTGAACTACAGATGTGTTGAAATACATTTTCCCATGTACATACAATAACACAACTCTAGTTCGTCTTATTATAAGCTGTTGGATTCCTCGGTATACATTTGCCCTGTTACAGTTTTCACCCAAAGTTTGGCTTTATTAAATGCTTAAAGGCTGACTGGGCACAAAATTCACAACACTTTGCACTGAATTATTGCTTTTAATCCTACCTGAAGATCTCCTTCAGCAGTTTGACCTGGTTGTCTGGGTATTTCTTGGCATTCTTCTCCTCTAAAAACGCCCTGGCATAAGCCATAGGCCCTGCGTTCACCTGGAAGGGGAAGATCAGGTGAGACAAACCAAAGCACCCAAATTCACCCAAGGACGTGTATTGTGGAAGAATCCCCACCTTGACGCTGACGCTGCCCTGCAGCTTTAGCTGCAGCCGGATCATGTCCACCTCCTCCATGTTGCAGAGCTGGTTGAGCTCCGAGACTTTGCGTGACATCTCATCAATGGCCACCTCAATCGGGTTCATTTCTGTGCTCTGCTGCTCCACCACCTGGATACGCTTCTTCAGGTAGGGGAAGCTGGAACTCGCTGAAGGGGGAGAAACAACAAGCCACCAATCAGACCGAGTATACGTTACAGGGCAGAAATTCCACTGACATATGTGAACAAGCTCTTACTGGTCAATATGGTGCGTCTCTTGCACTGCTCCTCCACGTCTCCATGCTTCTTCCCTGACAAGGTGAACGGCGTCTCAAACACAAAGCGGTTGATGTTGTGATGTCTCTCAAAATCTGTCCTTTTGTCCTGTTGTTCCTTTTCGTCAAAGTAGGGCACCACGTATGTCACCTGGATGTAGGCAAACTTGGGGTCCAGGTCTTTAGGATTTACCTGTTTTCAAAGGACGTGAAGCAAACAGTGAATATTTTTGCATATATGCTAGCAATAATACAAGAAAGGCGAATCATTCGGCTTTGATGACGTAACAACTTAACTCTTTTAAACAGGTCAAATTCTTTCTCGTACCTTGTTGGAGTCCTGGATCATCTTGACATTATCAGCTCCAAACTTGTCTGAGTAGAGTTTGAGTAATCTCTGGGAGATTTCTGACAGCCCTGTCAGCTTTGGTTCTTTGTAGATAAACTCTTTGCTCTCCTCCTCCTCAAAGAAGCCCTACCAGAACACACACACACACAAACACACACTAATTAGCAAAGCCTGTTGCATGCATGGGTGTTTTTATGTATGCAATGCAAGTGTAATATTTACTGCTCTACACTGTACACGTCATTCTGATTTGATACTGCCCCCTGGTGGTTTCTTGGCATAACGTGTTAGAACAACTCAGCCCTAACAAGGTGCCGGTGTTAAGTTCTGGATGGGAGAGGTCAGAGGTCATTTTCAAAGCAGCACTGGAGCCAGATGTCAAAGGTGAATGAGGTTTATTATGTAGCGTCTTCCTGTCCCGTTTGACACCAGCTCTTCTTAATGTTTAGGGGGGAAAACAGCTTCATCGCTGGAGATTATGGGAGGTAAAATGGACCACAGCAAGCTTGACACAGACCCTTCAAAGGGTGAGAGCAGCACATAGTGGTAGGTAGAGTTAATAGCGGTAGAAGGAGAAGAGAGGTAAAAGTGGTTAGCTCTGAGGACAATGGAAAATCAAAGACTTACAAAACTTACCGCAATCTTGAAATAGAATTTAATTTAAAAAAAAGGAAGAAAAGAGCACACAGAGAAATTAAGGACACTGAAATCTGGTCTCCTTATCTTTCAAGTCTTTGTATCATTTCCCCTCCTTCTTTCCAATAACGAGAAGATTTCATATTCTCATTATCAATTTTTTAAACCCTTTCTTCACGTCACAGTCGTGAAATCCCTGCATGGAAATATCATTCCCTCATTAAAAAAAAACAGGAAACTGTGTCAAGGATCCAGGTTCTTAAAAACCAAGCCCGAACTGCAGGGTGCTTCTCCACAGATGAAGTCCGGGATTCAAAAACTCATAAAGCAGGGCACCTTTACGATTTAGTTAGTTCACCTTATTTACAAAAAAGCAACGTTCCTAACATACCCCTGGTGGCATCTAGCTATGTGAATTGTTGTGGCTTTATTTGCAGTAACGAGATCCTGGCCTTGGTTTGACACACACAAATCATTGAGAGGCTGCACTGGAAAAATTTGCAGAAACTGTGTCCTTTATAAAAGAGTACATGCTTATATTTTGGTCTTCAAACGTCAGTGAATAATTATACATTTATTTGTCTGGTAAAGGGGACACTGGGGACTGCATGCCATCAGTGAAATCTGCCAGCTGCAGAGGTTTAGCTACTGTTGTCCTGCTGTGGCATAAGAAGCCATAGGTGTGTCTTTCAATGTGTGTGTGTCTACCCTCTGCAGGGATGAACTGTCGCTCACCTGTCCATAGAAAGCTACACGGTAGTAGCGACCAAAGAGCCGCTTTTCTGAGTTCACCACCTCAGTCACCTTGAGATAGGAGCGATGGATGTCATAGTACAGCTCCGACAGCCTCTGTGGGCACACACACACACACACACACACACGTACAATGAGTATCAGCCCAATATGCACGTGCACAAAGAGAAGAAGGTTTAGCAGCCACCTTAAAATCCCGCCTCTTTTCAAAGACAGCGATCACAGGTTTGTTGATGTCGGCGATGAGCTCGTGCCTCTCTGATTTCCACAGGTAGTCCACGCACAGCTCCAGCTGCTCCACCAGGGTGTCCTACACATGGCAGCAAGACCAGGAAGCATATTACAGAGAGAAATCAACGTCTGAGGTTTTGTCAGGATTAAAGGCTAACACTGACCTCTGTATAGGGTGTGTCTTGTGTACCAGTGTCTTCCTTCATGGCGCCCTCCTCCTTGACATTAGGGCTGATGCACATAAACGCTGCCCAGCCCATAGAGAACGACGCTGGTGTTTCAGACAAGTGAAAGACATATCAGGGCATGTAATCCAATAGATGCACACGTCCCATGAACGGTCCCACATTATTGCTAGTGTTATGTTTAGCTTTTAAACATACAGATGCATAAAATGCATCCGGCACACGCGTTCTTGTATTAAGATACAAGACGTTTTACATCGTTTTAACAGTCAAGCATTCCGTTCTTGCGCACTCAAAGGAAAATTAAAAACGTCAGACGTGAGCGTGCGTCATATCAAACCCCAGTGACACTGAACAGCTTATCCAGTGAGACTTGGGTGAACAGTGATGTGATAACCTGACACAATCTCATATCATTAAGGCAAGAACAGTGGTCCTCAAAACATTTAACTGCACAATGTAGACAGCTTCATCCATCAGTGGAGAGGTTGAGATTTGAACTGGCACCAGACAAACGGATGTCCCTTCAATCCAAACCATGTCCACCTGTCAAAATCAACACCTTCCACCCAGTTGGTTTAAACATATCAGTGCACACCCGCTCCCTCCCACAGCACCTTGTCTCTCCATCATTGTGTTCTGAACTCCCAGCCCCCACCACCCAGCAGGCCCCAGGCGCACACACTCACTGTCTTGATCTCGGGAGGTAGTTAGTAAGGAGCTACAGTTAAAGACAGGGCTTTCTTCAGGGGACACACTGGACATCCTGGCCTTGTCAGCTCTCCAGTAGCCTGTTTGGTAGGAGCGGAGGAGGAGGAGGAGGTTTACAAAGTTCACGTCCACTTGCTTTTGCCTTTTATGCTCAAGGACAAGGCTCACGAATCAGCCGAGCCGCAGGCATGCTACGCTAGCTATTGGCACACAGGCTCAGTGCGTTAAGATGTCAGACGCGTGCAGCAAAAGACGGACACATGCTGTGGTCTAAGCGAGGAAGCATGCACACATACGAACAACGAACGAACAACAGATTTGCAGATAGAGGAACATGAAGCACAGCGACATCAGTCTCTACTTCTACTGGAAATCGTGAATGGAAATGTTGTTTGGATGCAAAGACAGACCAATACAATCCAACTTGAGTTCCTAATAAATCTTCACCACACAAAGACACACCCGAGTCACCGGTGTGCTTGCTTTCAGGCATACACATCAGCCTGCATGGTGATATGAAGGACTGACAGTTGTCATGACCATGTTAGCAGCGAGAAAGAGAGATGTGCAGATTGACAAAAGATGGCAGTGATTGGTGTTTCTGGTTAGAAGTTATCATGTCTGCAAAGATGCACACACTACAACAGCAATACCATAACCCTGCATATGCACAAATATCTGCACATACACAGAAAC
The DNA here is from genome assembly GCF_017976325.1 of Chelmon rostratus. NCBI lineage: Eukaryota > Metazoa > Chordata > Actinopteri > Chaetodontiformes > Chaetodontidae > Chelmon > Chelmon rostratus. Next base: position 16,562,850 of record NC_055664.1, on the reverse strand, counting down.
ACACAAACCATGCTGCAAAAAGTAAAGTCCAAGTAGCAGCACGTGAGCACTAACCTCTCCTCTTCAGCGATTCAGCAATCAGGGCTGAGATGTGGATGTAGCACATGGCAGCCTGAGGGGAAAGCCAGACACATTACCGTCAGATTTAAGTCATACATAATACTAAAAGCCATGAAGTTCCAGAAGTAAGAGCACACTAAAAAGTATAAGGTGTATAACCTCTGAGAGGTCGCCATTGCGGACGTGAACCTTGGCCATGCTCTCCAGCCAGGTGCGTCGAAGCTCGGGGGTGCTGGCGTAGGAGTTGGCCAGACTGTACTGAAGATCCACCAGCATCTCTGGATCCTTCTCATGCTCCTTCATTTGGGCTGTGGCCATCAGAACCGTCCGGATCCGTTTGGTCAGGTCCTTCACCTCAGCAGGGAATGGAGTGTTCTGTCGAAAGTGTAGTTTAAGTACGAAAGCAGAATGAAACAGGACTATGAACCAGAATTATTGATAATAAAGCTGCAGCACAACCCTAGAAGCTGCTCTACCTTGAGTGGTGCATCTCCGTTGGCAAAGTTGTTGATGATAGCCAGCGACTGCTGGAACCTCGAGCCTCCGATGCCAGCATCTGCTATCAACTGGCTCACCGCCTTGATAACCTGATGTGGAAAGAGGAGTGTGGGGTGACGACACACGATTCACAAAACGCACAACCGTGCAATGATACAATTGTACTACATTTGATTTCACTGACCTGCAGATGTGAGCGGACTATAGACTTGCCCTTGGTAAACTCAAAGTTTTTCCTCATGAAAAAGTACAGCAGGGCAGCTGCCTCCGTCTGGGTGGAGCTGGAACGATGGTTACAGCACTTGAGGATCTCATAGCACAGACAGCCGCACAGGTCTGCCTTACCCTGGAAGAATGCACTGGGGAACTACAGGAAAAGATGAAGATGAAACCACACTGAAGAAAAAACAATGGGAAGTTTCACTTATAAGTCATATGGGTACGAGAAGGTTTCCTGGACCTTTTGTACAAAGAGCCTGAGTGCGGCGAAGATATGCCGTAGTGTGGCGGTTGATTGGTTGATCTGAAAGAAGAGCAAGTAGGTGTCCAGCACCTTCTTCATCAATGCATTTTGTCCTTCATCCAGCAGCAGCTGCTTCTGTATGAATGTACAGTGTGTAGGAAGAAAAAGGCAGAAAACACACATTTTACTGTCAAAGTTTCATCAGGCAGTTTTTTTTTTCTGATTGCACAGTACAGCTCTTAAAAACTAAAAAAAATATATATTCTAGCCACCAGATGGCAGTAGAGTCTCAATGGCCGGGCTTAAGAGTGTGCATGATTGACACAGCATTTCATTTAGTCCTTCAGAATGGTGGCGACGGATGTCTGTTTTTAAGACACACTGACAAGAATATGATATGAGAATATGAGTATAATATGAAAAAAAAACTTCTGGTGTGACATACAACCTTTAAATTATGAATAAAGGTGCTAAAGCCATACATTTAAAGGCATTTGTTTGCATTTACAAGTAATTCTCACATCCAAAAGCTGAGGCCAGAGCTCTGATTCAACAAAGCGTTATTAATAAGACAAATGAGATTCAGAGGCTTCACATATCAGAAGTATTTTCATCTTAACAAAAGAAAATAGATAAGTAAGACAGTAATTGTACTTTCAATTGTACTTTTGCACGCCTGAGGAAGACCATGGGTCAACAAAACAGAACCATAACCTGATGAAGGTCTGTGTACCAAAAATCGGTTATCAAATATGTCTGACTGCAAGTGAAGAGGAGTGCACAGGAGGCTTTGGTTCATGGTTGTAATCCATGAGAGGAACACAGACCTTGTGATGGTGAACAAAGAGCTCCAGGACATCGAGCACAGTGAGGGACACCTCAGTGGACAAGTTCGCCTCAATGTCTGTCGGACTCAGCGTGTCTCCATCCTGAATATTTCCATCTGGAAACACAGTCACATATATGAATAACGCCAGTCCATCTTAGTAACTCTATACTCATCTCAGTGAAAACGTGTGTGCTACCTGTCTCCATCATCTGCAGCAGCTTCGGGTTGGTGAGAGCATTCTTGCCTCTGATGATGGGCATGGTCTGGGAGCGAGCATGTCGGTGACCATCCCCTCCAGATGATGCCATCCTGGAGGCGACAGCAGGGGTCAGCGGCTAGCATCGAACACAGCACTCGTATGCATCATTTTGTCTAATTTCACACAAAAGCTATGGTGCCAGGTGTAGGCCAACCATCTCTAAGGATTTTTGCACATTGCTGGGAAATATAAATGTCACCCACGTCACAAGGACACGCTGTTATCGGGAGTCTATTAACACATGGGAGTACAGAGACAGAGGCTGGCAAATCACACAAAACACTGCAGGTATGAGGAGGGGGCATGCTGAGAACACAGTCACAGTCTATAACATGGAAACACACAGTGGTAACATCAAAGATGAGTATACACAGGACAAGGATGTCTTTATCTAAATCCAAGTGTTCATATTATTGTTGTAGGTTGTACCTGTATTCAAATAATCTGGAGTTTCTTGCTATTAAAAGACAATATTTACATCTGGAGCCAATCACCAGACATCATTAGCATTAAGAACAAATTCCAGCAACCAAAGACTCAGTATCTCTGAAAGAGTTTAACTCTGTCATCATGGCTGAGGTGTTTTCCTGGTGGAGGGTGATTACCATTGTGGGAAGAGGCTTGAGGGATGAGAGGACTGGGAGGGGTGGTTAGAGCCCTTCAGGGTGCCATTGGCGTGGGCGGACTGGGCCAGCTTTACTGCCGCTGCTAGCTTCCTGTTCACGAGCCAATCACATCAAAGCTAGCATTAGTTAGTTTAGTCGAGACCGTCATTGTTTAGTGACAATCATTATCATCATTAGTCGGCTAATAGCTGCCTGCAATCAATGAAAAAAATGGCTTTACAGTGTAAAGGAGGTGCAGGAGCTCCAATTTGACCTTGGTGTGATGGGAGCGGCTAGAGTCAGAGAGGAAGCTCAAGCATCTCATATAGAGAGGGAGGTCAGCCAGATGGAAAGGTTAGTGGCGTGGCAGAGTTAATGGTTTTGTTTGCCATTAGTACATGTAGTATCGCATGAATCAACTCTTGGTCAAGCGTTAGTGGAGAGCAGAGGCTCGCAGTTAGCATTAATGTTAAAAAGTGGACAGCGAGGAGATTAAGATGTAGAGATGAAACCAGTACAAGCTGCAGCACAAATCAGCTTAGTAACTGGATTTCAACAAACAGATGCTCAACATATCATATTCTCATGACGCCTGAATGAAGCTGGATCCGGAAAACGACTACCAGTTTAAACAAAGCAAAAGGTGCCTCTGCTGGCCAGAGGAAAGAGGACACAAACGCTGTGTAAGGCAATCAACACAACAGCCTCAGAGCCCATTGAGGAAACTCATTCGAGCCAAGCAGCGGGTGGAGTCCAGCCAGTCATGAGGCAGCACATGGAGACAGGTGGACATGCAACATCAATGAGGAAAATGTGTAAAAAATGTAAATAAAACTACATAGAGGACAAGCATAAAAAAAATTCCCTGGTTATTCATCATACATGTCAGTACACAAAGGGTCACTGATGCAACGGGACATCAATAATGTGCAGCCGCACTGATCCATTAACAGCAAGCAGCATGCACAGAGGGGGGGAGGGGGGCCATGAGGCATGCACTGTGGTGGAGAAGCTACAACAGCAAGGTTGAACACAAATTATTTGTTGGTGTCATGTAGTTTAGACTGTGCATACGCGCAGGCCTGTACCTTAGCTGAAGTCTAAAATATGGCTTCGGTTAAAGAGGTGAAGCTCCTGGAACAACACACAAGCTACTACTGACTATAGCTGCTAGCATCGCTGGCTAACTTAAAGGCGCTGACGATCTATTCGATCAATCAGCTTCTTAACAAACGCTGGAGCACGACAAGAAAGCAATTTTCTGCCAAATTTGGAACAATTGTGTTTATTTTACAGGACTCTGTATTTTTCTTTTTCTTGGTTCCCTTCCGGCTAGCTTGAAGTGGGCGGGGCTCAGCTAGAAAGTCATGATATCGCGCACCTCTCTGCACCAATCAGGTTTTAGCAACAGTTGACGACAGTCTAATGACAGTTATTGGGTTGTTTGCTTATGTCGCCGAGCTGCTGTCAATCAATCAAAATTCTGATAACTTTCATTGTTGCTTTAATGATCATTTTTTAATATCATTTAAATGTTATAACCACCTTTTTTAAGGGCTTTAATGATGACTCGTCTCATTGTCTTTCCAGCTTGCTGGCTGGCTTCACACTGCTACTATAATTCATCGCTCCTGAACTTCAATGGGTGCCTACACTGACTCAGCCGGGCATCAAATAGCTAACAGAGAGAGACACTGAGACAGACACAGGCGTAAGACTGTGAATCCCCCATGGCCTGGTATTACAGACGAATGTTAAGTAGCTAGCAGCCCCAGACAGGCTCAAATGCGTCTGCAGCTATCTTTACTCTGTTAATGCCTCCACACACAGTAAAGCAGTGTGCTCTCCCAGCCTTTTGTTGGCTTACATCTCAGCATCTCATTGCTGAAAGGAAAAAGAGGGCTAATTTAATTAGCTGGGAGGAACCAGAAGATGGAGGAGTCGAGCGGTGCCAATGGCTCCGCTCCAGTAGGAGCGCGCACACACACGATGACAACCCCCATCCTGTGCCTGCCAACTACTACAATACAATATCCAGCAGTGCTTTTCTCTCAACAGCAAGATCCAGGAGTCCCCCCCCCCCCCCCTTGAAGCTCATCCCTGAGCGTGCACACGCATACAGAGCACATATTAGTATTTCTGCCTGACTGTGCCTGATTCATTTGTTTGTGTGTGTTTGCACATAATGCGTCTGCGTGGCTGCATTTGCACATGTGTGCATTCACGGGTGCGCATGATTATATGAATTATGTATCGGTGGGGGGGTGTTACGACCTTTGGCTGCAGCATGTATGTTGAGTTAATAAGCCATTTCCATATCTGCGGCGCTACGATAAGTGCTTGTGAACGAGACCACGTCTTTGTCTCTGGAGAAGGCAACGAGGACACTCACCTGGCTATGTGGCGTTTTCCGAGGAACCTGAAGTGCTGAAGACACAGCCTGAAGGGAATGCAAAAATATCTTGGGTGACGGGTGAAGGTTTTGCTTGTTTTTAAGCGTTTTGTAAGTTAAGGACAGAGAATAAAGGAGGTGCATGTGATCAAACTGAGCTGCGGCCTCGATGCTGACAAAACAGGAAACACAGACAGTTAATTAACTGCGCTGTGCAGTGGAGCTCTCATTGGAAGCACAGTCTGTTTTTCTTCTCTCTCGCTTGCTGCGTCATTACTTTCATCTGTTCCCTTCTGGCTACATTCTTCACCCCCCTTGTCTTCTCCTCTCACTCTCCTGTCCCCTTCCCCGTCTGTCTCTCTTTCTCCCTGTGCATCACTAGCTGTGGTAGCACTCTGCCATGAAGAAAGACGAGCACTCACTCCAGGATGTTAAAGAAGTCTGAGATCTCCTGGTGAATGGCCCGGTGCCAGTAGGACACCAGCACATCTGGAAACAGGCAAGCAAAGAAGCATCATGTCAAACATACACAGGAGCAAAAGATGGTATTGGAGTGATTGAAACACAAAAAAAAGAGTTTTAAACCTGCAAAAAAGTGCAGATATCTTTGGTGGTAAGTATGAGAATAATTCAGAATTGTCTTGATCTGAGCATATGAGGAACCCGTACATGTAGCATTATAGCAAATATAATAACCCATAAATAGCATTTGCTGGACTGGAATGTGTGAATCCTCTGCATGCATGTTTTAAAAACATAATTTCTCACCCTCAGATATGGTTTTCATGATGTGCAAAAAGCACATGAGCAGACTGCGGGTCTCTGCCTGGTCCAGCTTGTCACAGCGAGAGCCGTAGCCTATGAGGGACTGCGGCCGTGCGAACTGAGGAGAAACATCCAGACAGAGGCACAGTCAGTGATATACGGCTCGCATGAGGGTTGTTTTTTTGTAGGTTTCAGCAAGCTGGAGAGAAACTTGGGCACAATGAGGATTTCACAAGCTTTGAGTTTTCAGACAGTTCTTGCCAAAGTTTGATTCCAGGCAATGTGGAGAAGGTTTATAGACATGCTTGATGGCATGCGGCAAAGGTGCTCAGCTGCACTTGAACACAGGAATTACATGATTAGTCCAAGACCACCTGGGCTAATTTCAGTTTTTCTTTAGTTGAGATTGGAGCAGAAGTCCACTATCTCTGGTCCAACATGGAAGTCAGAGAGCCATTTATGATGTAGAAATTATTATGAAGCACTCACTTGCGCACTCACTCATTGCAGAAGATGTGTGTTTATACCAAACACAAGTACCAGAGGTATCCAATCCACCTTGATTCTTTTGACGGATGTGCTTGCTCCTCTACCAAAAGGACTATATCTGACGTGTCACAACACAGAAGGTGTCTCTGCTCTCTTAACTCTTTTCTCACCTTCTCACATCCGTCCATCTTCTCACTGTTCCTGTCACTGTTGCTCGGGTTGGAGTCCACACTGATCAGAGAACCACGAGAGTCAGCCTGGTTTCCCGTGGCAACTGCCAAGGATGAGAAGGCTGGTGTGCAGCGGGCGAAGGGGGAGGGGGGTCAGTATCAACGTCCTGATTCACACATTTTTATATAGAGACACTAGCAATAGACAGACAGTCACACACAAGCACATCCCAAGCTGCTACCTGTGATGGAGTTGAGTACTTCTTTGGAAAAGGAGGCATCTACGGAGTTGCCATGGCGAGTAACAGGAATTACCCCTCCAGCCACTCCTCCTCCCACACTGAGGTCATCTCTGGAGCCCTGGTATGGGCGCAGACAGGGGAGAAGACTTATTCAAAGGAAAAATATGTTTTGTTCCACCTGAGTCCCAACATTTTATAATCTAGGCTATTATTTTTTACTATCCTTCTATATTTCACAATGAAAGATAACCTTTAAAGCTCCCCTCATGATCAACCAGTGCGTTGCAAACACAGATTCAGTCAGTTCATTTTATATCATCCACTCTTACTTGGTCACTAGAAGTGAAGTAGATGGGGAAGAGGTCCCTGAGGAAGAACCGAGGCATGTTGTCCAGGATCAGGCCGTACAGCGGCAGGTAGAGAGACGCTATTCTTGCCTGCTTCTCCTGGAGAGACGGTCAATGAGAGGGACACCGCATTTTAAAGAAATGCACACATTCTACAGCCTGTAACAGTATTTTCAAACACCCAAATTAACAACCTCTTTTTAATAAGCCTGTAATGATACATTTAATATGTTTGCAAAGCCACTCAAAGTCCCCTTCTATTAAAACCGCTCTTGTGTCCCTGGAGAGTGTATCACTGCTTAATTAAGGCTGTATTTAAAATCTGATGGTTTAAATCTCTACGGTCTTTAGGTAGTCCACAGATTTTTCAATGCACTTATATAACATCCAATATATCCTGCCTAGTAAAATTCAAAAAATTCAAGAACTTTTCAAGCTCTTTCAAGGTACCTCAACCAAACATTTCCAGACTCTTAAAGCCTTTTTCATCACACTTGAATTGTCACTTTAAAAGGCAAATGTGAAAAATAAAGTGTAGACAATGTCTTATACCCACAGCAATCAATGTATATCCTCACTTTGTCTATTTCACCAGTTGTTCATATTAACTTTGATTGTATGTTTTGATCATGTTTATCTAATGCCTGCGAATATCAACACCAGGAGACGGCTAAAAAATATGATGATTATTATTTCATTTCAAATATGATGGTTTTCATGATGACCGTGTCGACGAATCACCAGACTGTGTTGAAAATCAAGCATTTTTCAAGGAGGATATTTGGCTTTAACCATATAACTAACCTCAAAATGGTTAATATTAAGCATTTTCCATTCTCTCGAGACTTTGTACGAGCCCTGAAGGAAATGTGGTCTTTTATGAGACATGATTTTCCCAGTGTTGCCTTGCATGTGGCCTCTGCACACATTCGGTTTTGACTGCCTTGACTACAGCTCTGCTGCTGCGCTGTGGCTGGCAGTATCTGGTGGTGTTAAACAGTGGGCAGATTACTGACTGGAAGCTTCCCAGCACTCAATAAGATATGGTCTCTGCAGCTTGCAGCTGCTACTAACAATCACACGTCAGTGTGTATCTGTCTGTGTGAGTCACATGGGAAGAATCTCTCTGTGTTCTGGCTACCTTGGTGGCGTAGCGTGCATCCAGAGAGTGTTTGGCCATGAGAGTCTTCAGGGTGGCCAAAGCTAGATGTCTGAGGTCCTGCTCGTCCTGGAGGGCCAGCCCCAGTTCCCGCAGCAAGATACCGGTCAGGAAGTGCTTCCTGCAGAACTCTCCGGTCAGGTTGTACTCGGGCACCGACACTGAGGAGAGAGAGAAGCGTAAAAGATTCACATTTTAAATGGAAATTTCCGTGATTTAAATAATGCGTGTGCCAATGTTTGCTTTCCATCAGGGAGTTAATTAATCCTTTTCTAAACAAAAATCTGGTTACAGTGAGCAAATAATGTGACAGGACAATTTTCCTTTTCATTATCATCATAGCGCTGTAGCACACAAACACACACACACACACTGCAGCACATACAACATTACAGAGGAATGAGTGAACATATTTACCATGAGTACTTTGTGGCTCTGGGGATGCATGGTCTGACATGGACAAACAGTCAGAGAAAATGACACAGAGAGAGAAAGACGGAGCGTTAATAGACAAATGAGAGTGTGAGAGCTACTCGATGTTATGAGAGTCACCACGCTAACGCCGAGCCACAGGCTTTGACTCGGGCTCTTACCTGAGATGCGAGCGGAGGGTAAGGGCAGGCTGAGAGGGATGTAGTGTTCGTGGTTGCACACCTCTCTTAAGAATTCAAATTTCAGCTCACACAAGACCTGTCAGACACAAAAAAGATATTACTGCTCTGCAAATGTGCGTCTAGTTGCATCTGCAGTCACTGATGTATCCTTACTAATCATCGCTTGTACCTTGCTGTCAGTAGCAGTAATCATGTTTATGTAGTTGCTAATCAGCTTGAATGTGAAGCCTCTGTCCATGAGAGTAAAGCAACGCTGCAAAGAGACAGACAGAGAGCAGAGGTGAGACCCGGCATCAGCTGACATGACAGTGACACATGTTCATGAAACACAGGTGGAGGAATCAATAGGCAACAATAGTAAAAAGGGAACAATTTTCATTTGCAGACTGTTTGTACAGTTTGTATAGATTCCTTCCCAGAGTATTAGAAGGTAAGCTTAACAGTATGCTCCATTCACGTGTGCTCAAGCATCCACGAGACAGTTTGCCTCCCACCTTGACAAAAGCTGCTACAGCTAAATTGGCGCTGCGCGTCTCTTCTGGCATGTCTTTGTTTTTCCAGAAGATGTGCTCGGACACCGTCTCCACCAGGGTCTCCACGCGGCTCAGGTAGGATGAAGGGAAACGCTGGGGCCTCGGCAGCTGCAGGAACACAGAGTCAGCACAGCTTAATCATGCACCGTGTTTCAGGTCGGATTACAAACACCAAGAACCAAGAATAACAATTGGTCCAAAGCAGAGCGAGCAACCTCACCTTCACCTTGTCAGAGTCGACCAAATGTTGGGCCATGGACTTGACAATCAGCTCAAAGAAGAACCAGGAGAACTGAAAGCAGGACAGGTCAAAGCAAGGTCAAACTTGTTCCAGTGTGTATCTGTCTAATCAGCTCCAGGAGACACACATGACTGCTCTTTGCATTAATTCACTCTGCTCCAGGATACTGGAGGCATAGATAGCAGACTCAATAATTGGTTATTTCAAAATCAAGTTTTCCTTTTTAGAACGGATAAACTGAAGAGTAGGTGGGAGACAAACCTTCAGGACATTCCTGACTGCTGCCTGCTCGTTGCTCTTCAGGTCAAAGGTCATTCCCTTAGCCAGCTCCTCGTGAACGGTCCTGAAGCCGTGGGCCTCTGACTTGAACACATACTTCACACAGGAGAGAAGGGAGAGGGGAGAGGGAGGTTAAAGGAGCATATGAAGTAGGGCCTGCAAATAACAACTACTTTCATTATCGAGTTGATCTTGTTTTAATTATATTTTGGGGGCATTTTTTGCTTTTACTGGACACAGCAGTAGAGATAACAGGAACAGAGGGGCGAGAATGAGAGGGCGTTACACGCAACAAGATCCCTTCTCATGCGGTGTGCTGCAGTTGACGGTCCTGACTAGAGCTGACCTGGTTGATTGAATATGTGGCTAATCAATTCATTGTTAAAGTCATTTTTCATTTGCTACTTTTGTTTGTCTTACATATTTTGGACCACATGAATTGACTAGCTATGGAACAATGTACATTTTTCATTGTTTTTCAATGTTTAATAAGACCAAGCAATAACTTAATGTATCCGAAAATTCTGCAGATTAATTGACCATGAACCTAACTGTTATTTGCAGCTCTAGACCTCTGCAGATTACTGTATTTTCTATTGTATTTTATACTGATTCTCTGAAAAGTGTTTTACACAGCTTATATACAGCTTTTAAAATGTCTTGTTCTGTCTGACCAACAGTCCAAAACCAAATATATTCATCTTACAATGATGCAAAGCAGAGAAAAGCAGCAAATCCTCACAATTGGGAAGCAGGAATGAGGGAATATTGAGCTTTAAAATACAACTATAACCATGAATGCATTATCAAAGTGCTGGCTGATTAATTTTCTAATTGATTCATTTTTTCAGCTCTAATATGTATTAAAACACAGATTCACAAATACTGTAGATGCATGTGAGCAATAACACTGAAACAGCAGTCTGGAACGAAGCCAACGTGAGGTTTGATTCAAATCGTATTGCTGCACACTACTCCATTCATGCTACAGTGAGTTCAACCCCCATCTCACTGAGCACACACACACGTTCCCACACACACACACACACACACACACTCAGCAGTTTCAATTGGGCACCACTACTACTGAACATCATGCCAATCTGTTACCATGGCAACCCCAGTTCCATTAGCTCTGCTAGTCCTCTCCTCTTACCTCCCACCATTCATCTTTGCCACTAGCTCTTCAAGCGCTGCGGTTTTCCTTCACTGTGGCCAACATGAAACAGGTTGTGTGGTTCGTCCTGCTCTCTCCTCTAGCTCTCTTACTGACTCTTTACCCCTAAACAAACATGCCTTGTGTTTGTGTTTGAGCCGGTTGAATGTCCTAGTTTGACTCCTACACAATCACCTCTTCTTCTTCTTCTTCTTCTGTGTTTACACTGTGTTCTGGGCACACGGCCCTAGCCACACTCCTGCTGGCCCAAATACACACAAACGACGCACATACAAACACATAAATCCCTCTCTTCTAATTTATTTAGTCAGATATTAAATGGTCTGCACAGAGATTCATGGAAAACAATAGTAATCAAATTTATCTTTTCATCTTCCTGAGCACACACACTTGGCTGCAAGGATTACTATAAGCACACCACACACACCACTTCTGTGTTGTTATACCTTGATATAGGAGTGCAGGTAGTGATCCAGGTTTTCTTCATGGCACTTTGCAACAATGTGGACCAGCACTCTGCAGACACGGGACAACAACAACAACAGTTTTTAGATTACTGGATTAATAAAACGACAAAATCCAAATATAAAAGCCATAAATAAACTCATAAAAAGAAAAACTGTGCTTTAACCAGTACGTTTTCCTCACTGCGTGCTTTTACCACATCCACTGAACTCCCACTCCGATGTGAAGCCGGTTGTTATTGACACTGTAGTACCACATCCTACCTGGTGGTGGCAGTGGTGACCTCATCGTTGTCATTCTGAGTCAGGACCTTGAACAGCTGGTTGAAGAGCACTGGCAGAAATCGGATGATCACTGGGATTCTCTCCATGCTGAGAAGACCCTGGAGAAGGGCGGAAAAGAGGCGTAGGCGTAGGCGTAGGAAGACATGGAGAAGGGTGGAAATGAATACGAGACAAGGCAAATGCAGCAGGGTTCAGCACTCAAGGCTTCAGCTTTCGTCTCAGTCACAATAAATGAAAACTGAGGGGACACGGTGCCTTTGCTCTGACCTTCAGGCAGTTGAGGAAGTTGGAGGTAGGAGGTAGCGAGAGGTCCAGCTCTCTCTTCTGGCACTGCTGGAAGAATCGGTTCAGGTGGGGGTCCTGGCACAGAGAGATGAGCTCATGATAATCAGCATCAACATCTGCTATAAGACCTAGTGAACTGGTTCCTATTTAAGTTACAATTAATCCTTAAATGTGAACTATCAGTCAAACTTTCATCGAGTTGTAAACATTTAAAGTATTTTTTATAGAATATGAAACAATCACCAAGTTGTTATCATGACAAGCTGACTGTACTATGGAGGTTATGCACTATAGTGAGCTTTACTATCCATGTGGTTAAAAAGCTCAGTTTTGTTGCATAGCAAGGCTTCACAGTGGTACAAAGAACATCAATATCCATTAATATTTCTGAAAATCATCCTTAAATCTATGTTTTCTATTTAGCTCAAATGACAACATGACTTCACATCTCTATTACTCATAGGTTGCCTGTGGATTGATTTATTTGTCTTGTTTATTTATTATGTATCTATTCTACAACTCCAATGCCAAAAAAATTGGGGAACTTTGTACTGTTTTCAATTGTATATATGTCAGAGAGGGTTAGCAAATCATCACAAGTTGCTTTATTTACGTTTTACACAGCGTCCTAAGTTTTTTGGAATCAGGGTTGTAATTCTAACTTCTCTGTAAACACAACTTTCATCGTTCATTAAGAATCAATATACTTCATTTGTCTTTTAAAGTACTGCAAGTGAAACTAAGATAACCAAACAGCCAATCAAGACATCCTGTAGTCGAAACTATCCATTTCCTTGTTTCATGCCCACAACACATAAGAGGAAGTTACCACTTTTATCATCCTCTAATGCTGATTGTGCATCTTGGCCTCACATTGCACTTATTTATATACTTTTGCATGCTGTATAATTTGTTTAGGAGCTTCTAATGGTCGCTGGAAATGGCCAATTACCTCATTCCAAAGTAAAGTGTTCCTTTGAGCAGTGCATGTTCACATTCCGGCTCATTTTACAAGGATGTAGTGGTTGAAACAATACGTAGAAAGCATCCATCCATCTATTTTCTACACCGCTTGTCCCGTTCAGGTTCATGCAGGGCTGTAAAACTTTCCCAGTATTCAGTGGGTGAACTGTGGAGCATACCTTGGACACATCGCCGATCCATCACAGAGACTGCAGAAACACACATGTGGTCCTACCTGAGTGTATACGGTGGAGACGACATTGGTGGACACTTTAAAGATAGCTTTTCCTCCATCGACCCATTTCACATCTGCTCCGTTCTGTAGAAGAAAGGAAGGATGTTTATTCTCTTCAAACGCTCCTTTTATCACAAGCTTAATATTCTTCTTCTCACAAAAATTCCAGTTTTTTATCATTCATGACGATGTTTCATATCCATCCACCCCGTAACCCCGTCCTCCTTCTCCTCCCTTACCCTCCTCCCTCTCACCTTGGTGTTGCTGGCTTCCTTGATGCCCAGGTATCCAGGCGGCAGGTTGCAGGAGACAGGGATGCTGAACTCCTGAGACGACAGGCGACCTTCTTTGAGGAGAGGCAGCCAAGAATACCCCACTAAAAGATGCAAAACACAAGAGTACAGGATGGTGGAGGAGACCAACCACGCAATCACCTGCTGCACTGTAAATGTTTCACCAGCTCACCTGGGGTCTCCAGGGATTCTTTCCTTTTGGCATTTGTCTTGGCGTTGATGTCGCAGGTGACGTGGTAAAAGGAGAAAAGAAGGTGGTGCTTTTCATGAAGTTGAGTAGGAAGCTCAATCTTCGCCTGGGGACACAACGGATGCATGTAATGGATTACAGCCATATTATATTACAGGCAAGGGATGCTGCAGATTGGCAAGCAATCCACTCCCAGGTTCTAATGATGTCTGCAGCATGTGATTATTCCTCATATCTTTCACCTCATCGTAGAAGTCAGGGTTCTGGGAGTGGTGCAGAACAGTGGAACAGGCTGCTGTGGTGAAGACTGGACCCCCCGGCTTGCCATAGATGCACTGGAAGAACAGCGACAGAACAAGAGGGGCAACGTAGAGTCGTGCTCAGCCAGTTTTTCACGATAGACAGAGTTTAAACAGTCACATAAAACCCAATAACTGTCCCATCAGCATGTTTTTGGACTGCGTTCTACCTTTAAGGGTTTGGCAACTTCTTCGTCTGAGCTGCGGAACTCAACGTAGACTGCGAGGTTACGAGCCTGCAAACAAGAGGAGCATTGTAACATTAAAATTGTCCACATACCAAAAACAGTTGATAATAAAAGTATATGAAGTATGGAACGAAACAAGAGGCACGCTTTTGGATCATTTCCACAACCTTCACTCAGGCCCCTCTCAAACTGTGTCTTTGTTGTTCAAACGCCTGAGACGTACCTTGGCAAAGCTCTTCTGGCTGTCATACTTGAGGTGTTTAGGGTAGACGTAGATGTGGTTTCTGTAGACGCGGTGCGGCTGCGTGAACTTGGTGGAGTCCTGGACGAACTCCTCCACCTCCACAGTAGGCTGGTGTTTGCTCAGCTCCTCAAAGGGCTTCACCGGTACATAGGAGGACGTCACACAGTCTAAAAGCACAGAGGAGAGAGAGAGAGAGTGTGAGCAGACAGACGGCAGTGTGCGAACATGAATGAACACAGAGGGGATGTAGCGCCTGGACTTACTAGGATGCTCCATTGGAACGTAGTCGACTGCGATGTCCAGCGCCCCGGGAACAGTCTGCAGTTTGCTGGTCTTCTCAGCTCTGCGCACGCAAAAATTCAAAGAAAATGTCGTAAGAAGTGTTTATCTTGACTTGCGGAAGACGTGACCTGCAGTCTGCCTTACCTCCTGTACTCAGACACCAGCTTAATCAGGTCATCAGTGGAAATCTTGTTGCTCTCCTGTTTGAAGAGAGGTGAGAAGCGAGACTCTCTGTCCACTGCGCCATGGTTGTCCTTAAACACTGGCCTACAACAGACAGACAGATTAGATCCTGTGAAGTGGACATTGTAGATACATTTCTAAATATTTAGACAACTGAGCCTCCAACCAGGGGCACTGACCTGACGGACCAGGCGAACGGCATTCTGTACTTTCCCAGTTTACTACAGAACTGTTTGTTGGATTTCAAAATCTTCTGAACAGTCTGTGCAAGACACAAGCAGATGGTGAGAGGGTTAGCAGGAAGTCTCAGCTGATATTTTAAATACAAAGGGATGCGATCAGCCCTAAATTCTGGTTGACTGGGACAGAGTGACAGACTAAATCAGAGGTTGTCTAACACAGGGACTCTGGCAGCAGGTTGAACGTCTGGTGACTGACTTTAAACAAGGACCACATGGAGCCCTGCCAGCCGGGCAGCCAGGAAATGTGTTGGATAGGATTTCGGAAAAACCTAATTTCTAAACTATCCGGCCGGACTGGAAGATAAACTCCGGCCTTACAGGAAAACCGTTTTGTAAATGTCATGCATTAAACTGTTTGAGTAGATTAAGCCATTTCCCTTGCAATAAAGGCTCTAACAGCATGTTTCAAGAGCCATTTTTCCCAGCATGCTTCAAGAGATAAGACAATGTAAAAGCTGCACTGCTGCCCTTTTTTTTAAATGTTTGGTTTTACTTGATTCATTTTAGGTTCATTATGGCATTCTACCCCTGCTTTCATGCATCTTCATCTTATTTTTCCATCTTATTTTCCATTCATTTTCTATGTCTGTTTTGAGGGTAATTCTTTGTCTTTTTTATGTGAAGCACTTGATGCATGTCATTTATTTGTTCTAAAGCACTTAGAGCTGCAATTCTTGTATGAAAGGTGCCATAAAAATAAAGTTGTATTATTATTACGACTATTAGCTTTATGTTGTTGGTCAATGATAGGAAATAAATCAATCAAGTCATGTAAATACTGATTTAAAACTATCAGTAACAATGACCAAAGCTTTCTGACCTTGCTGGAGTCTGTATTCTTGATATACGGTTCTGTCCCACAAGCTATATTTCCCATCAGCACCTTCTCCACTCTTGCCACCATCACTATGTCTGTGTGGGGGTTGGTCACAGAGAAGATGGCCTGCATGGAGAGCATTGGACAGGAACATTAGAGTCAGTCTAAATGTAAAATGCAGCGTAAATGATGGATGGGTTCCTTTGACTGGTACACATCATACTGGAGGAGTAACATCCTTGTACCTGCTTGGGAAAACATAGCCAGTGATCCATGTCCAGGCTGAGGTAACAGTCCCCTGGCTTCTTCTCAGCAGGAGAGCACAGGCCATTCTCCTGAGCTCCGACACCGGTCCCTGTACCACCTGTGCCGTTACTGCAGCCTCCAAGCATCTGACGCACAGCCTCGTGGTTGAGGTCTACGTGGAAGTCGGCCGACACCTTTCTCCCCTCTCGTACATCCAGCAGAGCCAGCGACACGAAGAAGGGTTCAATCTAGTGGAGCAGATTCAAGTCAGTCACTCAAGAAGCAGTTCCTTCATATATAAAATGACCATAGCGCTACAGATTCGAGTGCATTGACCATTTGTTTCACAGAGACTCAATGCATAAATTTACTCTCTCGCATGTTTGAGTAACTGTCTGAAATATGTTTCTAATCCTCACATTAGTGACCGGTCCAGTTTCACTCTCGTTGATGCAGCCCTGCAGCATGAGGTTGAGTGATCGGCAGGTTATCATGAATCTTCTGCCCAGTTTCTCCTCAAACGGACGCACTGCTGCGTTCTCGGCCGAGGAGTGTTCGGCCCGGGGGCTCCTCAGAACCTGGGGCGGGTGACACACACCAAGGTGAAATCACAGAGAACTACTGAGAGAACATTACTAGTAAGATCTGAAAAAAAAAAACAAAAACTGCAGCATCATGACAAGTCAAACCATGATGCAAGTCACGTCAAAACAGAGAAAATAAAAAACAAAGAACACATGCAGATGTGCAGCCACATTCAGCATACTTACAGGAGTGTCAGGGTCCAGCGAGAACAGATTCAGCCTCTCTTCTCTCCTCGCAGAGCGAATTCCTTCATCTGTCTCAGAGATATACTGTTACAGAAGAGATGGGAAAAAAGACAGAAAGAGGCAGTAAGGGACCAACTTGATGCAAATGATAAATCGCTCATTATGCAATATGATATCGGCAGAAACAGCGAGGCTGTCTTGTTTTTGCTTTTTCAGGGAGTTTTAATGGTTTGGACTTGAAGGTAGCCTGTGGAGTTTTCTTCTACACAACCAGTGTTTCTCATCAAAATGCACTGTGGATCTTTGGGGCCAATCAAAACATGACAAATGTATTTTATTCTTCATAAAATATTTATAAAAGCCAACTTTTTGAATCTCTCTAATGCATGCATGTTTACACTGATGAGCAGTCTTACTCTTTTCTATTCTACTCTTTCTTTGTGTGTCATCACCGTTGATCAGTGGGAGCGTGAAACCATGAGCAGGAATGTGTATTGCGTCACGCTTGTGTGTGTCCATGTGCAGAACAGTGTTAATGGTCAAAAACTCTAATGGGTACCATTAAATAGACACTGACAGGTGTGCATGAACCGTGCATTATGATAATGGTAGCCATAATGGAGTCGTAGAGGATTAAATTATATCATCTTTTGCAGTTTCAGCTCAGCTAACCTTTGCTAGCTCTGGATTGATGCCGTTCTCTGTCGTAGTATCTTCATTCTCCTGCAAACAGCTGTCACTCAACGACAGGTCAAACACATCTGGAGAGAGAACAAACACAATCAGGACTCCAGAGAGTGACTCCTGCTCAGAGAACGTTTATCTAAACAGTCCATCCCCCCCCCCTGGAGGTTAAAGGCCATATGGCTTTTTCTAAAATAGGTTCAGCGGTACACTAAATACACACTAACCGGAGTCAGAGGACATATATCCATCTCAGAATAAAATATGACTCCACTTGTGGTATTTATGGATAATACAGAAGGCAGGCAGGCTTCTGCAGAAATACAACCTTCCTGCGCCTGGAGCAATTCTTCCCAAAGGCTGCGCTGAACAAAACGGCTCATTAATGGTAGGTCACCACATGCTCGCAGCCTGATTTAAAGGCACGCTAACAGACCACAGAGCCATGACGGCTGAGGCTATTACATCATCCCACCACTTTTCACTGGGCCAGGTCTCAGTGTCAGTGTGCGTTATGTTACAGTCCCATGACCAACGTCTCACAGCACTGGCACTTTTTGCTTCCATGTAAAGTTTTTTTTTTTTTTTTTATTAATAACAAGGTATGATGTATTAAACAAAGGTGGAGTCAAGGTTGGTGTCAGGCTTCATTTCCTCATAGTGATGTTTGGGACTGAGCACCAACCCAGCAGAAATTCCCCATTACGGTTGTGGCAGAATGGCAGAAATTATTTAGTTACATTAAATCGGACAGAGAGGAAAGGTCACATTTTTGCTGACACTGACTATATGTCATTGGTCTCTTAAGGGCACCACGATTTATACATGTGTTGGAAGTATCCTCTCTTTAAATACCCCTTTCTCCTCTAAATTACCACTTGTGCTTCCACCCCCTTTGCTCTGTCCAACTGTTTTTTCAGTTCCCTCTCTCTGCAGCCGTCGTAGGTGGACCCTGTGTATTCCTAAACACCAAAACGGAGCCAGTCTCACCCTGCCGATGGTCGGTGAGGTCCAGGCTCTTGCGGTCGGGGGCCGGGCCGTCGTGGGGGCTGATCTGTAAGATGCGGGTCAACGTGCTAATCCACTCCTCCATGTCCTGCTCGCTCTCCGCGGCCAGCACGAAGTACGTGACCTCGTTCATCTTCAGCTCAAAGGCGTGCTTCCTCAGACGGTTATTCTTCAGGGGGGGATGAGTGAAGGACGGATAGGATAATGTGGTTACACGACAAAACCAGAGCTCGGTTCGGTCTTTGGAAAATTTGATTCCCTCTTACACATAGAGTTTCTGAAGGTAGTGGAAACAATCATAAACTTAGCCTAGCGTAGCTTAGTTTCTGGATGTCTGATACATACAAAACTCCCTCTAAAAATATCTAAAATATCATAAAGCCTCTCAGCAGTTGTCTAACAAAGACATATTAAATCATAAAAATAAACTGATGGTTTGTGTGTTATAACAAAGCACCGTATGCACAGCTGCAATCCTCTTCAACGCCTGTGGGCACTCGTTGTATGTAAGCTCGATATAGCAGCATTCCCTTTTAATTCAACTGTATAGTTTTGTTACCGTTAACTCTACATTCAGATTTGTCTGACAATGCTAAAGGTAAACACAAGACTGCACACACACACGCAACATAAAAACACAATAAAGCTAAAAGCTCATTTCCATTGTGGTCTCTGGAAGGAAGAGGAAGCTGCAACTCCCAAACCCACATACAGTACATCCAGCAATTACTACAATTACACTTGCTGCAATTATAAGTTCAGCTAGACAATTGCGACATTAAACTGTTGAAACAGAGACATGAAAATGACATCCATGAGGTTTTCCACTCACTGGTTAAGTAGGAAAAACAAACATAAAAGGTTAAATTCTCCCAACAACACAATAACGTCTTGACCTGGGCATGCAGTGTCATTGTGCCCTACATTATCATGCCGCGAGCCACATTTTACAGCAGTACAACTATAAAACACAATGTCTCCTCGTAAAACATAATACTGGCTCAGTGAAAGCTGAATGTCACTTGTTCCTCAACGACCTGATAAAGGTCTTTGTGAACGAAAGCTCAGAGCCGATACAAAATTTAAAACAATGGAAATAAGTTTTTAGGCTTTTTCTTTTTCCTTTGCTGCTTTTTGCACCTTCTTGTTTTATGGCAGTGTGCAGAGCTTTAGGAGGGAAAGGAGCCCGAAAAGAATAAATGCTTTCAAACCCACCTGTACCACACCGGTGCACGAATCAAGGAAGATGCATCCTTTGGGTTCCTTGGAGATCTTTTCGTCTTTGTAGAAGTTCATGATGTAGGAGTTATCTGTCAACTGGGTGAGCTGGAAATATCTCCTCTTGAATGACTGCACACACAGAGTGAGGTCCAAACACATTAAAACTGTTTATGGACAAAGTCAGAGGCAACTAATTATTTGGACCTTGTGCTAAAACAGGGGGAATCTGAGGATCGGGGTGAACAAGTGAGACAGAAAAAGTGTGTGTGTGCATGAAAAGGAAGAGCGTCAGACATTTCCTCACCCGAACAGTGATGCTATTGTTGACGGTGCTGTTAAAGTTCCCTTTGTAGAGCCAGCCTGACCGAAACACACCGATCCCTCCACCTCCTCCTCCACCACCACCTCCCCCTCCTCCTTTGGACGAGGACAGAGAGGTGGTATCCTGTAAAACACAAACGCAGTCAGCGCTGACACCGAGGAGCAGATGATCAATAGAGAATAGGAGACTTTCCAGGACTTATTCTGTCTCAGGATGGCCATTTGTCCGCCATTTTATGTTCATAAACAATGTCCCACTGACCTGTAATGAGCTAAATGCTCTCACAAAGTATTTTTTAACAGCCTTGAGGCTGCGATAAACTAATAGAAACATGAGGCTCAGGATGTATCCAGAATGTAATGCACTCATTTGTCAAAACGATGGTCTTTACTGACCTCATCCTTGTCCATGTCCTCATAGTCAATCTCAAAAGAGTGGGATGGCAGCTTCTCTGCCTTGTACAGTTTCCTATGAAGGAATGGGGAAAGAGAGAGGACACATGTGGGATTGATAATGAAACATATTGATGGAAAGAGAAAATGATTTCAGGAATGCAATTAATCCACTCTATCCAAGTAGTGCGAATGACTGCGGGTGGCTGACTCCGCTCCATCGTTCTCTGTCAGGAGTCAACAATAGGTAGCCCTCGCTCGATCCCGCTCCGCTGATTTCACAGGCTGACCCGTCTTTGTGCGTGAGCCACGGGATAAAATGCCTTTGTGTGTGTGCTGTGAGCTGCAGACAGCGAGGCTGCAGTCTGTGGAGGACAACGCTGGAGCCACCCTCTGCTAAAAGTCACACAGTCGTAAAAAAAAAAAAAAAAAAAAGCTGTCTGAAAGAAAAAAAAAAATCTCTTAAAGGGACTATGTTTAGAAGATTTCTGGTGATTGCGGGCTGGCCACCGACAGAGGAATGCTAATATTGGCGTGCACGGATGAAGATTGCTCCACTCAATCGCAGCAGCGACAAACACACATATACAATAGCTGCAGTTTGTCATTGTGCGATGGTTTTCCTGGTGTATTTCAATACAAACCCATAAGCCTACAGTTTATAGTTGGTTAGCTTGTCCACCATTTAAACAAACATTATAATGGTCGTGTTTGTGCATTTACAGCTACAAAGAGACAACATAAGTTGGCATGATTGTGCTCTAACCAGCGTTTACTGCATCTTGCTTTGTAGTTCATCCTGGTTGACAGTCCAGAGGTTATGAGAACAGACTGAAAGAATACAGTGGCAGCCCATGGGACAGAGGAGGGACATTCCTGTGGCTGAGAGCAGGAACTGCAGGGCTGCTCTGGATCAGCCTCACTGGGGCTGACACAGCTCCAGCTGACTGACTGACGGCCTGATTCAAAGGAACGACCCACTGAAAGGGTGTCGGCATTTAGAAAAGGGCACCGAAAATCAACATTCGCCAGAGGTGTCCTCTCCTTTCTCACTCAGCACCGGCCATCATCTTGTTCTTGTTCGTGATCCTTCACCTCGGTTTGACAAACTGTGGTTATGCAACTGGGTGGAAAAATAAGTAGGGAAAAACTAATATACATTACTAATGGGAAGCTGGGAGCTTTCGAAAATATGTGGGACAGCTTCATGGAGTGATTAGCAAAGAAAACACCTATAAGGACATTTCAGAAGTGTACAGATCCCTCCCCAAGAAAGTGCATTTCCCAAATCAACTACCTATTGCTTTAAATCCCACACAGCAGACGCAGCAGGCAGGGCGACAGAGTGAAGGGGATTACCTGGGCAGCAGGCGGTAGTCTCCAGCGTAGTCGTCATACTTGAACTGGACCACATTTAGCTCAGAGTTGTAATACTTACAGGCCTGCGGGAGAGAACGGAGATTAAGCTGACTATGATAAAATA
Organism: Chelmon rostratus; assembly: GCF_017976325.1. Classification (NCBI taxonomy): domain Eukaryota; kingdom Metazoa; phylum Chordata; class Actinopteri; order Chaetodontiformes; family Chaetodontidae; genus Chelmon; species Chelmon rostratus. Next base: position 16,540,632 of record NC_055664.1, on the reverse strand, counting down.
TTAACAATCCAAAATGACGGACCTGGGGCAGCTAGAGAGTCTGCAGACGATGAAGGCAGCTTCACCACAGTGAGAGTACAGCCAGAGCTCGGCTCGCTCTCCTGAGGCCGAGCTACTGACGTGCAGGCTGGGATCCATCATTAGATTATTTAAATTATACAAAGGAACTGAATTAAGACTCTGTCCCCAAGGAATCTGCAAATAAAGACATCTTAACATCTGAATGGATGACTTGTCTGTCTCAGGGGTTGAAACAGTACTCTCACAGGGTGTGTCTATATTGTCCATATACACAAGTCGCAAAGACTGGGAGGCAGCTCCACATCCTCTGTCTGCCTGCTGAAAGCCGCGCCGCTATTCTCTTTAATCCATTTGTTTAGAAAGATTGTGATCTTCTGTTAGCAATGTCCCAAAGTATAAACAGACCCCACATATTATCAGCTACAATATCAACCTCAGACAGGACAGCACACACACACACACACAATGCGTCAGACACACATGCTAGTCTACAGTGAGCTGTGACAGCGACGTCTGGGGAGTTTACGTCTACTCGGATATTATTTCTACACCTAGCCTTGATAGCCCTGGTCTACACACACATGCACGCACACACACCAGTGAATGCACACCAAGATACACCAAGATACACCCACACATACACACACACACACACACACACACACACACACACAGACACATCTGGTTTATTTTAGAAGTATGGTGAAACCGCTCCACTGGTATCAGGATGTCCTATGTTGAGAGCAGAGTAAGATGACAAACCTAACCACCACCAACTGACAAACCTCTTTCATTCCAAACCTCAGACCTGTACACCAACACACACACACACACACACACACACACACACACACACGCACACGCACACTCTAACTCCCTCACCTGTCTGACCAGCAGACATTCAGCCTGTAGCTCCGCCCCCTCTGGAACGGTTGACTTGAGAGTCCGACTCTCCTGAGGCACAGTGGATACCTGAAGAGACAAAAGCATCCGTAAGGGACTGTTAATATGGACAGGAAATTAAATTAAATAAAAAAAACACCTCCACCAGCATTAAAATAATATACTTTAATGAGATAAAACACTAACCGCCAGAGGAAAAAGAGCAGAGGTGCTATTACACAAAGCAAATGTCATGTTTAACAAATGTGGGTGTTGTTCATGCTGCTATATATCAACAAAAGTGATCACAAATCAAGATGTGTGAGGATCAGAGTGAGTCATCCCTCCGCTAACAAAAATCCCCTCGAGGGGGAACTGATTATTGTTAATAGGAAGTAATTCATTGATCCATCTAGTCAAGCCAATTACTCTGTTCCAGGTCACAAGTAGCACAAAGTCATGGCCACTGAGAGTATGTCTTTCTATACATAAATATTCATCGTTTAACAGTTAAACTATTGTTCTAATCAGAACACATCGTCCAGGTTGATGACAAATGAAAGAAAAAAACCTAAATAAATGAGTGGAGAAACATGGTAATGGTTTGGTGAGTAACAAAACGATGTGAATCTTCAGAAGACCCCAACCAAACTGTCAAGCCGATTTTATTGTTATAGCTCAGTATCATAAAGCACAAGGCCGAGGTGTTAAACAGCTCTCTCCCCCACCGTCATGAAAACACCAAAGGAGGGAACATCTCTTGAATGAACGGCGTTCAAACGATTGGATGGATTTGTACAGACTTCCATGGTCTCCAGAGGATGTATCCTAATCACTGGAGATCATTAATTTTAATCTGCTGCTGTCAGCAGGTCAAAATGTCATAGTACTTCGTTTTATGACTAAACAAATGCAAAACTAAACCGAACTTTGCTTATTTCTAATTTGAAAATGCGTGCAAGCTAACAACTGGGATGATAAACACGATCAAACATTATACCTGCTTATAATCAGCATGCTAAACCTGTCATTGTGAGCTTCTTTGCATGTAAATGTAAGCATTTCTCTAGGAGCACTGCTGTGCATGAGTTTAGCCCCACAAAGCCGTGGGCATGGCTGTAGTCTTGTTTTTCCTCATCAGGCCTCCTTGTCGACCTTTATTGCTAACATACACACACCTCATGACGCTGACGATTAATGCAATATTCATTTAGTCTCCTCTTCATGAAATTCTTTCTGGCCGGCTTTATTACAGTGAGGATGAATAATTCAAGTCAAATCTTTTAATAAGTATTCCCTTTCTAAGAAGTTAGACCTAGAACTAATAACCTAACCTATCAATCATGCAGCTTTAATTACATGAAGTATATTGTATGACGCATGAGACAGAAAATCAACATTCAATTTTTACGGTGCATGCTCATTTTCAAAAAGAATGGGAATGGGAATTTTGTTCAGAATGGGAATGAAAACAAGTGAGCATTAAAGATCTTAGTGCCTGAACGGAGACAGACTTTGATTTATACAACCCAATCAACTGGCTAGAGCGCTGAGCTCACTAACCAACTGGCAATGAGGCAGATCTAGTAAATGCCTTTTGTGCTTTAGCAATACTCTGCCAAGCCGCTTTCACTTACAATTATGGAAATTGACTGTAGGCTGCGGAGACAAAGAAAATCAGAGGAGCTTGTGTTGTAGCCAGACAAAGCTGGGAACCAGCAGAGTCATGCATTAAAGCCACAACTCCAGGGGTCCACGAGCAAACGTTCCCCTTTACCACAACAAGCCAATTAGGTCATCATAATGTGCAGTGGATCTGCGTCTGCAGAAACACATTAGCACAGTAATGAAAGTACTAATGAACAAAGAGCTAAAGAAAACCAGAGAGAAGAAAGTGTTGACTGTAATGTAAACACTGCAATGCTTAACATGCATGATGAGTGTGAATAAGTCTATTAGATGTCACGTGTTGCATTTTAAACAACACATCATTGTTAAATTAGGAACTGACATCTTGGCCTCTGTCCAAAGTCAATCAATACCTACTGTAATGCTCAACATTGACTGTCTGAATTCTGAGTGTAAAGTTTCTGCACAACTGTTAATGTCCATGGCATGTACAATACTCTCTGCTAGCAACCCCACAATGCAATGTGTTGCATTTCATAGATGAAAATTACAGGGTCAGAAATGATGCGAACGATTATTCATACTCGTCAGAAATATGAATTTACCGCTCAGCGGAGGGGGGTGAATGGGGAAAAATATGGAGGGAAACAAAGTCGAATAAATTTGATTCATGTGGGAAAATAAACAAACAAGGGTTTGCTGATGTTATCGTGCTGACCTTTATTTCACTAAAATTCAAAATGGGATCCTTTGTTATTAGTACTTCCTCTGTACAGTTAACTGTCTATTAAATAGTGAATGATAGATTGAAGGAAGGATTTTGGTTCAATGACACCGATCTGTATGTTTCCATTTGTTTAATAAACTGGTGAGATTTCTACAAGGGTTTGATTGATATTGAATTCTTCTTGCCAGAGCTCCAGTCCTGTAGAGGCCCAACTCATCCCCTGCAATGCACTTTACCTTGACCTAATGTTATGACGTGTGTGGACGTGTGTTTAATAGATTGATTATCAGGCCTGCAGTCAAGCTAAGGCTGAGCCAAACCCAGCACCTCTGCTGCAGAGATTTGAGGAGACTGAGCAAAGACGTACCTCAGTCTCATTTACCAAGAGAAGGTCTCTGTGTTTTCTTTGCAACTGAACTGGTGGCGTTTCAAAACAATATCTAGTAAATCTAGTTTGTGCACAAATCCCTTTTGGTTAAACAGTACAAATCAATTAAATGTGCTTAAGTCGAATATATTTTTAATTAAAATGAAAGCTTTTATTTTCATCTACTTCAGCAGAAGGTGCTGTCCACAGTATAGCATGATATGATGCAGCAAGGCAACATAAGGCTTGCTGTAGCCGACAATAGTAACAATGACAATAACCTCATAAATGTGGCAAGTTGCTGCTTTTTTCAATCTACAAATATGGATTTTTCACAAATTTCAGACAATATTTTAGTTGCCTTGGGTTTTACAACACTGAAAATATCATCTCAAGGTCCTTGTATGGTTTGTTCCTGGGTATGAACGATTGTTGCAATCTCACTTTTCCCTTTAGCTCTCTGCTGTACACTGTCTAATAAAGTCAAAAAATGCCCATAAAAATACTTCCAAAAATCATCATGCCAGCCTCTGGAAACTTGCAATGAATCAAAACAAACCGATGAATAACTCAATAACAAACTGATCTGTTTGTCTGAGAACCAGGACTGAGATTTAAATCAAGGAACTTCTTGTTATGACTGCATTAACCACTAAACCATCAGGCCATCACACGGACACACACACACACGTACACAAACACTTACTGAGAAATCATTGTCAGGGAATAGGAGCAGGTCTCTGAGGGGGTCTTCCTTCAACTCGTCCCCCAGTTCAGAGATGACAGTCTCATAGTCGAGAGGATCGATCAGCTTCGGCTTCTCCTGCTGCAAACAGAAACACAGAAACATCTGATCAGCATTCAGCTGCTTGACTGAGCATCATACATCGACACGATACGAACAGATAAGATGCAATAATTAGTGAGAAGTGTCAAGGGTTGAAAGTTGGCATTGAATTGATCAAATATTTCCTGATTAGCAACATTTTCTAACTTTCTATTGTGACAATTTCTTTATTTAACACTTGACGCGAAAGGAGACAAACGCCTCAGTGTAATTAACTTGAACCACATCATTATTGCATCACACAGATTTTATCAAAAGGAGCATCCAATGCACACACACACACACACACACACACACACACACACACACACACACACACACAGTCATGATCATTTCCTGTGTTTTGCCATGACATCATTAGGAGCTAAAAGAATCGAAGAGGAAGTAGCACTGCAGCTGAAGCTGAAGCTGAAATGAGGCTCAGACACACCACCACCACAGAACAACACACTCAAAATAGAAATATTAGTGCGAGAGGGCTTCATCTGAGCGACAGAGGTGGATTTTCCGTTCGGTGAATGAAAACCACCAAACTGGAACCTGTGATACGATGCTGCACTACAGACCCTTACACACTGACTCTCTCTTTCGTCAAAGAGGTTTAAAACAGTGTCGAGGGATTATGTAACGGGTCAATGAGTCATTTCAAACATGTGTTTTACAGATAGAGCACAACACTAAATTACTGCTGTCGTTCAGAGAGCAGGAACAGCAGCAGGGCGAGAGCTGGAGCAGGCTGCGGTGAGGCAGGCGGAGGAAGTAATGATCTCGTTTGGTTCACATGCAAACGGTCCAGGCCGGGGCTTTTACCCACCACAGCTAGCTCAACAGTCAGAACAGGCCTCTTGGCCCACCACCAAGAGAGCGCACAGAGGGGAAGAGCAAAGAACGTAAGTCAACTGAAGGTGATGTCTGTTTCAGGGCAGCTCTTACCAACCATACTGCATACTGTTAAATTCTACAAGTGAGCACAGGGATTTACACTGTCAGCATGATTTATACTCTCTCCAGACCTGCAACATAGTCCCCTGCAGTTCATCTAAAGTATTATTTTCTATTTTTTTTGTTCTATTCAGTCAAACTTTTTCAATAAAACTGTCAACAGTGATAATAATGGATTCAGAATTTAAATTTATTATATTATTTAGGCAAAAAATAATAATAAAATTGACTTACATGACTGCAAATTAAAGATCTTTGAGTTCTGGACAGCTGATTGGAAAAAGCAAGCAGCCTAAAGGTGTCAACATGGGCTCTGGGAAGCAATGATGGACATTTTTCTTATAGACAAGCATTTAATCAGAAAATCAAATAAAATGCTTGACAGATCGATACTGATTAACTCAATGGAAATACTTGTTTTTTGCAGTTTTTTGGCAAGCAAAAACAAGCAGATAAATTACATGAGAGAAGCAATAGGCAGGCCGGTATATTTAAGCCTGAGTGCTGTGACTCTGCTCTGACCTACGTGACGTCCCCCCACCATCAGCCCACATCTGTCAGACGCAGTAATGAAGCATTAGCTGTGCTAGGTGTGCATCATCGCTGCACGCATCATTTAATAAGCCGACTTCAAAGCGCTCTGCTCTCTTTTCCTGTCACAGAGCCTGAGTCAATGTAACAAGCAAACCTTCAAAAGAGGAGGAAATGAAACACACGCATATCATAAAGCACAGAATGGCCATAGGCTGTGGGCTATAATCATTAAAGTTATATAAATCAGAGCAAAGGCACTATTCTCATGTGTTCGTCAATAAATACAAGAGGAGTAATGCCTTGACACTTTAACAACTAGCAGAGATACAAAGTAAATACATACAATTCTCAGGTGGTTGAAATCCGATCGCACTCGTTTGCTCTTTATTCTCTTCCTGAAGGTGATTTTGCTCCTGAAGCTCATCGTGAGCAGAATCGAGCGTGTGAGGTGTCGCGTAGAAAAAAAAAAAAAAAAAAAAGCGGCCGAGCTCCCACCACTTGGACAGGGTTAAAGTTGAATTAAAAGTGAGCTAAACAGAGCGCACGTCGGCGGGCATGTGCTCCATCAGAAGCAGAACTAACACTGAGGGTGGGTTTTTGAGTGTGTGTCAGCGCACGTGGATGTAGAGGAAGTTAATGTTTGATGGCCGATGCGCACACATGCAACCAAATGCACAGAAAACCCCCGGCAAACATGAAACCAAACAACCGGGCCCCGCCTCGCACTCTCAACGTCTTTCACTTTCTGGGAATTCAGCAAGATACAGTGATGTAAGGCTGTTATCTGGATTGAACAAATTAAGGGTACAGACAGTCAGTTTTTTTACGCTCTACGCTACTAAAAATATGCACACACACACACACACACAATAAGAGACCACTCTCTATAGTCAAGCACTATCATGTACTCACACACACACACAAGTCAAACTCTTATTATCTTATCTTCTTCTGCACAGAGTTATCGATAGCACACCGACCATCACATCACACTTTCACACAAAAACACCGCGACTCAGCACACAAACCATCAACTTCCTGTTCTAAAGCTCGACCGTCCTCCTGCGCCTCCTGCACGACACAGTCTGCAGTGCAGTAACGTATTAAAAAAAAACAAAATTAAAACACACACAGGTATTCACTGACGGGTGAAAACACACACAGGTATTCACTGACGGCTGAAAACACACACAGGTATTCACTGACGGCTGAAAACACACACAGGTATTCACTGATGGGTGAAGCCCTTGGGAATACACACCACTATGTTAATGCACGAAAAACAACTGCATCTGTGTTGGCCTGCACACACGGAGACATTCACTTCCCCCAGTTTAAACCTCATAGCAGAACAGAGATCTGCACAAGAGGAAACACTCCAGATGATACAACAAACTGCTATACCTGCTGCGAACACATCACATATGGTGCTGTCATTACGCTTTTTGGGCGCACTGATGGATTAAACGATGCAAATGAGTCAACGCACTGTATCTTCCAGCTTTAAAGGGTTGATTTGCCTATTTCAAAGGAGAACGTACGGGACATGTTGTATCGCTTACCTCTTGTGGTCAAGACCTGCAGGTGGTTTTTTATTTGGCCACATTTTGACTGAATTTTAAGCCTCTGCTTCAATATAATGGAGGTGAATGGGATTCAATTTGTGGTGGTCACAGCATTGAAAAACAGCTGTTCCCATAGAAACTGTTTACAGCGATATTTGTGGATGTAGGACATGCTGAATGGTAGACTTTTTTAAAATGGTATTTTCCAATGCTGTGAGCACAAATATAACACGTAAAAACAAACACAAGTCTGTCTGCACGGCTAGATACCACAAGAGCTGCATGACAAAAAGTGATTTTGTTTATAAAAATGTACGCGTACCGAGCCTTTAACGCATTTGTGATTAATTAGAAGTGGAAAAGTAGTATTTTTAAACATCTGGCAATCCTTTATGCACATCTGAGCCACTCATTGCACTCCACACTCTCCTGTTGAATGTGGCGGTAGGTGCTGTAACTTACAGTGCGTGTCGTCTGTGTCGCTTTGAGATAGCGTCTTGCTGTTTTTATGACATTTCATGATTCAGCAGAGGCGACGCTACAGTCTGTCTCATGACTGCAAAGGGTGGAAGAGAGTGAGAGAAAAACGTGGCCCTGCAGGACTACAAGGACAAGACGTTTCAAAGCAAGCATTAATCTTAATCTACTGTATGTTTTCTTAATTTAATAACCGTTAATAAGTCTTTGATGCTTTGCATGTGAAACAGTGAATCATAATTACGCTCTCGGCACTGCACTCCTTCAAGCCTATTTAACGTCAGCAGCAACCTCCTCTTCCCTCACTCTTTCCCTCCCTCCATCCGTCCTCTGTTCTGCACCAGCTGCCTCAGCTGGCTCCATCCCTCCAGTCCTCCCTCCCATCCCCTCCTATCGCTTCCTCATTTCATCAAACATCCTCAGCAGCGTACTCCTTTATTTCTTCATCCTTTGATTCTCTCCCTGTCTCTCCCCTGCTCCCTTGTTCTCACCCTATTAAACATCCCTTTTAACATCTCTCCCTCAGTCCCCCGCTCCTCTGTCTTCCCTCTCTCCCTCCCTCTTAGCAGGGGTGAGATAGAGTGGGTCTTGGTGTTGGTAAACTACAGCTGTGTGGAGGGCACAAGTAGAGCACTAGACTGGTGGCTCACAGCATGGCTTTCCTCCAGCATAACTTTGAAGAGGGGAGCGAGACAGAGGAAGAGGAGGGAGGGGTCTGAATTAGTCAGAAGACAAAAAAAAAGGAGCAGAATGAATCTAAGATGGGAAATGATTAAGACAAAAGATGAAGCGAGGGTTCACCTCTTTGCACATTATGCGCACAAGCTGGTCTGTGTCATTTGCAAGCACAGATTTAAGGGCTTATCGTTTCCTTGGGGAAAATTTGTGAGGAAAGTGTGACCGAAACTGAGAGAGGGGGAGTGTGGAAGTGAGAACGAGTGTGAAAGATTGATAGGGAGTAAGAGAGAGAAAGGGGGAGAGAAGGGGACAGAGACAGCTGAGACAGCAGAGAGGAGAAGAAACAAGACAGAAGCCATCTGCTTTACATCATTAGAGCAATACAGAGTTCGGGGAGAGACACAGTGGGATTAATGGAGCTTCGTACTTCTAAGAGAAGCTGATCCGCTTTGTAGCTGCAGTTCTTTTCTAACTTTCCTTCAATCTTCCAAAACAAATAAAACACTGTTTTTGTGGTGGCTGTCTACTTAACACGTCTGTTTCTGACTGTCCGTTCAGCCGTGTGAAGGTCACTCTGCAGACTGTGAATGGACAAATGGTTCCCAAAAATCAAACTTCTTGTCAGCGGCCAATCAACCAACCGCATCATCGAATGCCACTCGAGAGGTCTAAAGAGAGCCAGTGCCAAAAGAGGACTGACAGGGGCCAAAGAGAGGCTGGAAGATTTGGATTCTTTCCCCGACTACAGTGTCACCGACAGAGGGATGGACAGCGTGTGGAGCCTGGGGGGGAGATGGAGGGAGGTAAAGGGGGTCTCTGACAGCAAGGGGACAATGTTTTTTACTATGTAGCAAGTGTTGGACCCTTGCTTGTCCCACAGTCTGTCATTTTCCCCCTAACACACCTATATCCTATTGTGAATTGCTTATTATCATTGTTATGATTTATGTATTTTATTTTTGTTTTATTATCATTTTTTTATTTTTTGTTTACATGTTTTACATGTCTGTTAATTTCAATGCTAAAAATAAAATGGTGCATCTCAAGAGGTTTGAAATTATTAAAATTATGTGATGGCTTCTGTTAAGGACTCTTTGAAAAGCCCTTGATGGAAGCCGTGGGTGCAATAAAGCCTCTTTTGATATTCTTAGTGCCAAATTCCTTTTTTAAAAAAAAACAGCTTTACCTCCTGACAGTTCTAAATAATATGCTGACCTGTGGTACTTCTCTCGCTCAGCTTAAAACTGAAGGAATTTAACCGCTTTTAGAGAAACTCTCTCTTGATCAAACTGCGTTTAAGAGCTTAAGACTGTCTTCCGGACATTTCTAATGAAATACATGCATGCCATCAGTTTCATGACCACAAATCAACTTTTCAAGACATTTTCTGACCAGAATTAGGAGATTGCTCTCATGTCATTAAGTTATGATTGAGTTTTAAATTGGTTTCATTTATATCTTCAAAATAGAGCTGTGTTTGACCTTTGGAGTTCCACAGGGCTCATTACTATTCTGCATGCTGCCACTTGAGTATCACTTTTATGCAGATGACACACAGCTGTGCTTTTTTGTTTTATCCTTTATCCTAATATCCAGCAACCTCACTCCCTACATGAGTGTCTAATACAGCTGTATGCAACAAAACCTATTGAAACTCAACACTGACAAATCTGGCCTGGACACTGGCCTAAATCTCCATTAATGGATCAAACATTAGATTACTGTCTTATGCATGAAACTGTGTTGCAGAAATTGTCTGTTATTGACAACAGTGCCATCTGTGTTCTATCTAACTAACAGAAGGAAACTGACAACGGCTGCATTTTGGAATAAAGTTTTTTAAGCTATTTAAGCCTGAAAAGGTGTAGAAAACATGCAGCACTGATGACTCTCTTACTGACATGGAAATACCTGGTGATAAAAAAAGATCAGCAAAATGAAGAGTCAGTGCAATAGCTGCTCATGTCGCCTGGCCAGAATACATCCTGTTATACTTTCAGAACAAAATTCAGCAGGCAAACACTTTGCAGTGTAAACTGTCATGACTGTAGCTTGCCACAGAGACCAGAAAAGCGGGCACCAGAAGAGATGGTTTATAGAGGCAAAGAAAGAAAGGAGAAACAGAGAGGGTGACTCTAAAGAGCCCACCCTGCCAAAGCTCGAACATTTTTTCCACTAGGCTCACAGAAACCAGGGTCTTTCTGGGAATAAAAAAAAATCTGGCCAACACTAACGGATACAGATACCAAACAGATGTCTGACATGCAGCGCTGTACTGAAAAGAAAAGTCAGTAAAGAGAAGCACACATGTACTTTCATGTAATTCATTCATCGACTCCCTCGTCCAGCCATTCATTCTCTCATGTATCCGTTGATTCATTCACTCAGCCGAAACAACTCTCGTCCACCATCTTATTCTTCTGTTCTGTTTGAGCAGCTATATTTATCATCTTCTCTGTGGGGCCATATGCAGAGAAAGCAGATTTTTCCCACAGAAACTAGATTCCTCATGTCTGACCCCACCACCCCCCTCTATTCTCCCCCCATCCATTTCCGTCTTTCTGCCTCTCAGCTGTGAAGAGAAACAACCAGGGCCCAATCATTGATCATACATCAACCTCTGCAGCAGAGAAGAAGAAAGAGGCAGTGAAAAACAGAGAGTTGGACAAGAGAAGGCAGAGAAAACAAAGCAGAATGCCAAAATTGCCTAAACTGATTGCCTATGATTGAAGTTCTCCTAATTTACTGTTTTGTACTATTGTCTTAATTGTAACTCATGTTGATTTGTGGTGAAACCAAAGACACTTTTCCACAAGTTTCTAACCTAAATAAAGTTTGTAGACCTGGTAAAAAAAAAAAAATCTGGCTCAGGACTTCCATCCATCCATCATCACAAATTAAAATACTCCCCAAAATATGCATTCATGCTCATCCAAATATGATGCCATTGTGCGCACAATTACTCCACACTCCCATACTGTAGTCTCCTCTGCCTGCCCACACATGCATTAGGTAGGAAGTTAATTGGGAGCTGGAGGTGCTGGTTACCATTACAATGATGGTCAGAGGTGATGTGGTGGAGGTGTAACCCTCTAAGGTGGGAGTGGCAGCATCCAATGACATCTGGTCCTGTCGTGAGCACATGTGACCGCAGTCAGCCCCGCCCACTGAGCGGAGGAGCAGGACCACACTGGCCGAACAACCCATAATCCGCTGCTGTCGACTCCCAGTCCAGCCTGATCCCGTCCTGCAGTGTAGGCGTCACCTGAACTGAGGTTCCTCGTTTACCAACCTGAACTCAACTGTCTGCCCTGATGACACAGTCAGCCCCTGGTCCAGCCAGTGGTGCTGTGCTCTGTTCAAGAACAGTAGGACAGCCGAGACTCCATCCTACTCTTCCCTCCCCTGCCTTGCTTCACTACAACCAGTCCTGCTTTGCAAGCTTTCCGTGTCTTCCCTGCGCTGCTCCACTCCAGCCTCCAGCTCCTAGTGTTGCTGTTGCTGAGCTTACACACTGGCAGTCTTACATGGCTCTCTCTCTCTCTTTCTCTCTCTCGGTCTCTCCCTCTAATACACACACACACACACACACACACTGACTGCAGCTGTGCACGGTTCAGCCCAGCCCAGCTCACCCAACAAATCACAATCTGCAATGGCTGTCAGCTGACCAGAACCAGCTGCCACACACACACACACACACACACACACACACACACACACACACACACACACACACACACACACACGAACCGACATAATTTTTCTGATTTTCATTCTGCAGCACTCTCCTTCACCATTTCCCTCCCAATCACACCAGTCCTTTCAACTCAGAGTCCTGCTGGCTGCGTTTGTGCTTTTGCGGTTTGTGCAGGACGAAAAGCGCGCACACACACGCTATCCCACACTCTGATTGAGGAAAATAAACTGTTGCTTTTCTTAAAGAAAGAGTATGAAAAAATGTGTGCATCTATGCATATGCATGGGTTCGCTACAGTGAATTCAGCATGGAGGCTGGCAGAGTGTGTGTGAGGCTCCAGGAAAAGTGCTGGGGAGCGGTGAGAGAGGCTATTGAACGGAAAGTGGATGAAAAGTGGGGAGTGGGCGGCTTTACAGATGAAGCATGCATTTGGAGTTTTAGGGCAGGAGAGTTAATGTGAAATTCTGCTGACTTTGGTTGAACACATAGACAGACAATAGGACATTAACTGGGCTTTTTGTATGTCCAAAACAAGCGCTTTAAGTATAAAATTGTATTAGATCGGTTGTGATGTCCCTGAGTGCCAGCCACTATCACTTCTGTTCTCATGTCACCGTAACATCTGGTCTTGCTTTTCTTCTTGCATTTTCAGTGTGTGTGACTGAATAAAAAGACAGAAATGTGCATTCTGAGAACAAAATGGTTTTCGTATGTTTTGCAGCAATTTGAAATTCTCATTATAAAATTCCCCTTGCTCTTCCTTGCCAGCCGTACTTGCTGAACCAGAGGCTGTCCAAAACATAGATTTTAGAAAAGATATGGACGAAGCAGCAGTTGCGCCACCCAAAGGGATGCTTTGAAGCCGGGGTTTTGGTTTGCTGCTCTTTGCCATCTTTGTCAGTCAGCCAGAAACCTTTTAATTTGATTAAGGGGGAGCAGGCGGAGCAAGATGGAGCTGAACTAGAACAACAAACTCAATGTGACGGGCTGAGACATCTGTCAATCAAACACTGCCCAAAGCAAACTTCTCTTTTATGTTTCCTCAGTGGATCAATGATCATCAAATCATGGCTAAGACACACAGAACGCGAAGTCAAATAATTATCATAAGAGATATATCAAAAGAGAGAAGTTGCGGGAGTTTTTAAGCAACCAGCCAATTATTAATATGCAATGCAATATTACACAACATACAGACACTGTCACTGTCAAATAAAAACCATGCATCTCCAAAGTTGAGAGGATTAAGAAAAATTGTCCTAATTCTTAAACAAAATAAACAATTTAAAAACTCATCAGATTGGATGAAAAACTCAAAATCAAAGTGCTGAAAAGAGGCTTTTTTTCTTAACTTATAAAAAGCTGACAGTTTGGAGATACATAGTTTTTACATGACAGCGCTGAGACTTTATATACATGATAAGAGCTAATTTAAACAATGAAGGAAGGAACAGAATGAGTAACACAAATAAATTCGAGTCAAATTCACGTTTGACCTGCGATACATTATAATTTAGCTCTGTGTATGCCTTGTTTTCAAAGGCTGTCAGCGGATCTGTAATCAAGTGACACATAATGTATAGGTGCACACTCTCAGCTCCCTGCAGAGAGTAGGAGGTAGCCATGGTGATGCCGTTGGGTCATGATTAAGGCCATTAGTGTCCATGCCAATGTGGCAGAAAATCCTGCCCACCACCCACATAAATGCTCATTATTATAATGCTTTACATAGCTAAATATACAGCAGCACACACAAACACACAGAAGACGCACATGAGCGTGTACACATGTGGAATCGCTATTCCTCACCCACACTGCACAAATATCAACGGGCCCCACTCAGTAGGAGATGACAGTGCATACGTCCAGTGCAATGTGCAAAGTGGAGAGAAACATTAACCGCACCCACCGCCACCCCTCCCCAACGCCTCCGAAACCACCAGCCTCTCACTGAAGGCTCTTCAGTGCAACATGCCTGATGGCAGCAGCTAAAACACACACAAGTCACAGAGATGGGCTTTGTTTGTACGCCAGGCCTCCACAATGGTCCTGTCATGCTAATATGCCCACACACTCATGCCCTGTAGATGCCAGCAAAGCCTGCGTGTTACACAGCTAGCTCGGTGTTACGCTCTCATTCACTCCGCCTGCCTTCACACTGTTTTCAAACACACATTAGATCACCGTGCTGGCTGCTGTAAGTACGCTCGCATCCAAATGTTCGTTAAGGTTTAAACTAATGCTACTAATGCAACCCATGTGTGGATGACAAGAGAAGATGATTGAATTCTTAAATTGTGGAATTTAATTGATGCTAAATTGGTATTTATGTCATTTTGTTAAACAAATTTCTCTGTCCACACACATTACGAGGCATTTTTATGTGCCACCCTTTAATTTCCTACATTTAAGTAGTTTTTTTCCACATGATTTTTATGCACAGATGCAAAATATGCATAAAAATAGCAGCTGGAAACATAGTTGCATTTGATATTAAGAGGGTTTGTGGCCAGATCACACCACACTCATGCTGGGAGACTTTCACCAATGATGTTATATATTAAGCACTGTGGCCATCAATTAAATCAAAATTCTTGGCACGTTTCCCAGAAGAAAACACTGCAGTCTTAATGCAGAGCCAGCCCAGGAGGTAAACTAAGAGAAAGCTACAATAGCTACAGTCTTCACTGCACTCTGTTTTGCTGTAGCCCTTTTGTAATTGTTTCACTTCACCTCCTTTTAAACTAAAAGGAGAGGGAGAGATGAATTTTAAGCAAAGTGCCCGAGGCGACTTTCAGCGAATGAGGTGGAGAGCGTTGAATAAGTGATGAGGACCTCGCACTTCCACGGGAGGGAATGAGGAAACTGACACACCCTCTGTGGCTGGAGACACAGACACGGAGATAAAGCAGGGTAAAGCAGCTCAGCTCCCAGGACACTTGTCCTCGAGTTAGTGTCGGTTAGGAGAATAAATAAATCACACAATGAATGAATGAATGTGAGAACAAAACTCTACCAGGATGGCGTCACATTCCTTGACCAAACCACAAACACCCCTACCACTGTGCACACAACGAGTCGGAATAATCTGCTCTTTAATTCTATCTGTCGTTATCTTTAATGCTTTATTTTATCTGTTGTTTCCAAACAGTTTCCTAGAAAGCAACTGAAATGTATAGTAACTGTTATTTCTGATAGTTCTGTGGACAGTATAAATGGCACTGTTTGTTTGAGGAAACAGAGAAAGTGTTAAATTGGTACACATGGTGAGTCCTTGCAATTTTCGACTGTAACTTCAGGAGAAACAATAATGATATCGTAAGCTCAGGCGAGCTTTTAAATAATTTGAAAAAAGTATGACGAGCCATTTCATAACAATAATAAAGAGAGTGTTAGAGGTTAGGTTAGAGGTTAATGATAATGAAGTATTCTATTGTCCACATTTGTTTCATACTTACATACTATATAGCGCTTTTCTAGTGTGCCGACCACTCAAAGTGCTGCATTCACCCACTCCCACACGGTAGCTAGGCCACCTGCTCATTACAAGCATTAACACACTCACACACCAATGCACAACATGGAGAGCAACTTGGGGTTCAGTATCTTGCCCAAGGATACTTCTGCATGCAGACTGCCGATGCCAGGGGTCAAACCAAGTGTTCGACCACTCTACCTCCTGAGCCACAGTCGCCCCAAATGTAATGTAATTTCTGCCACTGGGGGCTCTCTTAGTCAAAACAATGACAACAACAGACACAGTTTGACGACAAGTAGCGTGGGATCATGGGAGTTATTGTCTTTGAACGTTGTTGGAAACATTTGGGACAATGTAAGCACATAATGTTGGTCTGCAGGTCTAATCGTTTTTACACATTTGAATGCAAAAAGTTACATAATATACCTTTAACTTTCACTTCAGTGCTCAGCATTTTTACTCTTAAACTAACTTGTAAGAAGTGTTTTAATTTCAGCTGGTCAAGGTCTTACTCTAATTTATAACAATGCTAAATATTTTATGAGCAAATCATTTATTTCGTCTGTTAGGTGCAAAGCTATAAACTGTACCAGTCAAATATGTTCTTCCAAGAAAAATCTAAAGTTAGCATTCAGTTGGTGTGAGTGTGTGTGTGTGTGTGTGTGTGTGTGCACCTTTGATATTGTTTGGACCTACAGTATCCCTGACTATGTGTCGTCCTTGTGCTTGCCTGTGCTTCCCTGTGTGACCGGGGTTAAGCAGTGTGTAAATCTGAACCTCGGTAAAGGATGACATCACTGGGGTGTACAGGGCAGTGTGCCGCCATCATTTGTGGAGTTAATGTTTTCCAGCTGTACAGCCTCAGTCTCTACAATCCTCCTGTTCCCGGCAGAACAGTTCCTCTGCTGAACAACACTGAAGGTGACAAAGCAGCAGTTATGTACAATGGATTTGCACGAGTTTGATGTGTGTGTGTGCTTGTGTGTGCACGCTGCATAGGCATGTAGATGAACTTTTTAGACAAAAGACAAACATAAGCCATTTTACTGACTTCAAATACCTCAGCCAACTAGGCCAAGTAGGAAACCACAGTCCATTAAAAACTCCTGTGCACTGCCTTGTAAGCAGTTAGCCTTGCTATAGTTAGGCTCCCTGTAGAGCTGCAGGCTGACTCATGGCAGCGGTGTTTGATGTGGCGCAGAGCTCCACTCAGTTTACTTGGGAAAACACTCTCCTGTTCCCATGGTGACCACAACAGGAAGGATGCTGTCACTCAAGGGTGCTGGGTTCTCAGCAAACTACGGCTTGGCCCCTTGCACTCGGAGAGCAACAAAAGGGACACAGGGTCAGCCTCCTTCTGGCTGCACCACCCCCTCCTCCTTATTCTCACACAGCAGGCACACACAGTGTTTCTCTCTGACGCGAGATGCAGAAGGGTTACCGACAGTACCGGAAAGTAAGGATTCAAAGAACTGAGCAGCTGACGAAAAACAGAACGCTGAAGACTACAACCTTTCAGATCAGGTTTCACTTTCTTGAGAACTCAACAGCAGAGAATTTGAGAAATATCGTTTCACATTTTGATCTGATTTGTTCAAAGAAGATGAACTTCATCACATGACAGCAGACTGGTGGTTAGCTCGTGCAATGATTGCTGTGTTGTTTCTAGTGTTGCTAATGATGTTAATATCGTCTCAAACTCATCCTGATGTGTTGTTCTCAGTAAAACCTCAGCCTGCGGATGCAACACCACACTTTGCACAAACAGGAAGACAGACAAGGTCTAAACTGAGTTTGTTTTTCATCTGATGCACTGAGGTTCTCCTGAAATCTATTTCTGCACAATTCAAGGCAAAATGTCTTACTAAGAACTGATTACAGAAACCATTTCAATAAAAAATCCCCAGCTACTGTTCCTGTAGGATGTTTCAGTTTTCATGACTTTGACTGATTCATCATATGCTATGATGGTGTGTCAGGTGGTTGTACACATGTACGGTATTACCCTGCTGCGCAGCCTCTGCTGTCATGTGTCGTCTTGTTGCTTGTTGAAGGGGGAAATTAGAAGCGCTGGGTTTGATGAAACAGATCGCCCCTTTAATGCACTAACACTGCAGAAATATGCGAGAAAGCAATTGCAAATATGATTCAAAGTCCCCTATTTAATATGCAATACATGTTGTGAACCTGAAGACGGAGCGTGTGGAATGTCTGACTCAGTTGTATCTGGCTCTGAGTCCGGCTCTTCCCTGGAGGAGGTAACAGGAAGAAGTCAGTGCTGAGCCACAGCACGCTGCCAATGCCATCTAGTGCTGACAACTGGACACAGCAGGCTGCGTGGGCGATGAGTGCGCCTCTGTGCCAGTCTCCACACCTCTGTGCGGCAGCTGCTCTCACTGCCACGTCTTTAATGAACGACCTCCAGGAGGCGCTCTGTGCCAGAGATGCTATCTGGTCTTCTGGCAGCTGGTTTGTTTAGAAAAGGAAGCTATTAAAATGTCTTTAAATGTGAACTAAAGTCCTGAGGCAGGAGGGATGTTGGGGGAGGGACCAAGAGATTGGAGATGAGGTTGAGAATATGGCAGAGGAGAAGTTGGTGAGAAACAAATGCCGGGAAGGGGGGGGGGGGGGGGGCCACATTGTTAAAAATTTCCATTCATTCTCTTTAGGCTCACCTCCCTGCTGAAGTTCACCCACCCGTCCCAAACAATAACCAGCCTCACCTTTTCTCCTGTCCATCCATCTAACCTGCACTCCAAAGCACTGCTGAACTCTTTTCTATGCAACATTTATACTTTTTTCCAACAGTTCAGGGGTGAAAAACACAAAATGCAGACACACACACATACTGCTTGGTTCTTGGGACAATTATATCTGAGAGATTTGAATAACTTTATTGAGACAATCAGACAGCATTAAATCACACAGAGCCTCACAAATTTAAATGGTAAGATATCAACAGGAGAGTAATTGGAAGCTACTTTATCTTTAACCTGTATGGCGTCACATGAAATATGAATTGGATGTGGTACATGTCAGAGATGGCTGTACATTCAACATCAGGGAATCCTCCAAGAAACAGATTCACTGAGGTGGTAGGCCACCTAGATGTGATGTCAATTTAATTAGCAGATTAATAGTCACACTCATGACTGAATGGTATTTGCAATGTAATATAAAGCCTCTGCTCCGTGACCTTGTCCTTAAAAGTTTATGTTTTAGTTTAAAAAAGTAGATGAGTTTTTAAGATATTAGAGGAGGAGGCCCACATCTACCATAAAACACTCTGGAATACAAGCTGGACTTTGTGATGCCGCGAGGACATTCCTGGTTCTTGATCTACTCTGTGAAAGAACTCCTTTTATCTTGGCCTCAATGGAATAAAACTACCGCCTTTGTCTGTCTACCTGCCGTTTCGTTTTAAGATTCACTCTCTGACTCACTAAAATGTCTAATCGGGAAAAATCTGGCCGGTGAGACGTGAAAAGCTGGTGTCATTTAGGGGCCGTGCAGCAGCAGAAACACACACAACTACTGTGCTGTCACAGAGATGGTGTCTCATTAATTCATTCTCCCACGTGGCATCTCTCCACATCTCCCTGCTGTTTTCTACTCCCTGCACTCCCCCCCTCCCCCTGTCCTGTGTCGGGCCTCAGCCGTCAAGCGAAGACGGCTAAGGTCACCGGCTCCTATGCACTCTGCAATAGATATTTGCAATTACACCTATACATGTGCAAATGCATGGGGCAGCAATGCTGTATTTGGGTCTGTGTTGTACTTTTAAAATGTGAGCGAGTGCCCTTATGTTGTTACTGTTACTGAGAAACTTCAAGGCTAGTTTACGGTTATAACAGCAAGCAGAATGAAAGAGCTGCTCCTTTAATTGTAATTTTTCCATCCCGGAGAGAGAACATTGATTAAAAACAGAAAAATGGACCGCGCTGCAGCCGGAGGAGGTCTATGCCAGTATTAATCTGTTCATCAAAACCTGATAACACTGGAAAGAGTACTGCAGCAACATAACAAACACCGGTCCAGTCCGGCGGTGGTGATTTTTCTCTCAGCACTGCCATATATCCGATGTTTCTCTGTGATCGTATCGGGGCAATTTACACAGCTGTTAGGCCTCTCCTGTTTCCTGTCCAGGTAAGAGAGACTCCAACCAATAAGACAGTTCACTGACTAGTTCATGCTGGCCAAGTCAAACTCTCCTCTACCTCCACTGCACGTCTGAGCCTCTGACACTCGGAAACCGTAACTATTCCTTAAGCAATTATCCCTAATGATTTCTGCTTCCTGTAACTCTGTTAGCTTGAAAAATATGTCCTCACTCTGAACCTGCCATATTCATCCTAAATCAGGCCCGAGCCAATATTTACTTTTATGCAGACTTGCCAGAAACACATACCGGCGCGATGGAGGCTATGGTTATAAGCTACTATGGTTATGAACAGTCACATCAGCCTCATTACAGCCAGAGTAAGAAATAAATCATAAGACTTTATGCCAACCCCCAGTCTACACCCTCACAGTGGAGAAAAAGCTGACTAGAATGCCTGCTTTGCAATAAATCATTCAGTCATAACGCCTACATATGACACCTACACAAAGCCTACATGTAACCTCTGTGTAACCTCCACACCAGCGCTAACTATCTACCAGACGCCCACTCAGCACAACTCCCTGAGGTCCCAGATTAGACTGAGGACGCAGCTGGTCTGAAGACTTTTCCTCATGCCTTTTCATATGATCCTCCCTTACCTTTCCCCCCTTACCCCCCATTCCCTCCCTGATTTCTCTCCTTCAAAAATCCCTCCTCTGTCTCCCCGTCTGAGCTCTTTTTTCCTCCCTTATTTCTTTTGCAGATCTCCTTTCAGCTCTTTGGCTGACATTTAAGGCACACAAAATTGATGTACGCACACAGAAAGATACAGCGTCAGACATGCAGCGAGCCAGCGCAGACCCGTAGAAAGGCCAAAACAGAAAAAAAAAGCAGACTCATGACGGACAGTCATGGATCTGAGTACTGTTTCTTCACCTTTACTACCTCACTTATGTAACATTCTGGCTCGGCGCTATGTTTCCTGTGGGACGCATGTCGGAGAGACACCCCTTTGTGTTTACGTTAAAAATAGTTGGAGACTTCAGGAAATGCGCTTTCTTGCCGAAAATTTTGTGAAAAGATCAATACCACTCTTGTGTCGGCATGCTAAATATGAAGCTACAGCTAGGAACTGTTTAGCTTAGCCTAGCTTAGTTTAGCTTAACGTAAAGACTGGAAACGGCTAGCCCGGCTCTGTCAAAAGGTAACAAAAAAGCTCACTGATCAAGACAGCATATCTTTTGGTATCGTGACCCTGAAACTCACTGCTCCCGGCCGTGAAATTGTCTTATAAACCACACCGTGTCATTTTTCGTGTATTTCGTGTAAAGAAAACATGTTGATAAGTTAGCTTTGGAGGAGCTGGTAGGCAAATTGCATTACCTTTGGACAGGCTAGCCATTTGACCCTGATTCTTTATGCTAGCTAACAAGCTAGCAACTTCGTATTTAGCGACGTGCCGTGGTATCTACTGTACTAATTTAATAAATTAAAACATCAAACATTCCTCTAGTATTTTCCAAAATGTCAAACAAATCCTTCTTATATTGTTGGTTTGTTGGTTGAACTTCTGGTTGGATGTCAGTGATCTTTGCAGCCACAGTTAATGAAAACTGTAAGGTAAATCTAAGCAAACTGTTTATTGTCCAGCTCTTAGATAAGTAGAATAAAAAAAATAACGTGCCAGAAAGTCACCAGTGAAAAATATATATGTTTTCACCCAACGAAAATATTAATAGGAGCCATATCTTTCAACTTTTTTTCAGCCAGTTATCTTGTGCTCGGAGCAGTTATGCCAGCTATGTCCTCTTGTGCGCTGCTACTTAAGACAACACATTATCTGTAAGTGAAAACAGTTCTGCACTATTTCTAACAGCAACATAATAATGTGTGTGCCTTTATCTCTGCGTATGTGTGTGAAGGGATGTGGCTAACTGGTGGTGAAAATGTAATAATGGCTGCTTGTTTCTGTCTCTTCCTTTTTCACTTTTAGACTTTTACTTTTTACGGTCAGACGGGATTATTGGTGGGTCAGCCAGGTTGATCAAAGCCGGCGGGGAAGAGTCAGACAGGCGGAGCAGAGAGGCACTAAAAGATCTTAGAGGATTTGACCATCTAACAAAAACACGGTTCTTAAGATTTACTGACTTTGAGGACAGCTTGTACAAATGGCGGACACGTTTCCTTTACATCCGGCCAATTTGTTGCCAAATTATATCAATCCCGTACTCTCTCTGTCTACACCCTGTCCAGCCAGTGTTAATGAGGGAAAGTCCACATCACGCATAACTGCCACACAGTGTGTATGACTGGGTATGTGTGTGTGTGTGTGTGTGTGTGTGGATACAACAGGGCGAGGGCAGCAGGGCATGGGGGTCGGACGGTAATGGCAGTGGCACATTCAGGCCTCCTACTCCGGAATGCAGAGTGAGGGAGAGACACAACACTGCGATTCACTTGCGGAGAACTATTCTTAGTCCAGTATGTGAAGTGGACCCCTCCACCCTCACCACCACCCTGGGGGCCGTGGAAAGAGTCTGGACAGACGAGTGGACATGGTGTCTGTCTATTAAGGTACGGGGCAGGGTGGCGAGGCTCGATGGAGAGAGAGAGGGGATAAAAGTTAAGCTCCAGCGAGGCAAAGCTCGGTCAGCTAAGTCTGAATAGAGCAGTTCACTGGCTGTGAAGCCTCTCCAAAGAGCCTATTGTAAACGTACATTGGCACAATGCATGGAGCCCCGGGGACCTCTCTCTCCTCCTCTCATGTGACCTCTCACGAACACTGACACACAGACGCACACTTTCTCTCGATCCAGTTTTCCTACCTAGACTAAACAGACTTTGTGTCTTCTAATACAATTCAACAACTGGCTGTCTGACAGCAAAAAGTTACATGTATGTCATACAGGGGGGGGGATGAACTTCCTGTGCTCACACGCCACTGAGATCACTGTGCAGCATCATGCAGAGTTCAAACAGTGGGGGAATTCAGCCAGAGAAAGCGTCACTAGTGACAGTGACAGGCTCAGATTTATTTTTTCTGCTTGTGTTCTCGTCTCTTTGCTTTTATTTCTCTGTCCTTTCTGAATGAGTCATTGAGAGGATGGGGACAGACGCACACCAAGGCCTGGCAGTGCACGGTCCTACTGTTATCGGGCAAACATGGCCGAGTCGTCTGCAGCTCAGTCATAACAAAATGTCAAAGAGCTATTCATCTCCTCTAATCCCTCTCTCCATTCTCTTGTCTGCATGCTTACACACACACACACACCGGTGACACTAGAAGCATTCACTCAAAATAACAAGGAGTGAGAACTGAAGAGTCGGGTGAATGTAAATCCAGTTGATTTGGAGAACGCAAGAGGGAGCAGAGAGGAAGTGTAGGCAATTAGGGAATTCATGTAGAGACGGAAAAGGCAAAGTGAGGAGAAAGGCAGAAAGGGAGCAGAGCGGGGGGGCGCTGGAGGTAAGAAGTGAAAATATAAGAGGGAGCGGTAAGCAAAGTGGAGGGAGGAGGAGTGGAGGGGGAGACGGGGTGAGGGGAGGTTTGACAGGAGGAAGAGAATAAGTAAGCGTCAACCCGCCGATGAAATCTCTCAAGTGATATGAACACACATTTAGGTTGCGCCACATGACAAAGGCGCCATGAGGAACTGCGCAGCACGGCTTCTCAGAAAAGCTGCACGCTGAGTTGTTCAGCGAGACACAAAATGCGTGGTGGGTGTGTGCGTGTGAGAGGGCAAGATACGACATCCTGTCTCACAAAGTGAGAGCGTGCACAGACACAACCGAGGACACTTTCATGGCCCGGTTTGACTCAGACAGCTCAGCCTATAAGACACGACGTGCAAGCAAACCGGGGTGTTGAGGGGAAACACAGTGTGTTAGCGATGCATCACGTGCACCAGCTACAATAAGATGTGAAACAGATGTAAATTAGACACAAATTTAAGATCCAACAGCGTTGTTATCACTTCTGCATTTCGCTTTTCATGGTGCTAGTCCGACAACGTGATCGATGTCATATAGCGCCATGTATCAGTGCTAATTTAGCCACGTTTTAATGAGGGTCTCCCAGAGGAAACTGTTTAGCAGAGGGGGGTCATCCATCTGGATCACAATGCATCTTATTTTGCGATCGATTTCTCTAGTGGACAATAACTTTAACAGTAGCCACAGTCATTAAAAACATGGTATTCGTTGTGTGAAATAGCTCTGCTCTCGTTCTTCATAAAAGTTATTTAATTTCATGTTTTATAACATGGGCAGGGGTGGTCTTTATTCTAGGCAAGGCGTCCCAACTCCACAATAAACCCTGATAATCATCCTGTAAAGGACTCTCTAATGGTGCCATTGCGATGTTAAAAGCCAAAGGCTCCTTTCTTGATTGTTCTTGCTGGGAGAGCCTCTTTTCTTTCATAGTCTTATTTATATGGTTATACAATCAGACTTTGGTACGATTTCCAAAACCCCAACTTATGTAAGAGAATGACTCTGTTGGCAGGCAAGGAAAAGTTGCCTCTGTTGATTTGTGAAGCAGCTTCATATCCGACTCCATGGATATAAAGACAACAGCACAGTATTTGTCCCTGAGTGTTGGGAAACCAAATTTCTTCAAGAGCTGGAACGCTGAAATAAACGTCCACGGGGACCTGAAAAGTTGCTAGCGTGCAAACTTGTGAATCTAGCACGAAGACACTAACAATTGCATGCAGACTCAAACATGAGGCTGCTCAAGCTAAAACCCTGACATGTGCAAATACTGCACATAAATACACTGCATTAGAGTTGGACAATAGCTTGCTGAACACAAAAACGCAGGACAGAGAGTTTATAACAGGACAAGTTATCTGCAGTGCAGCCTCAGTGTGGACTCCTCTGGGAGGTGAGACAGACATCTCTCTTCCTCTTCTCACCCTTCCTCCCTCATTCTCTTCGTGGTTTCCCCCCCTTATGGTCTAGCTCTCTGAACTGATAAGACTGGTGACGTCTGACCCGATTATAAGCTTGATTCTGGCTGCAGCTCCACTCTGTCATACCTTGCCTTGATATAATAAGAGGCATGTGACAGAAATGTCAGGATCAGCGCAGCTCTCCTTCAACGACTACAACCCGGTCCACTGTTCAGGCCTGTCATCGTGCAAGCACTAACCACACAAGAGCGACGCAAAATAGATAAATAAAATAAGAATATAGTATTAAATTTACGAAATACTTGGGAGCGAGGGAACAGAAGAGCGATAGATGAGATGAAATAAGACACACTAGAAGGCGAAAAAGTAGAGATATGCAAGTAGCGATAGGAGTGCTTCCTGTTAGAATTCCATCCCAATTGACCTTCCTCTGTTGCCGTGGTAACAGAGGCATGGCTGTGGGAGAGTAGGCTAATTACTGGTAATCTAACCGGTTTCTCTCCCCTGGGACAATTGATTTTCAGCATTATCAGTCAGACTAACTCGCATGAGACGGGCGTATTAGCTGGTGTTGCATGCTGCCAGCAACTGACTGAAGTGACACTGACAACTCTCTTCTTGAAACAGAGCAGCCCACTGCGGTCAAATCGAGATAAAACCCACGCTGAGACAGATGCAGTGCAGCTACAAACCCATGCATGCATGTTGGTTTTCTATGCAGCCTAAATGGCTGGTTTTGCAGAACCACAAGTGCCACACACACACACACACACACACACACACACACACACACACACACACACACACACACACACACACACACACACACACACACACACACACACGGCAGCTGTGCATGTATGCTGGACAAATACGCAGGTCAGCAGTCATGCACAATGCATCCC
The DNA here is from genome assembly GCF_017976325.1 of Chelmon rostratus. NCBI lineage: Eukaryota > Metazoa > Chordata > Actinopteri > Chaetodontiformes > Chaetodontidae > Chelmon > Chelmon rostratus. The sequence goes on along the minus strand of NC_055664.1, from coordinate 16,514,865 downwards.
AGGCAGTTGACATGATGTGTCATGAGGAGAGAGCAGAGTCAGACTGACAGCACCCCGCCCAACGAGCACACACACCCGCAGCACATCACCGGGTCGCGCTGGGTAGATGTGCCCCCCACCAACAAATGACTGCTCCACGCTGTCTGACACACATTTTAGCTCCAGACAGACAGACATGCCCAGCAGTGGTCTGTTACTAGAAAAAGCACAGACACATGCATGCAGAACATGACTAGTAAAAGTCCAGAAGACAGACACACAGGCCGGCATACATACAGTTTAACAGAAAGCAGGGAAAATTAAACTAATCTAATGTGACAGGACAAAAACAGTCCAATTTCCAGAGAGCAGGACAGAGGAAAGAAACAGAGATCTAAAATATCATCCTTCCTTCGACTGAGTGTAAAGTGAGATGAGTTAGGTAAGAAACGGTATAAATCCTGAGAGGGAGTGAAAAACAAAAAAGACAAGCTCAGGGCAGGTCAATGAAATATGAACACTTTTATCAATATTTGAGCACATCCAGCAGAAGCTTTGGGGCATATAGCATAAAGTGTGAAAAAGCACAGGGGTGTGAAGGTGAACCTCATTGGTAAAAGACCACCATAGCATAGGTTTTTTCCTGCACTTTTAAGCCCATTAACTATAAATCACATTTATTTAACATCACTGTCAACCAGCACTACATTTTTGTTTTTGAGGAATTTCATACCTTCCAGGCATTTCTTAACAAATAATAACAATGACAAAAATAATGACGAAAACTAATAGAAGAGACTTGAAATAACCAGCAACAGTCAGCTTTATTCATGCTCTCCTTTGGAAAATGGTCAGCAGCAGCAATGTAGATAATGATACAGTGATTAGCAGTCAATACGGCTAATCAGGAAAATATAAAATAAAAAATCACACACACCAGATTACAGAGCCATCTCTGTGACTGGACAACAGATGCTGTTTGTAACAAAGTGGAAAATTCATGGTAAAGGTTTGGAGACTGGGAGTGGGCACCAAAAATAGTCAATATGTGATCAGGCATGAAGCAAGCACCATAAGGGTGGAGGCATGGAGGGCGCCAAGTGCAAGGAGTGGCATTATCTGCAGCCAAAGGAAAGTCAGGACCACAGCGATATCACACCAAACATAAGGATACCATGTGGAAAAATGCACAGGCGTGCATATGGCCTTCAGTGACGGGCGCTGGTGACTGCATACCAGCGATCCTGTGCTTCTGGGCGAATAAGCTCTGAGCTGCAGTGGGATGCCAGGGTGGGCATGTTGGCCTGAAGGTCTGGCTGTGTGGTTGGTGTGGCTGGCATCCCCCTGACATGTGGTTCATCCCAGCAGGCAGCCAGATTCACAACAAGAATGGCACTTGTGTCTACACGGCTACGCTGCTCACTTCTGCTGAGAGTCGTAATAAGCACACCCACCCCAGTGTCAGTATCTAAAATACTGTTAATGATGTTGTTTATGTGATTTTAATTGCTGAAACTTCAGGCAATCTGCTTCACTATCTTTTATATCCAACATATCGTACATATGTCTGCTTTCATGTTTAATTTCATTGTTTGGTGTACAGCAGCTTGGAGCCAGACAGAGGCCAGAAAAGATGTAATGGAAAAGATCCCATGGTCACTGAAGCAGCAAACCATACTTGGAAAAAAAAGCAAAAAAACTCAACCACCATTACATCCCTCTGCTTGTATCTATCTACCCTTCCATGCTCCCTGCATATTTGAGGACGGGTGGGCCGACCAGTATGAGAAACAGTGAAGTAGTCAGAAAGCAGTGATTGCTTTCACAGAGAAGCTCATCAGAGGAAAATGCAGCATGCATCAGGGGGATTTACCAGGTATCATGTATGCTCCACACACACACACACACACACACACACACACACACACACACACACACACACACACACACACACACACACACACACACACACACACACGCTATGGAAACTGATCTAACCTGACCGGGGACTCACGCAGAGCCGTGGGGAAACACAGAGGAAAACAAACTAAAATACAGACGAATCTGAATGAATGAAGGCATGGAGGGATGGGTGGTAAAGTCGGGGGGTGGCGTTAAATGAATGAGGAAAAAAATGGCTACTATGAAAAGAGAGAGGGGGTCAGTGGGAGAGAAAAAGAGGCTCACGCTTCGATGAATGTTACGCCATAGGGGCTGATTCTGCTGACCTGGTTTCTTTCACCAACAAAAGGCCATGCATTAACACACTCGCAAAAACACCCACACACATGCACAAAACGCCTATGGACATTTACACACCCACTTAACCCGAGCATGTGCATACAAGCGTCACACCTACACATTTACACACATGCTTATTATTCCAACCGGCTTCGCCCCTCTCTCTTCCTCCCCACGTTTCTGCATCCTATATCCACACACAGAATGACTTCAAGTAATTGTTTATGTCATCTTTAGAGACGTGTTCAAGGTGTAGGGAAGAACTGAGTCAGCCTCTCACGCTGGAGGATGTCAGAGACAAAACAGCAGGTGTGTTTGCACACACTGACGTAGATTAAAGTATCAGTCATGGTTTCACCGTGGTGAAATAGCAAGGTTTTCTGGTCAATTCTGCATAGGAATGTGAGATATGACTGTATATATACGTGAGAATTTATTAATCTGTCAGCCATCTGAGATTTTGCTGAACTTTTTCATGTTCATACCTTTACTATCTCCGGGTGTGTTGAGTTATTGTAGTCAATGTTAAAGTCTGTTGTGGTCAAAGTACAGGTACTTTAAAATTGTACTTAAGTTATGCACTCAATGTACTGAAATAATGTACATTCCAAATATTACATAGACACTGGAACAGAAAAAAAATGTGGGTTTTAAAGGAGAATCCAAACATGTTGACAGACTTTTTGTCTTAATAAGCACAACTGTTTTTATTTGATAGTGTAAAGCTGATGGTGGGACCTCAGGCCTCTTGTTTCAGAGATATTTTCTGTCACTCAGCACCTTTCTCTCTCCATTTATCTCTTGTATATCTTATTTTACTTAAAACTTCTCTGTAGTGCGTTAGCTTAAAAACCTCAGACTCGATGTGTGAATTCAGCTGCGGCTTTTAGGCGAGGCGGTGAGCTCAGTGTGCTGTTACTGCAGAGCAACCTGTATCAGTGTCCTAAATGACACCAACACAAGGTGACCCACCAGTCAATTTCTACACCCAGTCAGGGGATCAATAAACACTATTCTGTTGTACTCTATTTGGGGACATGACAAATGCATGCTGTCAGCGAGCCTTTACTCTCAAGGCTCATGCGAGTCTGTCGTATTCTGCTCTTTTCAGCTGACCCAGCGCCAGTGGGAACATCTGGATGCTCTGAGAAAATGTCTACTTTCCGGTGAGAAATACACTGTAATAGCACGCTTTCCTTCCCTGCGAGTCCATTCAATTCTCTTCCATTTAAATCCCCTCTGCCGGTCACCCCCATTTGACAAATATTACATTTTCCCTCTTTATTCCAATCAATTCTCACTGCGAGCTGTTCTGCATGTGTCCCACTGACACACTAACACCAGAGTGAAGAGGATGTGGAGTAGCAGCAAAGAGACTGGAGTGGAGTGACCTTTCTCTATGCTAATCTCTACAGAATGGACACACACACACACACACACACACACACACACACACACACACACAAGCAAAACGCAAGGTAGAGGATTTGTCCTCTGCCATGAATCAAAAGGACATCATCAAAACATAAATCCTTCTCCTAGCGTGTGTTTGTGCGCGTACATGCGCGCGTGGCTGTTTTTTTTTCCTGGATTACCCCTCCTCCCACTATTTTATGTGTCAATCAGAGCCGTTCATTATAAGGCGTGACACACCCACTGGAGCATGCATTTGGCACAATTCGCGATATAACAGCCTGATGATGGGAAATAGTCGTAAATCGAGCCCAGTGGTCGAATTCATCTACCTCTCTGCTCCTCCCTCCATATTTCCCGGTGTCTCTGTGCACCGCTGGGCAGATGTAAAGCGCTACCCGTGTCATGCCGCATCCCACTATCCCACTACCAAGCCGCTGTTTACTGCATTTCATTCAGCCAGCCACACTGAAATAAACTCCATCCCACAAGGGGATATGATAGGCTATGCGACTTTATAGCCACGCTACCAGCCAATACCAGCCAATCTTCCAGATAGTGGAAAAGAAATGTGGCGATCCCCGCACCTACCGAGCTCTATCAATTTAAACGCACTGAATTGTTCCCCCTGCAGGATCAATAGACAGAGGCTGAACAGCCCTGCTGCACCGTGCTCATCCACTGCGAAGAAAGATGCAACATGAATGCCAATGTCAGGTCCGCAAGAGCTGCGGTGCAGCGGTGCGGTGCGTCCTCTGGTACAGATGAAACCACATCTAATTCACTTCCACATGGAAAGCTTTCGGGGGTCGCGCCGCTTAAAGCTCACAGCGGTGGAAAAAGCTTTGGGCCCACAGGTGGTGATGCGTTTTTTTTCCACTACCACCATGTTTTTACGATTCATACGGGTCCACTCACCGTCACTGCGGAGTGTCTGACTGCGTTGCACGCCGTCTGCCGTATCTCCGCCGCGCTCCCCGGTTTCAGCAGGTTCTTGGTGAATCTCCGGGTCGATTCGGCTGCCATCTCCTCATCTGAGCGGCCACCGAGCGCTATTCAAGCTGGTAGTTAGTGCTGCAGTCAGACCTGGCCCTCGCTCCTAACATGAGCCGACCGAGCTGTGTTTACACACACACATACGCACACACACTCTCTCTCACACACATACACAGACACACGCGCGCACATATACGCTTCACACACACAGCGTCGGTCCACACGCGCAGACAGAGCGCGAGGCGCAGGAGATGTCTGTGTCGAACTGGGCTGGATCAAAAGCAGCACTTCCGGTTGTGTCTTTCAAATTAATCCACATTTGGCGAACCCGAGCGAACTGGATTCTTGGCTAAGAGTGGTGCAGTTATTTTGAAGGCTAGCAGCATCAAGTGCAGTGTTTTTTTCTATCTCTCTGGCTAGCTTGACATGTGAAAGGAAGCAGATAAATTTTAGCACTGCATGTGAATTTTATTTTCTATTCAGCTTAATTAACATGTATTTTCCCTTTTCTTTGTTTTTTCTTGTTTTTCTTTCTTTCTTTCCTTTTTTCTTTTTTTCTTTTACAAAATATGGCCTACTTGAACTGAACGTAATGTTTTTGCAGGGACTCATTCGACATTCAGCAGTCTAAACTGCCAACACTGATTTGATCAGTGTGTTTGAGGCTGTACTGTATACATGATGCATCTCAAGGGGAGCTCTGAAATGTCAACTACTCATCTGCAGTCCAGTCACGACCAAGGAAGGATGGAGCAGCATTTCTGTGGAGGGTAGAGGATGTGGGAGACACGCAGGCTAGCAGCGACACGCAGCGGTCGCAAATGGTTACCTCATCATTTCAGAGTTGCTGTTGTGAACCGCTGCAACACAGAGGAGTATGAGTTGAAATTTAGCTTGTTTAAGCGTGGTACCGCTCTTTTCATTTCAGAAACAATTTTTTATGTATTTTTCTTTTCTTGTAAATTATTTTTAATATATGATTCTTGTGAAGTACTCATTTTATTTTGTATCGTCTTTTGCAATATTTATTGTTATGTACCAAAATACCAAGGTAAATTTCTTGTATGTAAAAACCTACTTGGCAATAGATGCTGCTCCATAGATGGTGGTTTACAAAAGGGTTAATAATCATAGTCTTAAAAGGCACTATTTATCCTCAGTCAATAGTGCTCTGCCTCTCTCTTGTGTGCATAAGCAGCATTGCAGCATAAGGTGAGCTCCTGTCGGACTTCAAAGGTCATTTTGTCCAAATTACAAAAAACATTTTCTCACCTAGTGGCTTTTATGAAGATAATTTTGGTTTTATTTCCAGTGTTTTTGAGATACGAGCATCCGAGACGTCCACCACTATATCATGGAGATGAACACGACTTGTGGTGGTCAGTGAATTAAAGCAATATTTAAAAATGCCACAAAACAGAAAATTGAGCAACACTGTGTCTCTAAAATGTCATGTACACGGTTCCAGGATATCAAATATAGTCCCCAAATGTTATTTAAATTAACATTTTTAATAATTTTGTCTGTCATACATTTCCGCCGTCATCTCCTCCTCGTTTTAAATTATCTCTTCATGGGTGCAACAGCGCCCCTCTGGAATGTGACGGTTAGTCAATGTCAGCCAGGCTGTGTGGTCAAAGTTAGTATTGCAGTGTTGCAGACCAGGTTATCGTGTCAGGTCCACTGATAGGGAAGTAAAGGTGAAGTGTATTTAAAACACCCGTCAAACAATCATATGTGGTAATTTCCATGAAACTTCGAATATAACGTCCTCTGAGGAGAATCTAAAACATCTAAATTAATTGTTAATCACAAACTAAAGAAACTTAACATAATTTAAGATAGCTGAGGAAAACAACCAAGAGAGTTAGTCAGCGTTAACGGTTAGTCTTCTAGTGATATGCTAATGCTAATATGCTAATTATACAAGCTAACACGGTTCAAGCTAACACGACTAGTTAGCTAGCAGTGGTGGAAATTAGACAGGAGTGCGGTCAGCAAACAAAACAACAAAATGACCATGTCTTCAACAAGTTCAGTTGGATAAAATATGGACAATTCGTAAAGAAGACTGGGCTTTAGGGACAAATAAGGTGAGTCAGATACACCTTTTGTCAGCCTCTCTGTGCTTTGCTGCTTTGTTTCCTCGTGGTTAAATGTTTTGACTTGGCTGTCTCTGTTTTTAAACTCCTTGCTATGTGCTTGTTGGTGTTATTGAGATATATTATAGTAAGCCTTTGTAATGTACCTTATTGAATGTTGCAGGGAAAGTGCCAGCAGGGCATTTAATAACTGATAAATGATAGTTCACTCACCTGTTGACTTTTGTGATTGAGTCCCTGTGAGAGATCTGCTCGTTGCTTGTGTGAATTTTTCATTCTTGTGTTGTCTTTCAGCTCTATAATGAGTCATCAGCTCTAAAAATGTTGTTGCCTTGTGGGTTGTTTTTGAATGGCAAGCATAAAACTGAGTAAGTCATGTGTTTGATACATGCACTGGCACTGTCAGATCTGTCAGTGTTTTTATTGTTCAGTGAGTAGAAGCATTGGTTGTGTGGTATATATTTTTAAAGCTAAGATATTCATGAGATTTCATGATATTCACAACGTTGATTTTAATGTGATTATAAATCTGTTGTCTCAATGTCATCCCGCAGATTATTAATTGTATTCAGTATTCTGAATTCACTTTGATGGTAAAATGACATACAATCTTACTTTATACCTTATTTCTTAAAATGATCTGTCTGACTCCTTCTCCTAAACCACTCCACTGCTAAAATGAACACACAGTTGATTTAACTAGCCCCTCTGAAAAAGCAGCCGACCCTCGTCTGGCCCCTGTTGTTTCCAGTATAGCACCGCTGGATGGGCCCTTGGGCGCCTATGCCTAAAATGAACACCCTTGCCCTTCCACCTTGAGTAGTCCCATTCACCATGTTCTTCATCGGAATTTTGACTGAGCCCTTTGACTCTACAACAATAAATATTAATAACAGCGGCTAACTGCCTCTTCACACAGAACCCTGGAGCCTTTTTTTTTTGAGCAGATAGTCATGTTTATGATGGGTTAAATGTGGGGTCAAAGTCCATTGGACATATACACTAAGTTGCCAGTTTATTTGGTGCACCCAGCTAAAGCTACTATAATGCAGTCTAATATACAACAGCAGTGCAATAAATCCCACTTTTATGAAGGTTATAATGTTATATCAATACGTATAGACAAAATAAAATAAAAAAACTCCTCTCAGTATAACACAATATACAATGTGGTTCAACAGCACCACAAAGTAGAGCCCCCAAAATGACCATAAAATTGAACGAACACCTCCCCCTCACAGTTTCAAGAAAAACTTGACATTTTAACCTTCATGAAGGTAGGATTTATTACAGCTCTGTTGTGTTGAACTACTTCAACTGAACTGAACGTAAAGTTGGTATACCAAATTTGATCTCTGGGTGGCAGTAACATATCAGACATCACCTTACATGAGCCTGTGCATCAGGGCACACCATCGATGTAATATTACAACCAATCCAATGATATTGATGCATGATCTATAATTTTAAAAAACACCTGTTAAATCTTCACAGTGAAGGCTTTGGCAACATAACTGTCTCTTGTCATGCAAATGAAGCCATCTTGAATAGATAAAAATATATTCTGTATCCATACGAGTGAACTGCATGCACACACACTAGCTGGCCAATTTAGGTAGACTTTCCACCTGGGTAATATAGTTTAGATATAACAGATGTGGCTGCACACATTTGGTTACTCATACAAAAGATTTGATGAGCAAAGAGGTTGTGAATACATAACTGTAGCTCCATCAACAGCAGGTCTTGTATTTATAACTTGACAGCCCAAATTAATCGATCCATTGACAGATTAATGAAAGCTGCTTTAAGAACTGGCTGCTAATGGTGAATGTGGTACACCTTTACCTTTGTAGGCTGTTTGATAGGGTAACAATTGAGCCATGTTTGAATATCTCAGTCCCCTCATAGCTGCAGTCTACCCACCCACATATCCAGTAACATGGTAGTGACTTTACCTTAATCCAATGGACTGCATAGTCTCCAAGTCTTGAGCTGTAAATGGACCACAAAAACTCTGCAGGAATGGTATAAAACTTTAAGTGTGGACCAAGTTCCTTGGAAATACCCAGGGTTGAATCCGTGCCCCGAAGAATACAGTCTCCTCCAGTAACTGGGCGGTGATGCGTTTCTCAGAAAATGCATTGTCAATTTCTCAGAAATGCATCCCAAATGGGACTACAGAAGTATAGTAAGGGATTACATTTACTCATACTCTGACATTTTAAGACATGAACCCAATCCTACCAGTCATTTCTAGATGTCTAGAACTATAACCTAACTTGAGCCCTAACAACAAGGGGAAACAGCCTTAAACACAACACATCTTGTCACGACTGAAATTCTTAATCAAGTACCAGAGTCTAATGTGCCGCAGATTTCTCTTACATCGATTATATTTTTGTGCTTTCACCTTAGTGTAGCATGGGGGCTCAAGAGTGGTGCAAAAGGACAGCCTCACTCTGCTAGGATAGTTTTTCGTCTTTGATACATCTCCTTAGCTTGCTGGCTAACCACTGTTATATCCACGAATCACCTGGTTTTTGTTTAAAGCCGGGAGGTTGAGTGAAGCTCCATTGTTAGGATGAGGCTTCTGAAGTGCCTTGTGGGGTCACTGGGGCTAAGCTGGCTGTTCGTGCTCAGTGAAGCTCCAGCGTGTGGGTGTGATGGCCTTAGAGGTCCTCTGACAGAGCTTGGCTGTGTAACAAATAATCAGTAAATTTATGTGATTATTTTTTCCAAGTTTGAAACATAATGAGCGGTTTGCACATTGAGCTTGCCCAACATTTCTGCTCTGTGGCCGAACCAGTCCTTGTTGTACTACTACAGTGTGTGCAACTAATAAAGTGGCCGCAGAATGTAGAAATACTTTTTGGACACATGAGAAAATCCTGTGCGGTCTGACAGACATCTAGACTCACCTCAGAGCTGCAGACAGAGGCAGCCAGATGGGGAGGGGCGGTTTTTAAAGAGGGGATGGAGGCAAAAGAGCAGCAATGAGGAAGACATGTTAAATAGCCAAGAAATAAGTGCTGGTGCACTCATAAATGATAAATCTATCTCAAAATGCGTTAGCCAGACAGTTGTGAATGCATTGTGAGTTGTATCCTAATCCCAGTCCTGTGTGGCTGACAGCAAATGTTAACTGAGAGGTGAGAGTGAAATGCAGGATATGGAAAAGAGAAAAGAGAGCAGCCAAGACAGAAAAAGAGGGAGTGAAGAGGTTTGGTGAAATGCTGGATCTCCTCTGGCTGGGGTTGGACATAGTGCAGCTTTAGGCAGCCTATTTTTCTTGTCAAGTCCTCAGATTCAATAATAAGATAGCACTCTCCAGTGTCCACATGTTCCTCAATCCAGAACTATCTTGAGGACAGAGGGAAGAAAAAGAGCATTTGAAACCCTCAAGGAGAGGAGCAGGATCACATTTCTGCAGGCCAGCCTTCGTCTGAGTGTCTAATTCTAATTTCCTCTTTCACAAGCTAACACAAAAGCAGCTTATCTCCATCTGCAATAGGGTCCCCCAATGGGAAAGAGAAGAATGGTGTGTGTGAAGGGGTGAGGGTCTGATGCCTGCATGTGTGCTGCTGAGTATGTGTGTGTTTGCACTTGTGAGATTGTTTAAAAGACGAGGATACGATGTGATGTAAGTGACTGGACTTGTGTAAGATTGAGAGAGTATGGGAAATGAGAGCTTTTGCCAGTGGAGGACAAGCTGATGGTGGATATACAACCACAGAGAGGGACTTAGATGGAGGGAGAATTGCAGTGATATTAAAAAGTAGATGGAGGCAAAAACAGAGTAAAATGAAAACAGAACATTTGCAAATAACATATGGACAGTTGAGGGTTTTGAACATATGGGCTTCGAACAGTGGAGGACAAGTGAATGTCAAGGGAAAAATCCACAGAATAACTGCAGTTAGACTTTTTTTAGACTTTTTTTTATAACTCTAAACACATCAGGCAGTCAGGTCTTAACTCGTGAGGTTTGGAAGAGTCTGACTCATGTATGCAAACTGAGCAAATATGTTTATCACTGTTTTCTTCATATTCTGAGCTTTGCAAAGTAACCACCACATGCAAATGCAGTAAACAGTAAGTTGATATGGTTGATGTGTTTGTCAGAGATGAATTAGCTCATAAAGAGACACACAGTAATAGATGTACAGTGCAGACTTCCTGCCAAACCTCAGTTGTTTCATAAATTATACTGGCTAACAGAAGCAATCTGCACATCTACTCAGTGTATTTATGCACCTGAAGCCAGTTGAGGGCTGTAAATATTTCTAGAACCAGTCAAAAAGACAGGCAAAGAAATGAATAAAGTACAGACGTGGTACTGCATATTTTCCCTAAATGCCAAACACAAACAGACATTGGTGTTTCATATCCTGTTCAATATCTGAAGTATGTTCATAGCACTGAATATTGAAAACTTCCAAGTATCAAAAGTTTTTTTTACCAAATGCATGGTCAGATTCTCACTCCTCTGACTTTGTTCTTTGGGACAGTTGCTGATTTAAATCATGAGGTGCAGTTCATGCACTACTGCTTGTGTTCAGGCAATATTTAGTGTTTAAAAAATTCATTCCATTTTGTCGGAAAAAAATCCTCAAAACAAGGCAGTGAAAAAAGTGTTGTTTTAGTAAACATAACTTATTACTTTTATAATCGATTTATCCGCAATTATGTTCTCTTTCCTGAGAAAAATGAGTCGCTAGTGAAGAAGGCCCATTATAATTTCCAGAAGCTCAAGGTGTTGTCATCAACTTGCCTGTTTTGCCAGAGGCAAAAATGGCAAACATTCTCAAGCTCCAGCCTGGAGCTTGAGAATGTTTGCCATTTTTGCTTTAATAATGACTCAAAATGATTAATCGCTTATCTGATTAAGCAACTGGTTGGTAAAATGACTCATGGTATCACCTCTACTGTAATGGGAAGTAATCAAGTCAGACATAGATGAATTCTGACAATTGACGCTGAATGGATGCCTTGTATTTTGCCATGTACATTGATCCTGCAGCGTAAATGTGTGCGCTTGCTGTGCACGCGTTGGTAAATATCTCACTAAGCTCACCTGAAAATCTGCCACGGGGCAAAACTTTAGCATGCTCTCATCGTCTTTCTTTGTCTTTTTGTTTCGTCTTTTTCTTTCTCCACGCTGGACTTTTACAAAGTCAAGCAGATAAGTGAAGCGTCACTCTGAGTCCAGCGTAGACTCCCCAATACTTGATGACATGCCCTTCTTTATTTGTTTTGTACTCTTACTTTCTAGCTTTTCTTTGTGTTCTTTTATAAATGAGTAGCGTTCATCCTCTCTTATCCCTCTCATTCACTCGCCCTGTGCGTGTGTGTGTGTGTTTGTGTGTGTGTGTGCGTGCACGTGCGTGTGTTCGCGTGTGTGTGTTAGAGAAGAGCGTCTGGTGCCTGGGGTGAAATCAGGCAGATAAAAGGCAGTGATGAGGTCTGGATCGTCAGCATCCTGACAGCTGTAGATTAAATTAAAGAACTTCTGACAAATCAAACAGATTTCTCTCTCTATTGCTCCCTCTCTTTCTCTCCATCGCTCTCTCTCTCCCTCTTCACCCCCAGAGCCCTCATCAGGCAAGCTGGGTGCGGAACTTGAAACAAAATGGATTTCATCTTTAAGGGCTTGGGCAGGCTTTGAAACAGCACCAGCTGCCGGGCCTGCTTGTCTCTCTTTCTTTCTCTTCAGGACTCGTTGGCTCGCTTTTTTTTCCCAGATACTTCAACAAACTTGAGCCATATTGTGACAGATAAAGGTAGAACATCAGTACTTCAAACCCTGACAGTAATTGAGAGATGAAACAGACACATTTTCCAGGTTCTGAGAGGACCACTCCAAACGGCACATCAAACACTCCCACTCGGGATTCCAGGGAATGGCAGAGAGCGGCGCTCCGCTCCCACTGGATCTAAATGCCGCCGTAATAAGATGTTAGTACTTTCTAATGTGGTCTATTGGCAGTTAAACCCACTCTGATATGAAAATTCAAGTCAAATAGGCCCACTGCTGATCCTGCTGAAGCGCACACACGCACACACACGCACACACACGCACACACACACACACACACACACACACACACACACACATGCTCAAAAAATAGCTGCTGCCATCATGAAAATGTGTCTGTCATTGAAATATTGTCCCCTAACGTGTGGCCCTCATGTGATTGCCAGTCTAACATTACACAGATTTATGATGGAAGCCTAATTCAGGCACATGCTGCCCCACAAAGGGAGTAACTGACAACTGTGTCAAAAAGAAGTTGTGTTTTTTTTTTTTTTGCTCACACTGCTGTGACTGCAGTCTTGTATCTGCTGTAGCCTTCATCTTTGCATCAGCATTTTGACTGTAGTTCAAATCGTTCCACATCGGTTTCCCGTGCATGTCAAAATAATTTGATTTAATTCATGAAAATTAGAAATGGTGTGTTTAAGATTAACTTCATATAGCACACGTACAGACGAGGAACAATTAGGGCAGGTGTTTGTTTTATTTTTTATTTTTTAATCTGGATTTGATGGATGCCTGATGAGCAAAGAAAAAGGGCTAAAATTTGTGCATCATTTGAAATCAATTAGTCTTCTTATTGTATTCTGGTTTATAAAATGACGCAAACATAGTGAATTTAGTGATTCCTGTCGCGCATGTCATCTTCATGTTCCTTGTTTTATCTGACCATCAGTCCAAAAACAGACTATGTTTAGTTTACTGTCATGTATGGCAAAGAAAAGCAAACCAAATCCTCACAAATGAAAAATTATTGAATGTGATGAGTGATTAATTATTACCAAAATATTTAATGATTAATTTCCTGTCACTCAATTAATGGACTAATGGTTTCATATCTACCCAGCAGATCAATGTGAAAGGATAAAGGAGGAAACTAATAAATTACTATTCCCAGTTTGTTTTATTAGTTTGATGAGTTTGTATGAAGCTGTAAAACAGCCTCACTATTGAGGAGGGGTGTACTTATGAGGGATTCACACTAAAAGTGATATTAGACAAACTGTAACACATTAAAAAATGTGAACACGCAACATCTTCAAGAATGTTTTCTGTCACTAGAGAGCAGTATTGGGCAGCGATGAGAGGGGAAATGCCAACTGTGTGTGTGTGTGGAGATAGAGAATGTAAAAGAGTGTGTGGACTCAAAGAGCCCAAGCTTCAGCAGCTGGCCAAACACACTGAGCAGGGGTTCAAGCAGAAGCTGTGTGTATATGTGTATATGAGTGTGTGTGTGGGTGTGTGTGTGTGAGAGAGAGAGAGAGAGGAGTGGTGCTGACTGCTGAAGAGAGGCCTCCTTCTTACCCGATTCCTCGGCCCTGCTGCTCAAACCAACAGAATTAATAGGCCCGTTTGCCAAGAAAAACACTCTAATCAGTGGGTTTCCTCTCATTAAAAGTTAATTAGTTTGACACGAGTTTCCTGCAGAAGAAAGTATTGGCCACTTAGAACTCATTAGAGCTAAAGGAAAACATCACACTGAGGAAAAGCTGGAGGAGAGGAGGGAAAGGGGGAATGGGGCACACACACGCACACACACACACACACATTCATACGCTGCTAATGTACAGTGCACACTGAAAGACTCGTGCTAGCTGGCATATCGACTAATGTGCGCATCACTTTGTTATTCCAAAATGTTGATGACATATGTAGCATGCATGCCAGCACACATGTACATCTAGACACACATATGCAGCTCCTTGAACATGTGCACACACAGATAGACAATACTGTAACCTAATTTAAAAGCCATGCCAGTGATCTTGACTTTCATTCTGGGATGGCATCAGTAGTTGAAAGAAACACTTACACAATGTGTGTCTGTGATCTTTCAAATAGTTTACTACCATAAGATAAGTTGGTAACACCCCAGCTGCTCATATTCATTGTTTCAAACTCTTGCAGGCTGCTGACACTGAAGTGAAGCGGTACACTAAAACATGGAAGGAATGCTTCTGGAAAAATATGAAAATAATGCAATTGAAGTTATAGTTTCATTCTGAGACAAACACTGGAAACAACTGACAATGATGACAGATCAGGTTGCACCATCACTACACGCAGACAGGCGATGTTAGAGCTGGACTGATGACTTCTTCGTCCTCACGCTGTTCGCATGCTGGCCTCTGCAGGTCTGCTGTCAGACAGTGGTGGCAGCTCTTCTTGTGCTTATCTTGTGTCCTCTTAAATTACACATATTTTAAGATGCACGGCTGGAACTTAATATTTACTTTGTTAAAACATTTCAAACATATTTTAATGTTTTATGTTAATTTGCGCAAGATTTTAGTGAACATTGGCTATGAAAAGATGAGAAGACATTCCTGTGTGGCTCTGGAGCCGAGCTGAAGCAAAAGGGTGAATACGTGACTTTAACATACAAACTTTTCTTTTTTTCTTTTTTCAGTGTCATAAAGTTCTTTACATGAAGTTGAGATACAAATCCCAAATAAATATATGCTCAAGTACCTTTACTCCACACTACAATGTTGTGCTTCCATTACTTTGCCACACCGTATCTGCTCTATACTGTATCACCAAAGCAGGTGTGGACAGCTTCTCAGCACTCGATATTTCATTCAGCACATTTACTTGAGGAAATTACAAGACTCACATTGGAGACAATGAGGACAGAAGTCATAACAAACCTGAGGGAAGGTTGAAAGGAAAGGAAAAAGTGTGGGAATGTGTCTGCTTTCAAAAAGTTGAAAAAGGGTAAAACCACATCCACCAGTGTTGTGCACGCAGTTATTAACAAGATTACGTCCGGTGGATCCCAGTCTCCATTTGGGATGGATTTGGGTTTTCCTAACCCGCACTGTTAAATAACATTGAACACACACACACTCACAGAGACACATACACTCCCAAACCCTCCCCCATTTCCTCCTTCACTCCATCTCTCCACTGCTCACTGATCTGTCCAGTCTGCTCAGACTTCCTCTTCTTAATGAATCATGAAGTTTGACTTGTACTCCTTAATAAGCAGTGTTTTGCAGAGAGCGGGTGGAAAGCGCAGAGTTTGTTTTCCTTTAATTAGCCGGGCAGGTTCGCTGGTCACGGGGCTGAGCGAGTGAGAAGGCCCGGGCCCGCAGAGCAGCATCAAACGAGGAAATGCTGGGAGGCAGCCGGCGCTGCCAGGTGGCCGTAAGACGAATGGGCGCGGGCACAGACTGAGACGGAGGAAACATAGAGGCATGGTGCTGCGAACTGAAGAACAATGATAGGAAATGTCCTGGAGAAAACACACCAGCCAGTGGTGAAAGAAGGCTGGAAAGAAAGAGGAAAGGAGGGATGAAGAGTGAAGAAAGGAGAGAAAAGACAAGGAGAAAGAAAAGAGTCAAAAAGGGAAGAATGTTAAGATGAAGAAAGCAAAGCAAGAAGAAAAGTAGAGCAATAGGAAGTGTACTTAAATGTATTTCTGAGGTAAATCTTTACCATTACTTTTATCTGACAGCTATATGCTCCTTAAGTAGCAGATTAAAGGCCCATTTTCAAAGTTCATGTTAAGTTTAACTTTGGTGGACATTCAAATATGCTCCGTGACAGTGCCGACCTTCAAGGGAGCGTGGAGCCAGAGAGTCCAAAATAGAGGAGGCCATCATAGCTTTATCTTTATTTTTCCCTCTGGCTCGGTTGAAGCTGCTCCACTAAAGAGGAACGGTTCACAGGCAGGTGTGAAACAGAAGTCAATGGTAGTTCTTTCATTCATCTTAGTTTAAAGATTTGCACAGACTATGTAGTTTGTTCACTTTTGTTCTAAGCTAAGCGCTATAGCTCAGTAGTTCAAAACTAGGTCTGTACAAGCACTGTTTATCAGGTTTATCGCTCATTAGTCGCTTACAGCTTTGCGTTCTGATTGTTAGTGTGGCTTTTGTAGTCTTTTAATAAGCTTTGAACCAGGAAGCAACATACTTTGTATCACAGCTCAGTGGACAACTTGACTCAGTCAATGACAAAAGGTGCTTGTCAGTTTGGAGATTCACTGCACATGCAGTGCTGCACCTCTAGCTGATGGTACAATACATCTGTTGAGCAAACTGTCTGAACTCAGTGCTCCTTTAGCAACAGAGCTAACAAACCTGCCACCTAACAGCAAGCAAGTGTGGGTACATTTATGTGCAGGGGTTTTTGTTCTAATCGATTTTTACAGGATGCATCGCTTCTAATCAAGTAAAAGATCGGAGTTGTTCTTCCATCACTAGACATCAGCCTTTGAAGTTTCTTCAGAGAGAGCAGCTGGAAAAAGAATTAAAAAGTTGGCAAAATGACGCAGCACAACAGTCAAGCTCCTATACATGAATGCATAGAATGAATATATAAAACCAAAGTAAGACGATGAGTGGTGACACTCGAGCTGCAATGATTAATCAATTAATCAATTAAATGCCAACTATTTTAATAATGGATGAATTGGTTTGGGTGATTTTTTTAAGAGAAAAAAAAGTTAGCCTCTTATCTGTGGATATTTTCTGGTTTCTTTCTTTCTAGAAACTGAATATCTTTGACAAAAGACATTTGAGGATACCACCTCTGGCTTTGGGAAACATTGATTGACATTTTTCACCATTTCCTGACATTTTACAGACCAAACAACTTAATACAGAAAATAAGTAACAGATTAATCGAAGGTGTTAGAATGGGTACAGTACTGTCAGGAGAGTGTTGTGTTAAAGCATGAAATGACTGAAGACACCCCAGAGGAAAATAATCCTGTTCATTCCAGGCTCTTTGCTATTTGACATACTTAAGTTTTGCCATTATTAATTCAAAGTGATCCTCAGTGCAGCACTATTATTTTTGACTCTCAATGTGTGTGTGTGTGTGTGTGTGTGTGTGTGTGTGTGTGTGTGTGTGTGTGTGTGTGTATGTGTGTGTACACACACACCTCGGAGCTGTGGGATCACAGGTATTAGACTCTCATCAGAGCAAACCTTTGTAGAGTCAATATCAGAGGCTTCACCTCACAGCCTGACCTTTCCAGCCTGTCCCCTTTTCTAAAACACCCACCTCCGCCCCCACCCCTTCCCATGCGTGCACACACACATGCACACTCTCACACACACACACACCTTACGCCCCCATGATCAATCTTCCCCCGGTCACTACGACAGCAAAGCACAAAGCCAATCACATCAACGCGGCCGGGATGCCACACTCGCCCTCTGACGAAATGTCACTAGAGAGGCTATGTCAGGAGACCTCGGGCCTGTTAAGCGTCTGAATGTGTGTGTGTATGTATGTACCTGTGTGTGTCAAGATTCTGGTTGCAGACAAATAGAGGAGTACTTATGGGTTGCGTATTTAGTTGCAGCAAGAAAGTAAAGTTGTGTGATTCACGTACACTCTAACCCTTTAACTCATTTAGCAACAGATGATGGGCTAACCTTATCGCCAGCTGGTATTTGAGCAACTATTGTATTACAAAGCAGCAGAGTTGAGCTTTGTCTATTTAGATCACCCTGGAGGCTATGAAGATAATGCCATGATGCCGCGCTTGAATAAGAGGGCAGCAGTTGATGGGTCGGTTAAGAGACAGCCAACTAAGAGTAACGCAACACAATAAAGCTGTAATATACTTTGATTAATTCATCAGGAAATCAATTTACATCCCGCAGACTCAGGTCTTACCCTGAATGATAATGCTTCAAATGCACTAATTAAACAATGAGTGATCTGTTTTTTTTTCCCACAGTATATTACAAAAAAAGCACTCTGGCCAATCAAATGCACGATGGAGCCTGGCCAATGCTGTGTACCGTATACTATTACCTTACCTGGGTTACATTGTGTTTCCGTGTGAAGTGGGATGCCAAGACGAGGCTTCAGAGCCCATCTGAGTCTCACGTCCTACAGACAGCCGTCTGCGTTCTCCTGCCAAGCTCACCTGGGCTGCTTCAGCTGCGCTTGTGACCCAGTGGTGCAGTGCAGCTCTGTATGTGTAGAGCCGTTGGCTGAATCAAAGAAAAGTGGCGTGTTAACACTGGTATGTAAGAAAAAGGTCAGCGAGATGCAGGACA
The DNA here is from genome assembly GCF_017976325.1 of Chelmon rostratus. Lineage (NCBI taxonomy): Eukaryota > Metazoa > Chordata > Actinopteri > Chaetodontiformes > Chaetodontidae > Chelmon > Chelmon rostratus. The sequence goes on along the minus strand of NC_055664.1, from coordinate 16,496,074 downwards.
TACACTCACAGAACGAGAGCAGCTCTACAGTGCCAAATGGTGGCTCTTTGGAGAGCTTTTAGTGTAACATGTAGTGTTAGGCACTGCCATTAATGCAAATACATTATTTTACTCAAAAAAATAGGTACGGAATAACTATTTAGGTGATAAGTCGAGTCAAATCAAACCAAATCAAAAAATACAAGTTTGCTGGAAAGGGCTTTACAATCTGTACAATGCATTGCAGCATTTATCTTAAGACCCTTGATTCAGATGAGGAAAAAGTTCACAAAGAACTAGACCTAGACCCGAAGCATCCTCGGTACCACAACGTGCTGAAACCAGTTGTGATCAGTGGACCTTTTTTCCCAGCAGACATTTTGTATTGTCTTAGCAGGAAAAGCACTGGGGTAGCTTATGACGTTAACGATGGCTCTGTTCTGTTCCCAGTTCGTCGCGACATAGAGATATAAGATATAAAATGAATTTCTGCACTCGCAGTAACTTGGGCATTTTTGTCCATATCCCCAAAAATCCTCAAACCACAGACAAACGACGTGGGAAAAATTTCAGATAGGAGGTGTCAGACTGATGTTGTATCTTTCATGTGTTAAAGTCTGTTTTATTTTTATGGTACAACTAATAATAGTAATTTTGAAGAAGTCATTTTCAGCTCAAGTTACACGAATACAAAAAATGCTAAATTGTAGCATCGTCCATCCCTGTCGATGATGAATGAAATCACAGAGAGGGACGTGTAGTGAGGAAAATATTATTAAAGTAATGTGTATAAAGAGAAGTGCACTCACGATTGGTTTGTTTGAGAATAGCTCTGAGGACTGTGGGATCAATTCTGGCTGGCAGCACCTACGTTTCAGACATCAGAAACATTTGCATTGTTTGATTGTGGATAAACCAAGTTTTGGACATAAGAGTATTAGCCCTAAGGTTCACCCTGTGCTTTGTGTTTTTTAAATATATATTTATTTGTTTAGGGCAAAGTGGGGTTATATTTAGAGAGATTGATATTCTCTATTTACAGAATGAATTATATTAACCAAACAAGAGGTCACTGGCTCTGGCTAGCATGTTGGGGCTAAGGGAGTGTCTGGAGTTGAACAATATCAGCGCAACCTCTGCTTTAACCCCACATATGAGCACTATTGATTCATTCACTTTGAAGAGGTCCTTGAAATTGTTTCGATGAGGAACTATCGTGGCAGTCTATTGGGGCATCCAAGGCACCGGTCCAAATGAGAATGTCTCCAAGCTGGAGACAGACAGACAGACAAAATCACAAAGGCTGTGAACAAAGACAGACAGACACAGACAAAAAAAAAAAAGAAAAAAGGGAGAGAAAGAGTAAAAGAGCTATAAAAAAAACAGAGAACTCCTTGTTTCAGAAACAATGACTTTCCTGCCGATAGAAAGCGATGCCTGAGCTGTTGCAATATCCATGTCTCTGACAGAACTCAGGGCGTATCAGGCTTATTGCATTACCTGAAAAAAAAGGGAAAGGGTAGAAATAATCAAAAATGCATCAGAAATAATGCACTTTTCAGACTCTATCCATCATTGTTTCGGCACCCTCGATCCTTTACGAGAAGTGAGTGAGCGGAGGGAGGGGGGCGAGGCGCTTGCTCTCGCTCCCACAGCCAAAGAGGAGGATGGGTAATTAAATTGTGTGTCGCTCTCTAAGAACTAAAATGAATGAAATAGATGAATGCTATTGCATTATGCCACAATCGTGACCTGCAGAAAACTAATGGCGGAATAATAGTTTTAGGTAGTGGTTCTATTTCTCTGATGCAGACAGCCACTTGAGTGAATATGCAACCATACGCGCAGTCAAAATGGTTTGTCCTCCACCTTGACTGTATAATGGTCTGCCCGCCTGCCTGTCTGTCTGCAGTATACGTCTGTCTCTCTGTTGGCCTGTTTGTCTGTAGACTTGCTTTTTGCGCAGCTGTCTCTCCATCCATCCATCCATCCATCCTCCCACCTTTCTCTCCCAAGCTGTCACGCTCAGATCAGCCTACTTACCGGGCCAACACAGAGTCCAAAGTGGCTGAACCGATTTAGTTTTTTGTTTCTGAAGCAAGCAGCCAAACCAGCGGTCTTTTTCTCTGTTCAACATGCCTCCCAGAGACGGGGGCATTGCTTTGTAGTTTGTTGACTGTAAAGAGCTGGGAAAATTGTCCTGAAATCCTGAGCAAAAAGGAGTGTAAATAAAAGATCAAACCAGGCCTGTGAGCAGAACCAGCGGCCTGGTACTCAGTGCAATAACTCACCACGCGTCACCACGTATTAGCTTGATGCGTTCAGCCGGGGTGGAGAGAGGTAGCCAGGAGCTTTTTCCAGCTGCTCTGTAGTACTGTACTATCACCTGAGGAAACTAGGCGTATTCGGCTGTAAAGAAAGGCAGCTTGTTGGAGCTTTGAAGTTTTGCAAGTTGCTCGTCGTGGATCGCTTGTTTCGCAAAGATTAAAGAATTAGAGTCTGCGAATTAGAGTCCGCTCACATTCTGAAGGTGTTTTTTGTCTGCTTAAAATTACTTTTTAAGCTGCAACAAATATAAGTTTTGAGGGCGGGTGTTACATGGCTGACAGTGTTGCAGCATCTACCTCACTGGTATTGATCCATGATTGTTTAAACTACAAAAACAGACAGGGGATTTAATTTAGAAAACATGCATGACATTTCCCACAACATGAATTTGCCGTCCTCCTGTGGCGCCTGGCCAGAAGATGGCAGCACCCAGCTATGCTTTGGCCTCCTCTGATCTCCATTGTGTCCACCGGTCTGTTCATGGATATGCTGCGTCCAATGATGGATAGAGATGTTTCGTGGCTGCACTCGCTACACAGTGTAGGTCACTGGGCTGATTGGGGGCCTGGTCCTCACCGCTGCTCTCTACATTTAAACATGCTGAACCAGTTAACCGCGGCATTCCAGGATCGGCCCACGAATCAACAGCTGATCAACAGAATCGCTCATGACACATCCTGGCAGTGAATACTAAACATAACTTAACAAATAGCTGTCTAGGGAAATGAATGAGAAGATGCCAGCCGTCTCCGAATACACAAGCAGACAAATATACACAAACCTTGTAAATGACTGCTCAAACTTCGCAATAGCCTTGAAGTAAAAGTTGTTGTCCTATTGTTAGATATAGACAGCCGAGGTTTATTTCTGTTTGTATATGCTGGAGGGGGTTGTAGCTGTGCTCCTGTTGGCCCTGTTATTTGATTTCCTCTTTTACAAAGGCCACAGTCAGAGCTCATGTCAAAAGAATGCATGCAATAACAAAACAAGCTTGACTGATAAATACCCTCCTTTCAGTGTGTGTGTGTGTGTGTGTGTGTGTGTGTGTGTGTGTTTAAATGTGCATATCTTCAGGGCTGCACTGTTAGTGATCTTCCTAGAGTGCGTCTGACAGAAACAGTCTGACACACAAAAACCAAAGCAGCTTGAGACTCTTCCAACCCTCTAATGATGTTTAATGATACCTATCAGTGATGGAATACACACACACTAGCACACACACTCACACCCTTTCAAACCCCTCCAGGAGTAGCAGCACCTTGCCGACTGTGGAATTACAGACAGGCGATAATCAGGTCAGCCCGCAGGTCCTCGGGGATTGAGGTGTTCATAAACATTCCTGCTGCTCTTTTGTGTTACTTCCTGCGGTAAAACAGCAAGGCGCTCCAGTCGAGCCGACACAGGCTAGCTAGCGCGTTGGCTCGCCCCTAGGTGCACCATCTCCGTCTCTATGTGGAGGTAGACGCACACACACACCTTCTCTGGGATATTAAAACACACTCAGGCTTCATGTAGACATATCATCAGAATATTAACCACCTTATTAGCATAAAAAACCCTCCCAGTCATCTACATCTGATTTGACATTTGGCATTGAAATCAGTACCTCGACTTAAAATAATATCTAACAGCATTATACATTTCTTTTAAAGACTGAACAAATGTGTGTGTGTGCATGTGTGTGTGATATTACTTGAGGTTGATACTCAGAGCCAACTACCTCCTCCTCCGTGTATGAACCTTCTACAAACAAAGACCAAAAGAATACAAAGGCGTGGGTTCAGTGCATGCTTCGTTTTTTTTTTTTTCCAAGGATGTCAGCCTCTGCTTTTCAAAGATTTGACTCTTGCTCTGCAGTCAAACAAAAACCTTTTGGTAAATTGATTAGGCTCTGCAAACTTTTCAGGTTTTTTTTGATGCAACTCAATGTGAAAAGTTCAATATTCCACTCGCTTGCACTGGAAAGTTCACAAACATGTGTTTTTGTGTCTTGTCAGTGACCCGGGGCCTTCCTCTGGAGCAGGTGTAAAGGGCTCCTGACTTTTTCTACTGGGGTCTTTTGCTGTTCAGGAGAAGAGGAGATAAACATCTTCCCTTTCAATGTGACAGCTCCAACTTTACATTCTATCTCAGGAATTTCACTTTTTCGGAACTTGTTGCGGTCACACATTGAGCATGGTTTCATTTTCTGGCATGTGAGGACACTTTTGCCGACATGAACCCTCCGAGTAAGATCAAGGAAAGTGAGATGTTTATTCCCGGTTTGGTTTTATGGTTTTCTCTAGTCCTGTGCAGCCCATTTCAGTCCAGCTCTCCTCACTATATATTTTACTCTCTTTTGTTGTACCCACTATCATTCAACCTGCCTCGTCTCCTGCTTCAGTCAGTGATGTTCTGCAATCTCAAAAAGGACTTGTAGGGAGAGCCAAAGCTATAAGAAATGTTAGAAAGTTAGCTTATTTCAAGATTGAGAAGGTTTAAAAGTCAGAAATGTGCGACATTCTGACATTCTTTTTAGGGTATCGTCAGAGAAGGAAATGATTTTCCTGCTTCTCCCTCATGGCACTTTTTCTGCGTGACCGAATTCTGTGTTTTAACACGATTAAACTAAATTCTATAATAAAACTCTCCCTTCCTATTGGTGGGAAGAATAGCAGTGCACCAGAAATGGGCCAAGAAATACAAAGCCCTCTCTACTAGCTGCTGCGATTAACAGTGTTTAAGTTAGGTTTGGATTTTCCTTAAGCACTGCTGTATATAATATTCCACTCCTGTCTTCCTGTCCTTTGTCCAACCTTTTTTTTTTTTTTTTTTTTACCCGTTCTTTGCCCTGGTTGACCTGTCCTTCGTCACAACAGGCCAACTCCGATCCAAATACTGTCCAGACCTTGAGAGCAACACGGCTCTTCGTCTCAGCCCTCCTCAGTGTCAACATGTCTCCAGCAGAGCTATGTAAACAGCTCAGCCACAGTACAGGGCCCACTGTCAGAGCCTGATTACCCCAAAACAGCCCCCAATCAAATGGAAATATGAAATAAATCACAAGTGACTAGCTCAGCTTCGAGGGTTGGCATCAGTTTGCTGTTGTGGCCGATTCTGAGGGTCAGGTTTAATGCATCAAAATAAACAAGTCAGGCCAGCTTTGTTTGTTACGCGCACCAGACTACACAAGAAATATTTTGTCTTTGGCTGTTTCGTTGATGAAGCTGAGAGAGCAGATATTCCGAATGAATGCCGTATGATGTGAATGATGAAGAGCCCGTGGTGGAAGAAGTATTCAGTTGCTTTACTTATGTAAAAGTATCAATACCACAATGCACAAATACTCCAAATAAAAGTCCTGCATTCGAAGTACTTGCAGAGCATTATTGTCACCAAACAGTACTAAAAGTATCAAATTTAAAAGGACTCATTGTGAAAAATGGCCCTTGTCAGTATTATATTGTCATAAATGATATAACTAAATTATTTCTGATGGATCACTTAAGTGAAGGCTGCATTTTAAGGCTGTAGCTGGTCAAGGTGGAATGAATTTTAATTATTTTTATATACTGTTGGGCACATATATACTGTACAGCAATGCATCTTGTATAATATAGTAATAGTATGTTACTGTAGCTGCCAAATAAATGCAGTGGAATAAAATAAAACAATTTTTGGTATGAAAGAGCACAAAATTGAACTATTCGAGTTAAGTATGACCTCAGAGTTGTACCTAAGCGCTGCAGCGTACTTGAGCAAATGTCCACCAGTGTGAAGAGGAAATTAAAAGGCAGAAAAATGAAAAAAGGAAGGGGAAAAAAGAAGAACAGGAAGAAAGAATGTCCGTGTGAAAGCACAAAACAATGGGCCAAATGAGTCGGATTAGGGCCTAAATCTGATACAGCCTACTGTCTGTGTGGGACTGAGGCAGCGGTTGTGGTGTTAACATGATGCTGTAAGTGTGATAGCCCTGTAATACCATGTCATTAAACTGTTATGGTTACACAGCTGAGTGGAACAGAACAGTGGGTGTATAACCTTGAATGAGGCAAGGCTCTTCAAGCTTCAGCCCGGCAACAATCTATAGGGCAGAGGGGAATGTGCAAGTGTGTGTGTGTGTGTGTGTGTGTGTGTGTGTGTGTGTGCCTCATCATAGCAGCCAGTCTGATTTGTGTATTCAGCATTACAGTTTAAATAAGCACAGAGTCCTTGTGCCACTTTTCAAGCATTTGATCAAAATCCAATATATCTAAGTTGAGCAGAGCCGGAGCCCACTGTCCAAAGAAAATACACTGACAAACCGTGTTTCAGCTTCAAGCCTTTACACAGAAGTTACAGCACGAGAAAGAGGGAGAGAGATGTTGGCGATTGTGAAGAGGGGAATTTCAGATTCGCCTGTGCACAGTTGTTTTTGTGGGTTATTCTCCTGCTGTCGCTGAATGTTTACTGTCATGACTCAAACGGCTTTTATTATTTTAACTCAAATGACCACTGAAAACATGAAGACATGCACAAATTGTTGACTGAATCTCGTATGTATAACAAAAGTTTAGCATCCTAATTTGAAGAGTGTTTATAGAGCATGACCTCGCAGGCCCCGTTCTCATCTCGGTCCAAATGTGGTTACACCTCTCTTCCCCTGTGCCAGCATCTGTCTCTTTCTGACTATGTCTCCGCTCACCACAGCTGGGTCACAAACCCTTAAAAAAAACATCTAAATTAAAAATCTCTGTCCTGACCGATGTTATTACAATCTTTAACATGCCAGTAAACACTGATGAAGGCGAGCAGTAATGTGACCTGCATGTGGATTTATGCAGCCCTGTGAAGGCTGGCTAACTGCTGGGTGGGTCGGTGGATGGTGCTGGGAGACCGGGCTGTTGTCAGCCTCAACACTGGCCCTCTGATCTCTCTCTTTCTCTCCTCTGCTAACAAGGCCTTTCATTTCCTTTCTGGAAAATCTGTTCTTCATAATATCACACACACAGAGCTGGAGTGGGAAAGTGGGAAGACGCCAAGGAGAGGCAGAGGGAGTAAAATTTAGGAAATTTTCCAGACAAAAAGACTTGATTCTTACCATATTTCCATTCCATGTGGATGTGGCTGACTTCCAATGATGAGTACTGGCTGTGTGTGCTGGTCAAAGATATAATTGAAGGTTCGCTCTGTGGCTGTTGATGGAGCGATGCTAAACAGTGCAGGCAAAGATGGGATTATAATGTACATACAGAAGCTGCAGGGTATGGATGAGCTTTGTGCTGCACCGCTAGAACCACAAGACATGCGCCAAAGAAGAATGAATGTTTGAGACATCATGTTCTTTAATAAAAACCCACAAGTATCATGGCATGACATGGTAAATCTGAAAATAGCATCCACTATCACCACAGTGCTGTAGTATTTTTTGTAAAGGGTCTCAAAATTCAGCCCACTGTAAAAGGTTAGAGCCAACACTGATTTTTGCTGTCTGTCTATGGATGTGAATACATTTTAATTGCAGCAAATGTCCACACCTAAATGACAATAGGAGCATTTGACCGTTCCAAAAGCGATTCATTCCTGATCTGCCGTCTCTGTGGTTTTGTTTGATTATGTTGAGGGAAGTCAAAGTACTTGGTTAAGGTTAGAGTCAAAACTGTGTTTAAAAGAAAGCAGCAGTCACAGTCGGTAGGAGGCAGGATGTAAACCGTGGCATTACTGACCCAACTATTTATCCAGAAAGGTTTCTGGCACTATAACAGTGGCCTTCCTTCTCGGAGATGACACAACCACAAGAGGCCGTTGTGTGAAAACAAGAACAGGTTGTTTTAAAGACTCATCATTTATTTTCAGGCCACTTGGGGGCAGCAAAACGAGCTATAAGCACATCCTAAGATGTATTATCACCTTTAAAGTTTTGTGGCAAACATGTTTGAAAAGAATGGCCTATTTACCCATCTAAAAGACACAGTAGGGGCATTAGCACTGCAGTGTTTCCCTATGTATTCATTCTAATTAATGTTAATTAATTAACACAACTGCTAAGATTTCACACCATCATTACTGTCCTGTGCTTAGCCCCTCCACACACCCACAGAGCGAAAAAGGAGGAGAGGACAGGCGACGTGAAGATAGCGATGTTGGGGTCGGTTACAAACAAAGGCTAGGTAGTGAGCGACATGCTAACATATAGACAGATTCTGTGTTTTTGTATTTTTAGCTGAGCCAGACCAGAGAGTATTGGGTTAAAACAAATCAGTGATGCTGTTTTTCCCTCATTGTTCTCCGTGAAGTTTGCTGGAAGTGATGTAATGTAGCCCCAGTACGTGTTATGTGGAGTGAGCACTGCACCGGACTCCATTTAATAAATGCTACACAATAATCGCTTCACACCAACAGATCATATGGTAACTTAGGAGGAAATCTGGCCTCCTGTGCACTGATGACTTTGGCATGGGGTTAACACACCGGTCATAGTTGTGTTCTTATGAAAATCAACTCCTGACATTTGCTCCTGGTGTCCTTCAACACTGTTTTGCAAGAAGGAATTAAGAGCAGTCAGAGCGAACCAGCCTTAAAAGTTTTCCTTTTGAATAGGTGGAAGTCTATGCCAATGTGAAAAGTGGTTCATGTTTATTAGACCTTCTGTGAGGACAGTGAGAGTGGATCAAAACTAAGTTGCGGGCCATAAAACCCAAACAATTAGCTGAGGCAACCACAATCAAGTGATAATTTTCTGGGGGTTCATCAGTATGAGTGTCACATCTCACATTACACATAGCCATTTGATCCATTGTTAATATAAAAATATTGATTAATGCAGCTTTAAAGATTAACAGCCTGGGCTGGTTGGCTTGTTTTCTACTTTATGGGGAAAAAAAACTCATGAAGAGAATGTATCCGCTGAAAGAAGAAGGCAGGATTAACAATGAGATGAATGACAAGCTTTGTGATGGCAGGAGGCAGCAGTAACTCAGCATAGAGCCCAGCATTCAGCTTGACCCTCACTGATCTTTGCTGTCTATAGCACTCAGAGCCAAAGAAAGCTGATTCACTTTCAAAAACACATCACTTGTCAAAAGGAGCTGTCAGACACTAAGGTAGGAAGGCACTTCAATTAGAAGATACAAAAGTAAGCCCCTTATCCTGGATGTGACGTTTCTGTTGATCTGGCATTTTTCTCCAAAAAGAGCACAGAGACAACAGAGGCTAGAAGAGAAAAGACAACAGATAAAGAGGAAAGAGAGACAGAGAAGGGGACCGTAGGGAGGCATGGAAACATGTTTAAAGAACATACTAGGTAGCTTTCTGCATGTTTTGCATGTCTAAACCCACATTTCAACCCGTTACCCACAACCTGCGTACACAGTAGTCTACAAACCATTACAGCCGCACTTTTTGCCATAAAAGCTAACTAAGATTTCAGACTGATTTGTAGGCAGCCATCTATTTGAGTTCACTAGAGTATAAATATCAGCTCTTAAAAATCTACTTAGAATGGGTCATCCATCAAAATGATATCATCTACACACGGTAATGCAGGTGTTCAAACAAGATTAGGGAGTTGCCTGTTAGCACTGCCTTTACGAGCTACGGTATGTTTTTGAACAGTCAGACTTGAAAGACGCTGATGCAACATGCATGTTGTGAAATGGTGATGTGGACATGGTTGGCTCTTGCGTTAAAAAGTGATTAAGAGTTGGAGTTTCCAGTCGGCCATGATGACGTGTTTGACCCAAACAGTTGAGTGTTTATTGTGAGTGATTACCTATTACCTAAGCTTCAAGTCTGCATGCTGATTTCCACACAGTAAACTGAAAACAATGGCTGCACAGAAGGTAGTGACCCAGTCTACAAATGAGAATTTGGAGAAATGGTCATTAGTAGTGGTCATCATTAGTAGTTATGGGGCTAACACAGTCATTCTTCCTAACATGTCTCCGCTCCCTCTCTCCCTCGCCTTGGGTTTTCCTCTCCTCTCCTCCCCTCTCCCTTGAGTTCTGCGTTGAGAGCACAACATTAGAATTTGTTTTGCTGCCTCTCATCGGATTAGTGTTGATTTTTCTGCCGCCAAGCCGCAGTTCAGCAGAGTGGATGAACTTCTTTAACTGTTTATCAGAGGCGCATTTACACTGCAGCGCTCAGCGGCCCCGCGGTTTGTTACCTGCCATTTACCGTGAAATAAAAATCGATGGATGTTGAAATGTGATTTTATGGCCCGATGTTATTGAGACCAATGATGATTTCCTGCTTAACAGGATATGGAATGTCAGTCCCACTGGCGTGCTATTTTAACAGCAGAAAACAGCCTTATAAAGTACTGGTGTAGCAACAGTAGTTTTCAAATTTGCTGGGATAACTCTGGTTGACATTTGTATCCAGGAAAATCTTTCAATAGTGCAAAAGTTTTTTGGTCTCGTGGTAGTTGTCTAGATCGATAAGCAGCAAGTCAAAGTTCAGCATCAAATATTAATATCTGTTGTTGCAGCTTGAATCAAACATCCAGTGTGTGTTCTGCCCTCATAACTCCCCTCACACTCTGTCATTTAACAAACTACAAAGGGATTCTGGCCTGCCCACAATAAAAATAGTAGTTAACTTGAAGCCTCTCCACTCGAGTGGACTTGTGCACCAGACAATGATGACACAGTGTTCTGTCAGAGCAGTAATGACTGAGATTTACACTCTATTATTAGAGCTGGGCCCCTTTGAGCTGCCCTCGGAGACCCCTTCCTCTCTCATCCAGAGAGGGGACTGAGGCAGAGCAACAGATCACAGCTAATGCACTGACTCCCCTACCACAGGATAACGTGCAGATAAGAGGTAAAATTATAGTGTTTGCGTAAGTGTGTGTCTTCATCCGATCCTGTACTTTTGAGAAGCACAAAATTCAAAGGGTGTGAGTGATTGTGCAGAAATAGCAAGGTGACCCGGTCTGCATGTTAACCCCATTAACTGCTGTGAACCACTCATAATTACACTCCTAGGATGAGGGGAAGTGAGTAAAGAGGAGTCAGGAAACAGGATTTTAGTCAGCACCATGCATGTTGCAACGCTGTCATTTATAGTACTCATCATTATTCACCGGTGTCTGCCCTTTACATGAAGGCACTCATCAGGTTAGCATCTGATCACCACAATCTCTCAGCCCAAAATAGTACTGGCAGGCATTAAGAGGCTGGACAAGATCAGGGGCTTGAGGCCCTTTTTTCTAAAAATATAAGTGTGTTCTTTATTTTTTTTTTCTCCTTGCGCCCCCTATGTAGGTCTGCTACGGTTGTTATTGTTAATTTTGTGTTTCCTAGTAATTACACATGCTACCATAGATGATAACCATCAGGAGCCCTGGGAGCTCCAGGACAGGGTCATGCAGCTGTAAGGCCACTCAGCGCACTTTCTCTTCGTGCCTTCTCACTTTAAACATTTCTTCTCTTTCTCTTCATCTTTATGTGATTGCACACATCCCTTTTCCAGTAGAGAAAGTGTAAACCTCAGATTTTCAGTCCCCAGACCATCACTAAGGTCATATACCACACTAAACACTGATACAGAACACAGCAAAAACAAAGATGGAGATGTCCTCAGCAGGTGTTTGTTGAGCCCCTGTTCTCCCCTCTTTGGTGACAGTAAGACAACACACTACACATAGAGACTGGCAAATAGACATGTAGGCAGGAGAGTCTCCCATCTGTCGTCCATAAATGTGCACGTTTGTGCACGCACACGCATAAACACCCTCAAAGAGTTAGCTCTGGGGATGGGGGGGGGGGGGGGGGGGGGGGGGGGGGTTCCAGAGGAGCAGCAAGTAGGGAGGCAAAGGGATGGGCAAAGAGGAAGACAGAGGGAAGAGCAGGGTGAGAGGAAGAGAGGAGAAAGGGTACGCTATCTCAGCAGGTGGTTCAGAGCTGCCTGGCAATGTCACCATGCCATCGCCATGGGAACACAGAGACTGCACACTCTTTTGGACTAATAGGCAGTTGTCAAGGCAATGATAAGATAAATGCTGCGTTTGATGGAAACATAGAGCGATGGGCCTGATAGGCACAGAGAAGCCCAAACAATCGGCGGAGAGCTGCTGGGAGGCGAGAACTGGAGGGATGGGGTTGGTACAAGGCAAGGGGTAGAGGGTGAGCGAGACAGAGGGGGGAGAGGGGTGAGGGGGAAAACAGAGGATGGACTCCCACCGGACAGGCAACGTCAAACCTCTTTCTCTCGCTCTGTCTGTGCCATGGTCTCTCTTTGTCTGCTGGGCCTGTTGGCTTTTTTCTCTTGATTTCTGCCTCATTCCCCCTCATGGTATGTGACCTGCACACTAACACTTGACTGTAGAAACAATCTAAACCTGCTGCTATGTGTGTGATATGTTCATAGACACACACACACACACACACACACACACACACACACACACACGTGTAGAGGGGAGGGGGTATGTGCTTATCTAATGTTGAGGATTGAATTCAGTTAGCCCCCGTGGGATTGGGTTAGGAGATGTCAGAAAGATAGATGGGCATCATGCTGCTGCACCCCAACCCCCCCTGCACCCCTCAAATTGTTTTGCATGTGTGTGTGTTTATCATACACTTGCATGCTCACATAACACATCACATCCACCCGACGTGTGAATGCAAAACATTTTATAAGTCAAATTTGTTTGAAATACTGCTCCACAGAAAAGGAGGTTCGCATCACATTACCGAAAACTTCGGTGCAATATGTCTTGTCTTATTTTTTGCATACGGAATAAGCTCATTATACTACATTGCAGTTAGTATCTGAAGCTAACATCATACACATCCTGTACGATGCAGGATTAGTACTCGTCACACCATTTGCACATACAAAGATTGATGCATAGTGGGACTCTGGTAGCTGCCGAGCCCGTCTCACTGATCTTTGTCCTGGAGGAGAGTCTGTCCTTTTGCTGCAAGGATCTCCTCTCCTGATGAAAACTAAGGGCACTTTCAGCTGTAATCTAATGTTTGATCAAAGTTATGGGGAGAGAAAAGAAGAGAGGCAGAAACATAACACAGCAGCAGCTTACTCAACGTCTCGGTGTGAACATGTATGCATTGTAAGCGTTGAAGCCGTACCTCCAGCCTTTGGCCCCATGATTGGGTTCTCCTGTCAGTGTTGTGGTCATGTATTGATTTGCCGACAGCTGTACGACAACACAGTCTCTTTCTCGGTTTTCTTTCCCGCTCTGCTTCATATGCTTGCATACATACAGTACACACACACACACACACACACACACACACACACACACACATTGCACAGACAAGGCAGGGCCATTTGATTCGGATCAAACATCATTTTAACTCTGAATAAGATCACAATCCGAGTTCAAATACTCTGGATACTATAAAAGATGTGTGTTCCTTGTGTCTGTCTTTGTCACACAAATGCACGCACACACACCCAAATAAACACACTACCTATATGGGTGTGTATGGCCCGTATGATCTTTTCTCCAGAGAGTCTGATAGAGCCTGATGCCCTGCAGTAACGGCTAGCCATACCTGGCCATAGCTGCCTGCTCATGGCCTCAGGCTACTGCTTAGCAATTCCACTCTGAATACAATGGGCTGCAGGCTTACACACACACACACACACACACACACACACACACAAACCCATATACATCCAACAGACGTCTTTCAAAGCTGCTGTCCAGTAATGAATTTCCAGACCTTGGAAAGCTCCTTCTGATACACTTCAAACAGGTACTAACAAAAAAAGACAGACTACTCCTTCATGTTGCTCTACCTCCACCGTCTGCGTCTCTATCGGCTCATGAAACCCAGACAAAGTGCATTTATGGATCAAGACCACCAAAACCAGCAGTGTGCGCCTAAACATATCCTTCATATCAATTTTAAGAACATGAAAACCTGATTGCTCTTCTGTAGGACTATATCAGCCTTTTTAAATGAGTGTCTGCATATTCTGCCTCTTTGGCGTGGATCCCTTTCTTCTCGCCCCCAAGCTTTGGGATGGATTCATTTTTACTTATTTGTTGTCTGACACTGGCTAGTTGTACAAAGGGGAGAGTCGCAGGAAGAACAGGATCCACATATGAAGACATGCCAATCACAAGGCTCAGCGAAGGCAGGGAAGAGAGAGGACAAGAGAGGTACTACGGCAGCCTTTCCAACCAGCGTTTGAAAAGAGAATACATTTCTGTCACACTCACTTCCCGTCTGCTGGATCAGCCGGTTTGAGTCGGGAAGAGGTGACACACAGATACAGACACAGGCAGGCACCCGCAGCAGGCGTCCTGTGAAGGTGGTAGGCTTAAAGATGAGCCTACTCTCATACTGTCAAATGAGACAAAAGACATACTCTCATTTTGTGAATATGCAGCTAAGTATGATGTTTTTAAACTTGCTGCTTGCAGTATTTCATATTTACTGTTGATCTTCTCATCTCACACTGCATAAAAGTCACTTTTTCTTGTGCAGAAATAGTTTAAATCATTGGCTGTGTTTCTATTTAATTGTCAAGCGTTTGAGGCATGTTTCCATCTGCTGGTTTTGAGCGAATAAACTAGGTTATGCAAAGCATGGTTTCATCAGAAGTTGGTGGTATAGGCTACGTTGCGGATGGCTACAATAAACAGAGTAGAAATGGAAGAAGCAGAGGTTGTGAGCGACAAACAAAACCAGCTGTTTGCCAACCGTGAGTAAACCTCGAAGAAGAAGAAGAAGAAACAAAAATCAGTCCCCTTAGCCATTCATGACAGAAAAATGGAGAGTGGTCCCCTGGAAGTTTTTTCTTCTTCTCTTGGAGTAGAAGCAGGTTATCAGTCATGTGAGTTAGATGTTCGTTACATCGAAACATATTCGGATGGACGAGACATCCACCATTAAGTGTGTTTAAAAAAAAGCAAAAAACACCTCATGCAAGCGGATACATGGATTAAACATGGCCAGAATCGTCCAATATTGATGCTCCCTTTTGGTGACAGGGTTGGAACGTGTCAACAGCATTTGTAGGTTTTGTGTGATTTCGTAGCCTACGCTCATGGCCGACACTGTGCTGGGACAGAGAGCCAAATATTGGTAACAAGGGTGTGTGTGCCTGTTCCTGTGTATATTGGGGCAGGGTGATGTAGAGTAGTGTAAATATAAAACCCTGACTTCCTGCTGTCTCCTCCATAATGGCAGCCGCGGAAACTTAATCTGCCCGAGCACTACAGCCGCCTTCCAGCCCAACTCATCGCTGTCTCCCTTTGCTCTCCGTCGCTTCTTTCCTGCCATCCTCTAACTGTTTCCCCTCTCTCCCTCTCTCAGCATCTTCCTTCACGTATACTCCCTCGTTCACTCGCCAGCCTTTTCTGTCATATCATTAGTCTTTTCGCACACATGCGCACAAACTGCATGATTCTTCTCTCGGTGTAGACCTAACGTAACCTGCTTAGGTTTCCTGTTGGACTCTCTTACAGTCCCTGTTGGGAGAAATGACAGGATGGCAGGAAACGGTGAGACAGACAGATTGAGGGAGAGAAGAGGAGATGAGGAGGTGGGGGGGCAGGAGCGAAGGACAGGACAGAGAGAGTGAGACATTAGCGGTATGGGGCGCAGTGGGCGGCAGCCATATTTATCTTCTATTGTAGGTGTGGTGGCCCCTATGCGATTATCCAAGTTCCTCTTTTTTTTTTTTTACCTTGACCTTGCGCGTGGAGGGTATTTTCCAGTCAGCAGAACGCTTTATCTCTGAGAGCAACAATCAATAAGGATAATTAATGATGCCCGCCGCAATGATAGCCTCAGCAGTCATTACCAGGCATTAATCCATGCAGTCAGAGGAGGGTCAAGGCCGGCCGCATAGCTCACCTAGGGGCGGGGCGCAAATTAAAATAATCTACACACTGGCCGCTCTGTCAGGCCTTTTCTGATGCATTCACCTCCGTTAGACCATAATTAAAGATGGCCCATTGCTAGGTGGTGGGGCGCCAGGGTGACAATCCACTGCGATGTCTCTTTAATATACAACACTTAGCCCGGAGGATGACACTAACAGCAATCTGCAGGAACTCATCTCACCTGCAAGCGTGGGAGGGTGGATGTTTTTTTTTTTTTTTCCCCTTCTCTAGATATGCTGAGACATAAATCAAACGCACAACATGCAATTTTCTAATAACGCAGCGCCATCAGAAATGTGATTTAGCAGTAAATATAATTTGGTCTGGGTGTGAGACATATCAAGTGGATGTATTATCTTTACAGTAGTGCTGTGCTTAGAGAATGAAATATCACAAAGACATGTTTTAACAGGTTAGCTTAAGATAACTCAGAACACTGCAGACTGGTATAATGTCTTAATATAAGATGTAACATTAGGTACTGTGATAGATGATGTTGAGCAGATGATGTCTTTGCAAGAGATTCAACAGTTTGCCGTGAAAATAGATGTTAAACCATAACTTAAAGTATGAGATTGTCACCACTGCAGGAAAAATACACATCAGATAAAAGAATGTAGCCGAAAGTGATCACTGCACCTCACTTCCATCTGCTCTTTTTACATTTATCCCACAGAAAAACACAGCCCAGCAAAATGGTTTTATCCTCTCCTTGTCTTTATCTGCCTCTGATTGGCTGTAGCACCACATCAGGAAGAGGGAGCGGCGGAGCCTCCGAGTGCCCACCTTGTTGTCAAGGGCATTTACATTTACAGTTTTAAGTTTGGAGGAGAAATTCAGCTTGATTCCATAATTCATGGCTGACATTTTCATTGTACTTAAATTTTAGGCTAAAAATTGGAAATGTGAGATTTAATTTCCTGTAATGTTTAAATTACTTTTCGCTTGGCCAGCGTCCAAACGCGAGGGAGCGCCGAGGGGCAGAGAAGAGATGTTTAAGCAGAGGTTGCTCTTGCCAGCGGAGAAGTGGAGAGAATCTATAATAATGAAAAATGCATTTATCCTCAGCTGCCATTCCTACTTTTCTCCCCTCTGAAAAAACATTGCTGTGAAAACGCGTGTGTGCTAGTGAGCCGGAGTAAGGTATGTGTCACATTCAACATGCACAAGCAAGTGAAAAATAAGTGCGTCAAATTCAAAAAGCCTCCAGTGTGTCGAGTCGGAACTTATCCCGAACGATGAGGAAAGTCAAACTGCGAGCATCAAGAAGGGCGCTTGATGATGATTGACAAGCATTGGTTATATCTCACTCCCACGCATGATTACGCCGTCTTCATCTATCCTCCAGTAGCTCTCTCACCTTCAGCTCTGTTTGGTTTAAGTGAAGAGGCGTGCAGGCGCAGCACAAGACGCTCATGTGATTCCTATCGAGTCATTCTCTCCAAGTTAACTTCGCTTCTCTCTGCTTTAAATTTTCATCTTATTAAACTTATTACTGGTCAGGAAAGAGAAGGGCCTGGGGTGTGTGCACCCGTTGTGGCACAATAAAAGCGCTCACACATGCAGGCTCTTGTAGTCGGAGAGTGTCAAACATATATGTGCAGGAAAAATCGAGAAATATTTCATTAAATGATGTGCTTACAGTGTACTGAGCCTCCTTTGTAAGTATTTCTCCTGATTAATTTCAGCGAAACCAGCAGTGGAGACGCTGTAAATGTTTTATATGCCTGTGTGGAGTAAACACTGCCAGCAGACTTCTGGAATATGGCACTCATGTTGAACATTTCCCAGCAGGCACCCTTGTCACTGTGACATTTATGTTTTAGCTTACTTTCACATCACATCACTGGTGATTTAGAGCGGCAAATTAAACACAAGAAGAGGCATAAATCTCTTCCTTGTCGGCCAACATACACCTCCAGCAGTTTTCTTCATCTCATTTTCCCCAGTATTGAAACTGTATACTCTGTAATCACAAATGAATTGACCTGTGTGCTTAGATATTGCTGTCGGCCCCTTACACACACTTCAGTGTTTATTTACAGTTGATCAGTGAATTCTGCACATCTCAAATTTTTTCTTTCTCACTTGATTGTTCTGCTAACAGTGTTTTCCCCATTTTCCCTCCCTATTCAGTCCAATAAGGTAAGACTTACAGAGATTAGTGATATGCATATAAAAGACTGTCAATCATTTAAAATTAATTCTGTAAAGCGCCTGATGATGTGATCGTTAGATTGCTGATCTTCAGACATGAGCCATCATTAGGCAGCGGAGGGGATTGTTTATAGAAACTGCGTTTGGGAACAGAACGGCAAGTTTGTGCTTTCTGCTCGTTTTTTTCCCGTTGCTTTTCTGATCTTATTTGGAAAGTGATTATGAGGAAGAATATAGCTGGAGCATAGTTCATTCAGGAAGAAAACATCTCACATTCATGCTGCGTTTTATTGCACAAATACTGCGAGGTCAAAGGTCTGACATGTAGTTTTCAATGGGTTTGATTTAGCAAGTGTATATTGATTTGCGTGGGCTTGTGTGCATGCCTGTGAGTATGTGTGTGTGTGTGTGTGCATTATCCTGCATATCTCCGGACATGTGCCTGTTTATATCCCTGTGTGCACCCTGGTCTTGTCATCAGGTTAGCCGGTAGGTATTCCTGATATCGCTGAAACCTGCCAGCCGGTTAATTAGAGCATGCATCCAGCCGCCCTGGCTTCATTTGACTATCAGCCACCAAGCCACTTACTCCATAATTTCCTGCCTGAATTGGAGGGCTTTACTATCGCTCACCCAGGCAGATCGGAAGTTTCCCTTTATCTCCTACATAAAGCCAGCAAGCTGCACCCAAACTAAGCAGGCCCACCACCAGAATACACATACATTATGATTACAAGCTGAGGGTGTGAAGTTGAGACACAGGCAAGCTTCAAACCCACAGCAAACAACAGATAGGATTGTTTTGCTCTCTATGTGTCATGGACAAAAAAAAAAAAAAATGCTGAAGAGCTTTCAAGTCTCAAGTTTGTTTTTTCAAACTGCAGCTCTGTGCGCTTGTGTGTGCATGTGTGTATATTTCATATTGGTGATTACAAATTCTGTGTGTGTGCCCTTGCCCGAGTGTGTGTACACGCTGACGTCCACTGTGTCACACTGCCTTTTAACTTTTTTTTACGGTTTTCTCTTCATTAATTGAAAACATGACGGGGTGCTCTCGGGGCCTGATGGATGGAGCAGGAGAATTGAGAAAGCCATTAGCTTTACTGGAATCACAGCCTGTCAAGCAGTCAATACACACTGCTTTATGTGTCTGCAAGCAAAGATGGAACAATTATCCCTTTTATTAGGCAGCCGCGGTACGCGCGCACACACGCAGGCACGTGCACGCACACACACACACCTAGTGCATCACAGGCAAGAGGAGGGCAGCAATAACGATCAGCTAAAATCAGTCATTCATTACTGTCAAGTACACCTGACTCTCAGCTTATTAAAACCAGGCATAATAGGAGGAAGGAGATCAAAAACTTCATTAGTAAACAATTGTGATTAGTAACCTTTGGAATAAATAGACATTTTCTGACTTTGACTTTTAGAGCGGTGTTCAAATTAATCTACAAGCAGTATACTAGCTAAGTCTGGAGCTCTATCACAAAGCTGTCCTGAGTTTTTATTGTGTTTTTTGATGAGTGTTAATGCATGATAAACACATGCAAAAACATGAATGAATACCGCGAACAGCTATCCGGAGTGTCCCTGGCCTCTCAGCCCCTTGTGGGGGTCATGCCCCCTCACTGAGCAGAGCCGAGCAGCAGGAGGTCACGGGTTCACGACCCAGGGGCTGGTTTAGTAATAGCAGGACACTGCGGGCTGTCTGTGAGGGGATGCTGGGCCTGCGATCAATACAACAGGTACGGGAGCAGCAGCGAAGACGTCTCTGAGGAGAACACCGAAAATAAGTACATTTATCGTATACAAAGAAACACACAACAACTTTCATGCATTACTTAAGTTTAACTACATAGTTGCCCACGTCTAGAGCACCAGTGGGTTGGTTTGGTGTGTGTGTGTGCGCACCTTGGTGTTTAATTACCCAACTGTGCTTGCGCAACAGTACAAACAGCTGTTAGCCACCAGCTAACAACACTGCTCGGGAAAAAGTATGAGTAGGTTTTGGAGGGCGCCTTCTTTCAATAACTTGTACTTTATGTGTTGCTTTCCTTTGTCACAGGTGAGCTATATTTCTGTCCTCCGCTTTAAAGAATGTATCATTTTACTTTCACAAGTGTTACTGCCAATGTGCCTGATGGTCATATCCCAATACTAATATTACCAATTCTAAGTAAGTCAATTTGCCAATCCCATGCCTCAGTGTTACAGATAATAACTACATTTTTGGAGATTCAACTTGGACTTCCTGTTGTTCATGGACGCCTGAAAGACAGTGAGGGTGGAAAAATATGAAAAAAGAAATGGAGGATGAGTTGGAAAAAATAAAGAGCGTGCCTTTTTTCTACCACATCTCTGCCATTGCTATATAAGCAGTGGAGCACTTTACATAAGATTTATTACATCCAAGCAGAAATATTATCTTCTGCGGGTGCCATTCATCACCCGGGCTGTGAGACGCTGTGAATGATACCACCAAATTATGTAGATCAGCCATGTCTGAGGGGACGATTCAATTTGGTAACCTTGGTAACCCCAGGTACTTTGAGCCACCACAGCTTCCCAACACATACCCATTTTTGGCACATCACTTAGCAAGTTCAAATACAAGAACATCGCAATCAGAAAATGCTGTACATCATGCACTTAAAGCAGGTAGTGCAAACATCAGCGCAGTCTGCATATAAAGACGACCACGTACTCAACTTATGAGTAGGGAGTATGAGAATAAAGACATAGTTGATGAGAGTTGGAGAGACCAATAAATGCATGGAGAGGTGGAGGGGTGTCGGCAGAGTATGCAGGTGGGACACAAGGTTATTGACCATTTGGCCACAGATCAGCTTTAGATGGTTATTTGGGGTTTGTGTAGCTTGATGGAAGCCACGTCTGAGAAAACTGTCGACCAGAAGGAGTAATTGCTGTCAGTGGCATCCTCGGGTGTAGTTGGACGACACCCGGCCCTTGAAATGTGATTTGTCAATGCTGACGCAGAGGCTTTGCTAGCATTGATTGTTTAACCCTCACCCTTACGCCCTAATATTATCCACAATGAAAGATTATATTGTTGATTTATTTTTTTTGATTTTTTTGTTAAGTTAAAGCCTGATGTAGTTTATTCCTTTGTGCCATAGTGTGGCTCCAATTGAGCCACATGTTACTTCGATATAATTAAAATTGGTGCTGTAGTTTATTTTGAGTTAAGCACAGCGTCCTGCAGCTGTGAATGCTCACAATTGCACCAAACGTGTATCAATCCGCATGTGAAAGTAGTCCCCAACAAATGCACTTTTTACTCCTGTTTGTGTAAAGATTTCTGAAGCTGTATATTTGTGAGTTGTATTGAACAGGTGGGTTTGCACAAAGTACCACAGACAAATAAGAGACAATCAAGTATTGAGAGACAGACTGTTTTGGTCTTGGTCCTCTCATGGGATTTGTCGTAACCTTAAAAATGAGGATGGCCGCATGTCAAGCGGTGATCAGCTCAGCTGCAATTTTCTCTTTTCACGCCGTTTTATTTAATCCATTATGGAGCCTCCATTCCGAAATATCTGAAAATAGAGGAGAAATAGACATGTAAGTACATTTGTATGGAGGATTTTTTTATCATCTATCCCAAAATAGTTGCACAACTCTCTCAGGGGTTCCTCGGGTTCGAAGCCCCCAGGATAACCGCCGCTTTTAGAGACTAATAGGCTCTCTTTGATAGAAAGAACAGCTTTAATATGCAGCTGATATTTCATGCTTCAGCCCATAGTTTCCCTTTTCACCTGAATAATCTTTTAATGCTGTGAGTCAAACAAATCCTTGTATAAACTTTGTCCTACATTTGATATTTATTTGCAGAAACCAACGTACAGACAATGTTGCCAAAAGAATTGCACTGTATGTGTTATTGTTTTTTTTTCACTTTGACTGTCAGCCTTGTGCTTACGCTTGCTCTTTGGACCTCCTGCTGTTAGCAGTGATCCTCCATGGTCCATGGTCCATGTCCTCTTGATCAAAGACTGCCCACATATTGAAACGCCTGCAACCTAACAATCACAACCCCCTCTGGATACAAAGCACTATTTTTATTATTATCATTATATACACTGTTTATCATATATTTCATTGTTTTGACCAAGCTATTATAGGGCAGTTTCCTCTGCTGCTGTTCAAAGCACACACAAATGTTTTGTATAAAAATAATACAACTTCCTCTGAGCCCAGGTAGGTGTATCATAATTACTAATCATCTCTGAGCGTGTTCAGAAACAGGCATCTTTTCCCCCACTCACTGGCGTCTACTCCAGCGCTGAGCTGACTCAATTATGATGCAAAAGGGTGTTTTTGAAAAGCCTGGCTCATTTCTAATTAAGCCACACACTCATACCTATTTGTAGCTCATGTCCTGACATAATGCAAATGCTATGTAAATTACCTGCACTGATCTCCCGCTAGCTCCGCACTCAGAGCTCCTCGGAGACTAGCAGGGCATTTAGTCATACTTTATACTAGTTTGGTTTCTCATTGGCTGAAACACAGGCAGAGACAGATATACTGACGGTTCAGCTAGGAAACAGACAGCGCTGCAAAGAATTCTTTTGTTTTCCATCTCGAGCTCCCTCCTGCCCGTCTCTCTGCATTTCAACATATCGATCAGTAATTATTATCGCCGCTTCACTCATCCCTTCTGTTTCTTCTTCCCGTGGTCTCCAGATGCTTCTACAGGCTCAAACCTGCCACACCTCCAGCCTGCAGAGACTGTCTACCCCTCCTTGGGGCCCCCAGCTGAGACTGTTTAGACAGGCCATTAACGCGCTCAGTCTGCCGTCACTAAACAACCATACAATGGCTGGTTAGGCAGCTGACTGACCGTATCTGAATGCTGTGGAGGGGTTATGGCCCCAACCGTGGCTCTGCTATTTAGGCTTTAACATTAGATTTACTTCCCGGAAGACTCATTTAATCAGGCTGACGCTGCCTGGAAGACCTATAAAATTGCATTGCAGCTTAAGCTGTAGCTTTTACTCTGCAGGTTCAGGCAAAATAATTTTGCTTGACAAGCTGGTGGTGTTGCACTATGACTTATAGTCATTATTATGATATCATAATTTTATATATATTATTATTATGAAGAGTTGACGACATTTGAAGCCATGCTATTAGTTTCATCGTTGGCATTTAAACTAAAGAGAGTCATGAAGTTCAACGTTCTTTCTTGAACCTAGAAACAGCAAGTAGGGTCCATTTAGTAGCTGTTCTGGAACTTTTGATGATATCACATGAACTTCATCAGCAGATGGAGGTTGTTCAGTTGTCATGAAATTGTAGATGTTGCCTTTTTTTTGCTGAGCACCAATTCAGTTTGGTTAATTAATTAAGATGAGTTAAATGAGTTAAATCTGAATTTAATTCATTTCATGTAAGCACCCGCAATTTTCTAACTTATTTTATTATTAGTGCGTGAAACATGACGCTTTTTAGTTCAGAGAACAGTCCCAGCACAAGCTCCATTTAGTATCTCTTCCAAAGCTTTCAATCAGATCTCTTGATCCTCGTCAATAGATGGTGTTTTCCCAGTTGTCGTTGCATTTCCAGTGTTCAAGTAGATTAGTTAGGAATTAGGAAATAATGATTAATCAAATCAAATTGGATAATTTATTTATTTATTTATGCTCAAAATGGAAATGCTACAATTCCAAATTCTATAATTTGGACAAATCCATCTTCTGATGATAGGAGCAAAAACTCCAGTACAGCTACTAATTTAACCTTGAGGTGAGATTATTTTCTCAACTAAAGAAAAGCATTTTTCACATAATAATGTGAATTTTGCAGTCGTGCAAAATGTAGGAAATCCCATGATTATAGTCATATGAGTGTAATTACTGGGAAATAAATAGTAAGATGAAATGAAATGCTGCATAATCATTTTCAACCAAACGTTAGCCCTGATTGCAGTTATTCTGATGGTGAGCCACACACACTATTATTCTGTGCCAGACTTTAGACAAACATCTACAGTATTTGAGATCGTTTTAAGTATTTGAACATCCAGTGTCTGTATTTCCTATTAAAACTTAGCGAGATAGGAAAAAGCACTAGAAATGCAATAATTTAAACCATTACAGTTAATCTGTCCAGGTCTAGACTTTGCGCTCTTTTGACTCATCCGTGCCACCAGTCACTCCTTTGTATCTTTGTCTCTTTTTTGTTCTCTCTCTCCATATCTCTGTGTCTATGCTCAACCCATTAATTGTGCCCGAACAGTGCCACATGCCTCAATGAAAATAAATTGCTTTTAATTTGGGCTTCCCTTTTTGCCACGGCCGGCATCACTTAATTTCATTAGCTCTGAACCTGTAGAGCGCTTTTTCAAAAGCGTCATCTCATGGACGCACTTGAAAATGAAAAGAAGCCCCGCTCTCCCCCCCCCCTCCTCGCTCCCTCTCTCCTCTCTCTGCGCTCCTCAATTAACAGAATCGTTTCCTTTCAACTAAAATGAATGTTATTGAAACCAATTAGCATGGACTGGAAAATCTCTCGTTAATGAGGGGAGTGTGGGTGAGTAAACAGGAATGAAAAGATGAAATTAGAGAAGAGGCTCTTCTTGTTGGCCTGGAATAATGACATGCTTAGTCGCCTAATTGTCTAGTGAAAAGCACCGCTGCGATAGTAACAGATTGCGGTGTTCATTAGGCAGCAATGGGCCACCTGCTGCTGGGGCGGCGAGCCCGCAGTCCCTGTACACGTGTTTATCCCAGGGGGCACTTTTTTTTGGACACAACGCTCACTATGAAAAGCAAATGAGCTTGCCAATATGCTGCAATGTTGTGTCCTTATTGCCAAGGCACAGAAGCATGATATGTCAAATCAAATGAAATGAATGAAACCCAATAGTGTGAAGCTGGAGGGTTTCCTCTTTTTTTTTTTTTTTTTGATGATGTTTAGCAGGAAATGACCTATAAAAATACAAGGGGTAGCAAAACTATGTAATTTCATTATAAATCCTAAAGATAAGTATTCTGTTCATCATTTCTGTGATCAGATCTCATCACAGGGCTCTTTATTGCTGCTTTTGAGGCCCAGTTTGTACAGAGCGTGAGGGTTGAGAGAGGGATAATGGGCCTCTAATTGCAGCGTGGATCAGGATGGGAGGGGGTGGCATTCTCCCAGTATTTATCCCCCTCCATGAAATATTTAATGGCTTGCCGGGAGAAACAAACTCCACACACATTCTCTAATTCATAACCTGCAGATAGCCTTAGACATAAGAACACAATGCATCCATATCGCGATCCCTCCTCTTTGTCTCTCGCCGGCTCCGGCTCCTATTATTCCTGACTACACAGAAAGAGAGAGAGAGAGAAAAAAGAGGGAGAGATTTAAAAGTAGCCTCTCCTAAGTGTAATGTTAATTAATTCATAATTAATTCTCGCATTAGGACTAAAATGGGGAGCACATATTCTTAAGCTCAGTGGGGTCCGCTGTTGCTTTGAGGCAGAGTGCAGAGTGTGGATTTTAAAGAGCTGTGACCCCTCCATGCAACAAAATAACAAAAGTCATCAGCTGCAGCTTCTTTTCAACTGTTTTCCCACCAAAGCGTCATGAGGCTTTTGTGTGTATGCCTTTTGTGTATGAATATTTCCACTGTGTATAAATGCGTACATATTTGTGTGCACTTATACTACATATCAACATCGTTTAAGAGTCATTCATGTGGTCTGGCACTCCCCGACAGACCTCCACCAGAATGCAAATAAGTCCCATTGTTGCATGTTGCACCGTCTACAGCTGTTGGCCATAATTATCTTGCAGATAACTTAAAGGGTGTCAATTAAAACGCTGCTCTTTTTCACCGCCCTCATCTATCGCCTGTGTCCCCTTCCTGCACCCCCTCTGCCTCTCAGGGAGTGAGGGTGAAGGTTCAGGGTGAGAACGGAGGTGGGAGAGCAGGGGGGGTGAGGGCTGCTCCAGGACGTTTTAGTGAAGCTGAATTGATCTGAGTAAATTGTTGTTGATATAAAGGTCCAATCACAATATCTTGCTTGAAACAGTGCTCCTATTTATTGCATTTTTATATGTTTCTTGTGCTCACACAGGCTGAAAACATGAGCGAGGTTCAATAATAAATTCCTAATAAAACGGGGTGAGTCTGTCCCTGTGGACCTCTCTCTTAGGGCCAGGGTTTGGGTCTTCCCCTTCAAGAGGCTAAGCGTACCCTAGATGCTCGGCCCACCCCGTTTACACCACGTGCACCCTCCTGTCACCCGCTATAACCCCTCCACACTCCCCTTAGGGACCATTCAACCTTTGAGCGCTGGGGTTTGGCTTCACAACCTCTGCACAACACTCCAGTGGTTTCAGTGTAAATGATCACTGAAACGTTTATCTTTACTTACACTCATTGATGATGTAGTTAAATAACCCAGAATGCAATGTGTATTAGTGGTTTTCACGCCCTGTATCTTCAGCATCATCGTACGAGCACCCAGCGAGTCTAATCCGAAATAAGTCTTTGCTGTCTAACACCTGAGGTACCAGGAGACTGGATTAGATTTTACGGTTGATCGTAACCTAATGTGATTAAAGATGGAGTTGATTAAGCAAAATTGGTTTGATGCTCAAGTCTAAGATACAGCGAACGAGATATAATCAGAGCTGATTTTTTTTATTGTGGGACACAGTATTATAGGGTTTAACAACGCTGAAGACCAGACATGTATCTAAAGTGTGGTTATACGGCTTGTCATGGAAACACAGATTACTTTTTAAATGGTGTGTATTTTAAGGGTCTTTGGGGAGTTGAGGACAGGGACCTCTCTTTCTCTCCCGGGAGATTCCCTCTGCTTAATTGATTTACTTTGTGCACAATGACACACCCCTTCACACATGCATGTAATCACCAAGTGTCAGTGCCATGCGGTGGGATCCCCTTCCTCTGCAGCACATGCACACACACACACACACACACACTCACAAACACAGATGGGTCACCAGCTGTGACATCACAGATCTGCAGGGGGATTCAAAGGCCATCACATTTTTATTACTAATGAAGAAAATCTGAAAACAAAACCGTATAACCGTATTCACGCATGCACTGCTGCTCTGAACTTTTACCCATGTCCGAATCAGCTGAACTGGACTTTCCCCTCCCGGCTCCCAAGTACTAAGTTCACATCATGGCCGATTTAGCCCCTGTGTGAATACAGCAGACCGTCCATTCTTTGGTTGATAGCACACATATGTTCAATGTACCCTGCATGTCGCATTGATTGAGTCCAGTCGGTGAGAAGTTGTCTGACAAGGACTCCTCTCCTCTTGTGTGTCACATGTCTGAAAGGGCAGGTCTTTGGACAGTGTCCGGACCTGATAAGACAGTCAACAGCCATGAATGCTTACATAAGTATTCCAACATGCTCACAGTGACAATGCTACCGTGCTGATCTTTAGCAGGTGTTACGCTTACCATGTTCAATTCTTTCACTAGTGTGTTAGCATGCTAAAAATTGCAAATTAGCGCTAAAAACAGAACAGCTGAGGTTGATGGGAATGTCTTTAGTTCTTGTCATGAGATATTTTGTCGTCAATGAGTACAAAATAAAATTTTGATTGAGTCAGAGGATCACCGAACTCTCACGAGAATCCATCCAATAGTTGTTGATATCTTTCGGTCTGGACCAACCAACCGACCAATAATGCCAATACAGTATGGCTCAAAAAAATGGAGGCAAAAGGGTGGCACCTGGGGAGCGGGGACATGCATGTGACAGGTGGGACATATGGAGACTGGGAGTAGTCTTTAGGTATTGATGAATGAATGAATTAGGACTTATTGAGGAGCCCATTGATTGTAAGCCAATTCACGATTAATGGATGCCAATAGGTTGTCTTGGTTCTTGAATAGTGGATTAGGGTCAGGGTAGATGGTTACACTGATGCAGTCCTCCACTTCTCTCACCATTCCCCGCTCCTCATTCATTCTCTTCCTCTGACAAATGCTTTTGTCTATTTTTAGGTGCTGCTTGGCTAGAAACAGTCCAAATGTTGACAAGCTCTATTGTGCATCACCGCTGAAAAAGCCCCTTTTTGTCCCCATCGTTTGTTTTGGTAAACACATGGCGTTTGTTGGTTTGTTCTGCCTGCAGATGTCTGAGTTTAACTCCACAGTGAGACTGAGAGGAGCTCTTACAAATGTCAGGTGATGAGGTGGTGAGTGAGGGGTGAACATTAATGGATGGATGGATGGATGGACTACATTGTTTTAAGAAAACTAAAGGGTCCGAACCGAGCAGCTGGGTGTGTGGGACTAAAGTTTCAGAATGGCTCATAGTTTTTAAACTTTCTCTTCCTCTGTGATTTGATAATCTAACTCTTACTTCCTGGTTTTATAATCTGACATTTCCTGTTTAGCCAATCATTTCCTTCTTCAGGAGTATACAGAGTGGAGAGGAGGAAGCTGGAGATTGTTGTACTGGATTTGATTAGAAGGAAGTGTGTCTCTATACACTCTCTCTTTGACCTCAGGAAAACAATTATTGTCTCCCTCCAGCCCTCGTCCACATGTCACTGTCCTCGGCGCGGTCAGTGTAATTGTTGTTTCTAGCTATTATTGCGTTATTGCCTTTTCTAGCATGCAGCACGGCAGTGTCAGTCCAGCAGTCTGTCAGTCGGTCCATCGGTTGGTCCAGACTAAGCTATCCACTGCATAGACTGCCAAGACATATTGTACAGACTTTCATGGTTCCTAGAGGATGAATCCAGGAGACTTAGGGGATTTTTTTTTATCTCTAGCGCCACCAAAAGGCTAGCATTACATTTCATGTTTTGAGAGAAATGCCTCTATGACTATTGGATGGATTACCATGACCTTTGTTACAAACATGAATTGTTTTTCTTCAAGAGGAATTGTAATAACTTTGGTGATCCCTTAACTTTCCATCTAGTACCATCATTGGGTCAAAATTTAGTTTATGTAATACTGAAATACAAAACTAATTACACACACATTCTGATAGCTCGGTTTAGATATTGCACTACTGTGTACTGTGCCTAATTATAATGGACTTTGTCGTGTCTGGTCTTTGCTTTTATAATTGCATATTTAAACTGTAACAATGTGAATCTGAATGCATATTATTGAATCATGCCCCTTTTGAGAATGTCTTTTTCTTATCTGATAACATTGTATTGTGGTCCGTTGTTGCTATTTATCTGAGAACTTTACATCCAGTAGATGAGCCATTATCCACTCCAAATACACTTTGACTCTGCTCTAACTACAAATAGGATTTGGAAAAATAACATTGTGATTAATGCATGCTAACTACATAATAGAACTTAGAAATGTAATTAACAGTAACTTCCTGCACCTAATTGGTATAGCTCTGTTATTCATTAGATTCCACTGAGGACAAAATATGGGATATTAGATGCATATTAGAGGCATTACTTTTTGATGTTAGGAACACAGCTTAAAGAGCACCATTTATTATTTATTGTCTCTTTTGTTTTCACTCGGGATTGCGGCGGTGAATACAGCAGTTAGCCTTCGTTCTACCATGAGCCTTCAAAACGGCTTTGCTTTAAAGTGAGGGTGTTACTCTTGTTGGAAAACACAAACTGACTGATGCACCCACATTCAGTTTGCAAGTTGAAAAAGACAAAGTGAAAATACACAGAATTTTTTTTATCTTTCTCTCATTCCCTCTCTCTCCCTGTCTCACATCCATAGCACATACAGAACAGAGGTAATGGCTTTGGGGAGAACTGGAGAAATAAGTCTTGTTGATGATGCTCTGCAGCGTGTTTCTCAAATCTGCAAAGATTTTCTCCTCCCATCCCCTCCACTTCAAACAAAACACACATGTTGCGCTCTCACTCTTTACTAGAAGTCCTTTTTGACCAAATAGTTCCAGGAGCCAAGGAACTAAACTCAGGAACTACAGTAAATTGAGAACTAAAAAGCCTATTTATGCATGGAAACAATGACACAGAGTCATCCCATTGTTCTACGCATTTACTGTTGGATATATTGAATGATATGCATAGCAAAAGATGCTTAAATGGTGGTGAGCCTATTAACGCCGATAGCCCCTGGTTCCTCTGGTTGAAACGCAGGTAAAGTTCCAGACTTCCTTTTTATTTTTATTTTTATAGATTATTATTTGATGTCTCAGGATGGCCCAGTACAATCACAGTGAACAGTTTGCGCCTAGAGCCACAAATGTGCACATTGAATATTTAAATGAACTATGAAGGGCAATTTTTCATTAACCTCCCACCTTTTGATATAGTGCATTTAAATTCTCTTTTCATTCACTGAATTATGAGCACAGAGGCTGCTTGCGTGCATAAATGTTTTTTCTCTCATTTGTTCCCGTTTGTGCTCCACTCTTTTTGGAGCGTGGCTCTGTCTTTGTAAACTAGCTGACATCTTAGTGTCTCCGTTTCTGCAGAGGCGTAAGCAGATGAGGTGATAGGTCTCGGCATACTGTATAGCAAAGTGCACGTGTGTGTGTGTGTGTGTGTGTGCGCGCATTATGGTCATGAAGACAGATTGACCACACACTGGGGGAAGAGACAAGAAAAACACCAAGAAAAAACCCAAACACAGGTGACAGAAGGGCTGCAGCTTTCAAGTCACTATGGTCAGTATGAAACCCTGCTCTCAAAGCCCTTCTAATAGTGTTTAAGTCTAATGATATCATATTAGAAATTCTTTATAAGGCTGCTCTGCACTGTGAGGAAACTACAGTATCTGACCACCTGTTCCCTAGATTGCCTAGTTAGCAGGATGCTATGTAATATACAGGAATATAGCATGAAAGCATTTAAACACCAAGCTGGCTTAAAAGAAAAATGCCTTGAACAGTTTTCTGTTTTCTGTCACACACAAATAAAAAAAAATATATTGTTGAATTTTGGGTGGCAACAAAATGCCAAATGATGTTGTAAATCTACATTTTTGAAACGAGTCGGCATGTCCCTGAAGGAGCAAGTTCATGACAAACACACACGGCACACACACGCTGTCTCACTTCCGAAAATCTTTTGTCACCTGCTCCAACAAATGTCCCATGCAGGGCGAGGGCAGGACAGTGGCCTGATGGGAAATTGGGAAATGGGCTATCAACAGGCTAACAGGGCACCGCAGTCCGCTAATCAGATCAGGAAGCTGGGTGTGTGTGTCTTGGAGATGGAGAGTGTGTGTGTGTGTGTGTGTGTGTGTGTGTGTGTGTGTGTGTGTGTGTGTGTGTGTTAAACTCAGCGGAGCACTAATGGCAGGCATGTTTCAGGAGTCCAGAGATTTTGGCATCACCGGGACCCAGCAATAGGGGGGGCTTTCCGGGTCCGTGCGCGCCGTCGTCTGAGCGCGAGTCAGCTGGCCGTAGAAGAGGGTAAATATTTAGGTCCAGGAAAGGAAACTTGTATTTCCCCTCCCTAGCTGCAGAACAATAATTCCCTCCTTCTCCTGCCTTCTGTGTCTGCTTCTCAGAATAGCAGTAATTATCACACTTCCCTGCATTCATTTGAGGACCTCATTGTCCCTGCAGAAGAAAAAAAAAACTGTTGGTGACTTGGTATTCTTATCAGTTAAGTCATTTGACTGTGTATACGTTGTTTTAACATGCAGTATACATGTGTTGTGAGTATACAGTTTGCTTGTATAAATGTGTTATTATTGTATATACCATAATATCTTGGTAAGATCATGTTCACTAGTTCTGAAATGCTGTACAGAACTGCTCTTTTCATAGAGCTTGTCCAAAGAGTGATGCTCCAACCCAAAACCTGTATCTTTACTATGAAATCCATAAAGAGCCAAGTAATTTTCATTAATATAGCCTAAAATCATAAATTTTACAGGGTTTTACAAACTGTTTAAAATGCATCATCCTGTCCTTAAACCCATGATTATTATTTGCATAAAATATTAAAAGCTAAATGAACAACAACATAAAAACATGTTTTGACACTGGACAGACGTGCAATAGATGTAATGTCTACAGAGTAAACAGGAGAGAAGAGATAAACAAAGAGTGAAAGCCCTACAGTTAGTAATGTCCCACAGAACTGTCAAACCTAAGGACCATGTAACCCTTCAAATAGTAAGAAAATCCCCATTTTGTGGTTTTCACACAACAAAAACTCATTGCTGATTGACAGAATGTTGTTATAGTGGTTGCGGTCTGCTTTAAGTCATGTTTGTAACAATGGATTCTGCTACTCCTGTTCAACCCAAAATATATAGTTTTACTATCAAATACTCACATGTTGACTTGAAAGCTTGAATGTTGGTTTGTCCTTCATATAAACAGCACCTGCTGTCAGCTGAAATGCTTGTTGGTTACAATAGGTTTCAATTTTGACAAGTTTCAACAGGAAATTGAGTTTCAAATTGTATTTTTTTACGCTACTACACACTGACAGACACAGTTCCTCAAATCTTATAGCACTATTTAACCCCTCTATTAGTTAAAAAAAAGGTGAATTACGAATGTCAGCAGTTTTAATAAGATACTAAGTTTCTTATCTCATCACACTACTAGAATAAATGTTAGTGCATTATTTAGAGTGAAAGAAAAAGAGCTACACTGTGAGGTCACATAGTAATTTCCAGGTTGTAGCTACAGAAAAGTACACAGCAGTACACAAACCATTCGAGGTAATACAGCCTCAGAATAAAAGCCTCACTTCCGATGATTATCGTTTTACTTAAACAGCTCATTGTTTGTGAAAGAAGAAACTTAACAGCTGCTTGTGAAGAATAGAAAATCAATGCCACGTGCGGTCAAAGGAGGCTGTAAAGACAGAAAAGGCATCCAGTTATGAATAAATACCCCCACCCCATTAACAATCAGCTCATTGATTGGAAAGCCAATACCTTGCAGCCGGCCGACCAACCCGCGCGATGAGAGAACGGCCAATAAATGATCAGGATTAAGGCGCTGGTTTGATGTGACTGAACTAGCCGTCAGCACGAGCCGATGGGAAGCCTGCACAGATTTTGTGGGGCTGTGACAGGATCAGAGCGTATGAGCTGCTGTCACTCAAACACACACGCACGGGCATGCACACACACACACACACACACACACACACTCTCACACACCTTAGTGTCTGAGAGATACTTGACTCTGACAAGCTGATAAATCAACATTATAACACTTTACTGTCTCCTTTTGTGAATTCACACACACACACACACACACACACACACACACACACACACGCACACACACAGGCTGCCCAGGAAAATATCATCTTATTTACAATAACCTGACACTCCACTGTGGTGAAAGCGCTATTAGATTCTTGATGACAAATAAAGAGAGTGAGGAAGAGGGCTAGAGAACGACGGGAATGTTGGGATGGGGGTTTTCTTGGGAAGCCGCATTTTTTAGTATGCATGTTGATCCTGTTAGGCAGAAATGCAATAACAGATTCGTAGGTCCGCTCCACAGGAGGAAAGACCCTCGCAACTCTCTCCGACTATCTTCTATTTATCATCTGCACATAGACTGTCGCTGGAAAGAATATATTGCTTTAAAAAGTCGCTGCCGTAATAGCACTGATCTAATTTCCATAAATTTTCATCTGGAATTTGATATTTTCTTCATCGGTGAACAACATAAACTGTTTAAAGAGGATGCTGGTGTGGCAAACTTTTCCTCCCGTCTCTAAATTTGCTTTTGGATATTCCCTCGTGATGGATACCTCAGCAGGAGTCAGCGTAGGAGGGATTCACATATTGGGCAGCTAGAGTAGCATACACTTGGGCACACACACACATCGCAGATGGAGTAAGCCTCATCACAACATCCAAGACCCTGCATGTTCCATTCATAAATCATTTATTTTCCCTGTCAGGTCTAACTCTTTTCAAAGACTAACCTGTTTATTTATTAAATGCTACTCATAAATCCCCAGTTTGTCTCTCAAGTGATGAAAGTCATCTGTTTTACCTGCGTAACCTGTTTCATGTCCATAATATAAAACACATACAGACATATTGCAGTGGATGGCCAGAACAAGAGCATCTAATTGACCAGATTAATGTTTACCATATGTATTCGTGCTCCTCTTTCACAAATCCTCCAACAATAAATGAAAAGTAGCTCTTCTGCCTTTTGAGTGTTGTCTGATCTGACATCCCGATCAGAACGACAACCAAATAAGTCCTCTCATATTTGAGTGTTCTCATCTGCTGCCTCTTTGCTTAAGGTTTGGTAAGCAAAGAAAAAACAATGCACTTCTGTTCCAAATGAGCTTTTGTGTGTTTATAATAAACATTGCATATGATCAATAATTAAAACCATTAATTTGCAAACAAGCAAGCTATAACAAAAATTAAAAGTGTACAAATTCTTGTTTAGATGCTGTTGTTTGTGGTTATAAGAAGTAAACATTGACTGTTGTTTTGGTCACATGATGCAAACTCACAGTCAAACCATCCACCCACAACCTGCAGCAGCGGAGCAGCTCCACTCTGTTTACACCTTTGCTTCTGAGTGAGGACAGCCATTATCCTCAGGACCAGAACTGGTCAGCGTCTGAACAAACAAGCGTTGCTGTTGTTTTTCTGCTGAGGACAGCCTCTTTTACGTTGAATCTGTTTGCAGTGTCTTCATGCGGCGCAGTGTCTGATGAATGATGATTGGGCGGAATAAACATACATGGTGTGATGAGAATTAGATCTATGTAGCAGCACGTTAGATTGATGCTCTTAAACGATAGTCACGTTAAACTTGACTGGTTAGATGTTGGCTGTAAACGCCAGCAGGTCAGTGTGAAGAAGGCAGAAAACAGTACAGCAGGACTGTATTGTATCGCCATCAAAGACATCAGTCCCAGAGAATGTCATTATCTCTACACAAGCATCTACGTCCAGATGGCCCCCAACCTGCTGCTACCACCACCACCAACAGGCTCTGTTTGTGTGTGGCGATGCTCACACAGTAGGGGCCTGTGTCTGCATTCTAGTTATTCAACCAAGTCCACTCAATCCCACTATAAAGATATTGTCTGTCAGTGGTACGGAGTAGCCAACGAGCCGTGGCATGTTTCCCGACTGCGCGAGATGCTGCACAAGACTTTGACCAGCACTAAGAGAAGGTGATTTGCACCCAGTTTGGCATCTTCACACTCGGGTGTCAGGTTTGAAATTGATTTTAGGATTTTAATGCAAACTTTCAAGGGTCATCAAGGCCCTGCTCCTGGCTACCTCGCTGACATTTTAACCCTTTCTGAACCAGAGCTCAGCTATAGATCCTCAGGCATGGCTCTCTTGGCTGCTCCAAATTCTAGGCTAAGGACAAAAGGTGAGCGGGGTTTCACTGTCAGACCTTCTAAACTCTACAAAGCATCCAAAGTTTAGGCTGGTCAAATCAGCATTATGCATTACATCACTTCAGAAAAGTCCATTCTAAAAATTGACTCTTTCATAATTTGTTCTGCATGTTTTATTCTTTATTATTTTAGTTTGTGTCCGTGCAGTTTTTCTGTTTATTTAAAAAATGTGTGAAATTTTATTGGAGAAAACTGCTTTGGGGAGGTGTGTTTGACCACTTTCGAGCACAGATGTTTTACAGGGCGCTATGTGGTACACATGAGGAAGAAAACTGAGTGCAGTGCAGGACAAAATACATACTATAGTAACAATATCAAGAGAAATATCTGTGGGGTGGTGGGTGAAAAAGGAGGAAAAAAGTGTGCAGCAGCTTTGGAGGTGAGACTTAGACATGAGTCAGACTTAAGTCACAAAATGCATGGTTAAGACATGACTTTACATGACAAGGTGCGACCTGGTAAAGGCCTGAATCCGCGTTTAAACTTTGAGCTTTAAGGACTTTTAGTGCGGTTTGACGTGTGACTTAACTTGGACGTCCCCTAGAAGAGTTAAAATCAGCTCTGACAAGACAGTCGTTAGGAGACAGACATATCAGACAGTGCACAAGTTAGAGCAAAGGCAGTGGATAATGTGCGAGACACTGCTTGGCACTGTGCCTAACTTGGGTGGAGTTTTGTGGGTGAGGTGAAGGTGAAACATTGGGAGGAGTAAGGGTGAGGAAGCAGGCATACAGAGGACTGGAGGATCTGACTGAGACAGGGCTGGGAGGGGGTGATTCAGGCAGCAGGTGAGTGTGTGCCACCAGGGGGATTCATCTGTCCTGGGTTCAGACAGGGCCTCATTAGTGAGCAGTGAATTACACTCCAGACACGTCTTTATGTAGACTAATCATATTACAGCTAGCGCGCTCAGCTTCACCCCGGGGGGAGACAGGGGGAGGAGGGGGGAGAGATTCGACGGCGGTGGAGGTTGGAGAACTTTACAATCTGATTTGTCCGGGAGAACTCAATGTAATCTAGCACCTCCGACTGACACCGTTTTATCTATCTGTCCATCTATCGTGCTGCGTGCACCACACGACTCCACCCCTGCTCACCAGCTCGCGCCGTCTCCCCCTCTACCTCTTCAGCACACATCCACCCTGCAAACTCTTCCTCATCCCTTCCTCTCGCTTGTTTTCTCTGCTCGCCACCCCCACCCCCACCCACCCTCCACCTCAATCTTCCTCCCAGCTCTCTCACCCACCCACACTCTCCCTCCAAGCCAGTGCATCCCTGCCCCCACGTTGTCAGTTCTGACAAGCTGCTTTAATGGGCGATGTGGCGCGTGCCTCTGACCACTGAGCACAGTCATTAACCTTCACTGGCATAATTGAATTCAAGGTTGATTGCTCGTGACCCTCCCCCCTGCCGAGGTCCCTCTCAATGTACATATTCATTACAGGGCCCCGGCTCTAAATGGATTGCACAGGGAAAGCTGTAGCAATCATCCAGGCCGCTCGGCGGGGGCAGCGGCACGCTGCTCGGGGGCCGCGAGGGGACCGTGGACGGAGCGACGGGAGGAGGGAAAAAAGGGGAGGGGCACTAATTGCATGCTAGAGGTAGAGGATCAGATTATGAAAAGAGTGAGAGAATGAAGATGGATCCCCGTGACACTGTCAAATTAAGGGCAAGCCTTGTAACGCGGCGAGCCACTGAAATGTACAGTGGCACCCGCTACACACGAGGAAGAGGGGAGATTGGGGGAGGAAGTGGAGATGGAGGGAGGAAAGAGAGAGAGCAAGAAATGGATGGGGGGGAGAAAAGATGAGAGGCCATTGAGGCTAAGGGAGAATTGAATGTAGAAGAATGAAGTAATATAGACACACACACACACACACACACACACACACACACACACACACACACACACTCAGGCTGGTTTCCATGTGAAGGGGAGCATATATCACATCACCCCAACACCACCATTACACCCCCCCCAAAAAACACCACCACCACCCACCACCCCAAGCCAGCAGGTCTCTAACTGTCCCCTCTCTAATAGCTGTCAGATTACTATCAGCCAAACAAGACATCCAGCCTCGCTCCCCCTCCTCCCCTTTTCTCCCTCCCTCCTCTCTCCTCCACCCACTACGCCGCTATCTCCCACGTTACCCTCCGGTCTTCCTCTTTTGGGGCTGTCGCCTTTCCTTCCTTTTTCCCATTCACTAATACGACCTCCTGCGTTCCTCCACCCAGTGGTACCCATCACCTCCTCCTGCTTAGCTACACCTCCACCAGCTTCCCCTTAAGACGATCTTCCTCAGCTGTGAGAGGGCAGGAGAGGCTTTAAAAGACCTGAAAAGGGGGAAAAGTGTGATGTTGTTTGATCTTCTCATTCTGTATATGATTGCAGACACTAGTTCAGGATTTCCACTTTTTCTAATTAGGTACCCTTCATTATGGCTTATTATTAGTAAATAAATCTTTAACTAATGCTTTAAAGATCAGTTATGAGCGATTAAAAACAGCCACTTTTGGGTTGCCAGATTGTGAGAAATTTCTGTTGCTGGTGTTTATCTTCCTCCAGAACGACTCTTAATTTGTCCTCTTAGATCATTTCACCCTCACACCTATAACTGCAGCCTTGTCAGTTAATTATACAGTAGAAGACCATGAGTGTTTTCTTAGTTAGACTTAGTAAGTCAATAACAAAGGGTTATGGGTTTTTAGCCATGCTAGTGGCTATAATCAGTCAGTCTGCTGCTTTGTTCCACATTGAAATGTCTCAGCAATTAGTGAATGGATTGCCATTGAACTTGGTGCAGGTATTCATGGCTCCCAGATGATATATCTCATTGACTTTGGTGATCCTCTGACTTCTTCTCTAAGGGCACAATGAGGTTGTTTGGTTTAGTTTTTTCACTACTATTGGTGGGAATGCCTTGACATTTTGCTGCAGATGTTCGTGGTCCCCAGAGGATGAATTGTAATGACTTGCGGCTAATTAGCAAATCTTAGCATGCTAATGTGGCTAACAAAGATGGATAACATGGTAAACATTATACCTGCATGCAGGTAAGCATTTATTACATTACATGACAGTAAGTACAGCCTCACAGAGCTGCTTGTGTGGCTTTCTTGTTTTATCCTCCAGCCCTCGAGAGGGTAATTGGTCAAACATTCTTTTAGAGCGTTCTCCACGATGAACTAAAGAGGTAAAAAGACTGACTAATCACCAGTCAAAGGGATTTTCCAACAACCTGGCCAACCCAAAAGCTGGTCTGACTATGGCTAATGCCTGATCTAGAAAGCATTAGTAAACAGCGAGTTCTCAGTTTGCCCTTTAGTTGGCCCTTTGCACCACCTCTGTCGTCTGGCCGGAAACCTCTCCGCCCTTACGGACAGCCAGTCCACAGAGAGTCATCCAACTGTCAGTGCTCTGTACTGTTCCAACCTCGCGCATGTTGGCTGTGCGGCTGTGTGGTTGTGTGTGTGTGTGTATGTGTATGTGTGCACGCATGCACGCTCATGCATGTGCGATCATCTTTTATCCCCCCTCATCATCACTAACAGGGTTTCCCAGGCTCTGGCCAGGAGAGTGTGGGTCACAGGGCAGGAATCAAACAGCAGAACAATGGAGAGCTTCCTCCACTTAACCTCCTAATGGGCTCTCAATGGCTCCCATGGCTCCCTCAAAACTATCAGCCACTGGATTCACTTACCTCACAACACCAACCAGGGTGTGTGTGTGGGGGGTCTGAGTGGTGGGGACGTGGCACACTGCAAAGAAAGTGTGTGTGTGTGTGTGTGTGTGAATGAGTGTAGGTGTGAGACAAAAAGCCAGACCACAGACAGACAGACAGAAACGCAGAGGAGGTCCAACTGTTTCTGATGAGCTACGTGTTTTCTGTGTAGTGGCATGCAGACGGTGGATGGGAGAGCTGGAGGTCGTACATTCTCACAGCCACCTACCCGACAAGTCTGCGTGGAGCGGACGGCCCGTGTCGGCCAGCGAAACATGTGTTTTCAGGTGTGTGTTTGTACTGACGCATGCCTCCGCTGACCGATATAGATGTCAGCATATGTGAGTGCACAAGACTTTGCGTCGAGGCACTCTGCGGTGCTAGTTGCACTTCAATAATTACTTTCAGCGTGTGCTCCATCCCTGAGCACCTCACAGCCCCCAAATCTGCACAGACAAGTGGCCTCATTTATTTCCTCGGAGGAAAATAATTTAGCAGTGTAAGGCGCTAACGAGCTAGAGCGGAGGGATTCCTAATTAGATTCACTTTGTTTGTGTCATTTTAATTACGTTGTGGTCCCCAGCAGTGGAGCCACCAGTGATCCTTCAGTCTCTCAGCTCTGCTGCCATGCATGCTACCGCACCGAGTCCCAGAAGAGCTTTACAAAAACTAACAAACTGAACTCTCCTTCCTGTCAAGCAAAGCTATGACAGGCCCGGGTTTATGTTAATTTGTTGATTCTGAGCATGTTTGTCTGCTGTGTCACTTTAATCTCAGAAAAGCGCCACAAAGGTCACCGTCTTCTGATGCAAACAAATACACCCTCTCTAAACTTTTTTGGTGATGAATCATTATTTATTGCTGTAAATGAAAGGCATGGGGGACAGCTTTTCCTGCCTGTGTAGTTTTAAGCGGTGTGTTTATGTTCTGCTTTTGAAGGGAAAGCTTCACTAAACCGAACCACTTTGAGGTTCCTTTTGAAGTATTCCCCTAAGACACGGTTGCTAATTATTTGGTGTTTCATGATGAATTCAGCTCAGTTCATTAGACTGTTTTAACTGATGTTGCTGTCTTAGATCCTGTCTGCCTCAACGCACACGCTGAACCATTTAGATAATTGAGTGATTAATTGATACCTAATGATCAGCACAGACCTTATGTTCTACTTTCATTTCAAACTTGACAATTTATTATCAAGTTATTACGTGCAACTTGTGTGTGCTCGCAGCTGAAAGTGATGTGAAGTGTATTCAAGTGACTTTTCTGCAGCCATTAGACGTGTGATGTGAGGTTTTTTCACTTTATATCAGCGGGTAAAGGCCTCAGATGTATGATACGAGGGGATATTTTATTAAACTAAATTAAAAAGACAAGAAACAGGCAAACAAGGAAGTTAAACAAAGTACGAGTTGCCCAGAAAGAGACAGAATTTAAGAAAACCAAAGACAGGAGAAACAAAGTGAGACAAAGAGGAACCCTTGAGGTGCTGCTGCGTCCCATCAGCGGTGTTGTTAGAGAGGGCTTTCATCCCATCTGCCCCATGTCGTGTGATCGTAATCAGTCTTCAGGGACCCACCTCCACAGATGAGGTCAGCCTTACCTGTCAATCACACTGCTCCGGGCCAAGGCCTGGTCTGCTGGGGTCACCTCAGACAGGGAATCCCAAACCCCCAGACCTCCAAATTGGAAAGAGTTTTGGTTGAAGAGGAACCTGAATAAGATTTTTGGCCGAGCTCTGATTTGTGTTAACCGACAAAGTTGCAAATTATTAAATGAAACTATTAATTTATCTTGGCTCAAAGATATTCCCCTGAACCTTGTGATGAGATGACACACCAGTTTGTTGGCAGACAGCGTGTGAAATCTGATCATACAATCGAAACAATATTAGCACATTATAGTCTTGCATAGAAAAGGTTGTCATTTCAAAGTGTGTGAAGCTGTTTAATTGAAAACACAGATTATTGTATCCTTTAAAAATATGAGTGTTTAAAAGCAAAGGTGTGTTTTGTAGATATTTGTCAAATGTCTCATTATGGAATTAAGTCCTTGATACAGTCAAGAGCATGATGAATAATAGGGAACTAGTACAGTGATACTGACTTTGAAGCAGACATAAAGAAGTTGTTTTTGGAGAATGTTCCTTTTTTTTAGATCTAATTGGTAAAAAAATGTAAAAACAAGTAATTCACCTATTCATTGGTGGTTTTGTACAGGCCTGTTTCTTCACTAAGACCATCAACTTCCTGGCCAGTAGGTCCATTTTCTAACCTTTGGACAGAGCCAGGCTTGCACTTTCCCCATTTCCAGCCTTTGTGCTAAGCTAAGCAGAGCCCAGCTGATGCTGATATTGATATATCGACCAATATATACACACTTTTTTTCATATATCTCAAATATCTGTGAGAGGCCAGTACTGGCCACCTACTGTCCGCAAGTAATCAAGTATGTGTATTTTCCGAAATGTCAGTGTATTCCTTTCAAACGTCATTCATTTGGCTGTCAGTCTTCTGGACGTGACCGTCTGCTGCATGTGCGTGTGTGCCTGGACGTCTGCATGTGTCTACTAAAACTAACACAGCTGACGAGCTGTATAAACATCTGAGCTGACCCCAGATATCTTTTTGTCCAGGAGCAACATTTGAATCTGCAGGACAATGCCTGCACAGAGGCTACACAGCTGTGTGTACACACACACACCGAGGGCCACCGCTGCAGGGTCATCATATTCAAAACACAGCTCACAGTCACCAGAAACACTTTACAACAGGAAGACAGAAGCTCCACACCAGGGAAATGTTCATGTTCCGACTGTTTTTGGATTGACTGCTTTTCTCATTTTGCCAACGTTCTGTACTTGTTCTTGTTGTCGTTGCTGCTCTCGACGAGACACAAGCAGTATGTTGTAATGTGCATATGTCAGCACTGATTGCTGTGCTGCATAATGCAAAATCGTGAATGTAAAGCAGCCCATCTGTGATTGTGAGCCGAGAATAAAGGCGCAAACTGTGGGTTAGATGTACAAAGGCTTTACGTTTCTAATATGTTTGTGCAAAAAGGACACAGCCAAACACACACACACACAGGCTGCTGTGATGGGCTAGCTGTCTTACAATGTGGGCCATTTGGATTTACCAGAGGGAGTTGTCTTTGCTCTCACTCTCACTGTGAAGAAATCTGTTAGAGCTAACCTAATG
This sequence comes from Chelmon rostratus, assembly GCF_017976325.1. Taxonomy (NCBI): domain Eukaryota; kingdom Metazoa; phylum Chordata; class Actinopteri; order Chaetodontiformes; family Chaetodontidae; genus Chelmon; species Chelmon rostratus. The sequence continues at coordinate 16,453,508 of NC_055664.1, read as the reverse complement.
GAGATAACTGCGCACTGTACTGGCAATACCTTACACACACCGCCACTGTGAGGTGGAAAATCATGTACAGTGTATCTTAAAAATGACACAGACGTGCCTTTTGGTAATGCATTTTTGACTTGGTCCAAAAGTTCAAACCCCCTTCAATTAGTAAGAAACTCTTTCAATAAATTCAGATGTGCTAGAATTTAGAAGCGTATCAAATCTGTGAGTGTGAACCCAGAGATACACCATCTGTCCACCATCTCTCACCTCTGTTACAGATGCAGTGTCACGCCGCTTCCTAACAGACAGTGAGGGAGCAAACTCTAGTGGATGGAGCACCAAAAACTGTCCGGCTGCACTACGAGCGATGTCGCAGAGCGAGGAGGCCGCTTGTGATGTCCTCCTCTGTAAATGAGTAAACTAACATTTGTTAAGATGAGTTACCTTTTGTCAGCCTTATTTCTGCGTAGTCGGGGGACACTTTACCTACTTGTCGCTCCCAACATCTCGCTGATGTCCTCCCGCACCTTGTCCTTATAAAAACGGTGGTGTGGATCATATTAGATGTGCTGCTTCTCAGCCTCGTAAATAAGTCCCTCGTTGTCCATGCTGCTGATTGGAGGGGAAATGGAAACTTCAAGGACATCACCTTTTTTTGAACAGGTCGTGCAAAACGACGCAAAAATACAACCAGGGCAACTGATTTTTCAAACGTTGCTCAGCCTGTTCGCTGACGCACGTACCAGGTTGGGACATCATCATTGGGAAAAACTGAAGCAATCTGATTGTTCGCATCGCTTCCAGTTAGGAAGCAGCGTGAGCGTCAGGAAGAGCTGGTCTCACGGCTCATCTGCAGACCGACAGCGGCGGCTGTGTTTTTGCAGGTGCGATTGTTCGGCTCTGGAAAGTTAATAATGGTGGCAAGAACTGCATTTAGAGAACATGCTGCACTGAATCTGTTAGTGGGTTACAGCTTCAAAAAGGTTTCTCTGAATATAGTACAGACATCCCCTTGTGTCTTGCATATAACCTTTCTGTTTGCATAAATTGAAGGTACTTTCTTATGCTTGAACCATCATGAGTAATTTCATTACCAGAACTCAATAACTGTCAGTTAAATGAATGCAGACGACACTCGTGTTTGAGGACAGCATTGATTATCTTATAAGAGGTGGTGTGAGTGAGTGCTGTCTGAAGGCTTAATGGTTCTTGAGGAGAAATCACCCTGATTAGGACAGTTTTCTCTGTGAATAGCTTGTGGATATTTTGAATAAAACACGCGGGCAAATACAACAAGAACAGCTTATGATCCTGTGAACAAACAGCCCTGCTGTGTGAGCAGTGGTGCTCCATTTTAATCAAAACTTCACTGAGGAGAATAGGCGTCGAAGAATCCAAATGTCTAAAAATCTGTCATTTTGACGACTGTGATATTTGTATAATTAAAAAGGAGAGGGTATCGTCTGCCCCATATATGATATGACTCCTGCACTGATGAAATTATCTATCTTGAAATAAATTAATATGTTTATCAGGTACAGAGGACAATTTAATAACTCACCTGTCAAAAGTACCAGATTATGTCTGGGGAAACTGGCAGCTGATAATTACCCACAATTCATGCCAGCGGTTTGACTCTTTGCAAAAGAAAATTGATGAAACACAATCTAAATTAGGTACAGTAATCCATTCCAGGTTATGATGGGAAAAGGCCTATGTAACGTGGATAAATGAAAAAGATTCTTGGGTTAGATTTACATAACCATAAGAGCTCTTACAAGCTCAGTTTCATTCATTTAGCCGTCACTCTTAAGTTACACAGTTACTCTCTTTATGTCATCCATTAGGAACTGTTTTCTCCACAGAGAGACCACACACACACACACACACGCACACTCACACACACACACACACACACACACACACACACACTCTCAAGTAGGACTGATAGAACTCTGTCTCATGTTCAAACCACCTGGATGTGAAAGTGCCGTCCGCCGTCCTCTCAGGCCGCATGCTAAGTGCAGCCTCAGGTCTGTATATCTTACTGTCATCTCGCTATCAGGTTAACGCTGCCGTGTCCTGATAGATCTCACTTAATGCATCCTGTGGTCATTTCTGGAGAAATAAATAGCAGCCCAGGCCCGCTCCTGCTGTCTCACATGCTCAAACATGAGCGTGCACGCTCCAGGCGTGCGGTGACTCAGTGTGACGTCACTTTCCATGTCGCTGAATGCTGGTTGTTGGTGGGTAAGGTAATTTTGAACTAGCTGCACAACCTGAAGTGAGACATTTGATAAAAGAAATAACACAATATTCTATTCAAATGTGGAAGATTAAATCTATTCAACTTACATTACAGTGTCACTTGGCTTTTTATGACTGATTGCTTGGTGGCAACTGGGAGCTTTATGGTTACCCTTGTTGCTATCCGTGTAGAATAAATAACTATGGAAATAAAATTACCATATGTGAAACTCGTCCCTGTCCTAATAGTTGTCCGTATGCTACCCAGCATATGTATAAATAATGACTGAATGGGCTGAAGTTTACTCTGCCTCATGCATTCACTTTTTCGGTAAACAAGAACACCAGCATCACACACTACACTTTTGTCAGTTTGATTGACAATAGCTTCACCTGCCTCCCGGATGACGTCTGAACTTGTGCGTGATTGTGAAATAAGACGTGCTGTGATTGGTCAGGGTCATAGGTGTAGTCTTGCAGGTCATCCGACCAACATACAGCAAGAGTTTATGGCACTCTGATCGTTAGATCTGACACGGTGGCCTTCGTCAAAGACCAAAAAAAAATGGGTAGTCTGGTACCAGCATTAGCTTAGCTTAGCATAAAGACTGGAAATGAATGAAACAGATAGCTTTGCTCAAAATACGCTTACCAGCACCTCCAAAGCTTACTCAAAACACATTTTGTCTCATTTATTTAATCAGTATGAAAACCAAAGTGTAAAAATGACTGTTTTTAGCTAAATTTTCACAGGGGGTCATGTGCTGGACTATTTCTTGGGGAGCAGTTGCCAGGAAGTCAGCGGAGACTCCAGGAAGTTTCTGCTCCAGATAGAAACTATTTACACTTTTTTAGTTGTTTTATTTAGATATAACTGGCTTTGCAGCAATTTCTATAGCTATATTTCTGTATTTTTTTTCAGCAAGTGTTGGCTTTCTGTTGCTCTCAGAACTTCCTGATATCTACCTCTCTGAATTGAGTTGAAGACATGCCAAGTTTTTCTCATGCAGCAACATGCAATCATATTCTGCATGATATGACGTGAGTGTGGCATAATTTTAGACATTATTGAGTAACTTAGCTGGTTTTATGACTCTTTTTTTTTTTTTTTACTTGCTGTTGCCTAACTCATGTCACAGATGAACATTTAAACAGTTTTATCACAGTAAAACGAAGGCGGGCATCAGACCAGGACACACGTTTGTTGTTTTAAAGTTGCCTAAAAATGGCCTCTTTACAGCAGCTGACTCAAATATCCCTTTCATAAAGCTCGCTTGGACCCATTCGCATATACATTAAATAATAAACAAAAGTTTCAGTTTCGCCTCTCTCCTCCTGTCGATACACAAGCTCCATCTCTCTTGCTAGCCCACACGTGCACGCTTTCTATTCCTCTCCCTTCCTTTCTCTTTCATTCTTCGTTTTCTGTTTCTCTCTTGTCGGTCAGTTAAATGTCAGTAAGTCAAAACATCCTCCATCACTAATAGAAACATTATTTCACTAAAGCTGGGCAGCCTCCAACGTGTGTTCATCCCTGGTCCGGATGTGAGTCGCGTGGGAGGGCTGGGCTGGAGAAGCAGCTCTATCTCTCAAACAATAACGTGACAAGAGCAATACCATCATCTCATCATAAAGCAGCCACCTCACAGTGAAGTTTCCCAATGAGTGCTGGGATAGATATGTTCAGAGCGCTGCATATGGCGGACAGCTGGACCTCTGGCAGGAGACGAGCAAGCAGAGGAGAGGCATGGCAGACGGCAGAGTTTTTAATCTGTCTGTCTGTGTCTCCTCTCTGTTATTAACCTCACGCCCTGACAGCCTGCTCCCCGTGACACTGACCTGCTTCACCTAATGAGCTACCAATTACTACAAATTAGGCGAGAGAGAGGCCACTGCTATCATCCACTCCACACACTCTCCTCAACAGTTCTGTGGGATTTGGATGTAAGGGGATGCTGAGGTAGAATGAATTACAAGGCACCAAACAAAAAAAAAAAAAGGATGGTGACAGTGACGTGCATTTTGGATTTCTGGAGGTGTGATGTTCAGAGAGGATGCTGTTAACATTGTGCATGTGTTGCTGTGCCGTGCACTTAGCGCCGTGCCTGGGTGCTTTAGCCTGCCACCTCTGGTGTGTTTCAAAGATCATTTGTATTTGCACCTGCGCCTGCTGTGCTGCATGTGTATGTGCGTGCGTGCGTGTTTGTGTACGCCCACATAGTTGGTCTTTAACCTTGCACACCTGGCTGCTCTGCGAGACCAGCTTCTCTCTGGCCCATCTCGATGTTTATTCATTTATTTATGGGAAGCCTGGAAATCATCGCCCTTGTCTTGGTCTCCTGTGACAGCGAGCGAAGGCAGACCCAAATTTATGCATGGCAGCAGAAATTAATTAGGCATCAATTAACTCATGCTAATGTGTATGCATTGAATTTTTTTTAAGAGCCCGCCTGTCAACTAATTTGTAAAAACTGTTTCACAGAAACGTCAACAGTTGGGAACAGACAGTGTCTTGTAGGCTATTTTCTCATACACAGAGAAAAATATGAAATCAGAGTGGAATAGAGAAAAGCCTTGAGATGTTAATAAACAAAGCTGGAGGAGGAGGAGAATGTGGTCTGCAGGGGTCACAGCGCTGGAGCCTGCTTCTCCTCTTCATTTAAGTGTGTCCCTGGCCTGGACCGGCCTGCGAGCTACACGCACACACGCACACACGCACACACACACATACACACACACACACACACACAGTCACAGAAAGACGGAGAGAGTGAGAAAGTGAGATGGAGGGAGAGGAAAGGGAAGTGAGGCGTTTATTTGTTGCTTCGCTCTTAACAGGCTGCTGGTTCGGCAGGGAACCCCCAAAGGTAGAGTTCAGAGAAAGTGTGTGTGTGAGTGTGTGTGTTTTGAGCCCGCTGTCTCGACGCTCTCTTTTGCCAGGAGGTTTCCAACAGCTCTTGTGTTAATAGTGGGCTAGCTGCTTCAACAGCGAAGAACACTGGTTGTCTGGTTTATGGAGAAAAGTCAAGGGATCGTCAAACTTGCATATATTCATTCATATCCATATATAGACAGATATATAGAGATAAAGAGCTGAACCCATTCACTACTTCATGCATTTTTTCACATACTTCATATTCGCACATATTTAAAACTTAGTGTCATCAAGTTCGCAGTAAAATACACCATTAAATCTCTTTTTTTCTGTCGATGATAGAAGCATCTACAGAATAGGGCTGAAAAATAAAGCACAGCTCAGGCCGGAGCAAAATGTTACATGAAATAAAATCCAACACCCAGCATCGAGTAACATGCCCTGTGTCATCTGACTGCTGATATGTACGATGGTTATCAAGCTATCTGGCTGTGTTCTGTTAACCTTAGCCCGCTCACATTGAGGACTCTTAGCAGCATACCGACAGCTTGATCAATAGGTCAGTGTGCTGACAGCAGTCCTCAGGGTCCCGGTCGAGGGAGGGGACTGGGTGGGTTGGGGAAGGGGGTATTTAAGGGTGATCATGTGTCCACCAGAAGCACCTCAGCAGGATGAACAAAACCCACAAAACACTCATTTAACAGATGACCCTAACCCCAGCCAACTAAATACGTGGAGTCACTTCTCTCATACCTTGATGCCAAAACCTGAACTAACTGGCGTACAAGAGGTCAAAACAAAACACAATCAGATTTTCTTTTTCTTCTTTTCCTGCTCTGTACTTTCATCATCATCATCATCACTGTGATATGTAGTAATCCAGGCTATGTGTGTTTTAAAGCGGAGACTATAAAACATAGACCTTTACTGTTTATCCCCAGCCAGCAACAGTTTGCATTTCACCCTCTGTGATTCTTTTGTGTAATGACTGGACACAGACGGGCTGCCTGGAATTATACCTGCTTGTGTGTCATTACATGGCCCGAGCACCCACCCCGTCCTCGTGCCCGTCTGCATGACAGACAAATAAAGTCTGCGTTAGGCACATGGGAGATGCCGGGCCAGATAACCCCACATTTACATTCAAAAGGAGCTTTTGACAAAGCTTTAGCAACAGGCTCCTTAATCAGCGGGCTGGCTGCGCAGCCCCGACCTGCCTTCTCCTCTCCTCTCCTTACAGCCATGATCTTGAGAAGGAGCTTTAAATTGGAAATTATTACACATTAAACCCTCTCCGCACAGGCCAGGATCGAACTGGATCAATATCTTGCCCGGCACAATAAATCAGATGCTTTCTCTCCCCGTCTCTCTTTTCCCCTTTGCTTTTTCAAGTGGCTATAGGCCACTGCTCGGCTGGAACATATTTAAATTTTCTTGTAACAAATTAATTCCAACATTTTCTCTTGATTGAATTAGGCCAAGTGCTGGTGCTGTCACAAGTGTTTGGGCTGCTCCTGGGGAGAGACAAATTGCCAGGCCTGGACACGGGTAACAAGCAGTGGTGTTGAGTCGCTGATAATCTCCCCACTAATTCTCCATTACAGCAAAATGAGGCCATAAATCTTCCTGACAGCTGATCGATGTAAACATTGTTTCCCCCATGATTGCCAGCTCTCCCAGCGGAGCTACTGTCCGCTCACAATCCGCTGAAATTACTCCGGCACCAGCCCTCCCTCCCTTCCTCTCCTCCCTGGAACTGGTGTGTGTGCGTGTTGGACTGGCCTGGCGGGGAAACCAAAGTCGCTGCTGTCCTGTCGAGGTGGCCATCTAATTTTAGCTCAAAGCTTGCTAAACAAATGGAAAATATTAATCAAAATGTCTCCTGTTTAACCACTGGCACAAGCAATTCTTTATAGAAGAGTGATTGTTCCACTAAACGCGCGGTCACACGGCATTGCAGGTTGAACGAGATGAAAAAGACGGTTGAAAAATGAAGGAAATAAGAAATAGAGGGTATAACATGCAGTCAAACAATGATTTCTTTTCTAAATGTAGCCATCACTCCTCCTCCTTCCTCTGTGTGTGCGTAATGGCATTAGGCAGAGTAAACGGCAGTGAAAGATTGAGTTGTCAAACAGTCAAAGCACCAGGCTCGTTATCAGCGTGTTCACTGTCTGATAATATTCTACACCATTATTAAAATCCAATATGCATGCAATTACAGAGACAGGGATGCTGTTAAAACGTGTCGCCTCGGCTGTAATCACAGACAGAGAAGGCCATTTTAAGACATGCCACTTTAAGATGGCATGTATAAAGCATTTTGGATACTTATTTTATTCACACATCGCAATAAACAGTTTAGGACTGTAGAGCTGCAATTGGTTTCGAGTAAAAACCAGAGGGTATGCTCGTGTGGGCAGATACCGACTGCTTCATTTTTTTTATTTTTCTTTATCTCATTATCCTCTTGATCTTTGTCATTCCTCAAAGTTATTCCTGCACGTCGGTATCTCTGCTGCTCTCTGACATCTTGCTTCTGGCGCGATTCTCTGTCTGTGCGTTTGCTCTTAATTGGCTGGTTATTTACCACAAGTGCTGATCAAGAGTTATCCCTCTTTTTCAAGAGTAACAGAGCTGGTCAAGAAAGCTCTCAAACGTCTGATATACACAGATTAATAGGTCTTCTACTCTTGTGATTGATGATACTCAGCTGTATGTGCTTGACAGGTAGGACACAGGACAGGACAGGCTCCCACATGACCAAAACGTTATGCTTCATGACTGTAGCATTTATCGCAGGTGTTACACTTTATATTTAATATTATTGATGTCAGTGTTTATTATGTGCTGCAGTACTGGGTTTACTTTACCCAGTACCAAGGGATTCTTTTGGCTGTGTTATTATTATTATTGATCCAAACTAAAATATGGTTATTTTGACCCATGTTAGACACAATAGGCTCAAATTTTACTTCACAGATGTACAAAACAATGTGTGTAAGGCATTCAAAACTGCAAGGGATAGACTGTGGTAAAAAAAAAACCTCCAAGACGCAAATAATATCAGCATATCCAGCATGTCTTAATCACAAAATTCCCGTACCAATTTCTGAATATTGTCGTGTTCGGAATAATAGTGGAATATTAGCGTGCATGTAAACACAGTCATGGACCCGAATTGGTTGTATCTAACAACAGCTTAGTCGAGACTCTTCCAGGAGGGTTTAGTTACGTCCAACGCTGACGTTCAGTGCCAGTGCAGTAGGTATCTTGCTATTTATGTAGCAAGGTGTGAAGTAAAGGTGAGGTTGGAAATGGGTCAAATTTTTATGCAGGAAACGTATCACAGACTTGCATTGATCATTTGCTTTTGTTATTAATCATGATCTTTTCCTAACCTTAAACCTACATAAGTGTTTTTTTTTCTTGTCCACTTGGGAGCAGCAGAAACAAGTTGTGAACACAACATTGACATATCACCACCATTTATGTCGATATGACGAACTTGTTAGCAAACAGTTGCTTATTTACACACCCAGCAGATACAGAGCAACATTATCTTTCTTTTGATTCATGATTATGTCCACCTGACCCGAATTTAAAGACAATATTCCCTCTCTTTTAGCTCTACCAACTGCTGAGAGAAATGTCTGGCTCTTTAGCTGCTAAATGCTCATTTATGTTCACTAGCTAGTTGCTCACTGCGCCTGTCTACCATTTGTTGCTGGACAGGTAGTGACAAACCACAAGATTTACATTCTACAACACGATACTTATCTACTGTTTTATGCAGATACTGTTGCCCTTCTTTAATTTCAGATACCCTCTGCTTTGCAGCTACTGTACAGCCTCTCTTCTCTCCATCCACTCTGCCTGTATGGGAGCATTTATGAGTCCTGTGACCACGGAGCACCCAGGGGGCATGTGCGACAGTCCCGGAGACATCCCGCACTGGCTCGAAAGGTTACTCGGGCTAGCACTCCATTGCAATTGGTCCCTCTCTGGCTCTGTCACTAGCATTATGACTTCATCACCCTCGAGAGGAGAGGAAGAGAGAGAAAGAAAAACAGTTTGCGCCCATCCGTCAATGTCCATCTCAAATTACAGCTCGACCAATCACCGGCGGGGATCAATAGGGAGCGGCTGGGCAGGTTGGGGGTGGGGTGTATGGCGGTGCGACAGAGGAATGAAGAGAGGGAGGGAGGGTCTGAGGGTGCCCACTGGAAAAATAACTGATCAATACAGAAGGATGGATTTTGTCATTTTGAAAAGGGCTGTCAGAGGGTCGTTCACTCCCACCTGCTCGGAGCTATATCCTCCAACTCAGACTGCGGATGACACATCGGTCCATCACGTCGCTCCGGCCCAATCCTTCTTCACCTCTGCCTCGCTCGCTACTATCACACTGTTACACCGTCACACCGCATAAATCAGAACTTTAGAGATAATGACACTCACATTGAGCAGGTATTATTTTCATTGGCCATCAATTTGCATAGATCAGTGGTACACCTTCAAAGGGCAATCTCAAACAAGGATCTGTCTCCGCACGGTTGTAATTGCAAAGCGATTTCATTATATCATTTCATCCTACGCCTCCTCCACATTCCAAGTCACCATGTGTGTTGAGCCTGACCCCTGCGCTCCTCCACGCATGAGGAGAGGAATATGCACTGCCAGTGCCAGTCTGATGAGCGCGCCGTGTGTACGCTGGGTGATTAACTCAATAAGAAACAAAGATCTCCTTTATTGGGACGCTCTCTGTTGTAATGGTTGTTTGATTGGAAGCCAGTGGCTGTATTGACAGGTGAAGAGGACTGATTAATGGGGGCTTAAGCCAGTAAGGATAACAGTCCTTCACGTGGCTTATTTAACTCTAAAAGAGTGACTGATGGTCCACTGCGGGGGTGTCATCTAAATCACTCCCCGCTGAAGCCTCTGAGCACAGTAATGGAGCCATTTATGCTCATCCCTTTAGGAAACATCGATTTGGAGGATTCTAATACAACCCTCTGCTTACTTTTGTTCTGCGCATGTGAATGCTACTACTAGCACTTGAAGCTAATTATAACTAGATAATTAGAACCATGAAAATGTTCGATATTCAATCTTAAGGTCAGGACAGTTTTTAATTCTAATAGCTTACATAATAGGGGATACATTTTCCCAAAGGCACCGAGAAACTCGATACTAAAAGAAATAACGCTTTCAACAAGAAGTAATTACTTTCTGGGTGGTAATTAATAACCTTAATGGTAACCCTGGGTCAAGAATGCATTGATGCTTTTAATTTATAATTTAAAAGTTATTTAAAGTGTTACAAAGTAAGCTCTTCCACTATAGAACCGTGTACCTTATAGCCAGCTGTGGGCAAGCTGTCTATTGCAATCCATTGTATACTGTCTTATGCTAATCATGTTGACCTAAGGTGCAGAGTTTTAAAGTAAGGCCAGAGCAGTGAAAGTGGTTTTGGTCAAAACAAAGCGTGCAGAGGAACTGAATGAATATAGAGTATCAGTATTATGTCTGTCATGAGGGTCAGAGGTGACTTGTTTGGGGCTTGGTTGAAGCTCTGGTTTCAATTCAGTGGATCAGAATAGCTCAAATTGACACCAAGACCCATCTGCCCACTGAATTAATACTCCACTCTCTTCCATTTGGCCGTTTTTTTCTTTATCAGCTCCATCCATTTCTTTATTCATTCAGTTGACTTTTGAAAGGGGAGAGGTGACATGTCCCGGGGCATGTATGTGTGTGTTTTGTTTTTTTTTTTGGGTTGTTTATTTATTTATTTTTTTTCAAATCCAGTGATTTCAAGTGTAACATTTGCAGACTGCAGGGTCACTGGCAGTTATATTTTCCCTCTCCCTCCTCTCTCTCTCTCTCTCTCTCTCTCTCTCTCTCTCTCCCTGTGAAATCGATCGTTTGTTTGTGAGGAGCTCAAACGGAGCGGGAGAAGGATTCAGAGCTCTGCTGGCAGCGCGAGCAGAGCAGAAATGCTGCTGGGGAAAGAGGTAGGCAAAAGTCAGAAAACCTCCCCACTCTCACCGTCAGTGCACATGACCTTGGGGCCAGAGAGAGCGAGCTAGCGAGCGGGCGGAGGAACCGCCCAGCATGCGTTGGTGCATACACAGAGGAATTTGGAAGGCAGAGTGGACTGCGGGTCCGCGAGCCCTAGCCCTCTGCTTAAGTGAGTGCAAATTAACTGAAATAAAACTTTTAAAGGTCAATATAAATGTGATTTGTTGCCTGCATACTAAAGCTTAATCACATTAGAACAAAGTTCCCCCGCTCTTTGAAAAGCCTGCTCTGTTATGTTAATCTTTTTGGCTGTTCAACATGAAGGCCAAGCAACAGGTGAGCAGCCTTTATGTGTGTCTGCGGCCCCGCAAATAGAGAGAGACTGTAGCGAAGCACAGACAGTAGTCGACAGCGGCTGACACTGGCTATCAAACAAACTGCACAGGGAAGATGTCTGGCAAGGAAGCAGCCTCTGGTGAGACACGCAGAGCGAGGGAAAAAGGGGGAGAATAGAGCGACGGCGAGAGAAGATGACAGAATGACACACGGGGTACAGAAATGTTTGTTTTTGCGAGCGCCTGCCTGTGTGTGCGCAGCGTACATGCGTGCCCTACTGTGTGCATGTGCTCCGTCTCTTTCTCTTGCTCTGTCATAGCCGCCTCAGTCGCCACTGAGGCTGCGGAGCCCCACGGGGGTCAGCCATGTAAGGAACATAAAAGGCCAATTTAATTTAGCACGTCCGCGGCTACAAAGTATTTTAATTTCGACAGCTGTGACTGAGGAGTTAATATTTGACTTGTCAGAAGTGGGGCCGGGGCCAGTGAATCATTGTAATTCTCATTAAGAGGCTCTCCCCCAGCAGCACCCTAATGCAGAATAATGAAAGTCAAGACGGAGTGAGCTTCTAATGCCAGTTGAGGCCTATCTTTTAATATTCCCCTCTTGATGGATTATGGAAGCGGGAAATTCATCTTGGATCATAGGGCCTAATTTAATAAGGGATCATTCCAGGAGTATTGCATTTTATAATAATGTCATTTAAAGTGTCGTCTTCCATTTTTACTGTCCCATATGTATGCTTATATAATGGTGCCGGAGGGATGTGTTTTTACAGTGCTTGGATGTCTTCTGTGTCCGCGCACCCCCTCCAGACCACACCACACTATCTCTCTGTGGTCTGCAGGCTCTCAACTCAGGTTTTCATTTCGGATTTTGGTCATAGAGCCAATTGAGTGAGCAGTTATGAGAAGTTCAGTCACTCCAGCATGTTGCTGTTTCCTCAAATTATTCCTAATAGTATTTAGGGAGAATCGCTGTGATATGAGTGTTGGGATTGTAAATATCACCCAAAGGATGTGTTATAAAGATACACTGCATTTGCTCCATCACGAGCTTCTAAAACCTCTGCGAGAGAGGCAGCGCTATATTTATCCAGCCCACTCACGAAAGAAAAATGGCTTTTAGGGAATAGAGTAAGCAAATGTGACTAATATGAAGAAGTGTTGACGTTAGCAGCAGCACAGAGATCACAATTATACATTGTAAAGGCTGGTATGAGAGGGAAAATGCTGGAGAGAGCTTCTGTGAATGCATTCATGTTTTTTATGTGTACGCAAGGCTCAAGAGGAAGACAATCGCAATATAATCTTTGTCATTTAGAATCGACAATTTTGCACATACAGCATGTTAAACAAGTCTCAAAGTTCCTATAAAAAAGACTGTAGTAATGCTTTTATTAGCAGTGGTGCAGGTCTATATAAACTGCGCTATGCAGGCCCAGAATATCATATTGCTTATGTTTTTCCATATAACCTCCCACCACATATGGAGCAATAATGTTGTTTATTAGTACCAGTATTAGTCAGGAGACAGATGTGGATCCGTCGAAGTCATGGACCGCGAACTGAGTCTTGCTCTCGTAAAATGATAGCTGGCTTAAAAAGAAAGCGTACTTGTTTGGCTTAGAGAGACAGAGGCCTTGGTTGCAAAAATCTGTTTATGCAATATTTTATATTACTGAAATACTTAGCTTTGTTTTCTCTTTACAGATGAAAACAATATATTCTGGTGCAAATTACCCTTGCAATGTTTACCCCTAAAATTACTCACTACTTGATGGAAAGACTACTTTCGAGATGATCTCATGTTACCATTCCAGTGTTTACAGAATAGCTTCATGAAAGCAAGACAAGAATGCTATCGCTCCATGATGTGGTAAATGTGTTGAAAAATATTTTCTCTGCAAAATACCTGTTTGTTATTTGTCTTGCTGTTGTTGCTTTAGAATTTCCTCAAGCCAAAATCGTCGCTCGCGACAACGAAAAAAGGGAAATAATGCGAAACGCAGCGGGGTGACATTTTGGGAAATGGGCTTGATTTCTTTCTGTCGCAGAATTAGATGAAAACATCCACACCTCGGTCCCGTCGTCTGTTGAATATGAAGCTAGCAGCCGGTTAGCTTAGCTTAGCACGGAGACAGGAAATGGGAGAAAACAGTTAGCCTGGCTATGTCCAAAGGTAACAAAAAACACCTACCAGCAACTCTAAATCTCACCAATGAACATTTTGTGCTTTGTTTGTTTAATCCATACAAAAAGTGTGAAAAAAATTAAAATGCGCCTTTTCGCTGGAGATTATGTACGTCGGACTGTTTCATTGCCAGCTGCAGTGAGTGCCCAGAGCCAAGAACTAGTCCAGCAAAAAAAATTTTTACACTCTGATTTTGGTACAGATGAACCCAATGATATGTAACTTGTTAATTAGTGAGCTATGGAGGTGCCTTCGGACACAACCAGGCAATCTGTTCCCCTGTTTCCAGTCTCTATTCTAAGCTAAGCTAACCAGTACTGCACAGACATGATTGTGGTCTCAATCTTCTCATTTAACTTTCCACCACAAAAAAATTGGGAGTATTTCCCAAAATGTCAAACTATTCCTTTATTCCTTTGCCGTTCCTCAAACAGCCCCTCCCACCTTCTATTGCATGTAAAACCAGTGCCTCAAAACTCAGCAGTCTCATCAACAGTTAAACATTCAAAGCTTCCGGACATGTATTTCTGTTTATTACAATGCTGGTGCAGTGGTTACAATCTACAACTACAATGTTAGGAAAGAAAACCAGACTCTGGACTTGTTTGACCTCCAGAAGTTGTTGCCATGAACCTTTGCAGATCTATGAGTCTCCATCACATCAGGTGCAGCATTCTGTGCATTAGGGAAGATTTGCCAGCATGGATTTAACTTAAACCAGCTCCTGTCCCCAGCAGCCTGTCGTAGGTGGTCCTGCCAGAGCACTTCCAGTGCACAGTGCGTTACATGTGACCCTTTAAAAGGGTCCCTGTCATCATTAAGATAAGAGGCAGTCTCTCAAACATGCTTTAGTTCGACAAAGTGCTTCCTCTTTGGCACACTCATGTCTTTGGCACCTCCATCTACCTTCTCCAACATACTCTTCTCTCTATCTATTCTGCTCATATCGCTGCCCTTGTCCTCGCAACTCTGCCCTCTCTTTCTGTGGGACTTTCTCTCTGTCCCTGCCCTCCTCTGCATTCCACGCTCTTTAGTCCACTGGAGCCCAAATTCAATGCCAGTCAGTCAGTCAAAGGATTTGGGTTCACTGCGGGTTGAGAGATGTACTTGTTTTCAATCCACTTGCTTCCTTCCTGTCTATAACACGACCAGTTATCTGCCACAGCAAGTGGCAGCTATTTTAGGATGCATGCGATATTCATTCTCTGTACGCTTGTCACTTCCTTGAATTTTCTCCCAATCGCGAAAGAAAAAGGGAGGAAAAGTTTTGCTGGCTGTCACATGCTGCAACCCACCGTTTTTGATGTTAAACTTTGAAAGATTCGCTCCTGTGGAAGCAAAACACTCTCCCATTCTCCCAGCATCTGCCTTGCGAGCTCTCGTCATCGATGAACCCGCCGAATAAACACCGTCTTGCATTAAATTGCGTGTAATACCAACAGCTACACTGACAAATTCTAACAGTCACTCTCTTTGTTTAGTTTATATCCATGAGAACAATATGAAGCGTCTGAAAAACACGAGTGTGAGAAACTCAAAGAGACAGAGACTGTCACACACTGAGAGGCAGCGATATCGCGGGAGGGAGGGAGGGAGGGAGCACGAGTGAGGGCCAAGTTGCGAGATCTATTTTTACATCCCATTTCAGAATGAGATAGTGTCCTTCTCTCACACCTCCCGCTGTGGAGGAAGCTAATGCAGGCCTATTTAATTAGACGTTGGCAGATTGTTGAGCCAACACTGTAATCCAATAGAATGTCGCACCGCCACGGGGTCCTGCTTCCTCCGATGCCTCCTTGGCCCCATAATGCGGCTCAGTCAGCTCTTCGCATTTTATCTGCCCTTCTCTCAGCTTGTGACATCAATTTACATTAGCCTGCACTGAAACAAGATGCATCCTTCCCACTGGTGACTCACCCGAGTACACACGCACACACACACACACACAGCCCACTCAACCCACTCTTCCCAGTTGAACTTGACATGGTCCCCCACCATTACACATTACCTTTTCGTGCTCATCTTATTAGCCTATAATAAGGCATGTGTACATGCGCGCGTGTGCAGTTCTCATATGTATTTATCTTCCAGCCCGGGGACAGCGACTTACATGCACTTGCCTGAGGAGTAAATTACCATAGCAATACAGCTGTCAATACTGCTGCATCAGTGAGGGGACACAAGTGGCAGGATCAATGAAAACATCTGAATAAGATGCCCGAGATGACAGATACTTTCCTGCTTTAAAATTCTATTACTTCTAAAGCACTTGACCTCTTGCTGCCATATTCTGCTGCCCCGAAGGCTTATTAATATACAGGATGGTACTTACGAAAGGTAAACTTTAATTTTCATGCCTAGTGCTTTAATGATGAATACATACATTAGGTGATTGCATAATGACACAAACCAGTGTAACAAAGATTGATAAAATACAAGAGTTGCTTGAGTGGAAATTAAATGATCTGTGTATACTGGAATGGAGGCGTTTTTTTTTTTTTTTTTAAGATTATTTTCCAGGCATTTTGGGCTTTAATTTATATAGTTGAGAAGCAGATGTTTTGCTTTTACTGAAGAGTGACAGTAGAGAGCTGACAGGAACAATACGCCAATCTTTTTTTTTTCTGTCTCTTTTGACAGTTTTCTTTTTGCTTCTCTCTCTTGATACAGTAAAAATGGGTTTTGGACGGCATAAACAATGTTTATGAGAAGAATAGTCAATAAGTTGTCTGATCTTTAAGAAATCCTTTGCCTATGTATCTCAGACTGGCTTGAACAGATGGGCACGACAGAAGTGTTCACATATTAAAGGAAAGAGTCCAGATCTTGAGGGTTGATTAACTTTGCCTGTTGACACATTTGCCAATAGTTCAGGGCAATTTCATATAATAAATATGACATTTTGTTAATGTTTACTCATTATTACGTCACGTTCTGACAAAATCACAATGCATTTCTCATAAAGTTATGATGTGTTTGTATGCAACAACCCAATGGAAAACTGTAAGTAAATTGCAACCAGTGTATCCATTACAGAGTTGTATGTTTTCTAACATCAGAAAGATGTATTGATTTTTATGCTGCGCGAACGTAGAGTCATGGCTATGTGAAAACAACTAACAGCTTTATGAGTGCAACACTCACAGTACACAGGTGATTGATGCTTCAGCTGAAAACCAGGGGCGATTTTCCATCACATCTAAACTTTGCCTTGACCACACACGTCTGTCACCAGTTTGGAGAGCATTCGAATGTGGTTGACAGATATATAAATGGTCATAAATGGTTCCCTGGACAGAATGTTGAAAAAGCCTTTAACCCCGGAATGAATGATCCTGGACCTCCCCGGATTTAGCCACATTAAAAAGACACTTGAGCATCCTGATACAAATATTGGGTGATTTGTCGGCATTTTTGTCATTTCATGACATTTTAAAATGACATTTTGTAAACTTCAGACAGCGTGAATACAATCAATATGAGATGAGTTAGGCCTGTGTTTCCAAGAGGCTTTTTGTAATTTAAGAGTCTGTGTACAAACATCTGATGATTGAAAAGCAAGTACTCGATTATACTCACACACAGATGATTGGATCTTACCAGCTTGTAAATACAGAGCGGCATGGGCCAAATGTTTAACATTTACTGTGTGCCCCTCATCACTCTCTCTCTCCCTCTCTCGCTCAGCATTTCATTTTGTTCCCTTTTGCGCCGAGACCACAATGAGCACATAAACGCGTACACGCAGAAATGCACACAAACTCACCCCCCAGTGCTTCCACAATACACCAAATGTCACCTTTTTTCAATGGAAACAATAAAATCCCCTCAGAGCTACTAGTGCCCACAGGTCTCAACACATACACCCTTGTTATGTCTTCATCCCTGGGCAGGGAGTTATACATTATGTTATCTCCCTAATCTGCAAACCAGCTGCAACTGGAAATGAATTAATAACAAATAAAATGCACCCAGTACATAAAAATGTGTAGATTGCCTCTGGGCACCTAAACAGGAAACAGAGAAACAATTAGACTTCTTGTTTTGTTCTGACCTCTGTTTTGTTTTGTTCTACTTAGCTGCTGAATAGAAGGAGCTGGAGATAGAGCCTGTTGTTTTTCTGTGTCTGTAATCACCGCGGCTAAGCCTCCCTGGTCATAGCAGGGGTCAAATCTGTGTGAACACCCACTTTTCATCCTACAGTGAAATTAAATACAGTGTTGGTGAATGCTGTAATTCTCAACTGACTGCAACCCACACCAAGTGCTGCGGTTAGCCACCCAGGCCTGTACGGTGCACGCATGCGATAACAGGCAGCGATATGGCGTCCTAATTGCTGGCCTGAGTGCTATTGGAGGGAGTTTTCAGCAGGTTTCTTTTTCACTTTCGCTCCATTTGATGTCTTTGAAGCTGGCCTTTTATCTGCTGTTGCTCCTGATGGCTGTTGTCTTTGGTGCGGTGCAGTGTGCGCCCTGCTCTTTGAGCACTCCTAACATGTAACAAAGGCGAGCCCTTAGAGAGAAAAGGAGAGCGAGGGAGCTCTCTCTCGCACACTTTCTCTCACATGGATTCATACATGCACAAGCATGGATGCAAACGGCATATACAGTCACATTTAGCCACAGCCATTCATGTGCACCAAAAA
The DNA here is from genome assembly GCF_017976325.1 of Chelmon rostratus. NCBI lineage: Eukaryota > Metazoa > Chordata > Actinopteri > Chaetodontiformes > Chaetodontidae > Chelmon > Chelmon rostratus. Next base: position 16,435,203 of record NC_055664.1, on the reverse strand, counting down.
AAAAAAAAAAAAAGCCTCCGCTGTCAGTAGAAACTGCTCTGTGTGGTTGTTTAACGTGCCCTGATTTGATAAAGGGCCAAGTGCGGGAAATGAGAGAGTAGTGTGTTTGTCTCAGGGGTTGTAGTGGGGTAAATATAGCAACAAGACAGCACCAGTTGATATGAAGGATTCCATGGTGTGGAGTGCTGTTGTGACTCACCAGGCTATGATGATGTGTGTGTGCGTGCGTGTGTGCATGTGTGTGTGTGTGTTTACTTACATGCACTTGGATTTATACATGTCCAGTGTTGTTCTCATTCATTTGATGAACTTGAATATAATTGGCCCACTCTTGACTCTTCCAGCATGGTGTACAATACTCAATTACAATAGAGAGAGAGTGTGTGTGTGTGTGTGTGTGTGTGTGTGTGTGTGTGTGTGTGTGTGTGTGTGTGTGTAGGTTGAGGAGGGAGGGAGAGACCAGGGGAAGGCATTGGAGCGAGCGAGAAGAAGAAGCAGCCAGAGACAGCCTGCATGGCTGGCTCCCGGCTGGCTGCGTGGGGGTGTGTGTGTCTTAAGAGTGTGTTGAGAGGAGAGCGAGAGCACTGGTCGTCTCCATGTCTAATCAGGAGAACACTTGTGTGTCCCCGTCTCATTGTCTCCTGGGCCCCTCAGGGCGGAGGCCCTCCACTCCACTGCTACACCTCAGGACATGCTGATATAGCCGCCGGTCCAGTCCACGGCGGCAGCCTCACGGGTCACACAGGAATCAAGACTTTGGATTGGAAAATGTTTAAAAATCTGTTCTTCAAAACTGCAAATATTTCTGTCTTTGCAGGAGATCAGTCCTACAGGAGATGCCAAATATTTCTGGAAATGGATTACCCCTTCCTAATATCATTGTGGTAGTTTTCATGAAACTATACAGGAATATCATTGTGGTGTACTCAATTAGGGGTAGTGACACTTTAGTCATTTATGGCATGTTTTAATCTCATATTACGATATGTCTTTCTTAACCTTTAAAATCACTTTTAAAAAAAAAAATCTCATTATTATTAACATTTTTTTATGCCTTGAAGCAAAATTAGATGCCTTAGGCCCAACTTTTCTGCGTGACATAGCTTATGTAGTAAATAATGTCTTAACGGTGTAATTAATGTGACTTAACCGCTCTGATGAACTCAAAAAAACTCGACAGTCTTCCACAACGGTGCAGGCGCAGGACAGGCGCGCCCCCGACCCCGGTGTTTCTGTTCCGTCGCAGGGTAGCTGTGCGCGCTCCCGGCTCAGCAGTTTCCCAGTTCCGTCTCCTCCATTACTGGCGAGGCTCAGAATCAATAATTCAATAGTTTTGGCGTCTAAATCCTGCCCCAAACGGCGAGATACACAAACACTCCAGACTCTATAGTGCAGACTCTGTGAGATCAGTATTAATTAATAGCTAAAGACATTGTGTTTTGTGTGGAAATATCGGAAGGGTAATGCGATCTGGATTCCTATAATTCCAGGCTCCCGTGTCAGGTGTTTATTAAATGTTCAATAAGAGGCGGTTAAGATGTCAGGAAGTGAATCAGGCAGATCTGCGAGTCGAGTGAGGCAGGCGTTAATAAATTATTTTTTACAGAGACATCGGCTTTGTTTTGCTGTGTGAGCCGCGTGTGTGTTTTGCAGATATTTTCATGCGTAATGGCAAACTTCAGGTCATGACACATACACCGGCTACATTTTCATTCAGTGGAGATGGGCAGGAGGCCAGATTCAAGGCGAAACACGGGGAATCACAGCTGGAATTACATCGAATAACATTAACCTATTTTACTTTATGGAAAAATGTTTATTTCTGACAATATCTAAAACGTTGCTAGTGAATAAAAACGAATTTAAACTAGGCATTTAGGCTGCAAACTGATACCATAAACAAACTGTGGCTATAATTAAATTAAAAATGTGTCTTTGTTTAATATAACCGTTAGGCCGTTTGGGTTAACTCCTTTAATTATAGCAAGCGGTTTCAAATCTAAGTGAGAAGCCTGTTGTCAAATAATAATATAACTGTGTGCATTTTCAAGCCCTTCAACCCTGCAAAACTTTATCTTTGAGCCACGGAGCGGCCCCTGTCTCTCTCTCCTTTATCTGCCAGTTTTTGTAGCTTGTACTGGAAATTACCAGTCCTCCTCTCCAAACGCTCCATAACCAAATTATGAATAATGCATCGGTTTGGCATGGGAGCAGCAACAGACACCCATGTTACTGCCTAAACGGGCCTGTCACAACTGTGACGTTATCAAAAGACCTATAGCTACAGGCATGAATTATTAAAAACCTGCTGCCCTCAAAGCTTTACCGCCAGCAATAATAATAATAATAATAATAATAATAATAATAATAATAATAATAATAATAATAAATTTAGCAGATAAAAGCCAATCAAGAATGTAAAAATAATGTCAACTCATTAAAGAAACTTTTGTTAATTTATTGTAGGAACGAAAAACATTTTGTTTAGGTGGATTCACGTTTCACATGTGATGGAAAAAGTAAAACAATGTCATGAATATTCTTTTTTCTTTTTTTTTTTTAGAAACCCGTGCCTCAGTTAAGTTCACTTTCACTGTTATAAAAACATCAAAATTACATACAGAAAGCACATGATCTGTTTAATACACGGAAATAAAGTAAAATACAAAATGAACGAATTCCCCACAAGGCATTCATAAAGCCACTAAATAATAAAAATAATGCATGTTTCTTGTGTATAAACATATTTTACACGTGCCCGTACCGGTTCGCCTACAGTCCTCGTGTCACCGTCGTTTGCTCGTTTGTTCTCTGTGTTAAAGATGGCATTTATGACATAACGCTCTCCTCTAAAGGGGGACAAATCACCACCTTACATGGACACTAGATCGGGTTATCCTGACAAAAAGTTCAGCATAGCCTACACATATATTATAATCTCACATCTGCGGCATGTCGCCTTTTACCAGAGGGGGGTCCGAACAGGGTCAAATGTGGCAAACATTCAAGTGAGAGCTGCCCTTCCTCAGAGAGGGGAGGAAAGAGGAGGAAGAGGGCAGAAGAGAGAGAGAGAGAGAGGACGGAGGAGAGGTGGCTCACATCACGTCATCCGTGAAGACAAACTCATGCAAACACTGCTTGGGCATTTTTGAATTTCCAACAAGAAACGGGGAGGGACAAACATTTCTAATACTGTCCTTTTTTTTGTTGTTGTTGTCAAAGAAATCCCGCTCTGTCCTTTTACAGAGAAAGTGTTTTTATAACGAGGCCAGCCTCTATATAGGTTCAAAATGAAAATTTAACAATAGTAATATAATATTAAAACAGAACAAAACAACTGCAGAATGGTTCGCCTTGTTTGACAAAGTATCGACCGTCCCAGCTGCATCATCGTCATCTTCCTCCTCTTCCTCCTCCTCGGGATGTCCCGCCGTCCTCCTCAGCCATGTGGCTGCACAGGAGGACCCTGCGGAGCCTCGCTATCCATCCCATCCGCCACTTTTTCTGGCGTCCAAAAATCACATCTGTGTAGGCTATCACGTCACAGTCTCTTTTTTTCATTGTTCTTTATCTCATAAATAGCCTATATTTTTATAGTTATACTCGTTGTCCTTCATTAAAAAAACAAAAAACAAAACATAAATATCGTCCTTGGATAATTTGTTTGTCCTCGGATTTTTTTCACTTTGTGTCTCTCCGTCGCGAGGACGTGGCGGATCGCGCGCACACGCCTCGCGCCATCCAGTCTACCTGGCGTCACAGTCCCAGCGCGGCCGCGTGCTTCTTGGCCTTCAGCCTCAAGTCGGCGATGCTGGAGTTCTTGCTGGTGTTCTTGGCGGCGGCGGCGGCGGCCACGACCGAGGCGGCGGACGCGGACTCGGCCGCGAGCGTCGCCAGGGGCAGCCCGAACGGCGGCGCGGGGAACATCATGTAGGGCGCGTGCGCCGCCAGGTGAGAGTGCAGGTGGTGCTGCGCGTGGGCCACGGCGCTATCCAGCTGTAGTTGCGCCTGCACCTGAAAGGAGAAGGGCGGCACGTTGCAATGACTATCCTACGGGACGGGACGCACGGATGGGGAGAGAAGGGGGAGAACATGCGTTAACTTTCAGCGGGTTGTCTGAAGGCTCATTTCACTAGTGTGACTGCTGCAGGTGTGGTTCAACTGTTTACTGTGTGTTCCTGTGAGGAAGCAGGATGGCCGCTCAAAGAGGTCACCGTTCAGCGGGACTTCAGGGTTCACTGACCCAAGTGTCATTGAGCAATATCACTGGATGTCATCTCCTTCTAGGGATATTGTTGGCTGCTGCAACCCTTGTGAATCTTTTTTTTATTAGGACATCAGTATGAAATCTAATCTCTGTTCAACCTTTCATGGCCTTTGGGAATCTCGGGTCTTGGTGCCTGCAACATAATAAACCCAAGTCCAGGCCAGTGGGGCTCATAGTGAGGGCTGGACTTCACTCAGATGAAATGCAGAATGACTTATCTACATGATTTTATTATTCTGACCAGACTCTTCTGTCCCCTTCATACAGGTGCACAGTTCAGTGTGTCAAAAATAAACCGATCCCTCAACGGAAAATAAGAAAATCCTGTTGTTGGTGACCTATCCTGCACCCTGCAGCACTTGGCCTTACTAATGTGTTTGCGTGCTCCAGTAAAATAAGCATATAAACGATCCATAAAACAATAGAGGGATTTTTTTTCAGTTGGGGTGTCCAGGCTACGCTGTGTTGGCACAGTGTTTTTGTCAGTGTGGTAATAAGAGTTTAGTTACCCCCTACATTGGAACTGGAGTCTCTGCATAGCACTTGGGCAGAGCCTGTGCCAAGACAGCAGTCCGGGGATTGGTCTGGTTTAAGACGCTTCAAAGTGACTTGCCTGTTGGAATGGCATCCGTAAAGCCCCCACGTTGACATATGGCGCTACACGACAAGCTTCAAACTGATTCGCTGCTCCAATCAGGACTCCTGCGAAAGCACAGATGATAGCCTAATTGTGAGAGGAGCATTCAAAACCACAAAGAGCAAACTGCAGGACTGAACAACGAGCAGCAAGCTGACTGCCGGGGTAAACTTTAATAACGTCCAGGAGAGACAGTCACGCACCAAATGGCAACCGTGCGCAAAGATGAAGGATGCTGCATGCATTTGCGCGTGTAGTCGCAACTGGAGTTTGGTGTTTCTGGGAGCATGCAGGAGAAGAAGCGTACCTTTATGTAGCTGGTTCTCCTGCTTTCTGCATTTGGCTCTTCTATTCTGGAACCAAACCTGCAGGGACAGAAATTAATTAGAGACCTACTGATTGGCAGCTGCTTGTGAGACCATGTGTAATTCCTCTCAAAGTGACAACAACCGCAGAAAAACAATATCCCCGAGGAGCACTGAAATATTAATGACACTGCTTAACCCCCGGATCTGAATTATTACATTTAGTGTGCAGCGAGGGAGAGCGGGGGGGTTGGAACAGGGAGGAGAGAGATAGCGGAGCAAATAGCAAATCCACGAAAAGGGGAGCATGAAGACCTTATTAGGAGAAGTGAAACACCCTTGTTGGAAACGTGCAGGACGATTGGACTATAATAAATAACCTTGTCAGCGTTGGTTTCATCTTTCCATAGATTAGTGTCCCCGAAGAGTTGAATGGGACTCTCAGATATCGAATAGCAGCAGCGCTATTACGGTTTTGGACATCAGAGCAAGGCGATCTGAGAACATCTCCCTCTTTCCCTTTCCATCTCCCTCTCATTAAATGACCGCTGAAATTAATTACCCTTATCTGCACAAAATCCATGTCAGAGAAACGCTTAAATGCCTCGCAGTTTCGTCTAATCACCGCCATAACGCGCACTTACACACACACACACACACACACACACACACACACACACACACACACAGAAAACCCGCTTCAAAGACAGCTCACTTCTCTTTTCCCTCTGTTGAAATCGACAAGCGTCAATTTCAGAAGAACGCCTTGAAACACAGATTAAACGATTAATCTGCTTTGAATCTCGCAGACAAAGCTCGGGCTAAATTAGCCCACAATGCAACATGTCAATCTGGACTGTGCCTTACATTAGGTCCATACACACAGAGCGAGAGCGCGATTGAAATATCTTATTGATTTGGCTGTCAGCTGGCTTCATTTATTGACCACAGTATTTGTCAATCGGAAGTCCTTTTGTGCACGATTCGGGTCTAATTTATCGCGATGATAAAAAAGATAATGCGCTGCTTTTATTGATTGAGGCAGAATATTTTTTGAGGGGGGGTGAAAATAAATGTGTGGTCTCTGCATGCAACTGGTAAAGATATAATGCTCGAACAGGGAGAGGGAGAGAGAGGGAGCTGCTCTTGATTTGGATAGAAAATAATACATAATTTATGCAAATCCCCGAGCTGTGCTCCTTGTTCGGGACACAATACGCCTTATTGGTGAGATTCCAGTCCAGGCTGGGAGAGCCCCGCAAAAAGCTGCCTTTAACTTTTTTTTTTTTTTTTTTTTTTTTTTTTTTCTAGGGGGGTTGGGGGTGAGTTTGGGATCTTTTGGACCCGGTTTATGATTTCTTTTTTTCCCCCCACAACGATTCAATATGGAGACAAATGCTCAGTCCTCCCCTGAGCCGGGGCACACTGGATGAAAGAGACTGGAATAAAATTGATAAATCAGATGAGAGGAGTTGTCTATATGTTCGTCGTCCCCCTACTCCCGTTACACAAGACATGTCTGAGAGACCCCCACCACCCTCCCACCCCCAGACTGGCTGAAGCCTTACAGGGTTTCTGCGCAGATGGTCTGTCCCCGTGAAAAACGACAGCACCTCCGACAAACAGGGCCTCGGTAACATACACCCAGGAACTGAAGGCAAATATTTGCAGGCTTATTTGTTTCGGTGGATTCGGACAATAAAGATTAAATCCACTCTCGTGACACTAGTGGGGCATAATTTAGATAATTGACACAAATTAAATAATCGAAACATGCTGAGATAAAATGACAGGGGGGATAAAATAACGTTTTAATGGCGAGAAAAACCTTGTTCAACTTATTAAAACTTCCAAACGCCCATGGGGCTCCTCTGAGAGCCGTTTCACTATTTCAGGCCTGCTGGAGTCGAGCAAGTGTTTGTCTGCGCACATTTCTGTTCTACACGGAAAAAAGCTCTTTAAAAACAAAGTGCTATCATCTTCAGACGGTGTTTATGCGTGATATCAAGCTTATCATAACAAAAATCAGTGACTGTTTTATTAAAATCCCTGCACGAAAAAGAGAACAGAAAAATGGGAGTCTGTACATTTCTTATCATTCTTACTCTATTATTATTATTATTATTATTATTATTGTTATTATTATTTAAATTTAAGCACGTGGCTCACTCTGTCATGCATTGCTTTTGACACACATACACTCATGTAGACATACTCACACTGTCATGGTTATGATAATGTTGTTAATGATAATGACAAGAAATATTATTTTTTGATATTTTTTCAGTTTGTTGATAATATCTATTTTAGATTAAGGGCACTCTACCTCAATGTTGTTGTTGTTATTATTATTATTATTGTTATTTTTATTCCTTTTTTATAATTTTTTTTTTTTTTTTTTAAAGAGTGAAACGTCTGTCCCCACCTGCACTCGGGCCTCCGACAGTCCCAGCCGCTGGCTTAGCTCCTCCCGCATGAAGGCGTCCGGGTAGTGGGTCTCGTCGAACAGCCGCTCCAGCTCGTTGAGCTGCTCTAACGTGAAGTTAGTCCGACTTCTCCTCTGTTTGATTTTAGTCTGTGCCTCGTCCTCTATAGGCTTCGAGTCCTCTTTCCTTTCTTTCACGTCCGTGTTGCCTGTGTGGCAGACGAGAGGAGACATGAAACACCACGGAGCTGTCCTGTGACCTCCAATCCATCGCCTTCATCCGCACATATTTATCACGTGTTACAATGTGTTTTTACTCTTAGAAATAAGGTTTATTCTGATGGAAATCGCGCAACTGATGCAGCTCAATACATATATCCATACAGTAAGAATGAACCAAACTAATGGGTGTGTAAACTCTAGATTAAAGGGTACAAGAACTGGAAGGTGTCCATCACTATAGGCGCTAAAAACTCCACAAAAAAAGAGCGAGGAATTATTATCGACCCACAGCAAGCTGAAATAAAACCCACATGATAAGAAAGAAAGGAAGAAAGACTTGCCCTCCCAGCCCTCAAAGAGCACACAGCCATCAGACCTCGGATGTTTTGTAGAGCTACATAAAGCTCTTTAATTATTAACCGCTTATAAATATGCAACGCTGTGCCCACTGTTGGATGTCTGATACATGCTTGTCGCAGTTCCGCTTTTAACCACGCTGCCCATGACGAGCAGATGTCATTGTAATGAGCCACCCAGCTCTGAGATATCTTGTCCTGTTGTGTTGTCACATTTTTTTTTTTTTTTTGTCCAGGTGTCACGCGCACGGCGACCAGGCTGCACAGGTCAGCTGAGCATCACTTTTCTTAAAACGTGCACAATAGATTACTTTAATGCAACTGGAATTGGCCTGATTGAAAGCATTAAACTCAAAAGCCATTTGTGTTATTTAATTAAACATTTGTAGTTTAAAATGTGATTTTTTTTTGCCTGAAATCCCCGATTTCTTGCATTTGATATTATTTTCCATTGTGCGTTTATATATATTTTTATACTGTAATTACTGAGGACAAAAACATTTCTCCCACCTCTGTCTATTTCATATTTGTGATATGACATCATCAGATTTGTATTCGAGCCATCCACTGTTGCACCTGGTGTGCTGTCACACCACACTTGATTTCCACCTCTCATGATGATCTGTGCGTCAGGTGTTTGCTACGCCTTCTTTTCGTTGAGACATTTCCATTATATCTGTAGGAAAGATTCCCCAGACGACTGAAAATCAATGACGCTTATTTAATGAATATAAGTCAGCCACAGCTACATGGTTACAAGGCTTCTAAACAGTCTGAAGTAGCAATTAAGAACCACAACGCACCAATAATACTTGTATAAACTTGTGATATAAAGACATTTGGCTCAAGTCTCATCATATTATAGAAGAATGCTTCTTAGTTTGCCACAGGAGGCCTTGTTGTTTATCATAATTCCTGGTTAGGCCTTTTCCGATGCTCTAGATCTACGAATTGAAACTTTTTAACTGTGCCACGGTGAGACATTATAAACCGCAAGCGTCTTATGAAGATGGAAATTGTTACGCGCAGCGATGCCCGGCTCAAAGCCCATACTGAGGGCGATTTTGACGGTGCATAACAACTAACAAGAGCGAAAAATAAAGGAGACTTTCAAGGAGCTCCTGTTAATTATTTCCGCTTTTGCAGCGCTCGGTCGTCCTGCAACTTAGGCCTACAACGACACTGTCACTGTTCGGCTGCTAAAAGCTGCAGGATCCGCTTGGATCGGAGAGCAAACAAGATGTTTTAACTCTGTTTTGCAAATAAAAGCGTGGCTGTGATGTTCGATCCGCCTTACTCCTCTACAAGTCTGTAAGTCCTCCAGACCCCCTTCTGCTGATAAAGACTGTGTACACCATGCACTCCTACCGTCAATGAGTTTTGGGCTCCCGGCGTCCCTGATTCTTTCCGGGCCGAGCATGTCCGTTTCCCTGCCCGGCGAGAGCGCAACGTTCCGGGTGACGGCTGCCGCCTCCTCTCGGCTCCCCGGCTCTCCGGATAAAGACTCCCTGCTCCCTGCTCGCGTCGAGCCGGTCTCCAACACCTCCCTGTAGGTTATCACTTCCTTCTTCTCCTTCACTTTCTGATCGAAAGACTTAGACACGAAAGCGGTGAGCTCTTCCATCCCTGCCTTCTCCCCTCTTTAAAAAAAAAAAAAAAAAAAAATCACACACACACACCACACCACACACACACATACACACACGCACGCACGCACCACACTCACTCACACACTCTCTCCCCTTTGCTCCGCGACAGCTTAAGACATCAATGATGTGGCTCGTTTTAAAGTCGACCCCCTTGAAAATGATACGAGATGATGCTGCCAACTCTGGAAGAAGGTAAAAAATGTAGAAAGAATATATCTTCTCAGCCAATTCCTCCTCCTTTGGTAGCGGAGTTGGGAACCTGCTGGTGATCCTCTATTGAAGTCACAGTATTTATACTTTGCGGCGCCTTGCCCCCTTGATCCGTGCAAATTACCTCCCCTCAGGATGCCGGGATGAGCCCCCCTTCCCCTTCACTGATATGGGAGAGAGAGAGAGAGAGAGAAGAGGAGGAAAAAAAAAACATTAAGCAGCACCGTCGCTATTGGCCATTAATCCGAGATTGACAAGAAGGACTAATTAATTTAATTAAGCGCTCATTCGCTGCTATTGTCCTGAGTTAGTTTTTTAAACACCCGGGAGATGGTCATGGATCTCTCTCTCTCTCTCTCTCTCTCTCTCTCTCTCTCTCTCTCTCTCTCTCTCTCTCTCTCTGCAGGGGCGTGGCTTAAAAAAAAACTGAAAATGACAAGAGGGAGAGAGAGGGAAGCGCATGGACGAGGAGTCCTTCCTCAGTATATCTCTGTGATCTGAGGGGGAAAATAAGTCACAACGATGACACGGAAAGTAAAGAGATAAAAAAAAAAGAAAAAGAAAAAGCGGACCAGCTGGGAATGCCGAGAGGAGCAGCGACGACTCACACAAGGAGCTTCAGAGGAAGCTCAAGTGAACATATTTGGCTTTAACCCCAGTTGCACACAGTTGGCTTTAGGCCTGCTCCATTTATCCAGAACTTTTCGGCGTGTTTCTATGCGTCCGCGTTGTCACTTTTGATTTAACACGGAATTTTACCGCAAAATAAAATAAAAGAATAAGTAAATAAAGATTTAAAAAAAGGTAAGGTGTTCCTAGGAGAGGCCTAATTTGTTATTCTAAAAAAAAAATAATAACAATAATAGTGCTATTAATAACAACTATTATTATTACAATTAATAATAACAGTTATTATCATTGGTGTTATTATTAATGTTATCACACGTGCATGACAGCAGGCTGCTGAATTGTGTGAAATAAGTCTGACGTCAAAGTTTGGGGACCCTGCGAAACAAATCATTGAATGTTTGCACGCGACGCAGTGTCGCTTTACGTTTCTAATCGGCAATTATGTATTTTAAATTGTCATCATTAGTGAGAGGATATCGTTTAATATTAATTCTCAGCGGACTTTTTCAGCCATTAGGATGTTAAAGCAGCTAAACGTTTAATTATAATGCCTCTTGCGAAGCGTTGCCATTGGGCTCACTAATTAACGTTTTCAACTCTCTGCACCCCACCCTCGCCGAAATGATTGCCTATATTTGCGAAAATAAATAAACAATGGTTCACTTGCGGTGACGGTAAGGGAGTGCTGCGCAGTGAGAGCAATTAAGTGAGAAGAGGAGGCAACATATAGCCAGACAAGAAAACAGGATTCAGCGGGATTTTGAACGCCGGGATGTATTTGATGCAAAATTAAGCGTGCTTACTGATAATCTATATAAGGCCCAATTTCCACGCAAGGACTCTAACAATTCCCCTAATTAAATATTAACCATGTTTCAGCTTGAACCTTAGGCATTAATTACTAGTATTTCTGCTGCTTCTCAAAGCAGGATGTGCTCCTAAACGCAGTGATAAGCAGCCTCTTGTGTCTGTTTGCAGTGAAAACCCCATTAACTCATTCAACTTGATTCATTCACTCCTTCACGTTGTCAGATAAGCAGTCGTCGTTTCACCATCAGTCCCGTTATATGTGTTTGAATTTTGCGTTAATTATTCTGCTTTGGTGAAAATTGTTTGGATGCTCTGCCTGCCCCTGCAGCTCGCTATGTGTGTGTGTGTGTGTGTGTGTGTGTGTGTGTGTGTTGCTGTAAAACCTGATTTTGTCTGAGAGGATGATCTCATGCAAATGATCACAGAGAGCCACAACTCACACATGCATTTGCCTATGTTATGATTTTTTTTGGGTATGTAGCTACCATCAGATCAAAACAAAAAATGGCGTTATAGCCCTATTCATTTTTATTTGCAATTGACTGGAGATTGAGATTTAAAAAATGGGAGAGGTATACAATATAACTCTTAAAAATAATAAGTGAAGAAATGTTGCTGCTCCGTTAATTGACCTATGGATAAGTGTCTCAGTGTTGGTGTCAAAAGTGGCCACATTGGAATAAGCATCATCCAAAAAAATGTTCAGTGTTGTCAAGCCTTTTTTCTCCCTCAAAAAGTCTACATCAGTCATGCAATGATGGAAGTCACATGCAGGCTCACTGAATCAAGATGTGCCCTTAAACCTCTAAATATAATCAAGCTATTTGTTGTTGTATCTTAGTATTTGTTTTAAACTGTTTTAAATTATAGGTCTACCTAATGTGGGAAAAAAACAAAACGAAAAAATGCTACAGTATTTAGGCGTTATTTGAGACTGAAGATGCCATTTAGGGCAAATCATGAATCATCATGATGATAGATGAGAGCACAGAGCGGTCGATTGCTCTGTGTTCGACTGTGCTGTCTGGAGTCGAGCGATGTGTTCCAGTTTGACGAGTAAAGTCTCCTCAGTAGTGCATGGCTGAGTTGTGGAGCTTCACAACGATTTAAAGGCGAGGAGCGGGCTTTTCATTTCAAGGTAACGTCTCGTTTTGTTTCGTTTTGTTTTTTGCTGCACGTTCTCTGTCGTGTACCGTTCACTGACTGCGGTGTGTGACATGTTTACTGTAAGCCTTCAGTCAAAACAAGAACAACAGTCCAACGTTGGTGGAGTTAGCACAGTTAGCCTGCTAGCTAGCCTCCACAGAAAGCAGATTTTTTATTTAATCTATCCCCTTAATATTCACGGCATGTGTGACAGTGTTGTTGCCAAAGCTGTGATGGTGATTTAAATCACATAACTGTTTTTTCTGTCCATGTGGTTGACAAGCTAAGTTACCATTGAATTCGCTAGCTAAAGAGCTAGGTCCCTTACTAGACCTTTGTGGTCAAAGAAGCTACATTGTTAAAACATTTAGTGTAAAAGATTTGGGGTGAAACGTACTTTGGGCTCTGTTAAGCTGTGTAGCATGTTCATGTCTATACTCTAAATTTAGTTGTGTCTCAAGTTGTTGCTAAAAGTCGTCAGAGTAAGCTCATCAGTAACCCTGCTCTTGTGTGTGTTATGCCAGCTGACAGCCAGCCAGCATGGGTCGGCGCTCGTCTGATAGTGAGGATGACAGTCGGAGCAGGAAGAAGAGAAAACAGCGTCGCCGTTCATCCTCCTCTTCCTCGTCTTCGTCTTCATCCTCCGGAAGTAGGGTGACCAGCAGCCGGAGTCGGAGGTCCAGTCGCCGGAGCCGTTCTCGCTCCAAAGACAGGGACAGAGAGAGGAGGTAAGGGTGTACAACAAGCTTTTCTTTTCTAAGCAGAGGTAGCAGGGATGATCACTGAGTGGGTGACTGTCCTGCTGAAGTGTCCTTGATCAAGACAGACTGTTTTTCATCTCCAGAGGCTCTGCTCTGATGCTGCATTTTCAAGAAACTTGGAATTCGCTTTTCCTCCAATGTTTTATTAAGTGTAAAATAAGTAATAAGAGAAGATGAACCATCTGTGTTCGCAAAAGTTGATCAAAGATTGAAAATGTTGTTTGTACACGTCTTGTCTTCTTGTGTTGGTTTATTGTGTTGGCTTGCTTTCTTTTTACATCTCATTGGAGGCTAAAATCAATGGTTCCTGTATTAAGACTAAACGTCTGACTTTGCAGCCACAGTCAGTTTAACAGTTGTTCATCTTCAGGACTCTGACATATTTTTATTGAAGTGACAATGCAGCCGTAGTTTAGTTCTCACCATTATACTTGCAGACATCAATGCATTGTCAGTGTAGGTCTACTGCCAGTATTTTTCTGTTATGCCATTTAGACAGCACACATTTTGATTTGTCAGAGCAGGAAAGGCGCACATGTTGCTGATGTCCCAGTAAGCCATGACAGTGTGACAGTGAGCCAGCAAGTGCAACACCAGGATCTTGATACTGAAACAGCAAAATGAAATTCAGCCATCATTTTTTTGGTATTATTATTATTAACACCTGAGCTTTATTGTACTGTGACATGTCAAACTGTCTTCTGAGAAAAAGGCCTATTGTGGCATTTATGTGACTGTTTTTAGATGAGAAAATAATGGGTGTTGACTTGCTGTGGCTTCAGAAACATATTTATGCAGGGTAAACCCATGTGGGTAAGGGAACAGATGCTTTTACTGACAAATAACTGAAATGCTCATTAGTTTGAATTTGATATCATTCTGTGTTTCATCAACATGCAGTAACTTAATTAAAAAGCCTAAGATCACAGAAAGTGCTCCATTCTGATTTTCTAAAATACACTTGTTTATATTTCATGGTTTCAGTTGTCACCATAGCCCAAGTAAGACTACTGTCCGCTATTGTTAGTTTTCGTCCTCACTCAGGATAATTGAAGACCCCTTTCAGGATGGAATATTTAGTCTCAGTATTGATTCACATGAAACAGTGGACAGTGAAGGACTCCAGTAGTGTTGAGAATGAATTCCAGACGAGGATTCTGTTAAGAGAATCCAGATATGAATTTCAATCAATTGATAATTTTGTGTCTACTCTCAGAAAATAAATGAAATATGAAGGCTTGTCTTCGCAGGGACATGAAAGGTTACAACCTTATACCAGTTTTCTAAGCTTCTCCTCATGTTTGCAAAATACCACACTTTGTTACTGAGCAGTGTCAGAGGAATGGGGAGATTCATCAGACATCATTACAGGTGGCTAGTGGCTGGACCTGGCCTCCTCCATCCACCCTCCATCCATCCACAGCTGCCACTGGCTGTGGTTATGGCTGTCTGTTCAGACAAGGCCAGTTGATAGTAATTATTTATGAGTCTTGGTCAAGGTCCATTACTGCTGATTGGAAGTCATTGCCTGTCTGCATGGGGTGGGGCTGGGTGGGCAGTGTAAACCCTAGGACCACAGTCCCTCATCTATTAGCCATGTGTTTTGATCAATTAACTAAGACCTTGTTTGTGTATACGTTTGTATATGTGAAACTAGGTCCTTAAATAGGTTCCTATGAAAGAGGACACACATTCTGTGGCATTTTTAGCCTGCATACATACAAACGTTTTAAAGAGACCTCACTTGTGGTAAAACAGAGGAGTGCTTATGCCCTTGGCTGGTGACATCATGACTACATGGTAAACATGCTTGCGTAAAGTAATTGTGTCTGTGACTATGTGTGTGAGATACAAAGAGGGAGCAAGATAGGAAAAAAGTGTATGTGTTAACAGGAGGGATGAAATCCAACTTTGTCAGGTGTTTGGTGTATTCATGTGAAAGGCTTCTGTGTCTACCAGCACTTCCCACGTGTTTGAGCCATTATGTTTTTATTATGTTTACGTTTCGACAAGGCTTCTGAGAAGGCGTGTGAGCGAACGCAACCTTCCAAAAAAACCTCAGCTCTCTCCTGTGTGTTTCTTCTTGGTAATGTGTGAAGTGGTTGTACGAGGTCTGTGGAACTTATTTCATAAGGCCCCGCTCATGGGATCCAGCCTTTGGAATACTAATGGATCTTTTTCCTGCGCTACTGTAAGTGGTACAAATCTGGTTTGATAGTTCAGCCTCTGTGTTATTTGTATTGCTTTCCTTTTTCTCTTCTCCTCTATCTTGCAGAGCTCCCATAGGACCGTGTATGTTTTTTTTGTGCGTGTGTGCTAAAAAGATTTGGATATTTTGGGCTTTGGTGAAACAAAAGAGGAGATTTTAAATAATGAATATTGCTCAAACTGTTTGCGCAGTAGAAGAGGGGAGGGTTCTGCATTTACATTCACCCCCATAAATGCCTCCTGCTACATGATGATCAATAGGAACGCTGTGTGAGTGGTGTTTGGAAAATAGACGCTACACACACTGCTGTAGCCACATTAAAGAGTAGCGGAGCACCAAAGGGCCCCTGTGGAGGAACTGTAGGGCAGCCTGCATGGCTCTGCTGCTCTCGGCCGTATATCAGCATGCTCACGAATGCAAAGTAGCCGTCAGCGCTGCTGATAATAGGTGAGGTTGTCTGGGACATTTGGGCATATTTGCTCTTAAAATGAACAGCAAAACAAATTAGGAATATAGCATTCACTTATGCAAGAATTTCAGATGAGGGTGTGAATGAACACAGAGGATAATAGAAAATTCTGCTTGTCATGGCAGGGTGGAGCATGAAGTCGGGGAGCTGGTATGAGAAGTGTTTGTTTTATTGATAGTAAACTAAAGAGACACTAAACAATGAAGCTGAATGACCATGGTTAAATTTGAATCACTAATAATTAATGTAGCGCTCCATTTTTTCCAGGAACCACACTGGGCATTCAGGTCAAATTCACATGTTGTGCTGTTGCTGATTTGCCAAAAACACAATGATTAATTGTAGAAACCAGAACCCTGCTGTCTGATTGAAGCTTTGTTTTAAGGATCCTGACAATAATAGAACTGAATTAGTACATTTTTGGTCTGTGTGCTGCAGGAGAAGACGACGCTCCAGCAGCACTTCGTCCCACAGTTCACCTCGCAAGAGGAGGAGTCGCAGTGCGGAGAGAGACAAAGGGAGGAGCCACCGCTCGCACAGGTCACGCAGCCGAGAGAGGAGGTAACACCACACACACACACACACATTCACAGCTCAATGTTTATTCTGCACAGTCTAACTTTTTATTCAGTCTTGGATTGTGTAGCCACCAACAATTAATGTTCACACAAAAACTCAAACTCTTTTGAATATAAACATTTCCATTGGAATTTTTTGATGCTTGGCTGTTTGGTTTGTGAATATTTCATACTTCATATTGCTGCTAGGTCTTACAATAATAATATCACTTTCAGTTTTTTAACAGTATGTTTCATTCCTACTGAAGACAAAGTATTTAATATGTGAAGAGGAGGAGTGATGAGCGAAGGCTAGATAATTTAGCAGGACAAAAAAAGTGTGACTTGAAACGGTTTTTGGGTCTTTGTATTACAAATCAGTATGTGGAATGCCTTCGCAGACTTTTCGTATTAAAAAAACAAAAAGACTTTTGAAAGTTTACTTCAATGTCAACAAACACATCATTTCTTATTTATTTCTCATGTCATCAGATGGAGGCACGTGCAATCTTGCGTCTGGATTAGTATGTTGTTTGTACTCATGTCAGTTTACCCTGACTATCTGTCTTACTGTGCAAGTGTTAATGAAACAGAGACAGGTCATAGGCAACACCAGTCCAATCCCTCCCAAATCTCTGCTGGAGGCATATCTCCTTCACTCATTAATGCAATTAAAACATCATTACCCATACATACTTTGTTGAATTATGATTACTATTTGTGTGGCTTTTTTTTTTTTTTTTTTTTACAAGGGACTAACTTATTCATGCAAGACTAATGTGTACACACCTGCATCACACTTCTCTGTCTCTCTCTCTCTCTCTCTCTCTCTCTCTCTCTCTCTCTCTCTCTCTCTCTCTCTCTCTCTCTCTCTCTCTCTCTCTCTCTCTCTCTCTCTCTCTCTCTCTCTCTCTCTCTCTCTCTCTCTCTCTCTCTCTCTCTCTCTCTCTCTCTCTCTCTCTCTCTCACACACACACACACACACACACACACACACACGGCCATAGTCAGCCGTGTATCCCTTTCAGAAACATAATGGCAAAGTCTCTGTGTGTGGTGGTCCATGTCATTAGCATAGCTAATCTGGTGTTAATGAACCAGTAAACTGTGCAGTTTTTAAATCCCTCACACACACACATTCACACACACATAAAAACATGCACAGATGCACAATTGAAGAAAAGGTTGTCATAATATATGCGCGAGCAAGGCCCTTTGTTTACTTGTGTATGGCTGCGGGGGAGAGCAGAGATCATTTTAATCACAAAGGAAAAAGTGTTTTAATATCTCCATTACAGAGTTGTCAGGATGAACGGATGGTGCAACAGAGATGTTTTGACATAACAGTGGTTGATGGAGCCATAAAAGGACACCACACCTCAGCTCTCCAACCTAATGGTCACAGAGCATTTTGCGGCTTCTGAACAAGCAGCACGTTTCCCTGTTGCACTGTGAACTGAAACCATTTATGGAGAGAATTTTGGCCAAACCGTTTTCACAGATTCTCCCCCTACTCTCTGTGGTATAGTGGCAGTCACTCACAGCCACACTGGTGATTAAAGCATCAGTCGAAAATGGCATTACTAGTATGGTGTGAGATGAAGGGTGGAGGGGATTTGGGAGATTTAGAACTACAGTCGATGACATTGGTGTTTACAAATGCTGTACTGTGATTAGGAGGGTTGCGTTGTGTAATCGGCTTAGCGGTGAGCGAGGAGCAGGTGGGTTGGGCTGGTGTCGGTGGGAGTGCGTGGTGGGGTGCTACGAGGGGAAGGCGGTGTTGGAGGTGGGGATGTGCAAAATGATGGCATTGATGATAAATTTATGTGTTTATGTGATGGCAGCTGCAGTTTGTGTCTGCAAAACTTTGTCGTTGGCTGCCACATGTGAGCTCCTGTTTGAGCATTCCAACAAACCAGTGGGCATTTCACATGTGTCGTCTCATGAACGGGACTAGAGCTGAAATGATTCGTTGATTAATTGATTTGTCCATTGACAGAAAAATAATGAGAAGCAATTTTCATAATTGGCTAATTGTTTCAGACATTTTTCAAGCACAAATGATGGAAAGAATCCAGTTCCATCCTCTCAAATGTGAGGATTTGCTGCTTTTCTTGGTCTTGTTTGAGAGTAAACTCAGTCTGTTAGGGTTTTAGACTATTGTATGGAGGAATGAGCAATTTGAAGAAGTCACTTTGCACTCTGGAGACTGAAATAGGAATATTTCATTATTTCTGACAATTTATAGACCAAATGATTAATCAATTAATCAACAAAAGAATCTGGAGACGAATTGATACTAAAATAATTGTTAATTGATGCCCTTAATGGGACTAGTTAAGACATATAATGTGAATGTTGTGCATTTAGTGTTTTGAGTGTTTTCTGCAGTTCTAGGGGTGATTTTATAATCCTGTTCTGCACAGCTCTGTTGTGGGATACTGCACATTCTGCATCCACTGTATTCGAGGGATGAAAGCAGGTTGGTGTGCGCCGTGCACAGGTGCCTTGACTGCCATTAGTCAGTGGTGTGTGTGTGTGTGTGTCTGGATGAGGCTGCCTGAGCTGGCTGAGAGGCTGGCTGATGGATCAGAGGAGGATTGAGTGGACAGGACCTCATGATTGATACGCAGATAGGATATGAGGTGCTGCCCGCCACCCCCACCTCAGCCACACCAACCCGGCACCACCCTCAGAATATGAAAGAGAGAAGCAAGAGGGAGACCGAGTGCGCTGACTGGAGAGAAGAAACAGAAAGAAGGGACGAGAAGTTAGAAGGGAATGGAAAAGTGTGGAGAGAATAGGTCGAGTGTGCAGGAGAGGGAGGGAGCGGAGAAGATCCTAGTGGAGGAAAATGAAGAGGAAAGACAAAAGCGTAGCGAGAACAGATAGGCTTGAGAGAGGGATATTATTCAGAAGAAATGAGAATAATAATGTCTGCATCAGAATATTGCTGGGGAGAAGATTAGGACCATAGTGGGGCCGTCGTGGGTTGAAGGAAGGGAATATTATTACCTTCTTTTCAATCTCTCATGTATAAATAAAAAATAAAGAGATACATGAAATAAGAATAATGCTCTATCTTGTGTTTACCATCTATCGTTGCTTACTCCCTCTCTCCTCTCTTTCTCCTTTTTTCCCCTGCCCTCAATCTGAGAAGGGCCAGGTCCCCCAGAGGCAGTCAGTCTTGCCCTGAAATGTAAAACAGACAAGAGGAGCAGATTACCTATTTGCCATTAATGTTTATTCTCTTTGATGTGAGCAGGCATATCAGGCTGCTTTGTGTGTGTGTGTGGTGTGTGTGTGTGGTGTGTGTGTGGTGTGTGTGTGTGGTGTGTGTGTGGTGTGTGTGTGTGTGTGTGTGTGTGTGTGTGTGTGTGTGTGTGTGTGTGTGTGTGTGTGTGTGTGTGTGTGTGTGTGTGTGCGCACACACCAGCAAGCGAGCATGTGTGAGGCTGATTGAGCGTATGCATGTATGTGCTGATTTGCGTGAATGTGTGCTCATGGGTTGGGGGGGGTGTCACTGCCTAGTCCGCTGGGGAGAGCAGAGCAGAGTGGAGCATGGCAGCAGCAGCGTACAGTGATCTGATGTGTACCCAGTCCAACAAAGACGACACAGCCTCTCATCACAGTCGGATCACAGGCACGTCTTTAGGTGAGCTCAGCGGAGCGGTGTAGTGCTGAGCTTTTATAGGCGGCCACAGCAGGGGCTAAATGTGTGTGGCTCAGTCAGTCATTCTGTCAGTGGTTCATTCACTTAACAGTTAGCTGCGGAGGTACTGTTGGAAGATGTGCCTCCGCAGGTGCAGGTGCGACAAATCCACCACTTGACCCATCAAAGAGGAGCTGAGCATTTCATTCATTGGTGGATGTTCACACGTGTGCATGCGCTCACACAGGTGAGCTCATACTGCAGGGCATGCACAAATGCTTACATTTTCCTCATTAATATTTCAGGAGTGTGTTGAGTTAGCAGGGCAAGAGTGCTAGCGTCAGGGTTTAGCCCTGCTAACACCAGAGCGGTTTCATCACTGGGCTGCTGTCATGACTCGGAGGAGGAGAATGAGACCTCTAATTATCTGTCTTTCCCCTAGAGGAGATAGATAGAAAGCTACACACACCACCCACAATGCTAGGCTAGCCGATCAGAGTCAGGATTATCTCAGCCGCCTTCGAGCCACAGAGGCTGGGATGAGTTCAGAACTGGTTCTGGGACAGGACTGTGGGTACGACATGGGTTAGGTCAAAGACAGACAAATCTCATGGCTTTGTTTGGCTACTGTAAGTCCAAGCTGAAAGTGTGATATCTACAGTTCTTGTGGTGTAAAAATCAGTAGTTGGTAGTGTTCAGTGTGCAGTGTCTGAGTTTCAGTGCAAAGCATGGGTTACAAATAAGCCCCCAGATTTACCTGCTAGAGCTTTGGGTCAGGTCCCAGATCTGGTCTCCTACACAGAGGCCAACATGAAACATAGGATGTAGTAATAACAATAGCAATGAGATATTTGAGTGATCCTCCTGGCGACATTCTGCTGTTCTCCTTCGGGAAGGTCAGAGGTCAGGGTTAACGAAAGAGCTGCACTCATAGCTAGCTGGTTTCATGGCCTTGTTTTTCCGGTTATGAGACAGTCGACCGCTGAGCCACCATGCCACGTCTTGCTGCAGCTAGAAACAGGTAATCTAGACGTTGTAGTTCCATGACATGAGCTCTGCTCTCTGCACAGAAGGACTCAAGGCATGTGTGTGTGTGCATGTGTGTGTGCTTGCAGGGGTTGAGCGATGGCCTGGTATTTATTTCGCACGGCAATTTTCCCCCTGTATGAGATGAGGTGTCGTACATCTGCTGGATAGCTTTTCCTGCCTAGCACCGACATGTAGCAGCGAAGGTCATCCAGGCGGCTTGGGAAAAGGGGAGGGCCGAGGTGAGGAACTGAAAGGAGGAGTGGAAAGGGTTTTAGAGGGGGAGAATTGGAAGGCAGGGCGATTGGGTTAAAGAAGACAGAGCTGGGGTGAGGTACATGGGTGACTTTACTGTGGGTGAGCAGTGCAGCCTCCCAGCTTTTCATTGCACCTGGGTCAGCAATTCCCCCGCCAGGTGGCAGGGTGGAATTTTTCTGTGCATTTTTGTCTAACATATATTTATTCACACAGTTTAGAGTGTGTGTGATGTGGCAGGTGGTTTTGGGTGTCGCTGGCTTCATAAGGAAAACAGCCCTGAGTGTGTTTTGAGGACATGACAAGTGAAATCTGGTTTCCTCAACAAAATACAGAGATCTTGCCATTATGAGAGAACCATAAGGCATGAATGGTGGTGCTGATGGATAGGAAATAAGATGAGGAAGAATGCGAACAACCCTTAAATCCTTTTTCTTGTCTAAGTTGCAGTATCTCGCTTGGTGTTCTCACAGTTTTATAGTAGTCTTAGGTTATTCTAGAGTGAACTATGCAGGAATTTAAGGGCAGGCTCCTGGCTGTTTTTCATCTATCTGTCTGTTATCCCATGGACTCTCAACATCTTTTCTTCTCCCCCTTCCACAGGATGACATTTAGCCCTTTCTTCCTTCTTCCCCTATTACCGGACTTGCAAAGTGTTGATTTAAACTGAAAGATGACCTGGTTTAGTTCGGCTGCGTCTTCTCTACCCCATAAAAATCAACATGCTTCCAGTCGTGAGATCTGAACACGTTTGTTGTTGTGTTGCTCTCTTTCCCTCTCTCTCTCTCTCTCTGTCTTACTCTCTTTCTCTGTGTTGTCTTTTTTATTTATCTGCTGTAAAGGCCAGTCAAGCGCTGCTCGGCTTTGTTGTCAGAAACCTTTATTTACCAAAGGGAGGAATAAGTGACTGACACAGACAGCCTCTTTCATCCCTGCCTCGCCGCAAGCAGTGTTCCCCTCTACTGCCAGAGGAAACCCCCACCCCTCACACCCCTCACTTCTGCCAAGCCGCCACCCCCCCACCACCACCACCACCACATCCCACTCCACTGAACCCCTCCATCCTGCAGGCTCACAACACACTAGCCCACTCCCTTGGGTAGCAACCTAGCTGTAGAGTCTGCACTGTGCAGCACAGACACACACACACACATACAAAATTTACCTCACAAAAGGCATCACACCAGTCCTCTCACACAGCCTATCAAATGAGTTAGTCCGATGGTCACAAACAAAGACTAGTTTAACATCAAAGAGTTGTCCCTTCTCTCTTTTTATCCATCTGTTAAACAAACTGGGAGTAATGACACGTGAAGCCTGTCGTGGTATAGCCTCGGCTGGACAGGTGGTGGTTGTGTGAAAGGGGGGAAAGGAGGAATCTCTTTGCCGTCAGTTGCCCAATCAGTGCGTCAGAAATGACTGAAGCACACAGATTTGTCTGTAAATCAGAAAGTGATCTCAAAAAGTGTTCATTGTTCTCATTTATATGGTTATAACGAGAGGCAACTCTGACAAGTGTTGCAGTTCAGCGGAATTTGGTAATATGGGGGAACATCATTGCTTTACTTGCAGTTTGAAAGGACATAAAAAGAGCTTTTTCTGCAGGCATCAGTGGGCTGTGATGCCAGTCATCTGTGCATATTTCCCCCAGTTAATCTACCTGTTCATCCAGGTGAAGTCAGGGTTAAATATGTAGGATGTTAAAGGCAATTACTGTAGCCTTTAACCACTACCGAGATGCAGAGAAATGAAATGCTATCTAATAATGGAATAATAGCTTTTCTTTTATTTATCATTATTTTGTCTTGTTTACGTTTTTAATGTGGATGTGGGAAGATAAAGCCTGTTTTCTGTGAAAAGTTCAAACAAGGTCAAATAAAAATGAAAGTGACATAATGAGTATTATGTAGTGAAACAGTGAAATAAGCACTGTTTGCTAATTTAATTCTGCCCCCCCCCCCCCCCCCAATTGCAATGAACATCATAAATCTTAACCAGTAAAACATGTTCGATTCAATTTTCCCAAATAACTTAACTATACATTTTATTGCACTATATATGTTGGAATTTAACAGAAGTTGACAAAAAAGTGTAACTTTCTTTGAAGTTTACAGCTCTAATCATTGAGAGCACTGAGTCATTTTTATGTTTGAATGTTTTTTGAATCAATGCAAATCGTTGTGATCAATTAGGACCAGGCTAGTTACTTAATATGTGTATACCAAAGACTAAATGTTGCTGTTTGATGACTGAAACCCAGTATGACACTCCTACTGTTATTTCTTTGGTGGAAACACACTTGAACTGTTTTGCATATAGAACCTCTATAATGCAGAAGACCAACACCATGCACTCAGCCCTCATTGTGTTCACTTTATGACAGTGAAAAGCCTCATCCGTCTGTCCAGACCGAGAGAAAGACGGAGATAGAAACGCTTTTAGCTCTGGCATCCGAAAATGAACACCAAATGTATCTCTCTCTCTTTCTCTCCTGCCTTCTCTCTGTCTCTCTCTCCTATTTAAGCTTCTTGAAGTTCTTCCAAATTGGGTTTTAAATGCCAATTAGGAGGTTGAATGTAGTAAAATAAAAGCAAATGCAGGCAGGATGGCCTCACCTTCTGGCTGGTTAGGCTTCAGAGAGAGCCGAGCCGGACCTTTGGCTCCCAGCGAGGCTTTGAGAGAAATATCCTGCCTAATGAACACATTAATTAGAACCATAACTATTTATAAGATGATAATTAGAAACGAAGGGAGGTAAACTGGGCTTTTCCTGCAATTAATGGAGGATTAATTACGGGAGCTAATGAAGTGGATTTTTGAAACGCGTGGAGGTGAAGTACAGAGATGTGCAGCTCGCTTTGTGATCACTGGCATAATTATTTTCTCCAGCGCCAAAGCGTTTGAGGCCCTGGTCCTCGCCGGCTCAGGCCGGCTAATAAGCATCATTGCATCGTTATATATGCACTTAAAAAGACTTGCCACTGAAATGACTGTCTAATTATTTCTAATTGGCAGGCCCTGTGTGTTGTCATTGAGCTGTTTGGAGCCGCAGCGGAGCCCTGGGTCTAATAACGCTCAGGGCGGAGAAGGAGGGGGGAGAGAGATAGAGAGACAGCGATACATAAAGAGAGAGAGTGAGAGTAAAGACAAGGGGGGGCCTCTACCAGTTGCCTGGTGCTCATAGCCGGACCTGCACATTGCCCCCCTGTGCCACTCACCCAGCAGGACAGCGGGTCCTAGAATGACGCCCGGTGCACTCAGAGGTCACCTTGCCAAGTAGCCGATTAGCAAAGTTTTATTTTATCTGTGCTTATTTTCCCCCCTTTTAATTAACAGCTTCTGCTCTTAATTTATGCACAGCTAAACACCACCGTCTGTCCACAGTTCTTCTTTTTCACTCTTAAACATGCAACACACACACACAGAGGGAGGGAGGGAGGGAGGTATGTTTATGTGCTGTGTGTGATTCAGTGGCCAGCTTTTGAGCCAGTCCGTAGAGACACATGCTAAGAGAGCATGCATGGACAAACCTCAGTCAGGCGTGTTTACCTTGTACTCTAGTTATGCTCTGGCTCAAACCATATGGACACCATCATTCTCTGGGACTGAGAGGGCGCATGTGTAGACTTACATAGTTTGTCTTTACAGTATGTTGGCACAGTCCAATTCAGGCTCGTACTTAGTGTTGACTCTTAAGCACACATTTATCAAAGGGTTTTTAAGCATTCATAAATGCGTGTACTTTTACAGTAGATTCAAATTTCCGTGATTTGAGGCATTGATCTCAGTTTAGGCTGTGTCATAATCACGTGGAAGACCTTGTTGCATGTTTGAGATCGCATATGTTACGATGGTGTTTGACTGATGGCCTAGGATTATGTGTGTGAGCACCTCACTTAACTCGTCCTAAGCAGAGCCACGTGCGTTGTCCTGCCAAAAAACACTCCGTCTCCCTCGTCCTCCCGGACAACTTGAGAGCAAATTGCCAGCTAATGGAACCACTGCCTGCACTTGTCAGTTCACTGCGGACGAGTGAAGGAACCACACAAACACACAGGCACACACACAAGCATGTGGTTTCACTCACACGTTTAGTAATTTATTTCTGGAAAAAGAAGAGAAAAATGAGAGAGAATGGCAGAGAAATGAAACAAGGATCATGTGCGCCTTGACTGAAACCTTGACAATCTTTTTGAAAGTAATGAAACACTTTCTCAGCATGTGCATGAGTTTTTCTATTTGAAATTTGTCTTCCTTTTTTGTTCAGTCTATCCATTCGGGGTTTTGGCAGACTTGAGGACATGAGGAGGAAGTGGAGATAGATGGATCGCCCAAAAGAATACGTGGCCAACTGTCGTATGATTGGCTGAACAAAGAGCAGAACACTTCTGTGACTGGTTGAACAGACAACTCAACGTTGTGATTTTGGCTTGAAATCAAAACAGGAAAAATGTAATTATTTTAAATGCAGTCAACAGTTTTGTTAGAGTGGAAGTTTGCCAGAGTCCTCTGTAAACTCTGCAGGATATTGACACTCAGAAAAAGTGGGAGAACCAAGTGTGCACCCTGTCTTTCATGTGCTCCTGCAGATGTGTAAAGAATGATATTTATGTCATCCAGGGGTGGCCAAAATCTTCAGTCAGGATGTATGTAATTTTATATATGTAAGGTTTTATTTGTTTATATTTTATAAACAAAAACAGCTGCCTCACATGACAACACTTGAATTAAAATACAAAGACTCAAAACAGTAAAATTAACTTACCTTTAAAATGGAAGGTTTAAGTGAGAACAATGGAGATGCAACAGAGGTGCATTATCCCCACCAACTGTTTACTGTGGTAAACAGTCCTGCTGGCCAAATCACGTGACTTTGCGAAGCAGCTGGTTTACTATATTGCGCTTCCCGCCCTGCACATATAGAGGAGACACTAAAGCGTGTTTTGACTTACTGGAAATCTAAAATGGTTTAAATGAGGGGTGGCGCCTGGGTAGAACGTGCAGGAGGAAGAGGAGAACCCATGCTGAATGATGACTGTTTTTGCATCGATATCAATACTGCATGTATGTGGACATATCCGCAGTATCAGTGAAAGCTGTCCTACGTGAAATAACATCAACGCGCCCACTCGCTCGCTGTGTAGCAGGGTAGCAGTGCATACGCTGTGAATGACAGTGTGCAAATACAACCTAAGGGATATTCCCGTGTTAGAAACGGTATTGCCACATCTGTACCGGTGGACACCTTTCTACCATTGCATGGTATACTGCCCAACCCTAACACCATCACTGTAACACGTGGCATCATCTGGATCCTGCTTTCAACTGTGTAAAGCAAATCAGGTCAATCTTTTGGCTCCTACACTTGAAGAATATCTGTTGCCAGTCCTACTAAAGGTTTAGACTTCATGAGATAGAAGAATAGAAAGATATGAAATAGATATAATAATATATTAAAAAATAGTAATATTGTATTGACCTTGGCTACATCAGCAATAAGCTTCTTAATAGACCAGAGAAAAACATTTGGCAAGGTGTGAAAAGCTGTATGCAGTCATCCCACAACATATCATTCATGTATGCCATTTTTCAGAAGATGGTGGCCAGAAAGGTGGATATCCTTTTGGTTCAGTGTCACAGTCATCCACAGTGATTGTTAAAAGACTAAATCTGTGCATCGGACATGTAGACTACAAGAAGTGACAGATGTTGTGGAGGGGAGACGCCCCCCCCCCCCCCCCCCCCCCCCCCCCCCCCCCCCCTCAGAAAGGTGGAGTGTTTTCTCTTTCTGTTCATTTCTTGATCTCTCTTTCTGTGTTCGTCTCTCTCTCCTTCTCTGTCTCCTTGTTCAATCTTGACAGCAGTTCATAAAAAAAAGAAAAAAAAAAGATTTTTAGAAACTTCTTTATGAGACAAGCCTCTGTTCTGTCAGAAGACAACTTTATGTTATTTCACTGAAGAGGGGAAACTAATAGTGCTATGTTTTTTACAGGGCACTATTCCAGTTGTGTCTTGGGTGTTTAATTAAGTGTAGTTTCCCTTTAGTAGTGGAATGTGTGTCTGCTTTTTGTCGGCCCGTTCCTCGGTGCCTTTTACAGTCCACCCACATGGTTTGTCTCAGCGTTTATGATTTTTCTTATACCGGAGTTGTGAGGTTCCTAAATCACTTAAGCACACGGGGCTGAGCGGTCCACATTTAAACAATAAAAGGCTGTTATGCTAAGGGCCCTCAGATCTCCCACCACTTCATAAATACATGCGTATAAAAGGCAGAAAAATACATCTTCCCTGACCAGAGAGAGAGGGAGAGCGAGCGTCTGAGAGCACACCTGCTAATTGGAGCCAGCTTGATGTGAAGCACGGCTGTCTGCTCTGTCTTCTCCAAAAGTCCCAATCGTTTTTTTTCTTTTCTTTTCCCCTCTTTTTTCTTACCCGCATTGTCCTTGACTCCCCAACTTTTATAACCTTTTTTCTTTTATCTTATCACTACTTTTCCCTCCCTAGCCTGCTGTCCTTCACGTATAGTCTCCCCTCGTCTAGTCTGCACTCCCTCTGCCTCTCCTCCTCCTCTTGCTCCTCTTCTGTCCTTCAGCTTTTTTCCTCCCTCCCTGCTTTCCACCCTCTTACAGAGGGAGGCAATGACAACCAAAACAACTCTCTCCTAACTCCCTGTAACTAATTGTTCCGGGCCGTGATGGATGGAAGGAAGGGGGAGAAAAAAGTGGGGTTTCGATTGCGTGAGTGGCTGTGAGGGAGTTGGCAAGTTAGCACCTAGTCTGATTGTGACCTCCACTTGACCTTGTGTCTGGGCTGAGTGGCTGAGCCAGGGCCCCCCTCGGCTCCAGCTGCTAATGGGTGTCATGTCGAACTGCGGCTGCACAGAGGTCAGAGGTCGCGGGCGCACACCAGACGGCCAAGTTTAGGATTGCGATGAGGAGGCTGAGTGACAATTGGCATATGCGCCGATGAAGACGACTGGTAATCAACACGTGTGCATGTAGCAAAGCACACTCGGCCACGCATATATATACACACACATGCATGCACGCGCATGGAAACCACATCTTGCTGCAGAAAGTCATCTTTTCCCTCATCGTCGACTGGCTGTTGTAGGTTCATATAGATCTGAGGGGTCTTTGAAGGCCTTTGAACTCTGCTAAATGACTTGACCTTGTGGCTTGTGGCTGTAACCATGTGTGTGCGTGTGTGTGTGTTTGGGTGGGTATTGGTTGGGGGGGGTGGCGGTAGTGAGTGGGTGGCCTGCATGGGGTCTCATTTCTGCTTCACAGCATAGCAGGGCTTTGCAGACGTTTGTGTTGACGACTGCTAAATTAAAAGCAAACTGAAGATTATGACAAATCTAAACATTGCTTTTATGAAGCAGAGGGGGACGAAGAAAAAACATTTCTGTGAATCTTTCATGCTCTGTCTTTGCTGTGTTAATTGTGCTCACAATCAGCTATTTCGCAGCGATTCCATGTGTGTTATTTAGTCTGTGTGTGTGTGTATGTATATTTATGTTTCTGTGTGGGTGTGCATGGTGGATGACTGAGTCTGTGTGTGTGTGTGTGTGTGTGTGTGTGTGTGTGTGTGTTTGCGTGTGCGTGTATGTACTGTGAACCGAGGGAACAGATAATGTGGCTGCCTGGAAGGAGGAAGCAGCTTGGGAAATGATTTCAACAGCTCTCATAATTAGAGGAATATCATAAATTAAACTTGTGTCTGCCGTTGCGTTTGAAGAGCACTCAAAAGCAATAAATTCTGGATGGTTAACATATTTGCATTCCATTCAGCAGGCAGCGTCAGGCAGGAACAGCTGTTTTCCACGTCTTTTGGCAGCAGGAAATGCACATTGCTCACTCAAGGTGCTTTTAGACACATTGAAATGGCAGAAAAAAGAAAAGTGACTTTTAACTTGAACATGAAGCTGCTGCTGTGTGCTCTGTCACTGGAAAGAACTCGGCGGGGAACAGCGCATTAATGAAGTTCTTCAAATATGGATCTTCTCACTTTCAATAGGCCTGTTTCTTTTTCAATCTGTCTATTGCTTGGAAAAGTCGACTGGCAAGCTTTTTTGTAGTGTGTGTGTGTGTGCATGTGTGCGTGCGTGTGTGCGTGCGTGTGTGTGGCTGGAGAATGATGAAATCTAAGGTTTTACTATTAGCTGCACCACCTGCGGGGTGGGTTGGTTAAGGCTCTTTAGTGAATATGTACATTGTAAATACAAAAAATAAATACCGAAGTTTTGAAAATAATTTTAGCGTTGTTGTATGTGCCAGTGCAGTAATTATAAAAACACTTTATGTACAAGAGAAAACAAAAAACTGCTGTGGCTTTGTATTTTTTTTAGGCCACATTGCACCTATAGTTTTTAACAAACAGGTTATGGCACCATCTTTGTCAAGTCTATGTGACATCACACAGTTAATATTGTTTAAAGGCATATCGAGGTTGTAATTATTGTGGTATTACTTACAAAGAATAGTGAGCATATCAGTCACCACCTTTGGGTTAGCCTCTGATCTACTGGCTTTTTAAAAAAACTTTTTCATGGACAATTTCTCTCTCCGCTGTCTCTGAAAAACATGATACTATGATTTTCTGTCCAAATTTTAAGCTTAATGAGTGTCCACTGGTGGTGTGTGCTTGTGAAAGCTGACGACCCCATCATTTTACAAAGGCTAACTCGTTTGAGTTCACCTATGGCTTAGACTCACAAAAGTTGTAGTTGTTAACAAAATAGTTTTGTTACATGACAAGTGTTTTACTGGACAGCACAGCAGTAGCCATTTAGCTAAAACCAGAATGTGTACAGATAACTTCAGAGCCAAGTTTCAGCATTTAAGGAAGCTAATGAGAAAAGACAAATGCCTAATATGCAATGGAAGCCCGAAGGCTGGCCTTTAGCTTCTGTAGGTGAACATAGTCAAAATATCAAATCCTACTCATGTCATTATGATGAATAATTTTTATTCCTTATCATTAACACAGTATCTTGTCAGGAAACTGAACTGGCCATTTTTACATATAATAACACAGCTGTTTGTCTATGTCTCATGATAACTCCTCTCTAGCTTTTAGCGTGCCGTTGATAAGAAAGACCCTGGTCAGACAGGGGTCACTGTTGCCAGCGTCCACTGAAATGCGATAGGGTTAAAGTTACACAGCCATTAATCACTGCTGCGCCACAGTATGGCCTAATGGACAGCGACGCTGCTCGGGGCATCACTGGGAACATCACCCAGCAGTTACGTTGGCGTTTTCTTCCGAATACAACAAGGACACAAACTTTGTTTTTTTTTTTGCCGCAGTGGATGACGGTTGGTGAAAATGAAGAAACAATATGAATGTCCGTCGCTGCCGCTCGAATGGGGGAAGATAAGGTTAAAGGAACAGTGTGGATGATTGGTCTTTTTGTGTGTGTGTGTGTGTGTGTTCCTGTGTTCCCCGTCCCTGCACTGCGTTGTATGAATAATGATTTAACCGGGGTCAGATTCCATTGGAGACGTTCACCTGTATCTGACACTAGTGGTATCGCGTTGCTGCCATTAATGTCCAATTTTCAATGAAAACAGAAATAGAATACAGACTGATAAGGGTAACACACCATCCAGCTTCACACCCGACCACATAATTACCCCAATGGGCTGTGGTGAGGGATCATATCCTGGCGCGCACCGGGGGGTCAGCGGCGATAAGCTTCAGCCGAGCTCCCAACATGCAGCATAATTACTCTATTGATAATTCACCAGGAAAACGGTCCCAGCCAATTGCAGAGCTCCAATTTAATGGATTGGACGGCGAAACGAGGGAGGGATGGAGGAAAGGAAGGCTGTGAGGGGCAAGCGAGTGTCTGTGTGTGTGTGTGGGTGGGGGGGTTGTACATGGGGGCGACCAGCAAGGGCCTTTTATTAGAAATGAAAATATGTTTAGGCCATAGGGGGACCCATTTTCCCTGGAGATAATAAGGCCAATAAAATGTAAAGCAGGGGAAGGGCTTGGCATGGGGTCCAACTGTGGCTGTTTATCTGTGTGTGTCCTGCATTAGTCCATTTATCCCCAGCCTCAAATTAGCTAATCATTCTCCAAGGGGAAGGACTTGGTCGGGAAATTGACATTTAGCAGCATAGGCTCACTCTATTAACTACAGTAAATTTAATTTGCTGCACACCCCAGAAGTGGGCTGTTTTCTTTGCCATCAGAGGGAGAAAGGGAGAGGGAGACAGAGAAACAGAGAGAGATTGTGTTTATTGCATCTGCTGCTTCTGGCCACAATTTGCTTGGCTGAAAATATAAGACTTAGACTTGGAACACTGCAACTCTGTTGTATTCCCTCTCATGTACTGTTGATTACAAACATACGCAGGCATTGTCAACACATAGATTCACTCACTCCAAGGTCTGTTTGGGCCATTGATGGATTATCTCGCCTGGAGACTCCAAACCCCAAAAATGCCAATGTTTTTCTTTTCCTTTTTTCCATTAGCTGTGATTCTGTGACTAGCCTCATCGTAGCTCCAGTAAACGCTGTATCAAACATGGTAAATCAAATGTCCTGCGACTGATGACTGCTTTCACCTCTTCCTCTGAATCAGATGTTTCATATTAATTACTTTTGATAATCACTGCAGGGTGTACGCTTTAGTATCTGTTCTGCAGATTACAATGAGATTATTATTAGTTATTAATGTCAAAAAAAGAGGACTGCTGCTCACAAAACTGGACTATTACTATTAAAATTATCAGCTAATTAATCACTGAGGTTATTTCTTAAAGCAAAAAAGGCCAATCAAGTACTGGTCTTGACTCAAGATGCAGCTATTAGTTGATTGAAGTTTCTCAAATGCGATGATTTGCAGTTTTTCTTATAAACTGGCAATTTTTGGATTTTGTCACAAAAACAAGCAATTTGAATACAAAATCTTGGGCTTTGGGGAATAGTAGCAGTAGGAAGGTTTTTTCCTCTGTGAGAGTTAGTTGATTATCTTTGTAGCCCTGATTGTAAAACTTAAATGAAAAATATATGAAGTGAACATGAAATGAAACACTGAGTTGAAACTGATTCATAAACTTTGTGCATCATGCGCTAAATTGACGGTGATGTTTTGATGATATCGGCCATTGTCTGACTGTTGCTTATGAAGCAGGTTTATTCACTGCAGAGTCACTTCTGTGGAACTTTTCTTTTCCCCTCAAAGAGAGACTCTCTTTCTGAGACCTTGAACGAGTGCAGCTACTCTCCAGTGATCAGGATCGCCCCAGCCTAATTGATTGCAACAGTTGTCAGAGTGTTGTCTGTTAGGATGGTGACAGGCGTCTGAAGAAAATGATTAGTTTTCTGTCGGGAGAGAGACAGCTCTGGATGTCCCAAACTGCAAACTAATAAAGGGGGGAAAGCAATAAAGCTCGTGGACAGCAGGTTTGACTGTTTTTATAGACAAATCAATAAAATGATAGATGATGGAAAATAACGGCATCTCAGCTGCCGATTTCTACTGGGGTTTCAAATCACGGTCCTTCCCACACACACACACACACACACAGACACACATGTGCATGTACGCTGAAGCAGGCTCACACACACACACACACACACACTTGAGCAGAACATGGGTTTTATCTGCATTAATCGAAGCATGTGCAGTGACACATAAATACACGGTTATGTTTTGGTGGTTTGTGTCTCTGTGCGTATGGCACCATATTGAGCCATGAGTTATACGTTCAATTGTTTGTTTTTGCTGGTGTTTAGAAGGTGTGTGTGTGTAACTCTGTGTGTGTTTATGTTTGCGTGCCATAACTAACAGAGTAAATCTCCCACTGTAAATCTTTTTGAGACCAGAGGGCCAGTGTCAGGATCAATACTGAGGACAGGCCTTCCTCTGAGCCTGCGTCTAATTGGCTCCATTTCTACAGTGACTGTGTATGTGTGTGTGTGTGTTTGAGGTTCTATACAAGTGTGTTATTAGGTCCATCCAAGGATGAATTTATCCACTCTGGGAAAATGTTATTCTAATCTATTTTATTTCAAGGTTTGTTTGCAGATACAAGTGTTTCATTGTTTCGTGTGGTATTGTAAAGTCACCATCTGCACGGAGTTGGCCTTGCATTGGGTTGGGTGTCATTTACAGAGGAATCCAGCTGTGCCTATTGATTCAGGTTTTGAAAGCCTGTTTACAAGTCTTTATTACATGTAAAATTATGTCAGCTGCATGTACAAAAATCAAAATATGTTGAAAGCAAAACCCTTTTATTTTCTGCATATTTAGGCAGCCATTAAGATGCATGTGGTAAAGGAAAGAAGAAATGTTTGTCATTTCAGCTGATTCTTTAGCATCGTGACTATTTTACAACACCTTACAGGGAGAAATTCATCGCAGAGCAGCCAGAGATTTTCTCAACAAGCACTGCAATGCATCCACAAGATGTGGGAACACACTCCATCGCTCTGACTATTCCTATTTCTGTTTCCTATCACTGTTGCCACACACATGCATAACTGACAGCTAAGTGAAACATTCTCAGCCACATTTGCTGGGAGTGATCAAAAGGCTTTCTGGGAAATACAGGCAATGATTAACTAAAATAGAAGTAGACAAGCAGAAAGTGGATATATCTTAATTACGACTTAGAACTTGCCAAGGTGATATTTAACACTGCAATAACATGTTAAATCTCATTTGTGTTAAGACTTCCAGCATCTCACTTCTTATTCATCGAGGAAAAAAGAAAAAAAAAACATTTAGTTTGTTGTATCATCAGCGCTTTATCAGCTGCAAACTATGTCTCGCAGCGGGAGCGGCAGCCGCAGCCGGCGAAGGAGCCGCAGCCGGCGGAGGAGCCGCAGCCACAGGAGTCGCAGCAGAGAGCGGGACCGGAGCCGGCGCAAGGGCCGCGACCGGGAGAGGGAGAAAGAGAAGGAGAGGGACAGAGGGAGGGACAGAGAGAAGGACAAGAGTAAAGACAAGGCAGACAAAAAGGGGTAAGTGATGAATGACTTTGTACATGCAAACATACCAAACAAGCGTTGGGTTGGCCCAGCTCAGGCTTAGCTGCAGGCTCCACAGCAGTGCACGAGGTTTTGGTCAGTATAATACAGACACAAAGATGGAGCTCAGTGTCAGCTTCTCCATCCATCACTTGATCCTTCCATCCATCAATCCATCAATCCCTTTCTTCCTCTGTTTCCCCTTGCAATCAAGCACCAGGCTACACTGGCCTTGTAATGTTCTATAATTTCCCTCTTGTAAGAGAAGATGTCATGGAGAAGGAAGAAAAGGTGGTAGGTGGAGTGCTGCACAGGTCCAGCGTTTAGAGAATGTTCTGGTCACCAGATGATGTCTGATGTCTTTAACTCTCCTCGTCACCCTCTGGGCTCTCCTGCAATAAGTCTCGAAACATAACAAGATCATATGCATCTCTGATGTGTTTATACCAAGAAGCAACAATCTTATGTCTTCCAAAGGCTGTAATTCACACAGAAACAAGTTTAGAGTAGTGGACCTTTAAACAGCGTCACAGTCCACTGCAGGTCTAACTACTTTAGCGGCCTCTCCTTGCCTCGACCAGAATAGCACCCTCAATCCGTCCCCAGCACGGCTTGCTCTAATGTGATTGGAGACAACTGTAATGTGACTGGTACCCAGTTGTTGTCTGTTATATTGAATGGCACAGATGTGTGTATCAGACTATGGATCCCATGAGTGGTGCAGGCCAGCTGCTGTGCTGCGTGTCTTCAGCTCCCCCAGGTAAACTGTATCTAAACTCATGGTACAGTCTATGTTCTGCCCTTGTCGGTTAACAGACAACTTTGCATTTAAGTGCATTGATTAAGTGTATATTGTATGATAATCAACCTGTGATTTTTGTGATGTACACATCCAAATGTGAAACCAGGTATCGAGCATTAAGATGCTATTTGGTTTTTCAAACAAATTAATATTTTGAATACTTTGCACATAAACTTGCCAGAGAGAAAACATTTTGAGGCGGCATTTTCTAGGCTTTTCATCGGATTTACTTCCAGAAATATGCAGTAATAGCCAAATGGCAGTTTATGATTTTTACAGCTGTTTGATCTGACTGAAAATGATCTCCATTCCTCAGATGTATTCTTGATGCAACAGTGCAATCAGATGATGAAATTTATCACTGTGGCAATTGCCGTAAGACAAAACTGCAGCATATCTAACAACATTTTTTAACTTTGCTTGTGCACTGCTGTCAAACTGTCACACTGTCACTTTTTATGGAAATTTAGTGTGTATGTGTGTGTGCGTGGTGCTGCGCCTGTATCTCATTGAGTGAAGTAGATGCTAATTATTGAGAAAATGTATCTTTGACGGTGAACCTTAACTGAGATTTTTTAAACACAACTCATTTTATGTATTCAGCAAGTGCTATAGATAGATGTAACTGAGGAAAACATGCGCATGATTAGGAATGAGGGTTAAGCATTTACATATTATTTAAGATATGATTTGTTGTTTGTTTAGAATTACACAATTTGTGAATGGTCTGTCAAATAATATGTTTAGTGTAGTTGTTAGCAGAAAAGATAGAATAGATTGGTTGATTGTAATAAAAAGTCTTATTTAATGCAGTTTCCATGTATTTAGAACTCGTTTTCTCATCCTTTTGGAGGCTTTATCAGTCTTCAAAGAAGACGATGGGCCTCCAAATTTCTGCATGTGAACAGAACATGGAGATTTGATTTTTAAGGGAAAAGTGCTCCGTATTTGGCGCTATTACATATTGCCTTTCTTAGATCAATATCAGGAAAACAAATAAAGCTAACAGTGAAATTTAAGGCCAGGAGACTATATCTATTTTCTTATTACGGCTTCAATATCCTTCAGCATTGATAAGAATCTCTTCCTTTATCTCTGACCCTGCTTTAGCTTGTCTGTGTGCACGTGAGTGTGCTGATATACGTAGTAAGTCGGTGTGTGTGTGTGTGTGTGTGTGTGTGTGTGTGTGTGTGTGTGCACATTTCCACCTGTGGCAACGTTAATATATTTCAAACTGTCTATCCTACTATCTGGCCTTCCAATTTACTTAAACCTGTGGTGGTATGATGTTGGAATAATTGTGACTAAACCATGTGGTGCTGACCTGCCATCTTACCAGGCATACAGTATACACACATATACATATCTATATATACATAAAAAGATAATGCCTACTTTGGTTTCCTTGAATCTAGGTACTACAGATGGTTGCTGACTGTTTGCTACATGTAACTTACTCTTTTTGATTTGAAAAAACAATCTTGTTTTGAAAAATTATAACATGCAGTTTTTTTTTGTCACTTCAAGTCACTATTGAATGACAGGTTTAAAATTCTTGCTTCTGTAATTCACAGTTTAGCAGTTAGAAAAAGAAAGGCAGTGGGCGGAGTGGGTGGATTGTTCAAAAATGTATACTTGTTTTGGCTGGTTTCAACATTTTAACATGAATTTTACATTCACTGGAACATTGGGTAATCACTTAAGACACACTCTGATCCAGGAAGTCAAAGTAATACAATTATTACATGAATAAAATACACCATAATGCAATTTGTGGCATTTATTTGTAAATTGATGTATATTTTGCTACATAATAAATTAAGTAGCAAGATCATTTTCCCACTTTGTTGTTCCTATCCTCACACTTACACTAAAATTTAGTTTGTCTAGCTGTGGACCTTGATATGACGTTATTAGCGTCCAAAAGTTGCCTGACATGGATGTTCCTAATATTCCCCAAATGCTCCCACAGGAGATGAGATGCCTAACAGAGTCCTCCTGTAGCAGAAGAAAGGCAGAAGCAGTGAGATGTTTCAGGAATATGTAAAACAAGGCTCTCTGCAGTATATCCTGTCTATGGCAAGCCACTTCTTTTTCCTCTGTCTCTTCCATTCTTCTTCATCTGCTCTTAATGGTGATGGGGGGGTAGGATCTTTATGTAAGCCCCTGATCCTCACCACTTACACACAAACACACTGTAACACTCTAGCCTCATTTACATCCAGGTTTCCTTGCTGGCTGGTGGGAGAGGAGTGAAGCAGTGTGATGTTGATGGCGGGGCGGGGTGGAGAAGAGGCTCAGGAGCTTTATAGTGTCTGTCAGGATGAAAGAGGGGCCCCTCAGAGCGGCACCCTGACACTGACTCTGTGTGTGTGCGCGCGCGTGTGTGGTGTTGTCGTCATTAAACATTTAACACTCCTCTAGTATGACAGCA
The DNA here is from genome assembly GCF_017976325.1 of Chelmon rostratus. Classification (NCBI taxonomy): domain Eukaryota; kingdom Metazoa; phylum Chordata; class Actinopteri; order Chaetodontiformes; family Chaetodontidae; genus Chelmon; species Chelmon rostratus. The sequence continues at coordinate 16,397,393 of NC_055664.1, read as the reverse complement.
GGCAACTTGGTGCTCCAGCGGCATGTTTTCATGCAAAATTTATTGAAAAAGACGAGCTGTTGTTAAGAGATCTTGTTGCCTTTCACCAGTGGCAAAGGGTAAGTGGGTGATTGTAGGGTTGTGCGTGTGTGCGTGTGTGCGTGCGTGCGTGTGCGTGCGTGCGTGTGTGTGTGTGCGTGTGTGTGTGTGTGTGTGTTTACCCAGACTAGTGTACAGGGTCAGTAGGTCAGCTTTGCTCTGTGTAATCCTCTGGCTTTGTATTTAAGGAGACAACAGAAGAGCTTCCTTTAAGAAAGAGACACTGTTTGTGTTGTAATTGTCTCAACAAAAAGCCTAACTTGTGTATTGTTGCAAAATCCGCATTAAGTGGAATGTCTCCTTGGACCCCAACCTTTTTTTGTCTGACATACCCCCTCGGCCCTATCAGATGTGCTCAAGTACCCCTCCATCAACACCTGTCATTTTTCAAATATGTTTTTTTTCAGCTGATACAAAACTTGATGTTGTTGAACACTGGACTCTATTTATCTGTTATTTTTAGGGATCTATTCATACCTCTCTGCTGGCTTGCTAACTAGTTTTCAGGCACTCTTAATTGCAGAATGTTCCGTCACTGTGTTATGTCTGACGTTGGTGGCAAACTTTCTTTTTTTTTTTTTTTTTTTTTTTTTTTTTTAGAAAATTTGAATTTTGAATTTTTTTTCTTAGTTAGCTGAGCGACTCAACAATCGCTCCATATATCCTGACTTATCTCTTCCTGGTTGTCCTCAACCAATGTTATTACAGCATAATGCAATAATGAACACACAAACAAAACCTGGCTTTGAATCTCAACTGCATGCGACTGGACCCGACACTTTCTCTTCACTCCTTGTGGCTCCGGTCAGGCCTGTTTTCATTTCATTAATGTTATTTGTCAGTGTTTTTTCCTAAATCGGAGCAGGAGAAACAAACAGTGTTAACACCGGCACATCTGCCCCCAGGCAGGTAATAGACAGAAGCAGAATTTGAATCTAACAGCATTCGTCACCTGATGTTCTGACCCAATTCCCACCTGTAATTAATGAGCAGAAATGTAGAAACCACAGTTAACAGATGGCTGTTCCTCCACAGAAAGTGACAGGTTTTTAAAAATAATTACATGTCAGTGTTTTATAAGGTGTTGGCATCATTAAATGCTGTAGAGGTTCAGGCTTTGATCAGGCTTAAAGGAATTTGGTTAGAGTATGGATAGAGTACAGTCAGGATTTTTTTTTTTTTGGGTTAGCTCATAATGTAAATGCACACATATGCAAAGTGATGCATTACTTTCGCTCTTTACCATTCCCGTTCCATGTTCGCCACCCTCCTCAAACTTTACTCCTTCGTCAAAAAAAAAAGTCTGCTTTCAGGGGAAGTCTTCACCCTTTTACTTTGGGCAGTGTCGACTTCTTCGCTTTCCTCTGTAACAGATCACCAAGGTAGTGGAGGACTGTGGGCTGGCTGCCTTTCTCCACATCCTCAATCAGATAGGGCTGTCCAATTAGGCTGAACTCCTTGTCTGTGCTGGGTCACGGGAGGAGCGTTGGTCTATCAGACTCAATTTCGTGTCATTTGAGTGAGAAATGGGCAGAGGCTGGGCAGCAGAGGCACAGAGGGCAGTGTGGAGACCTCTCATGGCAGCAGAGAGCCATGCTTTCCCTGTGCATGTAAAACCAGAGCTGGTATAATGAGATTAGGGTTAAAGAAATGAAATGACTGCCTACCTTTCATTAAAGCCTTTTTTGATGTCTTTGTCTATGAAAGAATCATTTCTCTCTGCTAGCGAGGGGCAGAACTTCAACAGCAGCCATTGTTCACGCTTGTAAAATAGCTTATTTTATGAGGGTGGAGTTTCTTTTTCTGAAATCTTTAAAGTAAAGCATGCCTTCCTTACATTTTTGCCCACAGAGCCGTCCCCACCAAACCGCCCAGTCCCATCTCTTTCCGTGAATGTGATTGTTTAGTAATTCCTCTCATTACTGTGTTTTCCCCGGACAAGCTAAACAGAACCCAGCCTCACCACAGGGGTCTCGTCAGGACCCGCAGGCCTCAGTTTGGCTAGCTCTGCTCCATCGCTCAGCCTTAACCTCTGGAAGCCTAGAGGCTGTGAGGCAGAGAGAAAATAAAACAAGACCCCAGACACAAGCGCACACACACATTCATGCTCACTGCTGTTGATTTTCTCTCCCTCCTTGTCTCACTCTGAGGAAATGATTGTCTGCTTCTTTGCCTCTGTTGAACATCTATCAGCTCATTAGTGTTGGTAATACACAGAGAAAGTAAGTGTGTTTGTGTGTGTGTTTGCGCGTATGTAGCCCCTGCCTGCGGCATCCTCTCAGCCTGCTGGGACTGTTTGTATGGGTGGTGTGGATGGGACCACTGGCTGCTGCTGCATGTGTGTTTGCGCGTTTGTCTGCACTCTTGCAGGACTCTAGGCTGTGTCTGGCTCTGGGAGCGGGTCTGGGGAGGTAAGAGAGACTTCAAACGCCGTCCTCGGAAGGTTAGGATACACTCACATTGACTTAAATCAATGAGCTGTAAGTGTGTGTATTATTTGTGTGTGCGTCAAGGGGGGTAGCCTAGTGGCCAGGAGCAAGAAGAGACATGGGTGAAGCTGAAGAGGAATAGATGTGCATGTGTGTCTGTAAGTGTGTGTGCAGTTTGGGTGGGGGCTGGGTGGGTGAAATAGGAGTGATGCCTACATGCAAAAGGTGGACAGTGCACACACACACACACACACACACACAAATACACGAGTCCCAGTAGACAAACTCATGCACACACAGAGCGGTGCAGCTGTAGTGTTTCTTGGCCCATGGCTGTATGTAGTCATTAGCTGCTTTTTTCCACACAAATAATGAGCATATATTGGATAGAAAACAGCCCGGCCACATAAACTCGATCTTCACTAGATGGACATTTATTTACACACACACACATACACACAAGGCAGATGAATGTCCTGTTGAGACCTGTTACCTGTCTCCATGACTCTGCTCCAAGCAGGAAAAGAGTGAACAATATAATAACAATAGGTTTATCAAAATTTTCAATGGAATTATCATTGATCGCTGTAATTTTTAAGAATGCCCATTCAGCTTCAAGCCCTAGGCCATACATTTTGCATCAAAGCTCCATGAATCTTCAGCAGTAAGTCAAGCAACTCCCTGTAATGTGAAACGGTCATTGGTACTGCCCAGTCTGCACAGGTGACTAGCAGCAGACACAGCATGTGCCAGTGTATTCACACTTGTGCTGTGTAGATGGTGCATACGGTCTATGAAAATTTGCCATATTGCAAATGCAAAAACTATAATTTGATCGACGCTCTTGAAATTAAATGACATAAACAAGAGTTTTCTGTTTTTTTTGCTGGGAATGTCTGTTTTTTGAGTTGCCCTTTCTTTTTTTTCCTCAAGCGGAGCAACGTTCTGTCACCCAACTTTTTCCTTTGTCAGTGACAGTGTCTTAAACCCTGAATGATCGCAGGATGTGTCGAGTACAGGAAGTCCAGGCGAGCGGAGTAACAGATACATAACCCGTGATAATCATCCATGTTAGTTAGATTAATGTTGCCTCCTGAAGTTCAAGATTTGTTACAATTTCTAGAGATTAAATAGCAATAAAATGCTACAATCAAGAAAATAAAAAAGGAGAACATAACTTTAAATTTTTTAAACAAAGGAGTCAGATTAGAAGCCACAATGAAAATGATCATTAGTACTAGGTCTAATATTTGATTGCATGTATTCAATTTGATATTTTGAGAATTAATTCACACTGACACATTTGAGCATTTGATAAGATTGTATCTGAAAAGCTTGGGTGCAGCTTAAAAGAATGAGACTTTTTTGTTGCCTTAATGGTCAGTTATTGTAGGAGAAGCTGTCTATGTCTGAGAATGACCTCTCTCTGTTTTTCTATCTTTGTGCACATTTGTGTATGTAGATAGATAGAGAGAGAAATCTGGCCACTTTTAATCACAGGAGAGACACCCTGAGCGAGCGATAGAGAGCTGTGACAATCCACTTAGTGCGCTCTGTAATCTGTTTAACCATTTAGTGAGTTCTTAGAGGAGTATGCGAACACTCACACACACATATGTGTGTGTAAAAAAACTCACACTAGATGCCCTGCAGGCTTTAGAGATGGGCAGGACAGTCCTCCTTCTGAACCGGGTAGCGATTCTGTGCTCTAACACGTTTAGAGTGTGTACGACTGTGTGTGTTGATGTGTTTGAGACCTGCTGTAGCCACCGAGAGAAGCCAGGCCTGGAGCATGATGACAGAGACCAGACCCGGCCAAATAGAAGATCCCCCCAATCCAATTACCCCGTTCCTCTCTTTTTTTTTCTCTCCTCTCCTCCTTTCCTTTTCCCGTTCTTCTCTCTGTCCTTTCCTTTCCCTTTCCTTACGGCCCCGTCTTAGCAGGAGCCAGTGATGGCAGTCCTGGCTGCTGTTGAAGTGGCTGGCTACTCCGCTTTATGGATCAGAAGAGGATGCAGGCAGGATTATAAGCAGCAGGTTATGAGCAGCAAACATGACAGGCCAGCTCCGATTTAGGAGGGTTATGTAAATGTGCTTGTCGACAAAATATGTTTCTCTGCCCTCAGTATTTTCTTTCTCTCTCTCTCTCTCTGGAAAAGCTGGGTACTTTTGGTTTGCAGGAAGCAGAGTGGTGGTGAAGGCAGAGAGCGGAGCTGAAAGAGAAGATTGTTATGGAGAATGATGTGTAAAAGAGACACACCGTTAATGTTTAATTTTCTCCAGACTCCAGTGCTTATTCATCTGCACCAGGGGCAAGGAAAGGTGTTGACTGAAGTCTTTATGAGAAAGGCTGAGAGTGAGAATACATTATAGAGAGAGGTGTTCTTTTTAGTTGGAGAGAGCAGACAAAGTAACGCAGAGAAGAGGAGAGAAAGACAGACAAGACAGGCAGCAGAGCAGAGGAGAGTTTTCAGTTAGCAGAGAGCACCTTTCGTCATGCATTTTAACCTCTGCTGCACTGAGACAGAAATATGGCTCTGCAGGTCTTGCCTAATGGCATTGATCATTACAAGAATACCTCCTTCAGACTGGGTAAACAGCGCTCCAGACATACAGTTAAGTACCATGACTCAGTCTTGGAAATAAATATTGCCTGAGAGAAGCATATATAATAAGCATTCTCGGTGGAGGTTTCAAATCGCAAGCCATTTTCAGAGTATTTTCTTTCACAAATGAGCTGAAACAAAAGAGTTTTGTGCACGGTAACCAATCACACAAGAGCGTGTGTGCTTGATTGCGACGGCTGAGGTGATGGAAGGGCTTATCTGTGTCACTGATAGAGTTGGAGGTCTTACGCGGCTCATATTGAACTTTGTATAGCCACGGGAAAGTTATGAAGCTTCCCTCCTCCCCTCGCCCTCCTACCCATTTAGCCTGCCACTTTTTCAGCACAAGTTTAGATCTCTGGGAGGATGTTTAATTCATTTGTACTAATGTCTCGCTCACTCATGCTCTCCTTCATTCTCATGTGCTCTCTCTTGCTCTCTCGCCAGCCCAGTCCCTGCAGTTCTCTAATAGAGTTGTTTTACCTTGTGTCCCAGGCTCACCCACTGGCACACACACACACACACACACACATACACATGCACACACATGCTTCTGTCCACTTTTTGCCAGTAGGGAATATGGCAGCTGTACATGGGGTTGTGCACTATGGTTGAAATCATTCTCAGAATGTTAAAAGGGATATTTTACAATAATACCTATTATATTTAAAGCTGCATTGTTGTGCATTATGAGATCAAACTCCTTGTGTGTGTGTGTGTGTGTGTGTGTGTGTGTGTGTGTGTGTGTGTGTGTGTGTGTGTGTGTGTGTGCGCGCGCGCGTGTGCGTGCGTGTGTGTGTGTATGTGTGTTTAGCTTTGATTATTAATTTGGACAGGAAATTTTGTATAACACTAACATAAGATCACATTTGCTGAAAATCTCTAAATGACAGTGTTGATTTTGTGCCAGCTGTAGCTAAAATATATGTAAGAGTCATACTTGATACAGTTTCACCATGATGGCAGTTTTCTCTTAGCTCGCACTTTGTGTCTCTCACCTCCATCAGTGAATTCTTGAGCATCGCCGACTCATTCATTTTGTCTCTGGCCTTTTAGTCAAAGTTAGAACCTTTGCTCCTTCCCTCCACTCCACCTTGCACTTTTCCTTCTTCACAGGTTTTCATCTGTCTTTCCTTTCAGTATCTCACTACTATTCAGCCCTTTTCTCCTTTTTATAATGCACCCCTGCCACTCTGTTTCCCCCTCTTTCTATGCCCAGACCTGACGGCATGGAAAGTATGTACAGCTGTGTATAAATATCTTGGGCACTGAGGTCTAATCAACAGAGTGAGCGAAATATTTCACTTGTTTTTCCCCGTGCATACACTCATCGACGCAGACCGACTGAAATCTGTCAGTGTGGAGCTCTGAATGGAAAATGTTTTAAAGTTTCAGAAAATGAAGCAGAGTAACAAATCATGTGGTTAAATTTTTAAACACATATGAATCAGGCTGAAAAATGCCGTTCGGAGCCAATGATATGGCACGCACGTTCTTGCAGGTATCCATACGTGGCAGTTATGTTGAGTTTTTATGTGGTCATGCTGTATGTTAAGGGTGTATGAAAGCAGTGTTGACATTTTTGGACATCACTGCAATAAATTTTGATAACTTACTTTGAGAAATACAGACATGTTTTTCTGCAAATCTCTTTTCTTCATTTAGCAAAAGAAGCCAAGAATCTCAAGTGTTGAACATTGTCTAAACACAAAAAGCCAAACAAGAAATTTGCCTAAATAAAATGGTCTAAACTTGGCCGATTCTTTATTTAAATGAGCACTTATCTCATCACAGATTTAGTACACAAGATTACAATTCTAAACCAAACATTCAAGCCAACTTTCAGCATGTGATAGCTGTCGATACTGTGAGCTATGGACTTGTGCTGAGGTTCGACACCCAGCCCGTATGTTTAGTTGAACGGAGCGGTCAGGTCGTCAGAATAGGATTGTGTTTGCAAGGTGTCAACATGTGCACCCACTCTGTCCTAAACATCTGTGTGTGCATGTAAGTCTGTGTTGTGTTCGTGCGTCTATTTGCATTAGTGTGAGACTTGGGTTAACTTTTCTTTGTACCACTTCTCCTTGAACTCTACAGACACACACACACACTCTCACACACTCCTGACATCTCTCCCTGTTGGCCAGACAGCAGAGCGCTTCGGGCCATGTTGTTTTGTCTTCTGATGGACAGACAGAAAGAGAGGAAAAAAGAGAGACTTATCCTGGCCAGTGATTACGCCAGTTTGACACCACAGACATGGGGGTGGGGGGATCAGTGTGTGAAGAGAAGTGAAAAAGGCACCGTAGAAAACGGTGTGTAGATGATATGAATAACAATGTACGCGGTGTGTCTCCCTGGACCCTGATAACCTGCAGACCAGAGCCTGCTCCCTATGACAGGCTGGCCTTTGTGGCCACTTTATCCCGCCTGTACACTTGTAAGGTAGAGCCGGGATAATCGCATCTAATCTAATTAAGGCTAAAGAGGGCCATGACTGAGGCTGGCCAGAAGCAGACTGGGCACACACACACAAACACACACACACACATCAACAAACAGCTCAGCAACAAAATCCTGTTTGCATCAGAAAAATAAGGTTGTCATATTGATTATGCAGATGAGGGACTAACGGGGGCTAACTGCCTCTCGGCCAGCCGGTTACAGCTGACATGAGGAAGAAGGGATTAGGACAAATGTAGCTTGCTGTTTTCTTTCTACCGTTTTGCATGTACCACTTTTAGGTTCAGAGCAGCATTGTCCCCCTCGCTACTTTATCTTTTGGTGAGGTTGAGACTAACATTGTGTCTGGAGGGAGACTGTAATGTTCAGTTAACTAGTTTAAATCAAAGAGGCTTACAGTAAACATGACAAACATAACCTAAAAACAACCTATATTGCTAGAAAGAAAAGCATGGTTTTAGAATTTTTTTGATGTTGTTTGACCTTATGGTCAGGAGCAATTGGAAATATGGCTATGTGCAAACAAGGAAACAGACAGATGAGAGGAGAGAAAGATTAATTAGTATTACTTTTGTCATTATTTGTTTTGATAAATCAATAAAAATCTCTCTTTTGGGTCTGAGAGCCGACGGAACATCTTCAGATGTCTTGTTTTGTGCCATTAACAGTCCGAAACTGAAAGGTATTCAAATTAAATTCAGATACATCCTCACATTTCAGAAGCTGGCATTCACAAATATTAGATATGTTTTCCTGATACAAGGACTGAAACCATTATTAAAATTACTTGATTAATTTGCTGAATGGACTGTAGTTTGTTTCAGCTCTTCTTCTGGGTACAGTTGCTTGTAAGGACATGTTTTGGATACGTGGCTATTAATAAACTCTGTGTAGGTGTACGTGCAAATTTGTGGGTGTCTGTATATGTGTACACACGTGTCTTCAGGTGTGTGTTTGTGTGTGCGCGTGCGTGCACGTACGTGTGTGTCTAATGTGTGCAGCCAGCCGGCAGCCAGATTGCTATTTCCCCCCTCTGCCCCTATAGAAAGGCCTGGGTATTCTCTGGATGAGGGTGTGATGTACAATTGAAGGGCAGGATTGAAACTGATTACCTTGTTAACTCCTGGCACCCACTGGCAGCTTGAAATAGACCTGAGCGCCAGGGCCTGATTTGCAAATGAATTACCTCTCGCCCGGCACTCCCCTTCCCCCTCCCCTCCACTCCCCCGTCTTCCTCCCTCTCTCTCGTTCTTTTTTTTTTTTTTTTTTGTCCATTCGGTGCCAAGATCATCTTTTTATATTGTGCCATGACAGATGCTGTGCCGGGCTGCCATTGTTCCCCATCAGTTTTTCTGGGGCCGCGAGGAGAGCCAAAAGATTTCCACATGTGATTTTAACACAAGCGCACCCCCCCTGCAGTATAGCCCAGTGCTTTATTCTTTGTGTACCGGCACTGCAATCTACAGAGTTTTGGAGCAGGCGGAAATGTTGGGGAGCGTCATTGTCTCCATCTCAATAATGGAGAGGTATTTCTCTGATTAGGAGAGGGTCTAATTGGGAGGTATGAAAAGGACCGCCGGCTATTGAAGAAACCGCGGGGAAATTGATTGCTCTCCATGTCTCCCTTTTGCTTTTTCTCGATCTGTCTTTGTCCCGCTCTCCCTCTATGTATCACACTAAAAAGAAGTCAATTTTCTTTTAAAACTTGGCCCAAGCATTCAATTCCCCTCAGCACCGAGTTGGTGTGTACAGGCGGAGAATAGGGAGATTTGGGCAGTCTGAAGGGAGAAGTGCTCACTCTGTGATATTTTCTGCGTGTTTAAATACGTGTGTGGATGGATCTGTGTGTTGGTTCGGTTTTTCCTGGCTCAAAGTGAGTTGAAGATGTTTCTGCAACCATGATGCTACCGATGCATGATTTCTTTAATAGCAAAAAAAATGTAACCATGTGCCGGGTCCAAAGCACAGGCACAAGGCCCCATCTGCCTACTTCTGCCTTAAGTAGAGCTGTATAATTTCAGCAATGGAGGAAACATGGACAGAATTGCAGAATTTGATAGTAAAAATGGAATCAACTGTAAAAAATGGACTATTGCAGAAATTGCAAAAATGTGGATGCTATTTATAAAAGTCATGGTTTTCTCTACAATTTTGAGTGTTTTTTTCACAGCACCTAAGCCAAATGCACAGAAAAAACACTATGCTGCTGAGTTTTGGTGTCTCTCTATGTCACACACACATGCACACACACACACACACACACACAGAGGGAGGATGTGAGCAAGAGTTCATCACTTCAACAAACTCTCCAAAGTGCAACCACATTGGTATTATAACCATCCATATGGCTTTTAACCATAAAAGTGCTTATTAATGCTACAGAGCGACAACGCACCTGTTACTTGTTAGGAATGATAATGCTGTTAACTTATCACGACACACACTCTCATTTGTTAAAGTAAAACAAATCTTCCAAAGTTTCTAGAAATTTGCTGCACAAGTGTTTCCAGCACCCTCTTTCTCTTGCGTGTTGTCCACGACCAGGTGTCAGACATGGGCCACATATGAAAGGCCGGCCGTAAATCAACTTCTTCCTTTCTTATTCCTCCTGTTCTGACTTTTTTTTATTGACTGCACTTAACCCTCCCTCTGAGAAACATTAAGTGCTGAATTTGTTCGCCCCATTTTTAATGGACTGCTTTTCTCCACCATTTTGGGATTATGCTAAAATAGAGCCCCCTCTATTGGGAGGGGGGGGCAGCTCGTGAACCCGTGAATGTATGCGTGCATGTGTGTGTGTATGCATGCCGAATTACATAGAAAGCATAGAAGCATAAATCTGTGTTTTGTTCCCTCTTGTGTGTTCTGCATGGGAGAGTGACAGCCCCTGACTTACCCCTGCATTATCCCTTCTTGTGAGTGTGTGTTTGCGTGCTTGTGTGTGTGTGTGTGTGTGTGTGTGTCCCCAGCCCTCCTCTTAGTTGTATAAAGCCCTGAGAGGTAGCTCTGATAGTACACACACAAGAATACAATTTCAATTTCAATTGGCAGCCCTGTTAAAAAGGAGCTATGGAGATGGCAATCAGGCCTGGGGGAAAGCTGAGCTCCCTGTATTATTGTGCTTGTGTGTGTGTGCGGGTGTGTTTGTGTGTGTGTGTCCCTCAACTGCTTAATATCAAGCTTTTGGCTTCTATTAGTTAAACAGGCAGATGTCACTGATGTGGACTGTGTATTAGTGCATTGTGTTTTATTTGTGTGTGTGTGCGTGCGTGCGTGCGTGCGTGCGTGCGTGCGTGCGTGCGTGCGTGCGTGTGTGTGTGTGTGTGTGTGTGTGCACGTGCGTGCGTGCAGGCTTGCTTGCTCTGGTGTCCCCATCACACTGACTCTTTAATAAATATGCCTGCCATTCTATCAGCAGTCAAACAACATATGAATGCTCAATGACACGCTTGACAAGGCATGTAACTGTGGCAAATGGGGCACACACACACACACTTGTGAATGATGTCTCTTTCATAGCATTACAGCATCCCATCTTCCCTTTGCTGCTCCTCTTTTTTTTTTTGCTCCTCTCCTCACTCCATCACTGAGTGATATCAGGTTGAGAGGCTGCTGTAGGCCAAAATGTTATTTCTGCAGCTAAAGTGCACCTAGCAAAGGAGATAAGAAGGGCAAAAAACGCTGAGCAAGTTCATACAACGTGGTCACAGGTTTCTAATCCTAGTAAAACGTTATGTGGTCCAGCACATCTTAATTCTGGGACTCTGCTTCTGATTTCATATTGAGGAGCTTAGTAGAATTAGCACAAATACTTCCATATAATGTTTAAGGAATTTTCAGATTAAACCAACTGACAGATAAGTTATCTTTAACTATTTTCCAATTTTTTCCGGTTTCAAGTGTCGGTCACACAAAAGGAGCAATTTAATGGCATCATCAAGAAGTTTTGATGGCCATTTATTACTCTTTAGAGTCGTCAAAGTTAATGTCTCCGCCCGGAGGGGAGAGGCTGAAACTCTCCACACAGCGGAGGAGGAGAACACTGTAAAAAACTCTGAGCCTTAGAAAAAGCTTCCTTATGGAAAATGTGGGACGGATTTTTTCCATTTTCGTCATTTTACTGCCTGCTGACAGGTGCGTGGTTGCAGTCGCATAAAGGGGACAGTTAAAAGTATTGATATGGCCAGTGGAAGAGAGCCGGTCGAAGTATACCTGTTATTACGTGGTAAACCTGGCCACTAGTGCACAGTGAAAGGGTTAAAGCCTCCGCACTCAGGACAGCAGGCCTGAGAGGTAATGCATGGCTGATGAGTGCCTGGCTAATGGGCAGCTCTGTTAGCTGGAAATCAAATGACTGCCTCTGCATTTTAAGTCCCTCTGTCGCCTCCATTGACTGACTAAAGATATTTATCTCTGCTGTGTCAAGGGGTGGGGGGGGGGGAGAGGAAGAGGAGGAGGATTGTTCAAGTAAAGAGAGGAAGCGAAAGGGAAAGAAGGGGAGGGCATCTTAGAAAAACCTGAAGGCCTAATGCAATTATTAGAAACTTGACCACAAATGACAACTCATCTGGTACTGGCTCTGTAATTAATTGTCTGCTAGCAGGGGCGCAGGGGTTTGGGAGGGTGAGGGGTGGCGTGAGGAGGGTGGGGTGAGGGAGCGAGAGCAGAGAAAGAGAGGCAGGTGGTTGATTGGGAGAGGGCAAAAATGACAAGCGAAGAGAGACACAGGGAAGTAGATGAGGTAAGATGAGGCAACAGCTTAAAGATCGTCGTTACACTGCAAGAGACAGTGAAAGGGAACACGTACTGTGAGTGATATCGGCCGAGAGAATACGAGGGTGAGGAGTCGAGAGGGAAAAGTGTGCGATTGGAGTGGGTGAAGGAAGGGGGAGGCGAGGGAGATAAAAGAGCTGCAAGTGCAGACAGTGTGATGGATCCAGTGGCCATGTTAAATTGGTCAGTATTGACCTCGCCTCGCCGGGCTCAGTTTAACACTCACACTTGTTTGTCCAATTTTACTTAATTGACCTTGGATAACTGATTACCATTTCCTGGAACAACAGCACATTACTCTCCCTCTGTCTCACCCCCTCCGACGTGCCAGTCTCTGTCTTTCTGGCTTGTAGCGGCTTCGAAGGGAGGTAGCCTGCGCATGAAATAACCACTAATCCCAGAAATTGAATGATGCAACACTTTTTAACTGGCCTGATTAGTGATTCAGTCCCTGAAAACCTTCAAGCATGTTCAGGCACGTGTCATGGCAGGTCACAGCTCTAAAGGCTCACTGACTGTCCATTGACACTTCTGCTTTTCTTCTTATAACAAGTCAAACTTTCTGCTGCGAATAAGGTCCATCGTATTAGTATTTTCCTAATTGAAGTCAGTGACTAAACGGGTAAACATTCGATTCTTTATTCAAACAGATCTAAAGCAACTCACATTTGGAGAACTTTCGGGGTTGACGTGACGGCCACGCCTGTCACAGTGCATCAGGAGTCACCGTCTGCTCTCTCAGTCCTGTCTTTCCATGTCTTCGCTTCATCTCTCCTTCCGTCACTCCCCTTCCTCCCTCCCCGCTGTGTGCCGGGGCTATAATGTGCTCCTATGGTTGTAGTAAGCAGGCCACAGTGTCTCTGAGGCCTTGTGCTACACCACCATTACTATCTGGCTTGCCTCCACAACAAATTGGATGAACAGGCACTGACACATTTTCAATATTATTACATTAAACCAAGTGGATTTTGATTGATAACCTAATATTGGCCTAATGCAAAACATCAATCATGGCAAGTATATTAATTATTTAATATTGTGGCGTAATTCAGAAATCGATGCCGCCTCTGCGTTGAAGGCACAGAGAACGGAGGGAGGGAGGGAAGAGGGAGATAAGGAGAAAAGGAAAGCTCTGTCCCTGAAGACCTCAGCAGATTATATGATGTTTTGAAAAGAGAGATGAGGATGTAAAATGGTGTGTGTGCGTGCGTGCGTGCGTGCGTGCGTGCGTGTGTGTGTGTGTGTGTGTGTGTGTGTGTGTGTGTGTGTGTGTGTGTGTGTGTGTGTGTGTGTGTGTGTGTGTGTGTGTGTGTGTGTGTCTATCTAATGGCTAGAGTGATCCCTTTGGCCCTGGTGTGGACAGCGCCGGACAGCTTGCCCTTGATAAAGTCAAGACAACAGATGACAGAGTGGAGAGATTAAATGCAAGTGAAGAGCTTAATAAAGGTTGGATCACAAAAATAAAAGACAGGGGAAAAAAAAGACGTTATAAAAAGGAGAGCGAGGGGGAGAGAGAGGGGGAAGAAAAACGCGAAGGGAAATGAGTGGAGGAGGAGGGATCGAGCGCTGAGTCTCCCCTGTGTTAGATTGTTTCTCACTAATTGCGCTTCATTAGCGGATTACACACACTGTCACCACGGTAACAAATGTCTTGCTGTCTGGTTGCCGGGCGCCCGTCATGTATAATGAATGTGGCGGGGTGTTTGTCAGAATGTAATGTAATTACAGCTAGATGAAGTTTGCCTTAAGTGTTTGACTTGTCTGCATGTGGCTCACTGACGGAGGGAGGGGGGGCACAGAATAAACAAGCAAGCATCCTTCATGACTTTTCTTCTCCTCCAATCGCTTCTTGCTTTTTTAAATATCTCTGTTTAGCATTTCTGCCATTCCTTCATGCCATTATTTAGAAATGTTGATGATGTGGGAATGGCTTAGGCCTGTGGTCACACTGGGTATTGGACCTGGCCTGATGGGTGGATGGATGGATGGATGGCTGGATGGAGGAAAGTAGGGGAGGGTGGGGATGGATTAGACAGTATGTAATTTTAGAGATGGTGTAGATTTACACTGTGATGCTGCTGGCTGCATTAGCAACTGAAGCCTGTCGATAAGCCTTCCTCCCTCTCAGCACACGCACACACACACACACACACACACACACACACACACACACACACACAGAGTGAAACACCACGACCAGAGTGGAGTTGTCAGTTATGGGGGCCAGAGTTGGATTTTCTTTTTTTTTTTTTTTTTGGGGGGGGGGGGGGGTTGGATTGGGCATGGGGCTGTTTGTGTTCTCTTGATCTGTTGATTTCCACTGCTGCAAATTTAAAATGTGCCAAAACTGCATCTATTATTTACTGCCAATTTGCTCTTTTTAAAACCAACTGCCCCCCCCCGCTCTTCCACTTCCCCCACTCGCCATTTTGTCGTTGCTACTCTGATAATCACACACACATTTTTTATTAATTCGCAGATAATAAGCTTCGAGGTCTCTCTCTGTACTTGGAAATGATTATTATGACTGCCAGCACCGTGGCGACAGCATTAGTTAACCTCTGTCTGGTGTCAACGCAAACACACACACACGCACAAACACTGCAGTCTGGAAGGTAACAATTAGGTTAATTCATTACCTATTTTTCCTTTCTTCTGATCAACCAAAACCTTTTTGATGTCACACCACTTTCTTGCACTGTCATTTTATGCTCAGTAGCAGAAAGAGAAATATAATGAGATTATTGTGACAGTTGTTGACTGTATTCCAACCAGAGATGACACATTTAGCCAGTTCATCAATAGCAAATAAACTGTATGATATTGATTAATTGTTTGAGGTATTTTTTTCAGATTCTTTAAAATAATAAAAAAAAAAGTTGCAGCCCTAATTCCTGCTAGCCAATTGTTCTGATTTAATGCAATGAAATACTCAGTAACTGGTTCAGAAATGTTAATAAAGCACATTTGAATAGAGTTTGTTCTTCTGTCTCTTATGTGTGTATTCATGTATATGTATTTTGTGTGTGTGTGTCTGCAAAATTGTTCTTTTTATTAAATGACGTTTTGTGTCGGCACTTTATTTACAGTGGGGGAAATGTGTTGTTGTGTTGCAGGGACACCGGGAACATCAAAGGCAGATTAGAACATCTGGTAAGTTCTATTTGACATCCCCCTTTTATCCCCCATACACACACACACACACACACACACACACACACACACACACTGTGATATCTGCATCTCTAATGAAACCTCCGGAATTGGAGCTGAATACCTGCAGCTAACAGGCAGGGAGAGACAGAGACAGAGAAAACGGGGATAGAGGGAGGGTAGTGTCTCCCCTAGGGCCTGGTCCAGCTTTTATATTAGCGTTTCATTTATCCCCAATTCTGCCCAAACACACACAAACACACACACACACACACACAGGTTATCCAGTCTGGTCTGCTTAATTTATTTGTGGATATTTTCAGGATTTTTATTGCATGTGTGTGCATATCTATTTGCACATGGATGTACGAAAGGATAATATTTTTTATTCAGTCATAACAGTTGGAGCCATACACACTCACACACCCACACCCTCTCTACTTCTCCCTCTCCCTCCCTCTGCCAGCATGAGGCCTTGCCTCAGTCTTCTCCCATCCATGAATGGAGGGCCTGGTGGAAACACACTCCTGGGACAGCCTTGAAAATTTAATGCCAACGTTTCCGAGGTTTCTCTTGCTACTCGCTTTAATACGGGGTCAGAGTGCCGTGCAACAAAGTGAAAAGGTTCTCTCTTCTCTTTTTGGGTGGGAAGGAACCGAGGTTTGATGTGCCCCATATTCCAGGGGATGAATTATAGACAGGGGTCAGCGAGGGTCCCGGCTCTCTGTGGATGTCGCATGCCCTCCCTCCCTTGCCTCACTGCATACTAAACCGCAGCTCCCAGCACCCTACGCAAATGACCCCCCGCCCCACCACGCGCTACGCAAATGACCCTGAATATGCCACACAAATGACTGACCCCGAAATTCAAACAGCTAGCAGTAACTCTCCACTGGAGTGAGCGGCAGATCAGATAAAGTTGACCTCAGATTTCAACGTCGTGAAGCTCAGTCACAGAATTGTTCCTTAATGTTATTATTGACTGTCTTCAGAACTCTGATAGGTTTAACAAGGGTTCCCTTAAGAACTTCATTGAGTTGCACCCAAAATGCATTCATACTATTATTGCATGCACAGTTTCAAATGGCACTACTTTGTTCCATTGTAGGAATTTTTGAGGGCACTAAATAGTTAACAGCTTTCCCACTCAGAGTTCAGAAACTTCAATAAAATGACGGACATTAAATATAGTGCACAGTACAGTAATGGTCTAGTTTGGGTTTGGAGAGGTCTGCGGGTGGGTCTGGAGGTGTGATTGATGTGGTACTCCATAAAAGGTGTGAATTATTCAAGAGAGGATTACATGCATAAACAGCATTAATCAATATGTGTATTGGCAGTTACATCTGGGCAAACATTAGGCAGTGTGTGTCTCATGTTGAGATGAGTCTTCCTCTGAAAGGCAAGTGGAGGAATGTGAACTAGTTTATACGACATAAGTGATACTGGGTCAATATAGTGCAGAGAAATAACTCTAAATGTTCTGCGTATGTAGGAGAAGTCACAAATGATTTTTCAGGTTTTCACGCTTCTTACATACTTATCTGGCCAAAGTTGGCTTGAATTGTGTATCTGTGTCTCATTCTATACTAATTTACTGAAGTTTTACACAACAGTAGCACTGTAGAGGAATGTAAACTAGATCTTTTACAATCACCCCAGCTGGGATTGGCATTGCGCATGTGAGTATATTTGCATTAATGTTAGTCTCTTGGCAGGCGTTAAGGCAGCCAGTTTGCATGTGCGTTTTATATGGTTTTTGCATTGAGTGGACCTTTAGGGACAGATTATAACATGTTTGCATTTGATTCGTAGTAACTGCCGTGTCTTGATCGGGGTAGTGCAGGAGTTAAACACAACATTTACACACACACAGACATACACAAACACACACTGGCATGTTTACCAATGTGTGTGTGTGTTTTTTTTTTTTTTTCTGTATATGTCTCTGGGAATTTGAATCCCTGAATACTGAGTGTTTGAATTTATGGGTGTGTTTATGCTTATGGGGAGATTGCACCCCAGTAGTCAGCTGCCTGTGGAGCGCAAGACTCTGATTACGATTCGGGACGGAGAACCGTAAATAATGGAGCTCGTCTCCCTCTGAGGTGGAGTTGCCGGGCTGTTCAAAAATGTTGTTTCCTTCTATACCTCACACATATATCCCTGTAGATTTCTAAGCAGGCATTTATGACTCTCTGTTGATGTACTGCTCTTAAGATTAGTGCATCAACCATATTGACACTTATCATCGTGTTGCCAAACTCCAGGCACATTATCAGCTACCTTGAACCTGGTCTTTTTCAAGGAATCACTCTTTATTCTTAAAGATGATAATTTACTTTCTAATATTAATTTAAATGAATGCAATAGTTGTCAGTAACTGTTTCATTGTTTATTCATAACAAAAATACAGATTTTCACACTGATGTGACGATAAAGCTTCTGTTCAAATAATTCTTGCGCTTGATTTTTCATGATGAATACTAATGTTACCTCCTCCTGTTAAGTTAACAGTCTGAGTGAATGACTGCTGCAGTAATTAGGTGGGCAATTAAGATTTATGTGGTCTGAGGTTTGTTTTATTGTTCGTGTTTGTTTTGTTTTCGTATTTCAGCAGATTGACTGAAAGTGATCAGTGGCGATACAGAGAAAAAGACTGAAGCTAATTGCTCCCAGTGCTCTGCGTTCGTTTCGGCTTTTGTACACACACGCACGTGCGCGTCCAGGCGCACACACGAAGCACACATACACAAACACTGAAGTTTGAGTTGGACGACTCTTTGCTGTGGGAGAAATGGAGCGATAGTGAAAGAGGTGGCCTACAGCAGCTAATCAGTCCAGATGCACAGCTTTTTAGAGAGAAGTAGAAGAAAGCCAGCAGCTCAATCAATACATGAGGAATCAGCCTCATCAGGATTACTGGCTCAATCAGCAGCTGTACCCATCATTCTACCGCACACACTGCCCGGGGAAGCAAAGAAGAAGGGAGACGAAGGGGAGAGGAAGATCAGGGGAGAAAGCGAGATACGTCATCGGTCCTTAGAGAGGGAGTTTGAATAGGGTTTGAGCAGGAAAGGCTGGTTCACAGGTCAGTCCAGGGCTGCAGGGTGAGTTGAGGTCACAAGCCACAGAAAACTGAAATGACACATCTGTTTCTCGTTGGAGCATTTGCGTTATGTCTCGATGAGATATTCTCAGGCCTTTATAAAAGCAACAAGAAGGTCTTTTAAAGATTGTGTATAGAAAAATTACAATTTTAATTTTATTACTAACAGCCGCATCATTTACAGTTGTTAGGCACACATCAAGCCCCCTTGTGCTCTCATCTTTGGGGAGAATATGCATCAAGCCTCTGCATTAAATGACATCTTTAAATGTAGTCAGCCAGCTCAGTAAACATAATGAATCTTTCTTGTATTGAATAAAGTCAGAGTTATTTTGCAACACAGCCATTAAGTGTTTCTGCACCACCCAAACGCTTAAATTGATCCCTTAAAGGTTGTGCTGCTACATAATTTTTCCAGCAGGATTCGTTCCTACACATTTTCCAGTTCACTCCATCAGCTTAGTTACTATATCTGGCTCTTTGTTAAATCCGCTGCCAGCAAAATACCTCATTTAATTTCTGTGTTGGGTTGCTGTCCCTGTGCTGGTGCTAGACGCTTCCATTGGCAGGTTTCTCAGTAATTCTTTAGGTTTAGTCTTAAAGCCCCTCCTCAGAATCAGTATTACTAGAAGAGGTCAGTAATTAAACTTGCTTAACTCGATGTCATTGCTATCAGGATGTTAAAAACCTGACGAGAGTCGTTTGCTGTTGCGTCACCAGATTGCTGTACACATGGCTTACTTCAGGGGTAGCTGATGTCGTCCCAGTGTCCCATGGAGAGTTGAAGAGTTTACAGAGGCAGATAGCCTTGTTGACCTACTGACAGATCGGCAACAGCAGCTGTAGTCAGGACAACGCGCTCACGCAACAAGATGGTGACGGACTTGGCCTCTCTGAATGACGCAGTGAGCTGGCCTAAAATTGTCTTAGTGTAAATTACAAGTTGAGGAGAGTTCAGAGGTCAGAATGGCTTATATGTTTCTTTTATTTATTCTGCATCTGCCCATGTCGTCAGACTTTAATTGTGTCATTAAACACTTTCTCTTGATCTCTGATTGTATCTCTGTCTTTGAATTTCTTCGTCTCTAATGTGATTGTGTAGGATAAAGAGGTGAAAACAGCGCAGACAGAGAGATTCTGGACCGATAAAGGACAGGAAGGGGGGGTGTTGATAATCTGCAAACAGATTTCCATGCTTATTACACTAATGATTTCATGATATTTGATGTGGTGGGGGGGTGAGGAGGATGTGGAAGCATGGGTGGAGGGGGTGGGGTGGTCTTTTTTTCTCTCATCTCGACGTTGCGGCTAAATGATGGAGTAATTTGAGTGACCTCTGACTTGGGGCAGGCCCAGACGTAATTGCATGTCATTCTGGCACTGAAATAGGAGAAACGGAGGAGGGGGGGGGCTCCAAATACAAAGTATCCCCCCTGTCTTTCCCTTCTCCCTTGCAAATCACTTGTTTTTCTGTCTCCTTTTCACATGTCCCCGTCCCTGTCTTGCCCTCCGTCTTGTCGCCTGTCTCTCTGTGGCACGCTCCTCGAGTGTTTCCCAAAAAAAAAAAAAAAAGAACAACACCCCCCAAACAAAAGAAAGATTGCATTAATTTTCAAATGATGATATTACATTAAGCGCAGAGATCTCATATATCAAAATGTGAGAACTACTCCCTTACTGTATGTGCTTCATCTTAATGGTATCGCTGGATGTCAAGGGCATGGAGGAAATTAAATCGGAAAGTGCAGATAGACCAAAGAAGATATTATCTCTGGATGATTGCAGTTTTGATAGGTATTCCAGTGAATTTCATTTTCTCCGGATGGGGAGAAGATGAGTTAGCCTGCACATTTGCTCATTTTTCTTCTACATGATTTATGTGAGTTGAGTATAAAACTCTCTCCTTCTCCCCCCCTTCACCCTCACCACCTCCCCCTTTATCGGGTACACATACATGCATGTGCACGCACACACATACACAAACATGGGGTAGTAAATTACTGCCTTTGAGTTGCATCTTAGCTGGGGCAGTTTACGCGAGTGTACGTATGCGTACTTCTTGTATGGTTGTATGTGGGTGAACTGCAGTGCGTATTTTGTGTATTTGTATGCACGTGCATGTTTTGGTGTGTGTGCGTTTGCGCTTGTGTGTCTGAGATAGCAGCAGAGCCATCAGCGGGAATGATTCCAGGGAGACGGGGGAGTGTCATTACTCAGACTTGTTTACATTCTAAATACGTAATGAAATCTTGTTGGTAATAATGACGGGAATAAAAGTTTGGGAAATTGTAAAAGTGGTGAAGTTTGAGAAATGAGCCCCGGCCTGTGAAATAGCATTTGGGGGCAGGAAACGACATTATTATGCAGTGCTCCTGCCTGCCTGAGACATGAAGATGAACTGCTGGCGGGCCATAAAATGCTGTTAGCCCTAGCCTGAAGTATGGCACATTGTAAAAGAGCCCTGATCCCATATTGCCATTATATATAAAAGTATAGCCATACACAACATTATTTTTCATATAAGATGAGCTCAGATACTGTGGCCCAGGCCCCCCAAATACATACACTGATAGGCAGATTTTTTCCCCTCCTTATAAAATATATAAATAAACATATTGCCATGGAACCCATCTCTGCCCTGATCTTATAGACCTCGATATTAAAAACAGAAATATTGCATTTTCTAGGGGCTCTGTTTTCCCCTGTCCTCTTTTGGGTATGGGATATATCTGTGTGTTTGTTTGGGGGTGGTGGGAGGGAGGCGTAGAGGAGGAAGAGGAGACGAGGAGGAAGCCCAGGCGGCGAGCAACAAATGAAAGAAAATGGAAACAGATGAAGACTTAAAAAATATAATGAGATGAATATTGAGCGTATCAACTGCAGCATAAAGAGAGCTGGTTGAGGTCGCGTGCGTGTGTGTGTGTGTGTGTGTGTGTGTCTGCGATTGCATGGGTGTGTGTGTATTGCAACTGTTTATTAACAGATAATAATGGTTACAGTGGTGCAATTAAGGTTAATGTTACAGTAGGTGTTGATATCCTGTGTCCCTAAGATAGTGTTGTGTTTTGTGTGTGTTTTGGAGACATTTGAAACTGTTGGGTGACTCAAACCTGCATTTCACTTATTGATTAATTCAGATTCGTTAGATTTTGGGTAGGATACAGTATAGGAAGCAGTGTAACATGTGACACTGGCTTTTACTGCATTTCTTAATGTGTATTAACCATTCACTGTGTTTAGAATGCTGCAATTATATCTGTTGACCTTGAGTATTCAGCACAGTTAAACATCATTTCAAACAGCAGTTTTATAAGGAACAAAGCAATCACAAACTGTTACTGCAGGGGTGATTTAATTTCTCTAAAAAGTGTTAAAGAAATGCACTTGTGTGTTTTTGGGAGACTGGCTCTTTACTTTAGAGGACATAGAGTAGAGGCAGTCACCAATCTGTCCTTCTGTATTTTTTGTGCCAGCACGTTGACAGATTGTATGTAATTTTGCTCATCTCAGCACGAAGAAAGCAATTATGTTTAAAACTCATAATCTTGTGATGTGTGGAGAAGTACGTCGAAATTATTTAGGAAATGAATGCTTGAAATGACACAAAAATGAGGATCTGGCACCACATCATCTATTTTCACTTGAATGTAACTTGGAGGGATTTTTTTTTTGTCATTTATGAATTCAGGTTTCGAATGAGAAAATAGCTAACTAGCTAAAAATCTTTGTTTTTACATCTCAGAATAGTTCTCCATGTAATTTCAGCAGCAATCTTCACAAAAAAAATACGTTTAGGAGTGTCTTCTTTTTCGATTTCTTCGATTTTTCTTGTGCATGGTGTCATATACTGTGCGACTGATGTTCTGTAGAGTTGTGGAGTTGTAGCGGTGCATTGCCTGGGAGATGATGGTTTACTGTGTTGGCCGATTCTAGAGCTCAACTAATCATCAGGAAGACCAGCGAGGCTTCACTCCCTCTCTGACCTACAGCATCTGTCTAACCCATCACTGCTTCACTGTCCCACCCTCTCTCCTCTTCGTCTGACCTCCTCAGTTTTTGTGTCGTGTTCCGCTATTCAACCTTTTTCACAGTCTTTGCAGCAATATTATGGAGGTTTATCCTTTTCTGTTTTATTCCCGTCTCTTTCTGCTCAGTCATAAATTAATTCTTGTTCTGTGGTGCGATGGAGGGAGTAAATCTTTCAGTAAGACAGCGGTCTGACTATCTGACCACAATCTGGCCTGCTCTGCTTCATTCTGTCTGCTCTAACAGGCATTTATTCATCTGCTGACCCACCCTTCCATTGCTTTGTCTGGTCGGCCTCAGGCCCAGCAATGATAATAATAGTCCCTTGGGCCACAGTGTGACTACAAATAGAAGAAATTTCCTGCATGCAGTACCTCATTATACACAGTGTAGCATTGTTTTTACCAAGCCGAGTGAGGGCTATTTATTTTTCTAATGGGACGTGCTTATTTTTGACTAATGGGACAGACTCTGGGCACTTAGCCTCAGCTACGCGAGTCTTCGTGTGTCTGTCGTCACTGCGG
The DNA here is from genome assembly GCF_017976325.1 of Chelmon rostratus. Lineage (NCBI taxonomy): Eukaryota > Metazoa > Chordata > Actinopteri > Chaetodontiformes > Chaetodontidae > Chelmon > Chelmon rostratus. The sequence goes on along the minus strand of NC_055664.1, from coordinate 16,374,232 downwards.
TGAGGTAAGCGAATGAGCTGGAGGCCTACTGTGACCATACTTCCTGTTACATTTAGGGCAAGAGTTAGCCTGAGTCAAGCGGGCGTGGGTGCCTAATAGTAGATTTTTTTTTTTTTTAATGACAGCTACTTGAAAAGGAGGATGTTATAAAAAAGGCTTTCATTTACACCTCGACAGAGAGAGAGGAAACGTGCATCGCCTGTGTTGTTGATAATAATACCAGTCCATACATGCATGACGAGATTTCTTAAAAATGTGGACGCATTCAGAGAGGGCTCCCGCCCTTACCAAGTGTTTCATCCATAAGACACAAGAGACAGAAACCTCAAAGCCTGGGCACATAAAACTGAAATACTCCTCGCTTGCAGTGCTTGTCAGAGGGTCACAGTGATTGGTCAGGCGTGCAGAGGGAAGGAAAGAAGGCAGGATTTGAACTTCTCCATCAGGCTCTTTTTTATTCTTTGCAAAGCTATTTCTGTCCGTTTTCATGTGTACAGCCGAGTGCAACACTTGCAACACGATGAATGCCTCCCAGGGAAAATTGTCGGAACATGTGCGCCGTCATCCTTATATTTAAACTATTATCGCAGCTCATCCCAGTCTGCGATGGCCAGATCATCACCCCGCCTTTGAATGTGGCTGCCGGGAACAGCCATAAACACTTTTACATGCAGCGTGGTTTGATGGCATGTCATACCAAGTCGTTCTTTTTGAGCATAGTGCATGATTGCTAATGCAGGTGGTCAGTTAATCTTAGGTTTCATGGTGGCTCTCCTTGTCTGCATGTCAAGTGTCCTTGACGGAGACACTGAACCGTAAACTGCTTCTAATGAGCAGGTCAGCTCCTTGCACAGCAGCTTAGCCGCTGTCGCTCTGTATGTGTGCATGGGTAATTCAAAGGCATTGTAAAGCAGCTACAAGTACAGTGCATTAACTACATGTATATGTGACTCTCTAACAAACCACCTTTTTAACAATAAACGTCTCGACATTTCTAAAAGCTTCTCTCTTGATGTGTTTGTTCTCCTCTAAATGTTCTTCTTCATCGTCGTCATTGTAACATTTCTTCCTCACCTTCCCTTCACACTTCACACACCCTTTTTGTCTGCTATACTTCTTGGGCTCTGAAGAAAACAAAAGCAACTTTATCTGTCTGTCTTGTCTTTTGTTCCCCCCTCTGCCTGTTTCCCCTTTCCTCACTGTGTGATAATCTAAAGCCCCTTTAAGGAAAGCGCTGCTCATTCCCAGCACACACACACACACACACACACACACACACACACACACACACACACACAGTCCTTGGTGTCTCGTGTTTGTTTGTGTGCGTTGGAAAGGCACAGTTGTAACTGAGGGGCGACGCCACTTCAGATGCAGCGGGTGGCTCTCCCAGTGGGGGTAGCATAGATCTGCCTCTGGGGAGCACAATTAACTCCTTTTTATTGTTCACTAATGAATTACACACAGAGGAAGCGGCCACGCATGTGTGAATTAAAGAGGAAAATAGAGAGTTTGTTGGGAAGCAAAAACATGCAATGTCGTGTGTGTAGGTTCTGTATCATTATGTTTGCTTAGTTGTGAGCTGACTTCTGAGTACCTTTCACTTGTGATTATAGTTTGGTATAAATTAGCATCTATCAGCCTCCATTTACTTCTGTACACAGGAAACAACTTTTTTTTTTCTTCTTGTTTCTCTATCTTCTGCCTTTATTTAAAGGGCAGTTCAGTGTAGAATCACACATGGCAGAAAACCACTGCGATGTATCTAGTAAAACTATAACTATGTTGCACCTCAGGCCACACTCCAGTTGATGTTAAAGCAGGTGTTTTTCCATTCACAGGTGATAGGGAATAGTTGCTTTGGCACCGCTGATTAGCATCTTTACAAAAGCAAGTTGCTTAAAAGTTTCAGCTGCGACAGAGATTGCAGCAGCATGTGTTTCAGTGTTGTATTACCCTCAGCTGGCAAGAGTGTGTGTGTGTTTGTGTGTGTGTGCGTGCGCGTTGAGGATGCATGGACTTACACATGCCTTAAGGCCAATGTAAACAAATGCTAATGTAATTACTGAGGGGGCGTCGTAATAAACTGTAACTAAGATGATTGCGCAGCACACAATGATCAGGTTAGTTAAGCTGTGATGTGTTATTGCTTTAAATGACTGGTTGCACCAAGACTGATTTCTGTGTTGTTCTAATTGCTCAGCAGGCTAAGCCCTTTACCATTTCACTGGGTTCGAATCCTGTTCAGGACTTTAATTTTGCGGCATGTAATCCTTTCTTTTGCTGCAAAACTGCTCTTGTTAAGGCAAAGATGCCAAAAAGCAGTGAAAAAATAGACTTGAATTGTGCCCCTATCACTTCGTCATGAGGGGGAATGGGAAGGGTGTGTGTGTGTGTGTGTATATGTGTGTGTGTGTGTGCGTGCACATCTGTGTGTGGGTGAAGGCCTCAAGTGTTCTTCATTTTCTCCGGCATAATAGTGATTAGTAATTTCAGCTGTCGAGCAGTGCCAGTCAGTGTGAGCGTGATCCACCGTGTCACCTGCTACAGGGGATGCACGTGCACACGCACACACACATCCATGTTGCATTAAGTGTGCGTCAGTCTGTCTGCAGTGCCTTGATGTGCGTTCCATCTAGAATACTGCACCCTGACATCGCTACATTAAAGGGGGTCATTATATTTCCCTGGCTGCCACCGAAAAGTGACGTTTTTACAAAGTGACAAGTTTACAGTTTGATAAATCAGATTTTGTTGCTGCGGGTGGGGTGCGGAGCCGGGAGAAGGAATGGTGGGAGGAAGACCCGGGTTGTCTGTGGAGGAGGAGGAGGGGGAGGAGGGAAGAAGTGCTGCCTGTCAGCGACGCCTCGGCCCTGTCGTCTAAATGATGCTCCCAGGCAGCGGATTCAGATCCCATCCCCATTAGCATTTAATTTCTCTCTAATCCTACACACAGTCTCCAGCGCTGCATGGTAACGAGGGCCGCCCTGCCGCAGCAGCGCCGAAAAACCTCAGAGAGCAATCTGCAAGCGCGCTCGCCTTTCTCAGCTCCGCGCCCTGTCGTAGCCATCATTCTTCCTTGACAATTAAGACCCTCAAATCTAATAGCAGTGATATTGGAATTACAGCGAGGCCCTTTTGAGGGTATGTCAGGAAAAAGGGTTGCCCCTCCCCATACATCTGTCAAAGCACAAGGCCCTCCTCCCGTTCATGCCCGCTAAGCGTTTCTGATGCACACACACACACACACGCATGCACGATGGGAAGGGGAATATGTTGAGTCTTTGGCTGTGATCTTTGTAAAATGTGCTCTCTGTGCCCTCTTATCCAACTCTCCAAAGACTTGTTACAGCAGCTTTTGTTTTCTCTCTTCCTCTCTCTCTCTCTCTTTGTCTCTAAATTTCTCTTCATCTCACCCTCATTGATTCTCCCTGGTGTGTCAGAGATGTTGTTGCTTTCTGTTTTTCACTAGCAGGGCTTTTACAGATGACTAGACTAGTAGATTGGTGAAGCTGCCCCTTGGTGCTCCGCGAGGACAGTTCCGCTCTAATGGCTGCAGTTAAAGATTATCATGGGTAAAATATATTTCAGCCTAAGGGATGCAACAGTTTTAGAGCTGGATTACGTACAGTAGATACAGTTGTGTCAGTGCGGAGGCTGTCTGTCATGAACAGTGCTATGTCATATCTCAGGCAGCTGGGTGGTACAGTAAACTAATAGATCATCCTTTAAGACGATGCTTATAAAACCCTTGAGCCCCACCAGCTAGAGGCTTTATTCTGCAGTTGCCCCTGACCTTCGTCAAAGAAGAATAAACTCAATAGTATACTCAGTACTCAATTGTTGACTAATTCTCTGTTGTTATTTTTTTTTGGCTATCTGTTACTCCTCTGCAGACTCCAGCAGAACAGGCTAAAGTTCGAATGCATATGGTCCTGCAGGCGGCGGGTAAGTAGATGATTCTTCTTCTCATTTCTCTTCCCTCTTATCTTTTGTTTGTTACAGTGTGGTTCAGAGCCGTTGCCTGTCACTCACTCACTGGTTCAGGGATGCTGGTGTTTGAGAATACCGTGTAGAGCAGCTGTGAAACAGGACAGCCCAAAACCTGTACCTGCGTGATACAATGTTCCAGTGATCATTTGTGTGCTAATCTGTTAATGTAGCGGTGTAAAGCCTGGTTGCTTGTCAAGATATACTTACTGTATATTCAAAAATAAAATAATATATTAAGAACTTTTAAAGAACTATTTTTTGGCCATATTTCACAGCCCTAAGCCTCAAATGCTGCATTGAACTGGCATGAGCCACAGTCTCATATACACACTCTCCACTGTGGACCTGGATGGGTATTGTACTTGTTTTCCCACACACAGACCCACAGCATACCTCCAGAAGCACACACACACACACACTACCACAAACTCACACACACAGACAAATGCATACACACACGCTCCTGCTCTCCGCTTTGAGTGCTTGTGGGCCCATATTCACTGCAGCTTAATTTCAAACACTCCTCCCAGTACATAAGTCATAGATGTCACCATGCACGGCGTGTATATATTCCAGTGTGTATTCGAGGGGTAGAGTTGCGAGCCAGATGTGACAGGCAGAGATTGACTGTGGAGAAAGATGTCTTCATGTTTACAGTCATGCACACGCACACACACGGCCCAGCACTTCAGAACAGGGCTCTAATTTCACCACAGGAAATATATGAAAGAACCAGGCATCTATCCATCATCTTTAAAGCACCCAGCAGCCACACGCTTACCTCACTTAAGACTTGTTCTGCCTTACTGTAGGCCACAGAACAATGCTGCAATCCCCTGCTGTGATTTCACTGATTTGAACTTTGTGAGGCATGTTTTACTTACTTCATCACACTTTGAATTGACTAGTTTACATGTGGGATTTTGAGATTTTTTGGAGTCAGGGACAATTTCCTCAATTTTGTTTCTATTGTATGTATGGATGTACCTAACGACTGATGTCCCTGCTGATTAAACTTAGACTAACTGGCTCGTTGAAAAGTAAGAAAACACGTGGGAAACAGTCAAAATTGAGCACAATTAAACTTATATGGTAAAACATTATCAAAAAAAATATTGTGTATATTATAAAAGCCATTTTAAACTCTCAGTCATTCTTCAATGACTAAATCCTATTTTAAATTCAGCTGAAATGTGTGGTTCTTTGCTCTGTGTGTCAGGGTTTCAGTGCTGGTCCACGTGTCCTCAAAAGATTTGTCCCATACAAATGGGAGAAACACAGGTCAAATATTACATGTGTTTATGGGAACTATTTTCCCATGTTTCTGTGTGTAAGTGACTAATGGGGATAGCAATTTTTGAAACTGGTCCAGTATTGAGCGAGAGCGCTGAAGCCAGCAGCCACAAAACGGGCTGCAATGTGGTCCCTGAGGTCATTGGTGCAGCATCAGTGTACGTCCACTCAAAGTGTTTGCCACTGATTGTTCTTATATTGTCTAACAACATTTTGGAAAGTAACCCTGCAGAGATACCTTTTTGTTTAACCAGAAACAGCTGTTATATTGCTCTCGCCAAAGCCACCAGACTCCATTTACAAAAACACTAATTTTAGCATCGCAAAATGCACTTCATTCAAAGTCAACAGATACAAAATAAAACTCACCAAAATGTTTTCAGTCACCACCAACTCTGGTTTAGTCACAATAAACCCTTAATTCACCCAGTAGGGAGAGGAGCGAGGGCGGACATCAGAGAAGCAGCAGGGAATACAGCATGGAAAGCCAGAAAATAATTTCACATCTAACCAGGGAATTATTTTCACTTAACATTATGACCAGAGAGACCTAAATAAGTCAGACAGATTTTCTGGTTGAAAATAAAACAGTCATTAACAGATAATTGAAACCCTGCTGTGCATTACAAACACATTAACCTGTAATTTAAAAGTACATTAATAAAATAATATGTTTAACTGACTTTTATGTCTGGTGCCGCCTAGTGAGGGTAGCAAAATTTAATCGACTAATCAAGCACATTCCTGATTGTGTATCAGACACCCAACACTCCCTGCCCTGCCACCTCAAGGCTGATGTTGTACTAATGGTGGTGAAGCGTCATAAAATTGAGCATGTGGCTCTGAGTGCAGTGGGCCAGACTGGTGCAGACACAGGCCCAGGGCCAGACACGGGGCTAGAGGAGAGGGTTTAATGCACTGGACAAGTCTCTGGTTTTCGTCTCTTTCCTGGAGGCCTCCAACAGAACAGGTTTATGGCTCAGGCAAAGACTGTCTTCACCAGAGAGCCCAGGCTGGACCGCATCAGGCCTGTGGTGCCCGTGATCATGACGCTCATAATGATTTACAGTAAAATACAAATTACCAAAACTTGATAAGTTGTTTATATGTGGCCCTTGGACTTGTTTATCATTTTATTTTTAGCCTGGTTTTCTGCATCTGTCATTGCTCTCACTAATTTAACTCATGTTTTTGTAATTACAAATTCTAGGGATAGCTTTTTTTTTTCTCAAGTCCTCTGACCCTGCAGCTGCCAAACCTTCTAAATTCATCTGTCTCATATCTCTTCTTATTCGCTCCATTTTCTTTCCTCTTGTCCCTCTCCGTCTATCTGTCCTCTCACTCTCCGTCTCACTGTCTTTGTTCCAGTGCTGTTAGCGGACAGAGGGAGATAGGGATGGAGAGAGGGAGGGATGGAGTGCGAGAAGGAAGCAGCAGATGTTGGGAGGTTGTGTGAATGTTAATGTCCTGACGTAGCCGTGGAGCTTAAGCCTCCTCCTCCTTCCCTCCGTTCCTCTCTGAGCGCCCGCCAGGCTTTCTCTCTTGGGGTCTCCTGACATCCTTAAAGCCCGTGGCTCTCCACTCCTCTTCTCTGCTCTCTTCCACCTCTTTCTCTCCCATCCCCTCCCTCCCTTCCCTCCCTCCTTTTGTCCGTCTATGGACTCTCTCTAGTCAGTAGAGAGCAGATCATCCCATGGCTAAAGCGGCTCAGGCCTTTGTGTTGGGGGGCTCTGTGGACCTGTAATGAGCCCCCTCGGCTGGCCCGCTGGCCTGCTTAGCACTCACTGGGGGCTTTGAGAGTGTGTGTGTGTGTGTGTGTGTGTGTGTGTGAGAGAGAGAGAGAGAGAGAGAGAGAGAGTCTGCGTGTGCATATGTGTGTGTGTATGTGCGTGCATGCGTGTGTGTGTGTGTGTGGAGTGGGATGAGGAGGTGAGAGGAGGAGGGCAACACTGGCCCTCAATGAAAGCGTTGGATGGATATGTTTATGGGTCACTTCCTGCTTGGCCTACATATTGAACACACACATACACGTGCATGCACACACACACACGCACACACACACACACACACACTACACCCCGTATTCCCCGTATGAGACAAACTCACTTGCTAATTTCATCAGTAATAATTTTCACAATTTCATTGTTGTAGCTTTAATTATTCATATGGCCATGACTTTTATATTAATGACTTAATATTAATAAAACCCTATTATTGTAAAATATATACATAACATACATGCATTTTAAAAACAAATATTTATCATTATTTCTGAAGTATCTGACTTTTAATCGTTTTCTGAGTTTTCTTTGTTAAAAGAGATTCTTTCATTACCTCATTTTGTCCATTGCCTTATCCCAGTCTGCCTTTGCCAGCTTGCAGAGAAACCTCCTGTTTGAGGTGGTTGAGGATGAGGTTCAGCTGCATGTAGTCAGACAGTATTCTATAAAGTTTATGTGACAGCGAAAAGCAGCAGTTTACCTACAATGTAGCACCCTCAGTATGTTTTGGTTCATCAGCAGCTTTCCTCTTTCTCACTGTCTTCTAAACCAGAAAGTGAGCAAGTGAGTACCTCTAGACAGACTCCTCTTTGTGACAGGAACGGTTTTCTTGCTGTTCTGTTCTCCTGCAGTGTCTTTTCAGTGTCTGAATTTGCCTGCGCATCTCCGGACACTCATACTGGACACTAACATACATCACAAATATACATGCACTGTGGCAGTCTTCCTACTTTAAAAACCAAAGCACTCACATATTCATTCTTTCCTCAGTACTTTCATGCACACACACACACACGCACACGCACACACACACACACACACACACACACACACACACACTATGACACCCTAACATATCTATTATACTCTTTTCTTTTCAGCCACTTGGTGAGTTCTTGCCTCTTTTCAGAGCGGTGTCCATTTCCACTCAAATGAGCATGAGCGCTGTGCGGCAGCGGCCCTCTCCTTATCCACACGTCAATAGAGAGTGTTTGCAGAACACCCACTAAGGACCTGAGGGCCAAGGGTCATCAAAACCTCCGTCTTCTCCCTATTTGAACCTTTGACGGCAACAAAACAAACAATCCTTAAGCTCTCATCAGAGGCTTGAACTTGGCAGGGCTCTGAATTAACTTTCCCTATTGGTTTGTCTGAGTTTGACACCTGGCTGGAGTTGGTGGGGAGACATGTTCTCATTTCTTTTAAAATAATGATGCTATCTTACTATGCAGTATTTGGTTTATAAGTAAAGCGCCACACAGGTCTAAAGTACAGTCAAAATGAAGTCCTTGCAATGCAGCACAGACCTACAAATGAGTATATTGGATTGAATTAGTCTCTTTATTGAAAGGGGATAAATATGACGCATAAATCAGATTTTCTCTCCTAATGTGCTTTTTGTAACCTTTCAACCAGTGGTGCCGTTCCCAGCTAATACTCAGCAAAATAAAGGCATTTATGTAGATTGCAAAACCATTCTGTTTTTATTGAATTTGAATATCATATATTTGAATATGAAGTTTGTTTCTAAAGACCATGACAAAATGATTTAGAATCTCCCACTTTTAGCAATAATTGGGAAAGTTTTTTGAATATTGCAGCCCACAAAATGCACATTATTTAGCTGTGACTCATTTCCTGTTACTGCTGGCTCCCATTCAATTTTAAGTACACGTGATGTCAATGATTGTGTGTGATAGTAAACATTGATATGTCCATTTGAATTTGTGTTCCAGGTGATGCACTAATGCAGTTTAAAAGTCTGCCAATATTGATGTAAAAAATAGAGAAAAGCTTATCTTGAAGTTAAGAGAAACCCAATTATGACATTCAGCATCAATATCAGGAAATGTCCCTTTAAATCTGTTTTTATGCACGCTTTTTTGGCAGATAGTTGAGAGGAGAGAAAGACGGGAAAAACAAGGGTTGAATGGTCCATTTGATCAGGCGTGTTGCTGTTACGTGATGTGTACAGTATCATGGACCGCTGGCCCACCAGGACGCCCAATTTAGCTAAAGTTAAAGGACTGCCAGCCATGTTTTTGTCCATTTTGTGTATGTCTGTGATGGTGCATGTGTGTAGGAGTGTGTCTGTGTTTGTGGCTGTAAGTTTTTCTGTCTGTTTATATCAGCTCTCTGATCGAGTGACAGACATAAAGAGGCAAAAAGGGGGGGGGGGGTGGCCAAGCTTAGCAGCACCATGTGATCGGACTAATTCTTCCACAGTAAATACGGGGTATTAGGCTTCTCTGTCGCAGCAGGGGACTCAAATAAACACACACACACACACACCCTTTCTCTCGAGCTCTCTGCTTCTTTCCTCCATCTTCCTTGTGCTTCCAGTACCCGCTGTCCCTCCCACCGCCAGAGCCCACCCCCTTAGGCCCTGACAGATGTGTGCTGAACAGACCACATACATGGAGGGTGTCACCTTACCCCCTCTGGAACTAAAGGGCTAATGCGCCACATTTAGGAGGCTGCCGCCCTTTGTTCTGCCAGGATAAGAGGTGACGGGGATGGGGAGACTGACCTAGCTCCCCAAGTCTCCTTTATTTCCCCGGTCTCTTTGCATATTTTATTTCTCTGTAAACATGTTTTCCTCCTCTCTCATTCTTCCAGTTTTCTCCTCTTCTGTACTTTCATTAATCTCTCTCTCGATTTTGCAGTCGTCTCTGGAAGGAAGAACTGGATTTGTTAGGCGGTAAATTGCAGTTATCGCATAACATCCATCTTCATCATATCGCCGTCACCCTGGTCGTAGCACTACTGTTTGTGTGACGTGACCCAAGGTGACTGTCACAAATGCCAGTCAGCCGTGATATTCATCTCGAAGGGGATTTCTCTGCAAAAACACAAGGGAATTACCCAGTAATAACTCCTGACTACATGTTCTCTTTGCTAAATGTGTAATTATTTCGACAGCAGCAGCGGCATGCCACTTCACTGTGAGCAGTTTGAACTGAAATGAGGGCTTTTGCTGTCATGAGAATGGGGGATTTTTGAGCCAAAAGACGGTAAACAACTCGATGACAGCTTTTTTTTTTAATTGGTTTTGGTTTTTTTTTTCAAGAATATTAATATTTTGTTGTGAGGTTCTTTTTTTTTAAGTCGCTGTTGTTGAATTTAACAGTAAAGATTCAGTCAGAGATCAGAAAGAGAAGGAAAAAAGGCTGGGAATAAAACAGCTAATCATGACTCACGTAGTTTAATGATTAAAACAGCCTGGTCCATAGAGGAGATTTGCTAATGCTTAGCCTGCAGCACTTTTTAAACACCAGTTTTAAAAGCCTCAACTTAACAAATCAGCATGGATGCTTCCAGGTTAGCTGCATTGTAGGGATTTAGTTTGGTGCTCGTTTTGGTTTCCGTTTTTTTCTCTTTGTTCAAATGTTTGTGTGAAGTATTCAAGCATAAAGCTGGAAATGTAACAACATAGCTTCCACCGTATTCAACTAAACAAAACAGTTACACAACAGCAACAGAAATCCCCTTTGCATCAGTGCAGGAATGTGTCTCCTGTTGTCCTTTGGGAGCGTAATGGCACAGGGGTGTCCTGTAATTTAGTCTCCCTAACCATTGATCAGCTGGATTTATGTGCCATTACCTCACTGTTCCAGTCAACAGTCGTAATTATGTCTCAGAGAGAGGGAGAGAGAGTGCGGGTCCGCCGGTAACACAGGTCGCGAGTACCTGAATAAGCTTTTATCAAACAGCCCCTGCCACTCACGCAGTAGCAGATTGACACTGGTGGCAGAGCGGCTGACCTCCAGATGAGAGGGGTGGATGGATGGATGGAAGGGTTTGTCGAGCTCAGTTAGAGAGCCATACCTCACGCTAAGAGCCGTGTGCCTCAAGCTGTTGCGCTGACCCTCTCAAAAGAAGCCTGTTTACGCTTTAAAGGTGCATGTGAGTTTGAAGAAAGGATGTGTTTGAGGTGCATCGACAAGTGGATTGTGTTTATTTCAGTAAGAAATAAGCCTTCTACCTCGAAGGTGTCTGTCAATGGCGGGGCGGGCTTGAGTGACCTAAGGAGTGCATGGATTGGAGTTTTATGTGCCATTGATTTTTTGTTTGTTTTATGGGTATAATAAACACAGGTCCTGCTGTGCCCTGATTTTCTTGTTGCTAAAGTAAGCTCATGATACCCCCCTCACCCCTCTCGCCCTCCCACCTTTCAGTGCTTCAGTTGCAGAACATGTACACTGTAATCATAAATGCAACCATTAGTCAATTGATTGTAGCTCAGTAAATTAATTCTCAACTATTTTGATAAGCTATTAAAAATCACCAAAAGTACACTGCTTCCAGCTCCTCAAATGTGATGTGAAATCTTCTATGATATTAAACTAAATATCTTGGGGTTTTAGACTGCTGTGTGGACAAAGAAATGTCAACATGCCCGCTCAGGCCTTTTGGCAATTGTCATGAACATACTGTATTTCATTATTTTGAGTCATTAGTTTATCAGTTAATCAAAAAAATAAATCAACAGATCATTTGATAAAAAAAAGTGGCCCTAATTAAAATAAGAGAATCACTTAGATCGTTGGTGAATTGATATTCTGTTAACAGAGAGTAAATTCAGCTGTTGTGGTAATTGAATAACTTTTAGGTCATTTTGCAACAATAATGTCAAACCCTCTCTGGTTCCACCTTCTCACATGTGGGAATTTATGAATTTTCTCATTTTTATATCATTACAAAGTGAACGTCTTTGGGCTTTTGACTATTAGTTAGACACAACAAGACATTTGAAGACGCCTCCACGGACAATTTTTATTATTTCCCTCCGTTTCATAAACAAAACGGAGAATTGATTAGTTGAGAAAAGAACCATTAGTTAAAGCCCCAAAAGCAGTTGCTATATTTGATGCATGAGTGGGTGTCGTTTGTGTTTTTATTTTGCTCCTGGCTTCCACGTTTTCGTATTTTGTTGTCGGTTATCCTTATTTCAGCAATAGTTGTCAATTGCCTGAGATTGAAGGTCCAAGGTGTGAAAAGTACTTGTCAAATTAGTGTACAACTTTCCTTCCCCTGCTTTAGTGAACAATATATACTGTACTAGAGAGAGCCACTTAGAGGAAACGCTCTGATTCTGTGTGTGTGTGTGAGAGAAAGAGAGGGAGGGAGATTGAGAACGCTTTGTTTTTCTTCTGTGGGAAGATTTCAAACAGCATCTGGTGAGCTCTTGAAAAAGACTGTTATGAGTATGTTTAAATCCAAACTGAATCATTTTTGCACCCTCCTTCCTCCTCCCTCCTTTTTCTCTCCTCCTTGTTGTCAGTGTTTGGAGACACATGGCAATATCTTTCCCTCCTTGCCGCTCCCTCTCTCTGCTTTTCTGCCTCTCTCTCTCTCTCTCTCTCAACATGTAGACATTTCCATAACAGAAAAAGAATATTTTTAATTTGCTGCTCTCCATAATTTTGCAACATATGGTATAAACGATTTTGATGCAAATGTATGTGCTAATTATTTGCAGACGGGCCTTAAACAGCCCAGCCATTGAAGTGGAATGAAAGCAAATTTGCAATCACCTTAAATTTTGCTAACCATTTACTGTTAAGTAAACTTTGCTAAGTAATTTAATTACCTTGGACCGCTGGCAGGCGCTCAGGGCCTTTTTCGGGAGGGGGTGGAGACGGAGGCTGAATGCAAAGAATGCAGAGCGAGAGAGATGAGAAGGAGACAATAAAGACGGTGTATACTGCTAACATCAGTATTATTGAATCCTCACCATGTGGAAGGTATTGATGGAAAATCTTTCTGTTCCCGGGGCACCTTTACGAGGGAGAGGTGGGAAAGAGACATGTGACATCATCTGGTTTTTATGATGTCTTTACATTTGTTTGTTTCTATATGTTTCTACAGGGACTTAATGAATGTAGCTGTTTGATTGGACCCGGGGTAGACATAAATAGATTGCAGCAAAGTGTAGACCTGTGCATTCCTGCCTTCGTGATTTGTAATAATTTCTACCTTCTGACACAGTATTCCTCATTTTACAGCCAGCTGCACAATAATGCCAAAACTTTATTTGCATTTTGCCTAATACTGTGGTCATGGTTGTTAATCTTGATCTTTGGTCTGAGTTGATTTATGACGAAAATTCAGAGGGACTTTGCAGCGTTTCTGTGGCAACATAGAAAAGAATTCACCCCCTTGGAGGTTTTCATGTTTTATTGTGTTACAACATTGAACCTATGTAGATTTGATATGGCTTTTGTGACAAGAATCAACAGAAAAAGACCCTTTATTGTCCACAAAGTGATTTAATCGCAAATATAACATATGAGATGTAAGTATTATGTATGCCGCTTGGTTTTAGACATTGCTTCGTTAGTTAAATGATGGTTAAAATTAGCTTTAAGTTAGTGTGGAATAGAAATCTTCACTAGGGCCAGATGGGTTCGGCTCCCTAGCCACATAATTTATAAATGCAATAAGCACCAACGGTCTTCAGAGTTCTATATTAAATAGGTTTTATTGGCATAAAGCAGGTGCAACAAAAGCAAGGTGGTCCCAGGGGGCAACTGAATCTCACTCATTTATACACACTTCTAACTCCTGCTAATATGGAGCGTCACTCTAAGGCCATTCCCATCAGTGCTCGCTTTTTGGCCTGTCAATACACTGTTGTTTAACTTTGGGTGCTTTTCTCTGCCTCTGAAATGTGTTGTGTCCGTCCTCCACAACAAGCGATATCCTCTCTGAAGTGGATATCAAACGCACCCCTGTACTCCGAGGAAAAAGACACCATTGTATCGAAGGGCACTCTCACAGTATCAAGCAGCTCTCTGCCTGTTACCATTATATCCTGCAGTTCACTTCAGGTTAGAACAATTATAGAGCTTAATGACAACAATATATAAAAAATATGAAATCATGAGACAGTACATGTATAGTAAATATGATCTATCAATATTTATTTTCTGTGCATGAATAGATGCAGTTTAGATATGGGTTAAATATTTCCCACACTAGCTCTGGCACAACGTATCAGATGCTAACATTTATTTTTAATGTTGCATGTGGTCCCTATATAAATCTAATATTGAAAAAAAATCTTAATACAAATAATATTTAGATAATATTAAAAAAATTGGAGATCTATGTATGTTAATAGACCAGCAGCTCATCCAGGATGTTTCCCTGCTTTGACCCAGTGCATGCTGGGACTAAGCTGGGCCCCCTGTGACCCTGAATAAGAATAAGTATAGAAAATGGATGGATGGATGATCAGTGTTCCTGTCATAGATGGACCTGGATGGGTTGCTGCAGCAACCTTGGCCTTCGTACACTAATCACACTGGGTTCTTCTGATGGCTCTTTAGGTGATTGAATTGATTGGTTGTATTACTTTAAAGGGCAACAGCAACTCCAAGGTTTTTTCGACGTCACTTAGTCTACAAATGAAGTATCTCGTAATTATAGATGCTGACATTTTGTTTAAAATGTTTCTGTGTTTTGGTTGTTTGTCTTTTTTTTTCATTTGATCTTTATCCTAGTATTCTAATCAGTTAGACCTTTTTTTTTTAATGAATCTCAAGTCCCCGGTTACGCATACTTTACCTCATGATACCATTATGTGCTGATCAGCTGTTGTGTTACATGATTGAGTCACAGGGAACGGCAGATGTAAATGCAGAGAAATGCGATGAATGATGTGGCCACGACACCTGTGATTGCTTGCAGGGCTTCATGTGAAAAATTGAGGAATGCTTGATTTAATAGCACAGTGGGTCGAGGGGGACAGTAGCCCAGACGTTAGGGTGGAAAATTACTAGGTTGATGGTTCAATTCCCAGTTCGTCATTACAGCGTGTTAAAGTGTCCTTCAGCAAGTTACTGAATGAACATTAATGTGTGTGTTACGTGCGATACAGTATGTGATAAGTGCTGCTGCTGGTTTCACACTATTTCAAACCACCTTTTTGGTGAGTAACTGTTTACAAGAAACCTCCACAGGGCACTTCTAAAATGCTGACTGGTTTTCTGTCTAAATAGTGAAAACAGATTGATTACACCTGGTTCTCTATAGACAGTAAACTGAAAATAGACAGTATCCCCTCTTGTAATAAAATTACCAACAAACACAAAGAAAACAACTATTACAATATCAAAATATTAATATAATTAAGATAAAAATGAAATAATGTCCATACAGCTCATATAATCACATCTTTGTTTTTCTCATCTTCAAAAGTACCTTAAAAAATAGTTAGCTTAGCATGGAGACTGGAAACAAGGGGAAGCAACTAGCCTGGCTCCATCCGAAGGTAACAAAATCTGCCTACCAGCGCCTTTAAAGCTTACTACTGAACAGTATATATAACAATATATCTCTTTTTTCTGAACAGAAGCCAAAATGTAAGAATGACAAGCTGTGTTTTGCCTTTATGTGCCAGACTGTTAAACGCACCAGCTCTGCTACTGTTCACATAAAGATCACATAATGCAATTCATAGATAAGTTTACAGATCTGTTTAAGCCAATGTTGGATGCTGTTACAGCGAACACACAGCAGTACAGAGGAAAAGGTGGATAACCTGTGCACTTCTGAAACCTGTCTGCTGGACTGCATCAACAAGCTGCAAACACACTGGTTAGCTTCTTGATGCTTCACAAAAAAATATCTGACTCTGCTGTTCATCTGTATCAGCTTGTGTGTGTGTGTGTGTGTGTGTGTGTGTGTGTGTGTGTGTGTGTGTGTGTGTGTGTGTGTGTGTGTGTGTGTGTGTGTGTGTGTGTGTGTGTGTGTGTGTGTGTGTGTGTGTGTGTGTGTGTGTGTCATATATAACCAACTATCATTTCAACAGAGCCAATACTTCTCTCAGACTTTTGATTTTTTCTTCATTTCTTTTCTTTTTTCTCTCATCAGTATGACCTCCTGTTGCAGTAAAGTTAAAACAGCTTCTTCTCTCCTTTCACACCAGCGAGGCTCCACACACACACACACACACACACACACACAGGAAGGCGAGGGCTGGGATGGAATTGAAGTAATAAAAACCTCTTTGTTTTAGTTTGTATTGGACCATTCATCATCACTTTATTTAATACGAGGCTGTAATTGTGCCATCCCCAACCATCACTAATGGCTGTGTTCGCCTGTGTTTGCTTTGTTGATGGAAATGAATGAAATTAGGATAAACAACCGCAGAGTCGCGTGTAATCAAGCCCTGATTAATGTACCAGCGTTTCAGCGCCGTTTCTCATTCCACAACACCTGATATCTTTCCCATAAACAAATTCTGTTTGTCTAAATGAAGAAATTAAATGACGCATTTGATGAGTTTATGATTGACCCGGTCCGGCTCGTGGCTCATTATTCTCTGTCTGTTGAGGCCAAGAGTTATGTGACTAATGCTCTGTCACTTCCCACACAAGGATTTATCACCACCACTGATTAATGGCAGCCAAACAGCATTTTAATAATTTTATGATTGTGGTTTCTGGCAGTCACAGAGAGAGATCGAGAGAGAGGGAGAGGAAGATAGAGGGTAGCGGGAGGGAGGAAGGGGGAGGGAGGGGGGGGGATGTTTGCAGGGAGAGGGTCCAAAGAGAGAGAAAGCGACAGAAAGTGTTCATCCCAGATTAAATGTTTTATGCCATTGCAGGCTGTGCAGACGGGAGGCATGATTATGCGCCGTATGAACATCCCCATGAATCTTCCTCTCGCACTTGAAAAGTATTTCATACACGTGTTTAATGAATTTCACCCGCCTCATTATTACATTTACTTTTTCCACTGGAAAGCAACAAATTGGCAACAAATCTGTGTGAAATACCTCAACAGTGAGCGATCGCTTCGCCCCAGGGGGTGAAATGTGGAGGTGGATCAGGGAATGGCGCTGATTTACAGGTTAGGAGGAGGAAGGGGTTAAAACGTTGGCGTGGCATGTGGAGATTATGATACAGCTCGTAGACTTTATGGCACAGGCTGATATCTCACAGCAGATTCTGATAAAATAACTTGAGATAATCTTGACTCCAGAGCTGTTTAATCATGCAAAGCTGCTTTTCTGCTCTTTGTTTACCTCCCAGCAGTCACTTACATTTACCTCTCCTGTTTAATACTCTGGCAAGTTGTCAGGTTACGTTTCTGCATTGTGACCAGTAACCTCAAAATGTGGTTGAGCCTGTTGATTTACCATATGAAGATAACTGCTTAACAGAAATAAGGGTCAACACGAACCATTTTCATATTTTTACAACGTGTTTTTAAGATGTAAAATGACTTCAGATAATTTTTCTGCATTGTTTTCATTTTAGGGGAAAAACTCATTACACTATATATATAGCCGTAACAGAGGACATGGCTTTTTATTTATTTTAGATACTAACATTTTGCTTAATTCAGTTTTTATATAAAATCAATCATGAACTGCTGTTTTTAAACATTTGCTAACGTGCTAACACTACTGACTAATCAATTTAGCAGCCAAATTACATCACCTACTATAATGATACGTGGAATATAAATATATATTTGTGTGCGTATGTACAGTATGTTTATATATATTCCTATAGCGAGTTACAAGGTGCTTCACAGATGCACATAAAATACAATCGGAATGTCAGGAAATGGTCAAATATAGATAAATAAAACTAAATATAATAACATTACAGTTGCATTAACAGGCATGTGTTAATGAAGACACATGCGCTCCATCTTTAGCTTATTCTTGCTAAATGTTTTATTTCTCAAACACTTTGTGTTATTTGTCTTGACTTGACCTGATTTTATATTTAATTTAAAAAGAGTTCAGGATGGACCTGTAATCGTGGGTCTAAACTGTACTGTAGGGGAACAAAAGGAAGTTGTTTTAATTTCAAATAAGTGAGTCTAGAAAACCACACATTGTGGATGTAAAATCAGCCATCTGGCTAACATTGGCAAACCAGCTGCAGTGTTACTAAAACTAACCCACCAGATTCTAGGGCTGAAAACTACAGCCACCCCGGACCTGGTTTTGGCTCTGGATGCACTATTGAATGTTAATCGAAGCCTAACAGTCCCGATGCCCTCGACTGGAATATTATATTTATTATTTATGATTAACATTGCTGTTTTTCAGATCTGGAATTAATTTGGTGTCAACATACTTTTAACACCTTCATTATTAAAGTGTTAGTTACATATTATGACCTTCTTTTGTAAGATTGATGCATTAGTATGTGTGCACGTGCTTACATTTGTGTTTATTCTCATGGGGCTGAAGAGTTAAGTTCTACTCACATGCCAAGGCACATATTGTACTGACTCCAATGGATTTGAACAGCATGTGTTTCATTCCTGCCACACCAGCAACATTTCAAAGTGAATGTTAGTTTGAATTAGATTAGTGCGGGTCATTTTTCCTCCTAACTCAGAGACACAGGAATAAACGCAGCGCGGCTGATAAACATTTAGACACCTGTCGTCTCCAATCTCACGTTCCCGGCCTCAGGAACAGATGGAAGTCGTGAGCGGTTACAAACTTCTAATGGAGTCCTAATTTCGTGCAGATTGCGCTGTTGCCCTGCCCCAACTGAGACACACACACACACACACACAGCTTATTACTTCTCTCCTCTCTCTCCTGTTACATGCTTCTGTCTCTGTCCCCCACACTAAGTCTCCTGCTTCCTTTCTCAGCCTAAACTTACAATATAGACGAATCCGGGTTTCAGGCGGAAGTAAACAGGCCGCCATTTCTGCGATGGCTTCTCACTGGTAACCACAAGCATTAACTGTGATTCCTGTAAGGGATTTTGCTTTTTAATGCCTTTTAACGGGAGCTGTTAACATGTTATATGATAAAAAAAAAAAAACATTTAATAGCTGTCTAGATGTCTGTCCATGCTTTTATCAGCTGCTCTAATAAGAAATTTAAAATTTGGAACAATCCAGAAGTGTCTGCTCACGTTGGATTAATTCATTAAATCCTCACGTGCATTCTGAGCGACCTGTAAAACTGTAAAGCTCCAGTGCATCGCTTAAGCTAGCTGTGTGCTCCATACGTCCACTCTTACAATTACATGTATTTCACATTTTTATTAAATTCTGCGTTTTATCTGATTTCAATGCAAGAAATCATGTATTGCTAATTTGCTGATTTACATAGCAAATACTCCAGGCTGTACTTACACAGCAGCTTCACATCCAGACTGTGGAGGTTTGACAAAAACTTCCAAAGTCTGTGTAATAGCTGATTTGTGACTGAGCAACTCCCACGTTCACAGATTGTTCGGTTTGACTCTACCAACAATGCAAAGGCAGTGTCGCTAGAGGCATATCACATAAATCAGCTGGCATATTCGTCTCTTATTGGCTCTGATTCCATGTGGTCACTTCTTCCCAACACATGCTGTATTCTTAGCGCTCATGCCCCCCGTCTCCAAATGTCTTTCTTCCCTTACGCTGTCCCTTCATGTCTTTTTCGTTCAGTCTTGGCATTGCTTGCGCTATCCACACTCAGACATAACAACCCGAACAGCCCTCCTCTGTGCGGCGCAGGGGGCTGATGACGGAGACATCCACCCTCGCTCATTCAAAAGGGCGGCACTGCCACGTTATTTACAGTAGGCCACGTGCAGGCACGCACACACTCATTTACACCCATCTAAATTTTTCATTTGCCCAACACTTCCTCCTTTCTTCTTCTCTCCTTCTGCAGCCCAAACCTAGTGGCTCCAACAGAGGGGTGAAGAGAAATAAACAGTTGATTAATCCTCCATTGGCCCAATCTTGCATATTTCTCCCTAATTAGTAAACCAGGCAATAAGGGGCCCGTGAGTACCGGTCTCCTCCCAACCAGGGCCCCGTCTCCCAGACCAGAACTCCAGCCGTGTGTTTAAGGAGAAATAAATATCAGAAAGTACATTGCTCCTCTTTCATCTCCTCGTGCTGAGAAGAGGGAATTGCTGTGGGAGAATTAATGTTCATTTAATTTCCCTTCTTTCTTCTGCTCATATATTTGCATTCTTCAGGTATTTCTTGTCTCTCCATGTTTCCCTCTCTCTCTCTCTCTCTCTCTTTCATATACACACACTGAACAGGGTCTTTTTCATAGCTACTACATCTGCAGGACATCTGTTCAGCAAATGTACATTTGTGCACGCTGTGAATTAGTGTGTGTTAGCTAAAAAGAAAGATGTGCGGGCCTGTATCTGCTGATGGTGAAAGTACGTTTTTCTGATGTCTTGAACATTATTTCTTGTTACCAAAGGCTGATATGTCTCCCTCTGCTTGATTCATGTCTTTTTGGAGCCAATGGACAAAGCCAAAGCCAATCCAGGCTGCAGACTCCGACGCAGAGATTGGAGCGATCAGCTCTGTTACTACTCAGAATAAACCTGTCTTGATCCTTGGCTTTGTGGACACGTTTTAGCTATGCAGAGGCTACGTCTAGAGGCCAGATCCAGGCTCCACAAGTGGCAGAGCGATAATAGTGACAGTCGCATATCTGAAAGTCGTCTGAACTTTGAGCTGAGCCTCTAAAGTCTCTAAAATGCCAGGAAGAGAGTTCATCTTTAATCAAAGAAAGAAATTGTCTTGCTAGCTGCTGGGCTTTTCATTTTAATACAGCGTTTTGGTCTGAAATACCTTCAATAGGGATTTGTTCAATATAGCGTTTCATATTAAACAAGTATAAGCAGATCTTGAACAGTGTTTCACTTCTTTTCAAGTTGGATCTGCCACACATTCAGCTGCTCTGCACTATTTTATTTGTGATTGTAAATAAGAAATAAAGAAATTAGATTTTATTTTTGCTTTTCTATACCTCAGTTGATAACACAGAAAACCTTCAACAATAGAACTTATTATCATGACATCTCCAGTCAAAAGAAGAAATTGATCGTTCTGTTTTTGGTCTGAGTGGATGGGGTTGTGTTGTTTCATAAAATACAATTCAGGATGTCCTGTTTGAGTAGCAGATTGATGAGCAATGTTGTGTTTTATAATATGTGGAAGGATATATGGCGTTCTTGCAGAGTTATCTGCCAGGTATTAACCCTGAACCCTTGTGTTTAATTGACAGATGCAGCACCTCACAGGATGATATTGATGTTGTGACAAAACTTGAAAAGTTCACTTTTTTGGTGGATATCCCTGTTTAGCCTCATTCACATGAACGACAGGCGTTGTTTCACACAGGGCTGCTTTCATGTTTAAGGCAGCCTTATCACCTCTAAAAAAAGGCTAAAATAAACGTAGTGTCTTTATCACATTGTAGTCCTGTAATTGATAACTGCAGGTGCCCCATTATATATTCACCGCATTTATATCAATGGGGGCAGGCTAAATAGGAGAAACACCTCTCTGTGTAATGCAATCAACAGCACCACGAACTACATCCTCCACACACTGTGTGTGTGTGTGTGTGTGTATGTGTGTGTGTGTGAGTGTGTGAGAAAACACATGTGCTCTATGTACAAAATCTGTGTCTGAGATTTTCTGAGCTGCAGTAGCGAATTACATGTGTTTTATTTCTAATAGCGACAAACCTTTTAATCCCAGTTCTTCCCAGGTTTCACAGAACCGGGAATGACCTTTAACCTTGAGTTGATAGAGTTTATGTACTTATGGGAATCTTGATTACTCCTGCTGGGACAGAGTTGGAGAGAGAGAGGGATGGACACACGAGGGGGATCCTCAATTTTGACAAAATGTACGGTATGTTTGACAAGATGTAGAGGTGAGGGGGAGAGTATGTGTGTGTATGTGTGTGTGATGGGGGTGTCTCCAGATCAGGACTAATCTAAGGGATCAGCCGCAGTGAATAGGCTAGTCGTTATTCTGAATTGGCCAGGATATGTCGTTATATGATAGAGAGCGAGGGTTTAAATCCCTCAGCCGGCATTGTTGGGCCTTCTACACAAGCTGGCTTTTCTCCTCACGCACGCACACACACACACACACACACACAACAGTATGAGAGCAAGGATGAGCATTCATGATAAACGTATAATCCCCACACACACACACACACACACACACACACCATTAAACCCAGTGGATTACAGCTAGGGGAATTACGGCAGGGATTTCGGTTGTCTCTCTTTCTGTCTTGCTCTTTCCTCTCCTCCTCTGCTTTCACGGCCCTCGCTTGTCAACAGCCCCACTTGGCCCGAGCTGCCAATCCAAAGCTTTGATGAGGCAGTGTCAGCTATTTGTTTGGCCAAGCACAAATGGATCTCTGAATAGAAAGAGTGTATGAGAGAGGGAGAGCGGGAGAAAGAAAAACTGAAGGAGAGGGAGAATGGCCGTCCTGGCATGTGATAATATTGAGAAATAATCTGCCACCTTCCTCCTCCTCTCCTCCTTCTTTCTCTTGTCTCTGTCACAGGTCTCTCATTCTCTGCCTCTCTCTCTCTCCATTCTTAACTCTGTCTCTCGCCCTTTATCTCTTAAACACAGATTGTGCCAGTGTCGGCTTGCAGCTGATTACCAGTGTAATCACTCACATTTTAGATGATCTGATAGGAGAAAAGGCCTACAAATCATCTTAACACCCCCCTGAATCCCCTGAACTCCTTCTCCTGAAGACGGTGGCCAACAACAACTACTTTATTTTTGTCCTCAATATTTTCTTTCTTAAACAGTAGGCCAGAAAATTCCCTCAGAAAAGCCCAGTTAAAACAATGCCCGGGTAAACCCATTCTGCCAATATCCGCCGCTTATTTCAGTGTAATGTAAGCCCTGGATTTGCCAGTGTAAGTAGATTGGGGCACAATGTAAGTACAAGTGGAGTTGATGTAGCTAACTTTGTACTATATGGCAGCTTGCTGTGTCTTAGTGAGGGCCTTTGTTGAGATTGAGTTTCTTACTGAGCTTTCAGTAACCAACAACTGGCTGCAGCTGCGAGAGTCGTGTACCTGTAGGTTGTTTTGTTCACTGGTGGTTGTGTTTGCGCGTCCAACAATCGTGTTTTGATACTGAGAGCAGAGAACAGCTGAGAACAAGTCGCAAACTTGAAGTCAAACAGACGCTTTTGGAAATGAAACCAGCAACATTTTACTGTGAATACTTCCATCGAAACAATTAAGTTGTGATGGTAAGTATAGGATTTAATCCAACATAGTGCAAGCATTGTCTCTAGCTGGCATTGCTAAGTGTCCTTAAATATTGGTTCTTATACTCCATTGAGTTTCATTTTGCTCACTGGTGTCAACTGAGGCTTTACTTACTTCACTTAAGTGCATTATCATTTGGCAGTGAAAGCCAGAAGCAGTTTCCTTTTCAAAATATGGTGCTGCTCGTAGCATAGTCCTCAGCATCTCTTTGTAGTGTGCTAGTTTGTGCAGCTTCCTGTGTGTCCGGTGCAGCGAATCCTCAGCAGATGTCTCCACGGTGACATGAAAACTGAGCAAACAAGACTTTGCATAAGATATCTGATGACTAATTTTATAATGCTATGAGTAAGGTAAGGTAAGTTAAGAGACCTAAAGTTAATGCAGTTCCATTTGATAAATGTGTTACTGTTGCTGCATTAAAGCACCCTTGAACAAGGTATTTAGCCCCTAACTGGACTACCTAGGTTGGGCACTGGACAGTAATGTCAGACAGTTGTTCATTTCAGTTGCTCTCAGGTGTGAGCGCTCAAAAATAGACCCTTGGTAAAGATTCCTCCTCCATGTTATGTTACAACATCACTGTTTCCCTCCTGTATTCATGTCATTCAAGTCATGTTGCTGCTGTAGTAGTAGTGTGTGTGAATTCATCAAATATCCTTTAATAATGTGACTGAAATTAGAGCAATAATAATCATCAGAACAAGCTCAGCAAATGGCAAATGTACTTAGTTGTCTTAATCGAGTTAATATTGGAAATTGCATGTAAACGTAATCACTGCATTGAAAAACACACACATTGTTCTGTGTGTGTGTGTGTGTGTGTGTGTGTGTGTGTGTGTGTGTGTGTGTGTGTGTGTGTGTGTGTGTGTGTGTGTGTGTGTGTGTGTGTGTTGCAGCTTGGGAACTGTTAATTACACATGAAGGGGTCCCCTAACAGCAGGCCGGGAGCCCTAAGGGGCCAGTGGTGGGGCTGGTGGGATGCGGGGAAGCAGATTACGGCAGTCTCGGGACACCAATAGATGGCCAGATGAACCAGCAGGGGCCCCTTTCTTTTATTCATTCTCCCAGTGGACCCCTCCACAGGTTCTGGACATGGGGCCTGCTCACATTAGGCCAGGACCACTTTATGAAGCGGTTGTTTTTGTGTCAAACATTTTGTTAAAACAAGTGTTATAATGGAGCAGGTGAAACACGCAAAGTTAAAGGTTTGGAGTGTTGGATTGGTTCGGCATCGACTGAGGAGGCTCAAAGTCAGCAGATATGTTTTGTGTGTGTGGATGTGTGTGTGTGAGAACAACCATGGCCTTGAAAGAAATCGTGTGTGTGCATCATATAAGTCCTGTAACATACTACTGTATCGTCTTAATGAGGGTGTGTGTGTGTGTGTGTGTGTACGTGTGTGTGTCTAGGGGTGATAATCCTGTCTCCCGTCTGCAGAGCCCCAGTGAAACCATGCTAAGCCACTTCATTCACTTTGATCCGGTTTTGGGGGGCCAGTTTAATTTCCCATAATGCCGCTGATCAATGATTTCCTTTCAGTGCTGATGTAATTAGTGGTTTTAAGCCAGTTTTGCGCTCCTATCTGACAGCATTTTAGGGGGGCTGGTATTTATTATTGAGGAATCAATATCAGCCCACGCAGAGGGTTACATGAACATATGAACATAAAACAAGGGAGTACAAGTTGTGGCAGTAGTTATATAGGCTGAAAAACTCAAATCTATCCATTAATATTAATCATTATTTTTCCTAACCTACACCAGCTGGTGCAGTTTAGATAACTGTGAAAATTAACAGTCACGAGAATTAAATTCTTCTCCTGAACCCTTTTGCATAATTCATCAAATTAATATATAGATCTGGTATTATCCTATTAAGAAAGGGTTGTTTTATTAATTAACTTGATTAAGTGATAAGCTTGAGCAGGGTGGCCTGACTGCAAATGGTCAAATAATTAGAACAAGCCATTGTTATTGTCCTCACTGATGTTCAAGTGCTATTAGCTCCACAGTACAAACGAGTTAAACCTTTAATTTTATGACCACACTACAGAGCTCTCAGCCAGCGAGGCGAATAACAGCCAAGCCGCATTGCATGAAGCATCGCTGTATCTAATTTTGGCTGTCGAACTCACTGTCGTGGCATTGATATCGGCGGGTGTCAGAGGTTGAGTTAATTAGCTTGGTTTGCAGACTGTGATGCAACAGGGGAAAACATGGCTCAAATGTCTGGATATAAATGTTAATGATAAGTCTGATTCTACCCAGTCAATTTAAATAGCTGTACTTCCTCTCTGCTGCCATTTGCCAAAAAGAAATGACATGAATGTTCTCAGACACACGTGCACATGGCTACACGCTTCACGATGCACTTTCAAGCCGCTTCTGCGTGTTTGTTCTTAAAAGTCTTGTCCAGTGTGAATTATAGAGCTGCCTATCGCCTGAGACGACTCCCAGAGCCTCACACCTGTAATTTGATGGGCAGGGTTGACCTCCTCTCCACTTTGCAACAAAGACGGAGACCACCGCTGGCTAAATGCAGGCCCACGTGTGTCTGCTGTATTCAGGCACAGGCTGGCTCGGCCGGTGTCAGTCAACTTCATGACATAATTCCATTCAGGCATTTAACTAGAAGCACAATGACCTCGCATTACGTTGAGTTGATTTGCGCCGGTGTAAATGTCGATCAAATAAGCTCCACGTGGTTTGAAAACTGTCCAGTGTGTAGCAGAGTAAGACTGCAGTCCTGAGTGTTTTTTTTTTTTATTAGCAATTCCTTACAGGGTTTTCACCTGTAATGGACGTTGTTTTGAAGGTCATTGTGTTTTGAAATTTAACACAATTCAATGTTAAGATCAACTAAGATATCAGGCCGTAAATGATCATTCCAAAAAAGATTCTGTTCGGCAGACTTTCAAGCTTCAACTAATGATTATTTTCATCATCGATTAAATCCACGAAGTACGTTCTTTATTAATCATTTAATTGTTTGGTTTACAAAATGTCAAGACAGTAAAAATGGCCATCGCATTTGACCAAAGTATAGCTGAATTCATTGTAAATTTGAAGTTTGATTTTTGAGCAAGAGCTCGTTGCACTTCTGCATGCAGTAGCACAAATGTCATGAGAGATGTGGTTATTTTAGACTGGAGGGTTTAATTCTCTGAATCCTACATTACCTGACATTAGACTTCTCTGTTCCCTCTTGACACCTCCCTGACAGTGACCTTGTGGTCATTACTGACCAGTAGCCTTGTCTCTCATTTACCTGAATATCTTTTGAACGGGGGGGGGGGGGGGGGGGGGGGTTCTGCAGGGCTTACACGCTTGTGTGGTAGGCCAGAGCCTGAAATTATCACCAGACCCTCTGCCAAAGTCTGACCAGGTAGTCATTACTGAAAAAGCCTTTGAGTTTTCCCAGCCTTTTGAAGTGTGTCAGTACTTAGAGACATAACAATACTCGTGCCCTTTAACCTTGTCAGGCTCTTCAGCTGTATGTGTGTGTGTGTGTCTGGGGGCGGGGGGGGGACTTCCCTGTTTCCATTTGGCTGACCGATCTTTAAAGTTGCTCACTGGTCTGGTTACAGCCAGGGGATGAGGCATGGCATTGAGTAGTTTCAAATGGAACCAAACTAAGCCTATATGCAAACAAAACCCAGGGAATTAGGGGAACTAAGCTGGCCTGTTCACAGTAACTCCTTGGCCAACGCTGAACCACAGAAGGGGAGAGAGTGAAGGAGAGAAGGGGAGGCAGTGAATGAGCGAGGCTCTCCGAATTCTCATGAAGGGCCTGTTCTTTTAATTGTGTTGAACAAAACAACAGGGGCTAAGTAATGGGGTTTTAAAGTGAAGCACATTTGGATAGATTGTGTAACGCCCTGTGTGGGTGTGAGGCGGGGAGCAGAGAGGAGAGAGAGGGAGAGAGACACAGAGGGCGAGTGGGCGGCATTGTGTGGCAAGAACAAAAGGCGAAAGTTGGCAAACGGAGGCACCCACTGAAAAGCCTGGAACCAAACTGGCCGGCTAATTACTGACATGCATTGTCAAGGAGGAGGAAACACAACAAAACCGGGATAAAGATTAATTTTATACCTCATCCTCCTCGCTGTCAGACACACAGAAACAAATCCTGTAAATTGAAAAAAAAAAAAAAGCGAGGCAAGCAGATAGAGGTAGAAGGGATCAGAGGGATAAATCTATGGGAGTGTAACCGTACAAAGCAGCGCTAGTAAGGCTTCCTTTATTCTGTCAATCCCTCCTCTCAAACACACGCTATAGGCTTGTCTTTATGTTTCATAGCGGTCTCCCTGAGAAAAGCGAAGAGTTTGGGGAGAGGACTCGGGGAGATAAACAGTGCATGTAAAGTTGCCGCAGTGTTCATGATTTTAGGTCAGATATGAAAGAAACAAGAGTCTCGCAGAGTGCCAAAGGTTACAGAAGTGGCCAGAATAACATATAGAGGCTGCAGTTAGGAAACACAGAGGGCAAGATCTTGACTGGGTCGTAATGCGGCGATATCTTGTGGAATAACTTAAAAGAGAGAGGAAGAGAGAAGAAAGGTGGGATGAGTGCGAGGATTATTAATATCTGATATCTAATATCTCCTGACATGTTTGTTCTGCATCCAGCTCTTTCAGACTTTGGGTCTGCCATTTTTCTCATTCTTTGCTCCTTTTTAAAAAAAATTTATTCCTCTGTTCTATTTTGACAAGTGTTTCGAAAAAATCGCTTGTCATCCCCAAACTATGCCAGGCTGCCCACCCCCCCCCCCCCCCCCCCCCCCACCCCCCCTTTTTTTTTTTTATTATTACCGTGGAGGCTTCACGAGCGTACATCGGCGATTTGGAGATGAAAGGCATGGAATCATCCCGATTCCTGCCCCGCCACTGAGCCGCTCAAACTCCCTGACAAAGCTGTCAGACTCCATTTTGACTCCAACTGCCAGAGTAAACTTGCTCTGCCATTTACAATCAACAAGAGGCGGCGCAAAGTCCCGCTCCAGCCCATGTCAGAACCCTCCAACTGCTCCCCTTTTCAGAGGCATTAAAGTGTATTTTCTCCCTTTCTTCCTCTCTTCGCAGTATGTCTTTCTTTCTTTCTTTCCGTCTCCGTTGTGTATCTTTCTGTATTTACTCTGGTGGAAACACTGCTGAGTGCAGTTTAAGATGTTTATAGCCGTCGTAAGACATATGCATGGAAAAACACACAGGTAGTTGTACTGTACTGCACACACACACACACTTTTTGATCTTGGTAGTGTTTGTTTTATCATACTTTCATCGTCTTTGCTTATGTTTGACGAAGCACCCGCTGTTTATTTTTCTCCATGCTGTCTGCCTACAGACATAAAATACCTTGTGATAATAGTGAAGATGCTCCTTTGATATTGCCAGTGATGTCTGATGGGCTGCTGCTATATGGCAAGATTATTATTGAGTTATTGCAAGCTAATTCCACTGATTTTCAAACAGGGAATTCCCTGGTCTCCCAGTTTTGTTTTGTTTTTTGGCATCATGTTTTGTGGTCATGAGGGACTCTAGAAGTTTGTCTCCAACAGCTTGAACCCAAAAAAGTGACCGAAACGCGTCTTACCAACACAGTGTTATTTACAAAAAAACATTTGTTTTATTCAGTTGGAATGAATGCCCGTTTCCAAAATGTGTCTTTGTGAATTTAAAATCATCTGGAACTGGAAATGATTTAATATAGTTTGTCAGTAATAGTGTTTATTGGGGGCATAACTGACAACGTAGATTATTGATATATTTGAGTTCACACATGTGGGATTCCCTGCCTCTTCACTGTAGACACTATTCTTTCATAGTCGGAAACAGAACATCAAGTTGTTTTATTGTTTAGTTACCATTTTGGTAACGCGTTATAGTAAGTACACATTCACCATTCACTAGCTGCTTATTAGCACGCATATTAGCAACATATTTGCTCTGTATTAGTCATTATAAAACATTATGTGCCTCATTCTGCATGACCAGATTCTACAACTACTAGGCCATTAAGAGTTTCCCCTTAATGAACTCCTAATTGATGCTTATTGATAGCAAGCAGCTAGTTAATAGTAAATATGTGTGCCTTAACATAGAGTGTTACCACTGTTTTATAGCTTTGTGAACCGTACAAGTACGTCAGATCACATGATTTTTGCACTTGTGAATTTTATATATTATGTGTGGAACATATATACAGTATATGCAATTTCTCTGTGAGCATGTCACAGTCACAAAACCAGGAGCCGCTCCACTGAGTGTCTATGATGACACAGGGAGGGTGAGGGGCAGCGTTCATAGACATGAGAGAGACAGAAAGAGGGTGGGGGGGGTGCTTGGCCTCCCTCCAGCAGTGGTGCTCCTGGTGTGAGAGAGAGGAAGAGTCTCCGTTCTTTGGCTGGGCTTTCATGTAGAGACGCCCAGGAGAGAATGAAAGAAAGACATACACAGAGGTGAGAGGGTGCAATGAGATGTTTACGAGGAAACGTTTTAGCTTTGCTCCAGGTTTACCACCAGTCTCTGAAATAGAGCTGCAACAATTATCACGTTTAATCCCTTTGAGTCAGGCAAAAATACCAAATTTTCTGCTTCCACCCTCTCAAATATGATTATCTGAAGCTTTTCTGTTTCAAACATGATCGTAAACTAAGTATCCCTGAGTTTTAGGCTGTTGGTCGGTTGGTCAAAACAAAACAATTGAAGACGTCAAAGAAATTCTAACAGGCATTTTTCACTATTTTCTGTTTATAGACAAAATGATTCATCAATTTCTGGAAAAAGTCATTGGCAGATTAATCTATGCTGAAAATAGTACTTAGCGGCAGCCCTATTTTGAAAATTTTAATAGTATTTTATTTTGTGTTATACGTGTTTTAGTTGTTTTAGCTTAGCACATCTGACATTAATCAGAGGACTTGATTACAGTGATGAGATCTGTAGGCTGGAGACTGAAGTGACTGCAGCGAGTTGTAAACCTACCACTGATGCAACCATATCACAGCTCTGCCACAGACGTCTGTCGGTTCGTGTCCGTGCACCTGCACCACGGTCACTTTTTCAGCACTTTGAAATCAAATAATTTCCTGTCCCGTTTATTCTGCCTTGCTCAAGCCCAGCCCCGTACCACCGGCTCGGCAGGTCTCAGCGTGGCCCAGCTCGGCTTGGAATGAAACGGCGCGTCCATAATCTCTGTGCCGTCATGTTAATTTTCAAGTCAAAGGGGCAGCTCCCTTTTCATCACGGCGGAGGCTGTGGAATATTCAGCGCGCTGCAGATGTTCATGAATAATGTCTGTGGCCAAACCCCTGGCTGAGGCTGGGGGGGAGGGATAGAGTGGTGAGGAGAAGGGAAGGGAAGGGGGTGGGGGGGGGAGGTAGTGAGGCCAGATGAATTACACGCAGGGGGGATCTGACAGGCGGCGTGGAGCTTTGTGATCATTCCAAAGTTCTAATAATCTCTCTCACCTTCTCCATCTCCCCAGTAATGAAAGAGAATAGGTGATTGCACCCCGGGCTATGTTCCCCGCGTAATGACTCCTCCAAAGGCACAGAGCCGCCAAGGAAAAATGAACTTTGAATGAGCGGCGAATTGGCTCTGACAGAGTGATAGACCGTGACACAGATTCTGTAGCAAAACAGACGTAGTGCTAATTGATTATCAATATTTTAAGCAAAGTGATGAAAATAAGCATTAAGAGATGAGAAAGAGAGAAGGGAGTGCACAACAGTACCTTCGAGGGGGTGGGGGGGCTGTCATTTGTCCAATCTCCCTCTCTCTCTCTCTCTCTCCCTGTGTTTCTACCCCTCCTGCTGCCTCCCCCGTCTCCCCCATTTCCCCCTCTCCCTGGTGCCACTCTCATTCTGCCCTCTCCCTCTGTCGTGCCTACTGTCTTTCTGTTTTCCTTCATCATTTTAGCGTTAATTGCCAAATATGTCCCTGAACTTGTATTAATTTTGTAATGCTTTGCCTTATTTATTTCATTACTCTCACATGCGTTCAATCACTTATTCATTTTTGTCTTCAAGAAAAAAAAAAATAAATCAAACACTTTATTCAAATGCACTGTTGGCAATGTTGGGCAGTGTCTCTGCAGAATCTGTGAAAAGATATCAAAGAACATGAATACACAATACTTTTGGAGAAGTATTACATGCACACACACACACTCTCATACACTCGACCCACCATCCGTGAAGTCCACACCAAAGAGCAGGCAGGGACTAGCCGAGACCACCAAGTTTGTGTGTCTATTCTGCAGCGTGTGTTTGTTCCTGTAATGTGGTCAGTTGTGCCGAGCCCCATTGACGCCGCCGGGGTCCGGGCTCTCCTGCCTTTCTTTTCTAAGTGGCCGCCCTTCTG
The DNA here is from genome assembly GCF_017976325.1 of Chelmon rostratus. Classification (NCBI taxonomy): domain Eukaryota; kingdom Metazoa; phylum Chordata; class Actinopteri; order Chaetodontiformes; family Chaetodontidae; genus Chelmon; species Chelmon rostratus. Next base: position 16,342,523 of record NC_055664.1, on the reverse strand, counting down.
AACCTCCTTGTGTCAGCACTGCGATTAGCGGCTCCAGTTTACCTTTCATGTGCGGGGGTCCTGATAGACTTAGTCCCATCTCCCCCCGCCGCCGCCACCTCCACCGCACACATGAGACACACACTCAGTGGTGTGCCGTCACAATGGCATCCAACAGGCTTTCAGCAGGGGAACCAGAGCCTATTCTCCACCATTCAACAGCACGCTCAAGTGCATTCACGCTGGAATAAATGAACACATAGACACAAACACACACACACACACACACACAATAGGGGAGAATATTTTTGCACTGAAATTTCAGCACATGTGCAACTCATTCTATCACACATTTGGGAATTACTCACCAATAATTACTACATATAATGAATTATAGTAACTGGAATAAATACCTTTATTTTTCATAGGTAAATGTGATGAGTTTATAAGCTTTTCTGTAGTTGTCCACAAGAGAAAAGACTAATTATAGTCAAAAAATGGAATGATGTGCTTATTTCCAGTAGGTGTACCACTCACAGTTTAATTTGAACTGAGCTCATAATTGGGCTTCTGAACTGGATTATCTTGTTCAAATTAGTATGTATTTTCCAATTTGACCAAAATTGGAAAACACAAAACTTTGCCTTAATCCTCGCAGTCAGAATATCATCAATTCATGGCAGCATTACAGTATGTACACTGTAAAGTGTGACTGTAAAGCTGAGTCAAGGTGTTGCAGAAGCTACATTTAGAGGATGTACAGGCGTGTAGACAACCCAGATTGGGCTGCTTTTGTTTTCCAATGTACAACTCATCTGTTACCAATAGGACTACTGGAGCACTTTGATGCAGAAGCATAAATATGGCTTAACATTTTCGAATGAGCACCGTGAGACATGAAGCAACAGAGAGTTAAGCATCAGAGAGAGGGAGCGGAGAGGGAGCGGAGCGACAGCTGGCGGAGGGATCTCAGTTTTCGTGGCAGTGGATGTGGTGTAGCAAAGGCCATCTGAAGAGTGTGTGACCTTATGTTCATCTGTTGTTACACTTCTTTCGGCTTTAGTTCCTATCAGTCTGCTTCATTTGGTCATAAAATGTAAGAAAGTATCCCTGAATATTTTAACCAGCATCATAGTGGATAACATTACCAATCAAATAACCTGGGGGTCCCAACCCCCACTAGCATTCGCCAAACTTCACTGGCGCATCGTAAGGCCTTCTTTATTTAAAGGGTGTAAGAAAACCTGTTCCATTTTATTCATTTCTGTGAAGAAAACTAAATGAAATTGTTCTTTTTAAGTTGGAATCATTTAAGATGCAAACTTAAAATCTCACAGGATGAGTTCGCAGTATCCACAGAGCCTTCACTTTCTGCTAAACAGCCTCGTTCTGAATTATTAAAGTACGCAGTTAAAACAACCAAAGAGCTAATAGAGCAATGACCAAGTGTCAGAGAGAAGAAAACACTGTATTTGTCAAAAAAAGAAGCCTTTTCAGTATGTATGATTGTTAAATATTCTAAAAAATACATAAAACAGATAGAGAATTGTAGAAAAAGTTCCTAAATATATCAGAAAAACGCAATAATCTACTTAAAATTCATCCAAATCCCTCATTTTACCAAGCTCCCTGCAGTTACTGTGCTTAATGTTTGGGTTAATTGTACATATTATCGGTTGTTCTGTTCTGTTATTGTTATGCATTGAATGTAATCTGAAATATCCATAAAATATGTCGCATTTTTAGGGAACATCAGTTTGAAACGGGTCCCATAAGGCAAAAGGTTGGGAACCCCTGGCTCCAGACATTTACCAACAATTTTTAGCTACAACAATTGGTTTCAGTTCATGTCTTTTCTCCAAGAATCCACACAACGGCAACAAGTGAGAGCAGAGTCTCTGGCCACAAGACACAGCTCCTTGCTGGTTTGGTGACACAAAGTTGCTGCCGGTCTAAGCACATGGTAACAGACACTAACAAATGTAGACCCACCCCTCTCGCACTGAGACCATACAATGCTGAACCTCCAGTGTAAGACAGAACCGCAGGGACGACTTTTAAAGACAGTGCTGTAAAGCTTCAGCGTCTCATATCATGATATAATTTTTTTTTAAACTTGTGACAGGTAGCCTGGCATGAATGGCCAAATGTGGGCCGGACCTATTTGCAGCATCTTACAGGGTGGCATGTTCACAGGTTAAAAGACAGAAAAGGATGTAAAGAAGCAGGAGAGTGTTTAAAGAGCAAGAGGTTAGGGAAAAGATAACAGAGGAAAAGAGAAGGGCGTAAAGGAGATAAAAGAAAAAATCGAGAGGCATAAGAACGAGGCAGTGGCATGTGGAGACATGACAGGGTTGAAGTTGAGGGTGAGATGTCATTCAGAGGCCCCAAGATGCTTAATATTTTACAGTGTGATCCCTGCATTATGGATTTGGTCTGATTGCCCTCTCAAGATCAGTTAAGCACTTACCCGCTCATCTCATCTCAGTGAAGTTCTCATGACAGAACTTTTGTAGTCATCTAAAAGGCATGCCCATCCTCCCACCAAATAAAAAAAATAAAAGAAGTCTAATTCTACAGCACACACGCACACACACATTAATGTAATGCTTTAATATCTGCTGTAAGCCCAAAAAGGCGAGAACATTTGCAATTAACATATGATATTTCCATAGTGAGGTTTCAGGGTTGAACTTTGTTTGACCTGGTGGCTGCATTATAGAGGCTTTGTTGTTAGCTTCTCCCCTCAGGCTTGTGTGTGTGTGAGTGTGTGTGAGTGAGAGAAGTGCTCTTATGCCTTATGTGAATATTTTGACATTGACTTGCGTGTGTGTTTCTCAGGTGTGTTTATGTGTGCTGGTGTATGTGCAGCCCATGGCGGAGCGCGATCCTCAGAGTAACCTCCCTCTCTGATCTCCCCCGACCGCTGGAGGCCTCTGCTCTTCCCCACCTTTTCTGCAACTCTCCTCTCTGGCCCAGGGTCCGGGGCCTCCATCTCTCCGGATCGCGCTGCGGAGTCAGGGGATACACTTTTGCCCTTGGGTCGAAAGGGCATTTGTTGTGCTGGGCCCGAGCCACCCACATGCATCGCGTAGACCCCACTGCTCAGCTGCGTATTTGCTCGCTTGCCCCACGTGAAACCTGTTCTCAACCCCAGACCTGCTGTGCAAAGGTTTCCTCAAAGGGAATAAGATCCAGACCCCAGTGTGCTCTATGGAGCCCAGTGTCAAACCAAAATCAGGACAAACAATTCAAAGGAAGCTGCCTGATTGAATTGCTCCACGCAGCTGGTCACATGGTCAGAGTGACTGGGCTGTCCTGTCTTGGTCAAGTAGTCGACTCATTGGTCATAAGGGTCCAAGACATTTTTAGCCATTTGTTTTGTGTGGCCTTTATGGGGATGAGCTTCTAGTTGTTAATCATTACTAGAAACCTGTGAGCCTGTAAAAATCACTAGATCTAAACAGGTCAGGGAAGCAACTAGCATAGTTATTACCAAGAAATCTGTGATATCTGTAAATATGCTCACAAGTTCCCAAGGTGACGGCTTCAAATTGCTTGATCAGAACCTTAAGATCGACCATCATGTAAGACAAAGAAAAGCTCAGGAATCGTCTCATTTCAGAGGCTGGGATCAGCATCGATTTTGCTTTGTTTGTTTGTTTGAAAAATGAGTCACATTCCTGCATGTGACTTTTGGTCCATGTGCCAATCATTCAGGTCTAAAATACATCCTTCTGCATGACTACATTTACTCTCTTGTGGGGGTGAGAATGGAAGCAGGTTGAAGTTAAAGTTGTGGTGGTAATTTCTGTTGAGTAAAGCACAAAGTCGAACTTGTCTTTCTCTAAGTTTGATTGTAAATGAGCTCTCAACGCAGTCAAATAAATGAACTGAGCAAATGAGCCCTGAACACAGGAGATGTTTTATACACGCTGAGGACTGCAAGGTCAGGGAGAGCGGGGAGGGTGAGTTGCACATTATCTTGAACTGGTTCATCTTATCTTGTCCTGTCTTAGACTCTGAGTGGGGCACCAACAGCTTACGATTTGCAGAGACATAAAATATATTTGAAGACAAGTAAAACAAAGGTTTCTTCACATTTTCGGCTTGGTCAGTTTGACAAAGTACAAAAGTGCATGAAGTCTAGAAAGGTCCATTATAAAGTTAAATCAGCTAAGAAATGTGACTCTTGGTTGACTTTTTGTTGTGATCTACAGTTTAAGTGAAAGAGAGAGGAGCTTCCTTTTAGCCTCATTTTACTCTGTCAAAGTCCATTTTATGTATAAGGCGTGTTTGCAAAGACACTTTATGTTGTGGATGACAATGGAGAAAGGTGGATTTTGCTGTTTGACAAAAGCAAGGATGGCAACTTTGGACACTGGTTTAATATCAGTGAAAGGAAAATGTTTGCATGAGCACAAACATGTTTCCAACTATAGGAATGGGCTGTATACACAGAAGGGAGGAAGGTGCTTCCATCTAATCAACCATGTGTTGGTGCTTGAGCACTGAGATAAACTGTATGTATATAAAATCAGAATTTTTGAGTTGTAGTTTGCAGAGAAAATGAACTGCGGACAGAGTTACATCCTGTTTTTCCCTTCACATCATTCCTCACCTTTTTGGGTTTGACAGATGCAGTCTCAGCGTGATCACTGAAAAGGAAAATACAAACAAGGAGCCCAGGTGTCTAGACTTAAGAGGCTGTTTTAAAAATTAATAGAACAAATGTTATGCGCGAGGAAGGCTCCAGAGTTTTGGATGTCGGTCCTGACGTAATCAGCGTTGGTAGAGAAAGTCCAAATTCTTAACACATCGAGATGATCTGAACTGCCCCTCTGACTTTATGTGTCGACATAACATAGCGTAGACATTAGTCTAGTTTCTGCAACAACACAGTGTCAGCATGCAGTGCTGGCAGCTTGCATCTGGCTCCTGCATTTAGGCAATCGTTCCTCTCTGAAGCATCCATAACACCACAGGAGGACAAGCCCTAATTGATGCACCCCCCCTCAACAGCATCAGAATATAGCTGTGAAACAAAACAAAAGCTTTTCAGACGATTGGCAATGAATAATTGATTTTGTAAGATATCTCTCTCTAATTGTTTAGTTTGTAAATATTTCATGGGTGCCGTTAAATCAGCCTGATGACGGATGCAGAGATAAAGCGATGCAGATCATTCAAGTTCAGGTGTCCTGTCTTCTGCCTGAAGGAATTCGCTGAATTCCACACATAGTGCAACGATCATCTGGTTATAGCTGAGATGCACTGATTCACACACACAGAGGGTTACACTTTCATGTGTTTTTTTTTTTTTTTTTGTTTTCACTTTTTCACTTTTTTCAGGCCCAACACAAGTTTCACTATGTCATACATTAACTGCTGCTATAATGCATGCTTGCCCTTGAATGGTTGTGCTGCTAAATATTTAAATTACTTCAAGTTTTATCTCCTCGTGTCTGCCCGTCCAATCAGGGTGCAGGTACATTTGTGATATGTCCCGTGTCAAGTTATGCTTTACAGCTGCAAGGTACAGATGAGCTGGTTTTGATAGAGGGTCGTGTACAGGCACCTGCATTTATACACACACACACACACACACACACACACACACACATATATAATGGCAAGACCTGGCTGGAGCCTCCCGCTTGTGTTGTCTGTGTGCTGTGCCACCTAGTGGTTGCTTCGGGTGATGCGTTTTCCCGTGATCGATTTAAGCTTTCCTCCTGCTGTACATTTCTACAGCGGTGTCATCGCACTGCTCCCTCAGATGCAGTGGGTTCCACTTCTTTCACATTAACACTATTTGATTAAGTCTTAAGAACATTTATCGGTTTATATGCAGTGGGGTTCACGAGGTTTTTAACTAATTCAGGTGGAACCTGTAATTAATGTATGGTTAAAAAGCATGAAAGACAGATGATTGGGTCAGACCTGTTGTTTAGCTATGTTATGTTCATGTTCTGTTAGAAAAAAGGTTTTCCAACTTACCCATTTTGTGCTTTCATCTCTTTGATCTATCCCATGCAGTACATACAATGTGATCCAGCTTTGTTTGTGGGAAGACCAGTAACCCTCTGAATTAAGCCCATCACTGTCTCTCTCTGTCACTATTATAAGTTCTATTTGCACACAGTAAAGTGGTATAAGCTAATGGAGCTACGTTAAACACTCATCTGTCCTGTCTGTCTTCCTGATAACTTGTTTTATAGACACTGCTGCAGGTGATCAGTTACCTGGTCATTTAATCATGACATTTTAATTCAGCTTTAACCCATCAATGTTTGCCTAAACTGAATCATCCAAAATGTACATTTATGACATCGGATGGCATTTGCTGCCGACTTCTGACTAAATAGTCAGATATATTAGTCATGATATTTTGTGTAATTCTCATGGCTGCCAACTAACGGATGTAGCTGTTTTGACTTCTTCACTTATTTTGATGTGAACACATGATAAGAGCAACCTGGAATGTTGTGACGCTGTATAAAACATAAATAAACAGGATGTGATCATCCTCTTTGACATATACTTAATAAAAAACGGAAAGTTCAGAGACAATATGTTTAATGCTTTATGTTATCAGCTTCATTGATTTTTGTGAATATCTGCTTATTCTTAATTTGATAGCAGCAACACGTTTCAAACAAGTTAGGACAGGAGCAACTAAAGACTGGGAAAGTTGTGGAACGCTTCTGTCTCTCTTCATACCTGTCTGTCTGTCTGTCTGTCTGTCTGTCTGTCTTGCCTTCTTACCTGTCAGGCCCGTCACATGTCTGTTAGTGTGCCTACCTGTCTGTCCTTCAGCCCCGTTGTGTTCTTATGTTTCTTTGTCTCGTCTTTCTGCCTGTCAGGGCTCTTAATCGTCAGCGTTGCTACAGGTCGGTCTGTTTGTCTGTCTGCCTGTCTTCCAACCAGTCTGTCTCTTATTTATTTATTTAGTTATTGTCTTGTCTGTCTCTCTAGTATTCAGTGTTGATCGGGGGCCCGGCTGCCGAGCTTCACTGTAAAGTGCTCGACTGATTGGAAGGGACATTTTTCCAATGGCGCTGCGCTGCCTCTAATATTCTGTTTGTCGTTGGGTGTGAGGCTGATTTATCACGCCTCCTCTCCTGCTGACATTCAGATTCACTTTGATTGGCGGCTGGTCGGAATGACACCCACCACTACCAATGCCGCTAACATCACTGCGGCTCTCACGCGCATGCACAAACACACACACAGTCAAATGTGATGTTCTGCATGCTCAGCGTCAGGTATGCAGTGGATATGAATTTGCCTATTACACCAACACATACCCACTTCGATTTAGACATGAAGACATGCACTTGCATGTATATATATATATATATATATATATACACTCACTCGTAAACTCACACACAGACTAAGTGGATAACGGCTGTGCTGACCTCTGTCTTCAGTATTGCTAGTTTGTAAGTGTTGTATTGAGTTTATTGAACAACGTGGGCAGACTGCTGCTCCTCTGTTGTTCTCTCACCTCACGATCTCTATAATATGATAGCCTTTCTCACGTCTAATACTTACTGTACCCGACCTAAGGCCAAAGCTACCACGCTCCTGTGTTGAATAACATCTCTCTCCTTCCTTTTCTCCCCCCCCCCAATCCCACCTTAATAACTCTATAACTCACCTCAGCCTTAGATTTAATTGCTTATCTGTGTGTAAACGTATTAACCCTCTGCTGTATCTGTTTTGCCGCCGTCCCGGGGGCCCGACAAGCCTCTCTGACTGCCGTGCCTTACATCCAATGAATAGTCCTTCTCTGAGTGGTAATAGGGAATCAGCATCGTAGCAGCAAGCATTGGCGGCGTGTAAGAGATAAATCAGATTGGGGGTCTTGCTTTGCCAGTTTATTGAATCTAAATTGCGTGCGCGCGTGGCCCCCGCCGGCCCTACATGGCCCATCCATCTCCCGGCTGATAATGGAGCGGGCCCGATTCCACCTGGTGGGAGCATTATTACATTTCCCCTCTAACGAGACCCAGCTAATCCTGCCAAGGGAGGAGGACAGGAGAGAAGAGAGAGGAGGAGAGGGGGGAAGAGAGGAGTGAAGGAGGATGTTGGGGGAGGAGGAGAAGAGAGGAGAAAAAGAAGGGAGGAGAAAAGAGATAGAAGAGGAGATTCTGTTCGGGAAAAAAAGCATCCTGGCAGCCTGCCTCTCCCTCCCACTCTCCCTCGTTCTCTCTTTCTCACTTTCTTCCTCTCTGTTGCCGTGCATAAAACATCTTCTAGCGCCATCAGAGCTACATGGCCCCTGGGCCCCTGAGCTGCAATTACACTCATAATCACAATGCGATTTCACTGACGCTCTCCGCCCCTTCCCGCTGCCATCCCTCCTCTTTCCCTCCGCCCCTGCAGCCAAGACTGAACGAAGTCTAAATGAAGTGAAAGGCCTCTCCTCTCCCCAACACCCGGCCGTTTATTACCCGCTCTAATAAAAGTCCATCACAGAATTATCCTACAATGAACTGGAGCCACTAAGTTGCCAAGAAATATACTTCCAATAAGCGGCCTCTGCACAGACATGCCTATATTTCTAGATGGGTGCAGCTGTGAGCTCAAATCTTTTTACATGCTTTTTATAGCTATAATGTTAACAGGCTTTTCATGAGTGTGTTGCTGTAATGTATTTTTTTTTGTAGTTTATCTTTTTTTTTTTTTTTTTTTAGCAGAGCTCCTTATTGATGTAATTAAATCGTATCCCTGGCTCAGCGCTCAGGCCTACTTTCATTGTTTTGAGGGGGCAGGAGCCCCGTGAGGCAGTGCACTGATGAGAGATGGATAAACAGTTTGATTTGCTGCTATCGCCCCCAGGCACAGTGTACTGGAGAGATGAGCAAGAGAAGGAAGAGAAAGCATAAAAACGGGGAGGGGTGGGAGAGGGCAAAACAGAAGGAGAGAAGAGAGAGCGAGAGGATAAGAGAACCTGTTGGGGGAGGGATGAAGGGATAGAGGTGGAGGATAAACATGCAAACAAAAAGAGGCGACAAATCACTCCTGTTGTTTGTGTGCGCATGTTTGCGTGCACACAGGCAAGCCTTTTTCTCTTACTTCTGCTTGTTTGTCTGTTTCCCTCGCTGTCAATTCTTCCTTTTTTCCCCCCTGCATGGCCCCCATCTATCTGCCTATCTCCCTTTCTTTTTTTTTTTCCCCCCTCCTCGTTCTCCTCTGTCTCCATCACACCTCCAGTGCCGCTCTGTTTCCTACCTGCCTCTCGGTAGCCCCGAGCAAAGAGGGAGCTGAGGAGTTCACTCACACATACGAAAAACACACACAAATACACATCTGTGCATACAAGAAAACTCATGAATGTAGCTGTGAACACACGCAGCATCGTGCAGCGCGTTGGTTTTACTAAATTATGGCTGTGTTGGCTAATAGAAATAGGTTGGTTGCTGTTGATTGGTTAGGCATGCACCCATACCTCGCGCACACACACACACACACAGACATACACACCCTGGCTGAGGAAGGTAGAGGAGGGTTCAGTCAACCATGTAGAGTCATTGTTAGTAAAGATGCGGAACCTCCAGACTTAACCAGCCATAACAGCAGTGTGACGGGTTCTTTGTCTACGCCAATTACTGAACAAAAACAGCAGCGCAGTCACAGAGAGACTAGCACAACCCATGGCCTCCTGCATCCAAACACACACACGCACACAGATGTGTATGGGTTGGATTTTATGCAATGCATTTGCTCGCAGCGCAAAGTCTAACACAGAATCAGACACAAAATGGGGAGCGCACGCGAGACACACGCGTGCACGCGCCGACATCTCAAGTGGTGCAATAAACCACATTCGGACACCCACAGCTGTGCCCTAACACAAACATTCTGTAAGTGCTCACAAACACTTACACCCACTCTTATGTTGTGCAAACTTCCCCCAAACAGTGCAGAGCTCTCATTCTCTCTCATCTGCTCGCTCTCCTCCTCTGTTTCTCTCTCTCTTCCTCCTTTTTTTTTTTTTCTCAAAGTTTAAACTCATTAAGTGTAATGATATTGGAGACTCAATTTTACATAGCTCACTCATCAACCAAGTGAGATAGCAATAAAGGCAAATGGCTCCGCTGAGGCCCTAACGCTGCAAAATAAATGATGCACCGCAACGGAAATGTAATTAATTTAGAGGCAGTATTGATAGTCCTGCCATACATGGCATTATATTTTTTAATGTGGCTTAACATCTTGATTATTCAGGGGGAAAGGCGGAGGAAAAGGGGAGCCGAGACAACACGGCTCACGATGAGAGATGCTTAAAATGCCCTGACGAGTGTTTACTCCCGCTGCCTCACTTTCTCTTAAGCTTTTCATTATGCCGAGACGATAAACACCTCTCAGGAAGACACGCTGACTTTTACAGGGGTGTGAAGGAAAGGCAGAGAAGGGTGCTGCCTGGTAGGGAAATGAGAAGAAGGCACCGCTCACAAATTTGTCGATTTGTACGCTTATTGTTGATCCGATGATATGTTCTCTGGTAATTTTCTGCATTCTCTGTGGCGAGCATCAGTTTGTTTCCAAACACAGGAGTTTTGATTCACAACTTTTAGCCTTGTGCATAGAAATATGTATGCTGATTTAAATTAAAAAAGGGGATATGTATTCAATTGTTTCCATTTTATTTTCAGTTCAAATATGTAATCATACATCATCATATCATTAAATATCATTATAACAATTATAATGAATTCCTTAATACCTCCGTTAACCTTTAAAAATGTTACAAATGTTTTCCAGAGTAAAACCACTCGAACGGGTTCCTGAAGTCCTGCTTTGCTCCTGACTCTGCCGTCTGTTGTCTCTCTTTTCAGCTAAGACGGATGAGGTGCTGAGGGCTAAAGTAGCCAAGAGAGAGGAGGAGGCCCGGAAGAAAGAAGACGAAGGTGAGTGTTTTGTGTGTCTGTCATAGATGCAACATGTGGAGGGGACATGTGGCACCAATATCAAACCAGTTGTAGCGGTTTGCAATTGACAGCACAGTCAAAAAGCAAAGAAGAAACCAACAATTGTAACAAAAAAAAAAAATTATATGATAAAAAGAAAAGACTATTAAACAAGTTTCTTTAATCTCCCATGTCATAAATTTAGGCCAACAGATGTCATAAAATGAACTGCAAGAATGCAGAATATGCGGTTTCATTAGCACTACCTTCACTTTGCTCCTGTTTCTCATGTCAGGTTTTGCAGTTAGTGATTTTACATGCAAAACACATTTAATATATTGATATTTCCACATTAATGTGAGCGCTCTTGTCTTGTAAAGCAGAATTCTTCCTTCACTGTTTGTCTATACTTTGCAAATCGTGAGCTCAGAGATGCTGATTGCACTTCTTAGTTTTTATTAAGGCAGCTGTAATGTACATAAAGATGCACAGTAGATGTGCAGCGTAGAAATGTGCTTAGCATTGCACGCAGTAAATTCATCCTGCCAGCCTGAAACCCCCCGTTACCAACATAGGACACACACACACACACAAAGATTATCTCAATACACATTCAAATAAAGTCAAGAGTAATTTGCAGTGGCTATGCTAGCAGTAATAAAAGTCCTTAGATAGAATAATGACCCTGGTCCCTGTTCTGAACAGAGCACGATATAAATGAGAATATCAAATGTGCCGTTATCAACTACACTGTGTGTGTGTGTGTGTGTGTGTGTGTGTGTGTGTGTGTGTGTGTGTGTGTGTGTGTGTGTGTGTGTGTGTGTGTGTGTGTGTGTGTGTGTGTGCGTGCGCATGTGCATGCGTGCATGCACGGGTGTGTGTAGTAGTGTAATTTGTTCTTGTGTGGGTGTTTTTATATCGCTGGATCCTCTCTCCACTCTTTCTGTGTCATTTTTAGTGTTTGCATCGAGCAGGCATGGCAGCGTGACCTTTAAAGTTAGCTGACCTTTCAGCCAAATGAAAGTCCAGCCATCAGAAACTAATTAGCCCTGCACTCCTGCTTTGGTCTCCCAGTTCTCTCCTTCTCTCTATTGCACTGTTTTGTTTTTTCCTTTCCCTCCTCTTCACCATTCTCACATTAATTTCTCGGCCTCAGCGCTCCGTCTCTTCCTCCCTCCCCTTCCTGTTTTCTCCTCCTACTTTCTGTCTCACATACTCTTTTTCTTCCCACCTCCATTTGTCCTCATCAACCATTTCCACCTCTCTCCTGCCCTCTTCTCTGTGTCTTTCTTACTCTTTTGCTTCTCTCTTCTCTGGGTGGAAGCGTTGCCAAAGTGGTGACTAAGTGCCTCGCTTGGGGCAACAGAGCAAGGCTCGCAGTCAAACAGCTTTCTTAAGCTAAGTTCACACTGCACTGTTGCCTCTTTTTGGATTCAGTTGACTCTTTCTCCCCTTTGCTCAAAGCTCTCTCTCATTCTTCACTCCAACTGTTCGTTCTGTGTGAAATAAGGTGTTGTGCTCGATGGTGTAGTGGAGCGGTGCAGCACTGCGCGCTGTGCATGCTCTGCCTTCGAGGACCATCATTTTATTCCTTCCCCTGCACGGGGACACATGAAGTGAGATCATAGAGGCTCGACAAAGTGGCCCTGATGACTTGCCCTCGCCTTGGTAGCGAGAGAAGCCACTGGCGGCGTCGCAAATACACATGAACACTCATCCTCACACAAGCAGTCAGCCAGCTCTATCCTCTTCTGCCCTTCCTCCCAGCACAACTAAAATGCAGGAGGTGGGCCACTGTTGCTGCTAAACAGCAGATCACCAGGGGTCTCCTTATTCCCCGCAGGGCCTCTTAGAGGTCCACACAACTAGAAAGTTTACACTTGAACCGCTAAGTCAACTGAAATGAGAAAACCTTTAAAGAGAACGGAGGGGAGAAGTGAAGAACACTACCACCTACACTCCTCGTTCATAAATAGATTCACATCCTAGACTGGCAATGTGTTTGAGTTAGTTTAGCCCTAATCGAAACCACCGAGATCTGATTCATGTGAGTGCTATGATATGCAAGCTATTATTGTAGCGAACTGTGGCTGTATGTATACTGCGGAGCCCTGCGAGAAAAGAGGGGTTTTATCAGCAACTGAGAGAGAGAAAGGATGGGATCAATAACTGACCCTGTGGTCATCAGTTAACAAAGTAGTGTTCACTTAAAAGGAGTGTTTGGCTCTCTGGTTAAGGGCAGCCAGATGATGCTAGTGCTTGAAACGGGAAACATGTGATATGAAAGGGTGTGAGAATAAGAGGGGAGGATGATTCCTTTGTTAGTTGCATGCCTTGTTTAGGCTATTAAAGCTGAGAGATGTTGTTTGTGTGCCCAGGAGGCTTTTAGCTAACATACTGTGTCCAGCTTTTATAAGATGGACCGACTGCCAGTGTAACACACTGTGCTGTTAGCTGGCACTTAACTGAATAACCAGTCACTGTGTGGTAGTACTGTAATGTATGTAGGGCTGCACGACAAACCAAATATATCAAATTCTGAATCTCTTACTGACCTAAATTTACTCATCTGTGCCCTTCCTCGTGGACGCGATTGCACCTACCTGCTTTCTGTTTATTATTGTCAGATACAAGATAAGATCAATTCACTTTTAAGATAAATTTACTCATGTTGCACTTAATAAATGTCTTTAAACTGAAAATAGCTGCAGCAACTATTGATATTTAAACAGAGGTTTCACCTACCAGCCAGCACAGTATGTTTCAGTGGTAGTGCCATAATTAAACAGGGCAAAGATATAAGAAGTGAGCCAACATGAGAAGGATATATAGGGCTCTAACTTATATCCATTATTGATCAATCTTACAATTACTTTCACAATTAGGCGATTAAGTGTCTAAAAATAGTATTAATTTCACAGCATCCATCATGATTTGCACACTCAAACTATTTCTAAAATCAAAAGATGCTCACTTCACAATCATATACGACAAATCATCAAATTTACAAAAATTGTCAAACTCTAACCAAATTTAAGAAGTAAATGTTTGCCATTTTTGCGGGAAAAATACTGAAACTATAATATTTGAGATTTTTTAATTTTTAATTTAACTTATTGAAATAGATGATCAGATTTACTCTCAGTGTACATTTTATGTCATGTCGTTCAGCCACGACAGTGTTGTCAGATCTACAGAGCTATTGTGCCAGTAACTGGTGTGTGCGTGCGTGTGTCTGTACGTTTTAAGTGCGTGTTCAAGTTTGCCATCAATCTGAGCTCCATTAGGCTTTATTACACTTTATGTTAACCCCTGCTTTTCTTTATACGCTTCATGTCCGGCAGAGTTAAAGAGAAAGGTAACACATTCAACCAGTTGGCGTGAAAATTGGTGTCAAATGCTTGATAACCCCGTTTCGTTCCCACGCACTCGCATGCTGCTTCAGAGGGCCCTAAACACACACTCTGAACGCTGCCGTCCAGTGAGATTTGGGTGCTGTGAAACATCTTTTAATCTGTGCAGCCACTCTCCGACATACAGAATTATGTAGATATGGATTGGACAGTAGCCTGTATAGCCTGCGGATGGTATTTTAGCCCTTATGCTGCTCTGTCCCCATTACCTCAAAACCACCACCAGATTGGGAGATCATATATTTTAATGAGACGTATAATAGCTCTTTAACCCATATCATTAGGGGAATATATACCTACGGTTTGCTCTTTGGGCAGTTAAACGAAAGGACTGTTTCCCTAATTACGCGGTGTGTAGGATAGGTCACGGGTTGGGTGTGTACCTGTCTGTGTGTGTCTGTGTTCAGGAATTATATGACCATTAAATATTCAGCTGCAGGCCCCCTTCTGCTCGCCCCCCCCAACTTCCTCGACCTAGCATCCATTAATGCCTCATCACCGTTTAACTAGGTCTGTTGTCAATCACCGCAGGGCCTCGGCTGAAACAGAAAATATCTGGATTTGGTTCTTTGCTTTACTTGTTCAACATATAGAAATAAGAGTGAATACACATCTGTAACAGCTGGAGGAGGCCTCAGTCAAAGACTGTCAATACACGTGAACTATCATCAAGGGTGCATGTGCCTGCACCGTCATTTGTTTGAAATAATATTTCTCTTGTTAGGGGTGATTACATGCCCTACTAAACAATTTGTCAGTCAGCTAAAATTTCCGCTCTGCGTGCAACACCGGTGTGGGTGTGTGTGTCCATAATAAATGATGTGATCCCTTTTCTAATTGAAAATAATAACTAATCCACGGATAACAAGCTCTTGTATAATCCAAAGCCGTATCCCTTCAGTTCTGGCCTATCTCGGCTGTAATAAAAGACAGGAAATGAGAGGCAAGTGAGAGTGGTGGCTTGGACATTGACGCTTAATATAATCTGCCTTGAAATCAAATTATTTGACCTGGAAAGCCTAACAATACAAAACTCCTGCCGGGCTGCTGTTAAATATTTAGCACGTGCCTGTCATGAATACAAATGGTGCGCAAATTAGAATCTACAGGCGCGTGACCCCCATATCACACCCCGGGAGCACAGGGGGGCTGGCTCTGCTTTAAATGTTTTAATTACCGAGGCCATGGCGCGGCGTGCCACGCTACCTTGCCGAGCAGCGTCGGCGCTGCGCAGGCTGCCACTTGAAGGACAAGCGGTGAAATTCATCTGCTGGTAAACACGAGTGATCTTGTGTCCATGATCTCATCACATTAACTAAAACATGAGTATTCAGTAAGTCGAGTGTCTGAATCATACCAAGCTATAATTATAGTTCCCAGCATCCTCTCTCAGGGAAGAGCATCATACTTTTTTTAAGCTGTGTTCTCTCAGCTGGCTATATGATCTACCGTAGGGCTCCAGGGAGGCACTGTATTGCTCTTGTGCACTCTGCGCTGAAGGAAGATCTGTCTCAGTGATTTTGATGTAAGAAAATCTGGTTTGTATCGATTCGGTATTGATTAGTGGAGTTAGCCTCATCTCCTGTCGTTACTTCAGATAAATGGCCTTATTTGTTGTGTTATTATGTTCAACACAATCATGCCAGGAACAGTCAGAGGAATATTGAGCCGACACTTCATTGGCTTTATGGGTTCTATTTGTTCCAGGAATTAAAAGATGTTTTCTGCCCGTATAGCACTGCGGCGAAAGTGTAAAGGAGAGCACATTGACAATTAATTACACCTCCGCTTTAAAGGTCTTTTTCAGTCTTACAGAAGAACGTTCCACACATATTTCCGATTTTTGTCCTGCCTAAATAATGATTGATTTAGAGATGAATAGTGCCACAGATTCAGTCTAGCCATCTCTCTTTTTTATTTTCTCCTCTCTCCTCCCTATTCATTCAGGTTTGTGGTTCCCCCCACGTTGAAATGATTAGTTATGCAAGGCTTGTAAGCACTGAATCAGAGTTATGGTCCCTGGGGAAATAAATTTGGCAGAAAATCAGTGTGAGAAGATTTAATTATCACGAGGAGACCTTTTTTCCTTGCCTTGGCCCACTGAAGCCCAAACTCCTCTCTCTCTCTCTCTCTCTCTCTCTCTCTCTCCCTCTCTCTCTATCTCTCCCCCTCTCTCTCTCTCCTCTGCACAGCTCCACATGCTGCAGCCAAAAAAACCCTGGCGTGCAGCATGGACGCCAGCCCTCTCCTTGCCTTCCTTCTCCTCTCAATTTGTTTCATTGCACGGTGATAAGCCAAGCAATTACTGCTTTATTGATTTTTCATCACGGCAAATTTAAAGTTGATTTTTTTTTTTTTTTTTACCCCCCCTACCTCTTGCGTCCCCTTTCCTGCCTCGGAGACGGCCCAGCAACGTGATTAGGTGACCTCCTGTCCTGCCGGTCCTGTGAACGAGTGGAGGCGCATGCCGAATTCTGCTAACCCCGCGTGACCCTTTGTTGTCCCGGGGTAATGGGATGCTGATGCTGCCCGGCCACTGTGTGGCTGTCACTTCTGCAGCTATGGGGCCTAGAGCATAATCATTTCTATAAGGATATCTATGGAATCACACGTCTGACTCGATAGCAGCCAAGCTATCTCTGCCATAGGCTAGATTACACAGAAATTGGCCATGCAGGCCTCTAACCTGTGTTCACTCAGGTCAAGCGGACAGATGATTGACAGCACCCTTTTACCCTCTGTGATTGGTAATCGTTTCTTGGGTCACCCTTATCAATTAACCTGCTACCGGGAGGCAGATGTATGTTCAGCACGCTTGCTTGGGATATGTTTTCTGGATTTCCCATCCACTCTATTTAGATATAGGATAGTGTCACGCACATTTGTTTAAAATTAGGTATTGAATGTGAAAATCTGTTCTGATTCCAACTGGAAACATTTTTTTTACAATAAATAGTTAAAATCTATGTTAAAAGTTTTCTGTTTTTAACAATTCAGAAAATTTAATGTAGCTAAATAATCGGTGCGAAAATTTGAGCCATAGCAACGTAGCCTTACTATTAGGAGTTGTTAGGTAGAGCAGTGATTCATCGCTCAAACAGAAAACACTCCCAATGACATATGTGAAAGTGACACACACACACACACACACACACACACACACACACACACACACACGTGTCAGTCTGGACTGATCATGCACAGCAGTAGTGTACTTGGCGCAGTCTAACAGGGTGGTCAGACTGCTGTGATTAGACACACCCGCAGACTGTTGCAGGTCAAAGTGCTGGCATCCTGGGTGGCTGAGGCCATGTGGTGGCCCCTGCAAGGTTTGTCATTAGACATCAGAGGTCACTTAAGAGTGTGTGTGCCAGGGGGGAGTAATATGTGCTTGTGTGCCCCTTTTATTGAAATATGGTGTGTGCGTGACGATTGTGTTGTTTTTGAATGGTTGATGTGAGGTTGTATGACAGTCCCCTGTGTGTGTGTGTGTGTGTTTGTGTGCGTGCCTGCGTGCGTGTGTGTGTGTGTGTGTGTATGTGTGTGTGAGATTTGGAAGAGATGTGTGTGCACTGAGGCTTAGGTAGCACTACAATGTGTCATCAAGGTATTGCACTCCAACTCACAACACTTTGCTGAAATTTCCAAGAGCATATTGTCGGCAAACAGGGAGCAACATACCAGAAAGTCGCAATAGTAAAAAAAGTCAGTTATACATACTGACATAAGCATAGCAACAATTTTAAACCCACATATGACACAATGCACTAAACACTATAACTGTATTTCTGCATACATTACTGACAAACTGGGCCCCTGTTGTACATCCATCAAAAACTAAAACTTGCAGTGTTCACCGTATATGGCTTTCCTCAGCTGAATGTGAGCAAGTTGGATGAGTTTGGTGTCGTGAGCTCGGGTGAGAGTCAGAGATTGTGGAGGGCAGGTATACCATTTTATACTTGTGCACACACATAATCAGGGTCAGATGGACGGATACACCCTCTCCCTTGCGCACCGGCACAGCTGACATAAATCAAACATATCAGCGCTGACTGGACATCATATTCACGCAACTATTCATGCATTTCTGTCCTGTAATTTAGGCCATGAAGGAAAATAATTTGCAGTGAGGAGTTTTGGATTTACATGCAAATGATGATGTCACTTTTGTTTTGTTATTTTGCATGAGTCCCTCCAATAAGGCGGAATGCAACAGAAAAAAGGAGGGCAATATATTACACCGTGCCAAGGTTATTAGTCTACAACTGAGGTCAGAAGAGGAGGAGGTGGGGGGCATTTGCCTAATTAATTACTACTCAGACACACACACACACACACACACACACACACACACACACACACACACACACACACGGCCATGACCTTTACTAATATAGTTTGTAGCAGACCACACAAACAGGAGACTCTCGGCTTCTCAGCCCCTTTTCCTCTCTCACCAACACACACACACACACACACACACACACACCCTGTCAGGAGCAGCAGAGTGAAGGGGAGAATCAATTACAACCCAACTAAGAGTTGGTTGCTTGATGGCTACATGTCAAGAAGACTGTAGGTCGTGAGGCGTGTGCGTGCCTTCCTGTTTGTGTGTTGGCGTATATGCATTAGTGTGTGTGAAAATCAAGCCCATTTCCTGGATTCAGATTACATCATTTTCAATTTAAAGACCTTGCTCCAGTTAAGTAATTAGTTTCGTGGTGTTTCTCTAATTATAGAGTTGTTCATAAAAGAGCTGCTGACCAGCCTGGGATTGAAAAAATGGCGACCGCTGCACTTTTTCCCCCCCCTGCGCACACATGCACAGCCTGGTTTAACGTCAAGTTAATGCAGTCAAATCCATGTTATTTCTGTTAAAGGGCAGGGCAGGACTCTATATTCTAATCACACTAAAACAGCACAGTGCTTGATAAAGAGCTCCTTGAGTCTCACTGACAGATCATTGTATTATTCTAACAGTTAGGAGAGGGAGAGTTTACGGTACATGTTCCCTCATCTGTGTTCTGCTGTGCTTTTACAACACTCCTCCATCATCTTTCGAAGCCTCTCATGCTTTACAGTAAATCCATCTGCCCTTCTGTACTCTGTGTGTGTGGAAAGTGTTTATTAAACCAGCTCTAGCCAATAAGTGTCTACTTAAAGAACATCTCTGCCTTGTTCTTGGTGGCGATAAGCGTCGCTTGTGTGACTGTTTGGCTATACTAACTATTTACTCGCAATGCTAGTTGAGAGTGGAAAAAACTGTCCGCCGCTTCACACACAAGTGAGTTGAAGAGTACTTGTGTGAGTAGCTCCGCCTACCCCCTCTGGCCCACCAACTGCTGCTGGGTGGTGGAAAACTTATCTTAACTGTCACTGGTGATTGTTCCCTGGAATATCGCCACAGACACCCAATTCGTAAAACTGCAAATGCAACTGCTTTCATCGGTAGGCCACAGGCTCATTCCATGATAGATTGTGACTTCACATTTCTTTAAATGAAAATCTTTTGAGATTGTTACTTTAAATTTGTCTGAAATAACAAGATTAACAAAAGCAGAACTTTTTACTCGGCGGGTATTTGATAGGATATAAGGAAACAAAATGTAATACAAAATGTTTGGAATGCCACCAGTCCCTCTTTCAAGCCGGTCGACAGAGAAAGTGGCTGTGATCTTGAAGATCTCACCACTCAGCCTGTGAAAGCTTCACTATTTAATGAGATTCTGTGATGCTGCCCAGGCACAGGACATCGGCTAACACTCATACTGCTCTCTTTCTCTCCTTCGCACACACACACACACACACACACACACACAGTGAGGGAAACACAGCCACCTGGTTTTGGTTATAACCTCTATGTTTGCAGTTAGCACTGTGCAGTCGGGTCAGCAGGAGCAGTCAGGTCTTAGCTAGGATTTCAGATAAATAGCTGACTTATGTGCAGTAAATATACAGTAGATGCTTTTAAACTTTGTTTGCACTAGTTTCCCCGAAAGGTGGACCCTTCAATGCATGACAGTGAGTGCGTTATTTATACACATGATAGTGATAGGTACAATGTCAACAAGGCAACAATAAACATGTCAGCCCTGATGAATTCTCCATCTGAGCCAATTACAAGTAAATACTGTATGTTACCTTTTTTGAGCTGTAATGCAAACAGTGTATTCGAGAGCAGGAATGTAGCATCCAAAAATGTGTCTCATCAAAGTCTCATATGTTATGTTATGTCTGGGGTTTGCATGACAAGTATGTGTGCAAACAAATAATGCAGCAACAATTTAGATCAGTCAGTGCAGTTTCTTATGGCAGAATCAAACAATTATATGCATTTCCTATAAATAGAGTCTGTGGCTTCAGGTATTGTGCGTGATAGCTGGATGGATGGATGGATGGATGGATGGATGGATAGATGGACTGGGGCCAATCTATTGTTCCTCCCAAAGATTTTATTATGAGTGCAGATAGAAAGTCTAAACACATGCATTTAATTCTGTGGCAGGATTATTTTTCAGGACAAACGGGGAGAATATACTGTAGAGTAGCTGAATCGGGGTCAGCTGAGGGGAGGACATTGGGAGAATAGATGAGCAGAATGTAGTTGAATGACAGAAGAGAGAGAAGTGGCGAGTAGGGAGGGATGAGCAAAGATGTGGAAGGAGATAGCCAAGCATGGCGCGTGGCTGCCATGTCATCCTGTCATTAGCGGGTTGTTTGGGTCTTTAATTCATCATTCAGACCTTTATTGACTGGAGAGTGGGAGATCGCTATCACTCGGAGACACTAGAAGGAGCGCGTGTGTTTGCCACTCAGTCACCAGCTGCTCTTCATTTCCTGATGCCAAATAGATATCACATAAACATATCACATGCCATTATCTGCTAAGGTCAAATAATGCTCGAGGCTACATGGCCGTTTTATCCAAAGAATGTGATCATATATGGCGTTCTCCA
Source organism: Chelmon rostratus (assembly GCF_017976325.1). Taxonomy (NCBI): domain Eukaryota; kingdom Metazoa; phylum Chordata; class Actinopteri; order Chaetodontiformes; family Chaetodontidae; genus Chelmon; species Chelmon rostratus. Next base: position 16,321,250 of record NC_055664.1, on the reverse strand, counting down.
TAAGTTCCAGTAAACCTATACCTGGCAATTAATATTAGAGGCTTAAGGGAGACAAATGAGCGTGAGCGATGTGTGGCAGGCCTCTGACGGCAGTGACAGGAGCCGTCAGGACGGCAGACTCCGCAGAGACCAGTTGACACTATGATAACAGGGTGAGCACCGCAGGGGATCACGCGGCCCGTGTATGTGTTCGTGGTTGAAGGTGCATTGTTGGGAGACGTGGGTTATGGAGACATGTGGTTTTTTTGGCAAGCGGGAGCAGCGTGGGGGTAGTATATGAGTGACTGTGCGTATTATGTGTGCGTGTGTGTGGTCTCGTGGGAACGCACATTAGACTGGCTCAGCCACCTGCTCTGTCATTGGACATCTCCCTGCTCACACGCGCACTTACAAACGCATACATACATATGTGCATACTCCTCGGGGACACACTCAGGACATCTGGCTCAGCCTGTCAGAATTTTCCTTCGTTTCGTGTGACCGGTTGACCCCCGGCAGCCACAGGCGTCAGACAGGCATCAGCGTCACATCTTGTCATTGTTGCAACGCCACTATTGGTGGTTTGCTGCCTTACAGACGACCTACAAATCTGTGCAGAGAGGAGGAAACTTGTGGTGGTTTGTTTGATGGTTCAGGTGTCTCTCTGCTTGACTCTCTGGGTTCTGATCTGTACTTGTCTGCTCTTGTTATCCTCATCTCCTCTCTGTCTCTCTTTGGATGCATCTCTCTCTTTCTTCTCTGTCTCCCTCACTCATTGAGGTCTCATTTTTCAGTGCCTAAAGCTGCAGGGTATTAGTTATGCAAATATTGACGTGCAGCTTTGCCCTGCTAGCTATCAATTGAAATCAGCAAATCGATGGGCCTAATAGCTGCTCATTAGCCACTTGATGCATTTCCAGGGCTAACATCAGAACCTGTCAGCGGCCCCTAATCAATACAGTCTAAAAGTATTACCTAACCAAGGCCCACATCACACACCTTTTTAATAACCTAAGTTGGCTGTCTGGCTTTCTGTGTAGGAGTAGAGCAATAAGTCTGACTCGATGGCTCTGAGCCTAAGCAGGACAGGCTTTAGCTTCTCTGTCATATCAACAAAATACGTCATTAGCAGCAGCATTCCCAGACACCAAGCAGACATATTAGGTTTCTTAATTTAGTTGTTTTAGTGTCGGTTTTGTGGAAATCCTCATCCGCCAAGCCAAATGTCTCACAGAGAGTCGCCGGTGCTGATAATGATATTTCATCAGTCGGATTTTAATAAGTAACCTATTGTTTCATTTTTTCAGTTGTTGTTCAGTCCAATTCCCAGGCATGCGTTGGAGCAGCCTGTTTGTTTGGGCCTGGAGAATCGTACGGTAAAGACTTTGATGCATCCAGGATGCTGCTGCTCAGAACGGGGCCAGACCGGAGCCCCTCTATCGCCCCTAGCACACAGCCCTGCTAAGCTTAACTCAGCTGTTTGATGCCAAGCGCTGCGAGTGTGTGCCTGTGTGTGTGCAGTGTGTGTTCAGTGTGTGTGTGTGTGTTTACCCAGCTCAGGGGTTACATAAACAAGAGCAGCTAGCCTACAGGTAAGACCCACAGGAGACCAGCCGAGAGAGAGAGAGTGAGATGGAGCGCCAGTCTCTTACCTTGGCATTCCCTTGGTGTTGTCGCCATTGCTGGAGCTGGATATTCACTAATGAAGGGCGAGCTGGAAAATGACTGAAGGAGATAGTAAACAAAGTTACAGCACACGCACACACATTGAATGCACTCATACACGTGCGTTAATACAGTTAACTTGGTGGAGGCAAGCATCCGTGCATGTGTTTGTGTGCATCCCTGATGTATCTGGGGCTGCTGCAAAGAGATGGGGAGAATGTGGGCGGATGGGGGATTGGAGGCGGAGGCTGGCAGCGGGGCAGTTGGCCGCTGGTGCAGAGAGAGAAAGAGCGGGGAAGGGGATCGGAGGGAGGGGGGGGGGGTACAGCGGAGATAAATCATTAGAGAGCAGGTTATTGGAAATGCAGGGAGATAAAAGAGTGAAGAAGCCAGTAATTGCCTTAAAGATCAGACTACAAAGCATTACTTTGGATTTTACAAGGCCAGCCAGCAACAAAAGAGCAGTAATTTATGAGCTCAGTGTAAAAGAATAGCATAATTACATTAAAAATTAATGCTAATGAGGGCTAAAATGGGGAAGGTGGTTATTATGAAAGTTTGTATTCATCTTCCCTGGGTTGAATGATGGCTAGTGGCTTGATTAATGGCTTAATTTCTATCAATTAGCAGGCAAAAAAATCTCCACTGAGACGGGCCTAAATTGAGCATTGAATTACACATCTTTGCCGCGGTGCAGGGAGAGAGGTGGAGGGGGGTGGCAGAAGAGGGGAGGGCACGTTATTGAAACCTGGGAAACCAAGAGATGTTGCTGTGTGTGAGCGTGTGCACATGTGAAAGCTGGCCGTGGGTTACAAAACTTAGATAAATGCTTATCCTCATGTATCCTAAGAACTGGGGTTTGTGTCATTGCTGGCTTTGCAGGAGACTGTGATGCTTCCAGAAGGGTATTGAGAAAATATCTAAAATTTAAAACAAATCTTTGTGAATTTGAATCTCTCTTTGATTAAACTGGCCAAATTACTCGTCACGTCAGAAAAAAAAAATGTGACTTCCATTTTTTTTTTCTGACGTGACGAGTCTCCACAAGTCTTGTACTTGCGGTGCTGAAGTCGCAGTACCCACCATAAACGCAGCAGCACAGTTTGGCCTTTCTTTGCTGTGGCCTATTCAGTTTTAATGCATTCATTCATTAAGTTCGCTGTTTGCAATATAATTCTAAAACACCATCAAAGATTTTCTGCAATTTGCGAGACCTCAATAAAACAAGCAGTTAGTTCTCCTTTTTATTTATTTTTCTCCCCACAACAACAAGAGCTGCGGTAATTTAGCTGGCACGCTAGTGCACTCAATTACTAGAATTAATCAGCAGCAGCAATATATTCAGCTCGGCTGCTCTTGATTGACAAACTGTAGACCAAAGTCAAGTTTACAAAGGCAACGCTGCCATAGCCCAAGGCCTCTGCTCGTATGTAGACATGTGTTGTTGAACAGCTCCCTCTTCTGGCGGAGAAGTGCAGCTGCTTTATAATGGGCTCATCTTCAAGGCTGAAGGAGATGAGCTGAAATCTGTTTTCATTGGCTGGTTTGATTTTCTCTCTCGTCTTCTGGTCTTAATCAATGAAGTGGACAAACAGCTATTTAGAGAGAACAATAGTCTATTGATTCCAAGCCACTCATCAGCAGCGCAGTCTGTCCAACTAATTTCAGTAATGAGATGGCAAGTGAGTTTTCTGACTCCCTCTTTTATATACGCGCACACACTCACATGCATGGGTGTAAAGGACATGTAAACGGACATTGCTCAGTCACAATCCATTATTCTAATCTGCAGAGTTTGATTCCATTTCCTGGTTCGCAGTGGCGGATGTAATGCATTTCAGCATCTAAACACAACTGTCATAGAGCGCTACCAATAACCTAGTTTAAAGCAGCACATACTGTACACTCAGTTGTGTCTGCTTTTGTTTCTGTTTCCTTGCTGCCTCTTCGCTCTCTCAGCTTTCACTTTATCCTCCTCTCATCACTGACAGGGAAACGTCCCTAATGCGGTGACAATTGAGTCGACCTGTTAAATTAATTTGCCGGATAATGTGTCAATATTAAATATCAACTTTGACCTCTCCGAGCTGCAGAGTGCGCTCGCCCAGCTAGAGTATTGATTTTTGTCTGCCTCTAAGCTCGCAAGGCCCGCACTCAAAGTCCATTATTTTTGATTTTCTCATGAAATACATATCTTTTCCCGCTGACATCTGACAAACAGCATATGGAAGTCATTTTATCTACTAATAATGTGTTTGTCAAAAAGTCTGAGGTCTTAATGGATTCCTCCAGCGCACACGGAAAGCCCAGCAACAGACGGGCCTGCCAAGGAGATGCTAGCAGATATGGGTTGTGTGTGTGTTTGTGTGTGTGAGTGTGTGCATGCATAGTCAGTGTGGCGGTGTGCATGGTAGTTCTTTATGTAGGGCATTTATGCTCACAGGGACATCAGAGAAGGGGTAATTGAAAAAGTGAATTATTTGTGCTGAATTAATTGCCGGCCAGTCACAGGCGAGTCTTCATTCGAGCACGCGCATGCTCACGCTGCCGAGCAGTGAGCAGTGGTGATAGTGGTGTGAAGGACAGGCCACAGTCGCCAGGAGGATATTGGGCCAGTGTTCAGACTTCATTTAGCAGCCCAGTCAAGGTAATGACTATTTTTGGAGCCGCTGTGCAATGTGTCTCTGCTCACATCTTCCCGCACAGGATGACAAGCTGATAGTCAGTCATATAGGAAAGCTTAATTCCACTTGTCACTCAGTTGTCCAATTCTGCAGTGCATTTAAATCAAAACCCAGTTTGTTTGAGTGCTATTATGAACTATAATAGGGTGTGTGTGTGTGTGTGTGTGTGTGTGTGTGTGCGTATGTGTGCTTATGCATGTGTACGTGTGCGTGAGATAGCATGTGATGCTTTGCTGTGAAAGCCGGAACAAATATTCATTTATTCATTAAACACCAGGGCCATGAAGATCTGTTGTGACACCCTTTCTGTAGCTGCTAATGGATTGAATTAATTCCTGCTATTAGCTCCAATTCTGTGTGTGAGCGCGTGCATGTGTGTGTATGTATTAATGCCAGCCATGAGTGTGAATGCAAAGTATGTAAGTTTGCAAACACACGTGTACATGTGGGAGTACTTATATCCTGATGTTTTGTGTGTGTGTGTGTGTGTGTGTGTGTGTGTGTGTGTGTGTGTGTGTGTGTGTGTGTGTGTGTGTGTGTGTGTTCCCATTTGTGTACTTGTTTTCATGACACAGCCTACATGAGTGGAGCAGAGAAACATGGATGTCTGTTGGATTGACAGATAGAGAGATGGGAGAGTGCAGGAGAGGACGGATGGATGGGGGAGAGAGGGATGAATATTGACTGATCAGTGGAAAGATTGACAGCCAGAGAATAATGGGAGCATTCAGACTCTGTCTTTTTTTTTTTCCTCTTGCTAACTTTCCTGGCACACCTATTTTTTGCCCTCCTACGCTACGACGACTGCTCTTGAATTCTTATTATCTGATATGCAGAATCCTGATGTGTTTATATCCCAGAGTAATTTACTGGAAACCCTTTCTGTCTTTTTGTTTGATTGGACGGGCTAAAGCAAAATACTTTCTGATACATGAAAACTATATGAAACCTAATCGCATTTAGTCTCCATAATGAAATTCCACTGCAGTGAGTTTGTGTTCATATTTTGATTATTTTAGAATGCATTATCTGAGCGTAATTCACTGTCTGGCTATTATCTTGTTAGTTTTTTTTTTTCCACTTGCCTTTTGTTGCAACTCTATGCCCTTGGCTTAGCAAGAGTCCTTTTTCATGGCGGCCGAGATTAAAATACGGGAATATCAGATATTCCATATTGTACGTGTCAAAGAGCATTATAAAGAGAGATAACATACAATCAACTAAGCTCAGTCCAAATGAAATCTGGTTCTTTTCAGAGAATGACAAGGGATGGCTGACCCTGTTTGTGTGCGTGTGTGTGTGTGTACATGTGTGTGTGTTTCTGGACATGTGTGCGTGCTTTTGTTCATCGCCTTCCTTCTGTGTAACATGTGTTTCAGAGGGAACTTCTCTGGAGGAGCAAGTGCGAAGGATAAAGGACATTGAGGCCATCGAGAGTGATTCCTTTGTTCCTCAGGCTTTCAAATCATCCAGGGATGATATAAAGGTGCGTTCTGTCTCTCTTTCTCTCCCTACCCCTCACTCTCGCTATCTTTTCACTCTGTCTCTTATTGAATTTACCTCTGCAACGCTGTGCCGTCTGTCCTGAGACAGCCCAGACCAAATCAAACATTCATTCAGCGCCGTTTGTTCCGACTGGAGACGGTTTCATCAGACGCTCCACTGTTCGCCGCCTCCAAAGCGGCAGCACCCACACAAAAGCCACAGCAGGCAACAGCCATCCTCTGTCTTCCTCTCCCTGTCTCTCTCTCTCCCCCCTCTGGTCGGGCAGATGCAGACAAAACACAGAAGTCATTATCGAAATGTCTCTGAAGGAGCAGGAATTAGATTTGTTGGGGCTCATGGCTGTTTTGAAAAGATAGGCGACAACATGTGACAGCAAACCTGCACAGACATTTGGGACACATTCTGGTGAGTCTGACGAAGGTCAAGACCCGTGTTGCTGCAGCTTGGACAGCCCTGGCCTGGCCAGTCTGCACAGATTGCACGTGCACAGGATACTCTACCTTCCAGTGCAATGCGCCTTTCACATATTGAACCTGAATCCTAACCAGGTTCAAGCATCCAACCGGGTAGCAGCTTTCATTGTTCACATAAGGATCTCTTTTATGGAGAAAAATACATGTCAGGTCTGTTCTCACATGGATGTAAAATTAGATTCGTACTGTAAAATCAACTCACAAAACCTAATGTAGGAACATAGAGAAAGGCTTTTTTTAATTCTAAAGAAAATAGCATTTGAAGAACAAAAACGGGGTGCAGTTCTGCAATATTTTCATCAGCTGCTCTCTGAGAATCGTCCTCACACGCTTACAAATTCTCTTGTAAAAAGGTTCAATAAGGACCCCCAGGGTTCTATCCCCCCAAATCAAAGAGCCACAAAAGGGTCTTTTTCTGATCAAGACATTGCTCTTGCACTTCAGCAATCTCTGTCTCTTTAGTATGAGCGTTTCCACATCAGATATGAGCATGAATCAAATTCTGGTCTAACTTCAGTCAGTCAGATGTCAGTTACGGTTGACCGTTATGATAAGATAAGATATGATAATACTTTATTAATCCCACAGCAGTGTTGCAGCAGCAAAGGGGATGGTGTAGTAGTAAGAAGCATCAATCAAAATAGCAAGATATGATATGCATGTAAACAATGTGATAAGGAAAACAAGGCAGTGGTTTAGTTATACATGAGAATATTGATATTGCACACTTTAGTATCCACAAGTGGATTTTTGGTGTTTATGGTCGACTGGGAGCAGTGTTGATTGCAAAGTCTGAGCGGCAGTCAAGAGGGACCATCGCAAGCATATTAGTTAAACTTAATAGCACTAGCATTGTTGAATCATTTAGATGAATTAGTTGGGTGACCAAGCAATATTTAAGTATGGACAACCCTCATTTTACCAATGTACAAGCATAGCATTACTCTATTAAAAAAAAAAAAAAAAAAAGGTGTTTTATTTCCAAAAGCTATCTCGGCTAACATTAATGCTAGTTAATTGCAGCATTACCGCTAAGCCAGGGAAGTGGATGCTTTTTGGGTTAACCCTCAGGTTACCAACGTCTGGAGCACTTGGCTGACACTGCTTACACAGAGGTTGAGAAACATTGGAGAAGCTGTAACAAGTGAATATTTGGCATTTGTGCTTGAAAAGAATCACTTTTAATATTTAATTAAATGGTTTTTTTGCATTTGATTAATGTATTTGCCATGTGTGTACCAAGACACAGTAACTGAAAAGGTTCAGTTGTGTATAATATTACTAAAGATATCCACACGATTCATCCTTAGTTGGGAGGATTTCATTGTCTTTTATTGTGTTATCTATGCCACATTTTTGGCTGCAGTGAAGAGGATGATGGCTGAATATAATGCACATTGTTTGACTACCCTAGGACAGATATCGTTGGGTTATTTCCAATTTAATGAGACTGATAATTAATTAAACCCTTTTTAAACTAAGTTGTGCCAACAAGCTGCATTCATTAGAAATGTATATTCAGCATATCTTTGGCAGGGATTGTGATGACCAGTGATACTGTCTGATATTTGGCACATCACCATACTTATTAGTCTGTGTGTTTTATATCTCGCTCACTTTTTGTATCCTGCCAAATGAATTTTAAATAGATCTTTCCAACTGGGTAAACATTTGCTCTGGGGCAGGTTTTAGGAGTGTTTGAAACATGAATGCACTTGGCAAAGTATTAATTTTGGTATTTCTTCTTCATCAAGTACAACAAGGAGAACAAGCCATCCGTCCAAGTATGGGGCTTATTATAGTTTTAAGTAATACCTCTAGGGAGAAGGGAGAATCATTTTTAAACATCATATTTTCTTCAATCGGCTTGGACCCACGGCAGCATGAGGGGAACAGAGAGCCTTCGTCTTTACTTGAAGTCCTCCTCAGTCGTAAAGGAAGGGGAAGACACATTTCTTTTGGCTTGTGTGTAACGTTGGGGAACAATTGACCAAGCCGAGGTGTCATGAAGCTGATCCTTCGAGGTGTTTGAATATTTACATGAGCCCGCTCACTCTGCAGCTGCTGGTTTAGCACAATCAGACTCACTTACAGAACATGTAGGGCTGAGAATATGTGAGGAGGAACACATGCACAGATAGACGAGACATAAGAATTAGATTGAGGACACAAGCTGGTTACCATCAATACACTGCTTTCCATAGTCTTGTTGCATTAGCCAGACTTTCACTGCCATCTGCTGCACAAATGTTGTATTGCATCTCACCATTATTTTCTGTGTCCAAACTCTACGAAATATCTGTGTGCCTTAGGTTACAGAAATACTGCAGTCAGACTTTAATGTTTTATACCAACAGGAAATTATGCAATTTCTGGAGCTTTTTGCAGTTATACATCTTATATCCCTGCATAGTGCCTCCATGCATTTTGCATTGTATGTTTATGTTGATACTGTTGTTAGTTTGGCTATTATATTCTTTTTTTTCAACATTTTAGTTTCATATTTTATTAATTACAGCTGCCATTTATATGCTTAGATTTAATCACCATGTCATGCTTTAAATGCTTGAATGTGCTCATTTTAGTGTGAGAGTGACGTGTTTTTTTTGCATGTTTTGTATGTTTCTGTGAGATCAGAACGAGCCGGCTGGCGTGAAGCAGGAGTCCGAGAGGGCCGATTCTCAGGACATCACTCTTCCCATCTCCATAGTCTACAGTGACATTGACACGCTCGCTCATCCAAGTGTAAGTTTACACACAAGGCAAACTTCCACTTCTAGGTTTACAACTAAGCTGTCATGAAGTTCTATAACACAGACTTTTTAACACCCAACAAAGCAACTTCCAAGCCTCTGGCTCAGCTGAAGTAGATCTCACTTCTTGTCATTTCATCTTTTGCTGCCGCCTTGTTTTTATGAGTGCAGCGCTTATTGATAGGTGGACAAACTTTGTAAACTTTTTTTTTCTTCTTTTTAATGCTCCTGCTGCTACTAACACCACCACCTCTATTTACACCATTCCTGCATATTCTGACACTGTGCTTGGTATAGTAGAGGACACTGCGGGATAGTAGATTAAAGCCTCCCAACATCACCTCTTCCCCTGCCTGCAGACCAATGATGAAAAACGAGAAGGAAACTTTAAACTCCAATAATGCTCTCTGGGGCTTCCCAGTCATCTATCTCCACCGGGGAAACGAAGTTATGCCCTGACGTATGCAGATAACCCCTTCAAATACACACACACACCACCCCCCCCAGCTGAAATGCACACACATACACACCCTCAGACAGGCTGATGTATGGTAGCAATATGCCCCAGGCGGGCCCCGGCCTCAGCTTCAGCTCCAGATCCACTTCCAATTAGAACAGATGAGTCCCATTAGCCCAGCCCAGATACTGTCATCCTACACACACAGCCTCATTAGCACCATGACACCAGCGCAGGGCGGACAGACAAGAACTCACTGGTGTTGAATCTAACACACAGATAACATGCGGTGCCGCTGTAAGCAGCGTAGCTTCAGGAATGAAGGATTGACGTGGCCGGGGTTGCTCTACAATCTGCATAATAATAGACACAGATCATCACATAGATGTACAGTATGTACACATAGCCAGCATGTCAACATTAACTCTCACACAAACACACAGTGAATATAGAAATCATCTTCCAATTTCTCCCTATGCCTCAGTGCCTTGCCTCTCAGGCTCATAGTCATTATGTTACTTCCTAATAAACAGATGCCTTCATTCATCAGACACTTGCAGCAGCAGTTTTATAGCCCCCTTACAATCAATATCATTGCTGCTGGTGATGTACTGCGAGGAATAAAAGTCACATGTGTAGGTCTTTTTCTGTCACCAGGCTAACGCACTGCTGGGCTCACTGAGCTAGATGAGTTATATGTTTTAAAGTAAAGGTTTTTTTCTCCTCGTGTTCATTTTGAAATGAGTAGACAGGGAAAGACTAATATGACATGCAAGATACCACAGCCTTCCTCTAGTATTAAAGCAGCATCACTGGTACTCACAAGTCCACACTGAGGTAATATGGGTGTTGATGTGCAGTACTGACAATTCTGTGCCATGCTCAGGAACTTACTAGCAAACATAGCTTATTCATTTCTGTCACATTCTGCATGTGAGGGGTTTCGGAAGGTGGATTGAGGAGCCACAACACTACAATCACAGTCATCAGGAGATATCGGAATCTGAGATTTTGGTCAGATCGCGCAGCCCTGTGTGTTGAGGTGGCCTTTGTTGGTCAAGTCACTTGTTTTGAGGAGCTCAAATTCACAAATTTGTTTCAGTCTAGTCGTGTATGTATATCGTGTGTATACCTGTGATTGCATGTTTGTGTACCTTTATTTAGACAGGCAGTGGAACTGAAAAAAAACAAAACACATTTGCTTTTACTGGGTTTCAAGACAAATATTATTTCTCCATCAAATGCTTTTAGCGTCTCACATCACATTAAATTTAATATTTTTGGGTTCCCTGACTGATAGTTGAACAAAACAGTTTTTTTTCAATGTCTTCAAACATGATTTAAGATTACCGAACAATAAGTTCACTCAAGTCTAAGATTTAGATTTTTTTACCTTCACATAAAAGATGCAGTTTTTAATCTTGTCTTTTTCAGGACACTGTCAGATTTTCCCACTCATTCATGCTTCATCTAGAATGAACTTCTTGTTTTGTTCTTCTGAGATTTCTGTCCATCCATAGTTGTTTTTATGTTTGTCTCAGTGTGATCTAAAATAAAGCAGCACTGGTTCTTGAATCCTGGATCTGATGTTTAAGTCAAAACTTCTGTTAAACCCTTGGTGGTTCTCTTTAGTCTTGTGGTCCCTGTTCTTGTCTGCGTGTTTATCTGTCTGCTAACTAACACATCCTCTCTACGCTGTCCTGTAGTTGTTCATGGACAAGGAGAAGGCCGAAGAGCTGTGGCTCAACAGACTGATCTCGCTGCGACAAGAGAGGCTGATGGGAAGTCCTGTGACCTAAAGCACACCAGACACCTAGAAGATCCTTCTTGTTCTCCAGAATGTTTCAGTTGCTTTTACTTTGTCTCAGTCACCGCCATATTGTGTCTGTCTTGTTTTAGGATGTGACAATATTTCTTACTTTACTGTTCCACCAATTTCTCTTGCCTAATGTAGAGACTTGTGAACATTTGAGCAGATTGAACAGTTTTTTTTGGTCCTGATGTGCTGATTATTTTATTACTGCTAATGTAATTCAATTAAACAATCTGCTGTTCTTTATTTGGCTTCATTTATTTTTAATGAAGGAAGATCTTACAGTCAGATAAGGTGACCTGTTTTACCATATAGATGTAGCATTTGACACATTTTGTTTTTTCTAATCAACTCGTTAAATAAAGCTAGCTGTGATTTGTGTGTGTGTGTGTATTTGTGTGTGTTTGTGTGTGAAAACTGTCTTGTGGGTGAATGATGTAGATAGACCTGTAAGTGGGATTGATTTGATAGAAACAGCATCTCCTTCTTCACCTAAAGTGTGGGACACATGTGTTTTAATGTAAGATAGCAGGAGTATCTTCAGTTAGCTACAGTTAAATGAGTCACCCTGCCATACAGTAACTTACTAAAAGTAGCCTGACTCACCCTGAGGTAACCTTATCTCTTTGGTGTGTAACAGGATTGAAATAAGACTGGCATAAACATCTTCTCGCCCTCCCTAAACTTTCCTCTTCTCTTAAATATAAATGCTTATCAGTGATTTATGTTTATGTTTGTTTAATGTAGTGTCCCTGTTTGAGCAGGGATTAAAGGCAGTGTAGAGTCCACAGTCAGGCCTATTTGTGGAAGAGCCAGATGGTAAATCTATACTGCGTCTGGGACATGGTGTGTCACTGCCGTGCCCTCCAAAATAGTCTGTGTTGTACTGAAATAATAAATGAGAATGTACAAAATGATTTGCTAAGGCAAGCACACAAATTAAGCTTTGCTTTGTGAATGTGTGAAATTTGTGTAGAAGCCCCCCTCATGAGCCAAGTGGCTGTCCTGCATGTCTTCACACCCTGCAATTACCCAATCAGAAACAAAAGTCTGGCAATGTAATCCTGGAGAATTGCCTCGTGATTTCTCCCTCACCCTAACAACCATTGATATTTCTGTACTTCTTAATTAGTATAACTAGCTGCATAGAGGTTGCACAGTTTCTGAGAGGGTGAGTGAGATAAGCACATTTTCTGGTGACGTGCGCGAGAAAGATAAGAAAATTTCAGTTTTAAAGAAATAGAGCGCCGTTGTCATGGCAGCCATCCACAACATACAGCCCGATAGCTGCCGTTCGAAGCTCCGAATAACCAGCCAATCGGAGGGCCGGGTTTGCATCACATGGCAGGTGTCGGAGTAAGTTTCGTTCTGTATCCTTCATCATAATATTACCGAAGCTGTGCGGTGGAGCTGGGGCACCTGCGGCGGAACGGATTATTTCTTGAATAGCCTGAATCTAGATTTTTGTGTACATCTTTAAAATCCGTGGAAATGTCCAACAGTAATCTCAGGGAACTCGATGAGGATCCGTTCTTCTTGTCGTGAGTAGATAAACTAAACTTGTATTGAGTCTATTAACGTTATAACGTTAATTGTTATTAAAATGTTTTGGCTTCTGAAGGTTGGTTCTCAAGTGCGATTCAGTGTAACAGCAGTAGCATATGCAATAGCATATGAGGTGATATATCCGAGTAAAGAGATTTCAGGACAGTGTGTAGAAAAGTTCCGACAAACTAAATTAACTAAAATAATCAACTCCAAAGTAATGCCCACAAGCTAATAATTTACCGCAGAAAGCTAGCGATTTTTACGTTAGCGTTTTTACATATTTTTAGCTAGGCTAACCTTAAATGAACGAGCGAGTCACTGTCCGAAGTACTAACGTCAACATTTAGTTCCACATCTAATAATTACTTTTATTAAAACGAGACGTTGACGTATTAAGCCTCTTAACTCGGACTGATTATGTCCATCATTATTAGCATATTTGGTAACCGTTTGCACACCAACGTTTGATTTGTAATCTATAAAACAATAAAATGTAGCATCTTACACATAAAAGCAGTTTATGTTTAAGAAGCCACATTTTATGGCTTCTTGTTAACTGTCATGTCTCTTCCACTCTGCATTGAGCAGATTTTAACGTTTGTCAGCCTACATCACATCAATAACGTTACCGCTACACTGAATTTCAACATAATTGTTATGACATAGCTAGCTAAATAACATGTAGCTGCATTAGCCATTTCTGCTGCAGTTTAATGAAGTTGCCTAGCAACAGCTGCTGTGATATGGAATGGACTGTTGTGGGGACTAACTGATTTGTATGTAGCTAACTTTATATTTTTGAAAGTAAACAGTAGGTAAATTAAAAATGTCAGGGGAGACGGGGTGTACAGAAGTAGAGTTTTTAGTAATGGTTATAAGTAATTGCTCATTTTTGAATAAGTATCTACACTGACCCTGACACAGTGACTTTGACTGACTGCATGAGTGAACACCTGCTGAGTTAGTGTGGCCACACTTGACCTGACCTGAGGGGAGAGTAAGGGTGGCTGAAATTATTTTAGGGGTGCATCTTATTTCAGTGTGTTATGTTCATTGAAGAATTTATCTGCAATAGGTTCCAAGCTGGCATAGGTGATAGAAGTCACTAAATATAGGCGTACAGTTTGTGTTTAAGAGACATTTGATATATTTTTTCACTCCTGGAAATGTAATCATGGTTTGTAATCCTCCTCAGTGAATGCTGAGATTCATTTTGTCTGTACTTCCTCTTCTTCTGCCACAGGGATAATTTCCGGGCTCACAGGGAACATATGCGGCAGATGATGCGTAGCTTCTCTGAGCCATTCGGCGGGCCCTTTATGTCCAGTATAATGGATGGGAGAGGCCGTGGTTGTGACAGAGCAGAACACCCTACCTCATCCTTGGCGCTGAGGGATGGACACAGGGTGAGAACATGCATTTCAAGAAGCACTATGACAGTATCCATATGTGTCATGTGACTGACTAGCATACATACATATTGTTTGGGTCTATGCAGGACCAAGGATGAAGCCGGTTCGGCAGTTCACTCATACAGTTAGGCCTTATGACCCTCTCTGTTCACTGCTCATGGGCGCTAAGTTTACTAAGTTTATAGTGGAAGCTGGCCACTGGCAGCGTAACTGGAGCACCACTCACTGAAGTATGGGGCCATGTCAATCTCTGGTTTAGTGGAAGGGCAACCCCCTTGGCCTCTCTGGACAGTTATATCTAGCCCTCAGGAGCCCTATTTATAGTGCATTGTTCCACTGACACACTGCTTTCTTGCGAATACACGCACAGACTCCTTTAACACTCACACCAATAGGACCCCAGAGAATTTGCTGTGCTGAGGTGAGCCGCTGCTGAAAATAACAGTTTATTTTGATATCATTCCAGTTGGCCTAGTTGTCACATTCACGTTAAAGTATAGTTTGTCTTCAAGTATAACTGTTTCTCCAGATATCTTTGATTTTGTACACTTTTATACAGGATAGGGCTGTAAAAACTGTGGCCTTTTGGAGGGATCATGGACGAATTGTTTACTTTGGACCATATTGCTTTTATTTGTGCAGCATTATAATGAAGAGGCAGGGAGGCAGGCAGAGGGATACTTTTGGTCTGCCATGTTTTGCACCCGTTAACCTTTCCCAAATCAAATCAGGCCCTGTACTGCTTATATATCTCTGCAAGTCAAACTTAGTCCCTGTCACCTGCTCTAATCCCACTACCTCATGAGAGCTTGTATATTTATCCCTGTTAATGACTTTCATCAGAAGCCTAGCTTCAATAGCCAGCAACCTGCTTTCTCTGTATTAGTGTTATGACCTTTAAGGTACCGTCATTCTAATCCAATACACTGTTTGTCAGATTCAGTGAAAAACTCAGCTCTCAGGTCAGTTTGACTTAAAAACAGCAAAATGATCTGCCAACAGAGCAGACAAATTTCACTTGCCATGATTTTTAAACATGTAAAAATATCTTGTCTCAAAGAACCCACAGTGATCTTAAAAGCAGTGTAGCCAGACTAAAATCAAGTACATTTGTCTGATACAAAGAAATTCTTACTTCAACCAATGTTTTGTACTTGTCAGCGTCGATCAAACATCTTGATAATTCTGGTTTCAAGCAGTAAGTTACTCAGAACCAGTAAATCTCAGTAAGAAGTTGTCATATCTCATTATGATAATTAACGACAAAAAGCTTTAAACAAGTGAAAAGCTCTAACAAAAACTGCGTGGTAAGACGATATACCTTGTCAGATGGAAAACAAGCATATATTCCTTCAATTTAAGACATTTAATCTTACTTAGCTTTTGCTTTTTGCAGTGAGGAGGGGGGTTTTGTTTGGCCGTTTGGCTCAAATATCAACAGTCTTTCTCCAGAATCACTTGCTCCATCTTTAACTAGCTAACGTCATCTGAGGGGGGGCTCTGAACACTTGAAATGGAGCTACACTGCAAACTGTCCACCCAAACGAATCATTTAATCTAATATTTGGAGTTTTAAACTGTTTTTATAAATTTGACACAATGTTGTTTACTTGTGAGTATGGTAACAGTATCTCAGTTTATTGGAAGGCTTTTTTTTCTTTTTTATAAAATAACAGGATATTATGGGGATTCATGAAAGGTTGAATTATGTGTGAGGTGTAAAGTTTTTGCAGCACAAAAACAGAGTAGGTTTCTGTTGAGCTGGATCACAAGTGGCAGCAAAAGCAATTAACTGTTTTTGTTAATGCGCACACAGAGAGTTGGAAATTAGATGCAGATGTGGGGTCTTTGCACTTTAAAAGAAAAAAACATCTCTATCGCCTCTCGATCTCTAGACTAATTCAACTGTGGCGAACAATATTTCTAATGTATGTCAAGATACATGGAATTAAGGTTAATTGAATAACCAAAAGGATCCAGTTTTATCACAGATCTTGGCTCTCGAACTCCCACACACTCTCATTTACGAGAAGACAAGGAGCAGTCTTGTGGTGCCCGGCGGGGGTCAGAGGGCTGCAGCTCTGGTGCTGAGCTGTTGGCTTGGTAAAGGCATGTGTGCGGATGTCATGGACCCTCTGTTTTCTCATTGTTGCTCTTTTGGTCCATCTGCTTGGCAGAACGTGCCTTGGCAGTGCTGGTGCATTATCAGCAAGATGACAGACAGCTCACTCTCATACTGCTCTCCAATATCACAGGCTCAAATGTGCACACAGAAATACATACATAAACACACACACATACAGTATTGAAACATGCTCACAAGCACAGTTACGCACAGTCGCAGCATGCAAAATAACACAGACACGCTGGCATGCAAATAAACACACACTCATTGGATACATAATGCTGGAAGGCTTGCACTTCTTGTATTAGCTTGCTAAGCATTAGATTCCCAATGGGAGAATAAGTCCTGTCTTACCTTCCAAGGCAGCTGTGAGTTCTCACATTTCCCATTCTCTTGCCAAAATCCACTGCCAGGTTCATATCACCTTTCCAAGTACTTGTTCATCTGAGCGCTTGTTTATAAAAGTACTGTTGAATGACAATCAAGCATCATTATCAGTTGGGTGTGCTTACTTTGATTCTGTGGTTTTTGAACTGAGTAAGGCTGGTGGTGCTAGCGCTGGCAAAAAACGCGGCAACTAGCATAGGTGGGGCTAATGTTGTCTTTGTTGTAGATTTATACCCTTTAAGCCAGATTTTCCCTCCGCTCAGACAGTCTGCCAAAATAAAGTGAGAAGTAAAGTTTGGCAATAAGAAATTATGTGTTTCCTACACCGCTCCTTCACCTACAACTGCTTTAAAAACATCACAGTCGACACAATCGGATTAAGTGCCTCCTCATCTTCTCTGTGATCTTTTAAGATCACAGAGAAGATGAGTTAAACTCCCTGGTGATGCGCCACTTCCTTGTAGTATGTGTTTGCAGCACAACTCCACTTCTCCTTTTAAGATGGAATCATATCTACAGTACATGTCCCCTGTGGTGAAACCCATAGCTCCCCCAGGAGCAGGAGAAGCTCGCCTCAGAGGACACAGTGGCAGGTCCAATATCAGATTGAAAGAGAGAGAGAGAGATAGAAAAGAATATATCAATCTGCAGTTGTCCAGACAGCCTAAAATAATGTGTTAAAGACCATTTGGTGTACGTTCCTTATTTTGCACCCTCAGTCTCTCCTCTGCTCAACCCCAGTCTAAATATAATGCTGGCAGATATGTAACTGGCATTTATTAGTTCATACATGCCACTCTGGGATAAAATTGGCTGTGAGGCTTCATAGATACTGGTCAGGAGAGTTTTACGTAAGCTTGACATTTGAAAAGAGCTGAGAGAGCAGCCTTGGACTCTTTGCCCCCTGTTAGGTCCCAGTCCCGGCTGGTCCGTCCAGCACACTGCAGCCTTCCTAGAATGAAGCTCAGTTTCAGTGTTAAACCCACGTTAATCTCTGGCAATGCGACCCAATTACACATGGAACACAAGTCATTCAACACCCCACTGATTACGCACAATACCCCTATGCATCACACACATAGCGATGACTGCTGAGATGCTTATCCAGGGCTGTGGGGTCATAAACACCTGCGGTTTTGGCCCAGAGAACACAGGGTCTGGCTGCAGGCTGCTCCCTCCTCACTGGCCTGTCACTCCTTGGTGCATGCACTTCTAGAGGGTTCACAGCCTTGAAGGGCTGTGCTTAAGGCCACAGGGAGGGCTCTGTGTAGCTGTGTCAAGGGCTTAGTGACCGAAGACCCCCCAACTGCTTACTGGAAACAACCTCAACAGACATGCAAAAAGTCACCGTGATTTGTGTGTGCTTGCGTGTGTGTGTGTGCGTATATATACCATGTTACAATGCAATACCATGCTATGTTGCTAAACTGAAATTGTTTGAATCCTCAGGATATGAGCCGGTCATTGTTGCCCTTTGGCAGTATTGATAACACGGTCAGTAGAGTCCTCTCCTGTTCAATCACATGAGTTTCTCATGTATACTCGTACCGGCCACGTGCATGACTAAAAGTGGTCGGCAAAGTGGTCACAGTGTTTCCTCTGCAGTCACTTTACAAATTCCATTAAAAACTGTTAAATTAAAATTTACTAAACTCCAGACAGGCAAGGTGACTGATCCACATACTGTATAACAGGATGCAAAGTTTAACAGTGAGACAAATAGGTTAGATTAATATAGATTTACAACAAGTCATTTGCAGAGTTTAGGGAATATTTTGAATGTAGCCCACAAATGGCTAACCTGTTGTTACACCCCCTGCAAAAAAGCATACACACAACTGCCACACAACATAATTCTTGTGGAAACACTGTGACCAGTATGTGGAATGACCAGTGGGTTGCTTTCTATTCGTGCCCTCCTAAAGTGCAACATCATCACCCCTGTTCCTCTGACTCTGTCTGTTGTACAAGGCTGATGATGTGTTTCGGATGCGGGCCCATTTTAACGAGAAAAAGAAAATTTGTGGCTGCACCCTCAACGATATCAAAGTATCTGATGTGAACACATTTATTTTAAATGCTTGATGAGTGATGGCATCCTACTGCGACATGCTTGTCCGACTTGAGTGGTGTCCTCAGTTTTTCCTGGCTCAAAATGAGGCAAAGGTGGTACCTCGACTGTGACCTACAGATACTTTTTTTTAATTGTGTTTTTTTCAAAATAAATGTGAACATGCACTCGTTCCTAAGAACTAAAAAAGCTTGTGAATTACAATCCAGTTCCACCAGATGCTTTGCAATTATAAAATATAATGTTATATTTATAGAATGTGTTTTTAGATGTAAATGATACAGTTTACACAAACAAATGTGCCCTGCAATAAACCCAACCTTTATCAAACATGCAGTCACGTCAATGCATTTAACTAGCGATGTTTTATTTTTATTATTATGTTTTGGCAAAAGCAGCACACAATTGGAGCAAGTTGTCCACCATTAGATTCTCTATAAACCCTTAATAAAGACATGAAAAGCATTTTTACGTGCATGCTGGACGTTTTGTTATGACTGTTGTTGCACTAGGTCACATATTGTGACGTGAAAAAATGTGAATGTCCTGGCTACATTGTTCCAGATGGCACACATGGAAGACACATATAGTGGCCTGTGCTCTGTGCATGTGTGTTTGTACACACGCTGGAGTTGTTTACGAGCTGATAATGCCTTGTGAGCGTGCAACATACGAGCCCAGCCATTCAACCCCCGTGGCCTTCCCCTGTTCTTTCCCTTTTGTGTTTTCGCAGGACATGATGAGGAACCCTTTCGGCATGTTTGACAACATGATGGCCAGCATGAGAAACAGTATGGAGGAGATGCACAGAAACTTTGTGAGTTTATTCATGTAATGATTCTGTGTCCTCTTTTTTTTTGTTATGCTGGCTTCTCAAACTGCTGTGGTGCATGAACTGCAGCTGCTTAATAGTCTGTGTTTGTGTGTGTTTCAGGAAAACATGTCTGCAGATCCAAACACCCACTCATTCAGCTCCTCATCCGTCATGACATATTCAAAGGTTGGAAATGAGCCTCCGAAGGTCTTCCAGGCGAGCTCATCGACACGTCGTGCCCCTGGAGGGGTAAGTGCCCCATCACATGTGTTAGTACCTTATATCACAGTACGTTAGAGCACAGTTCACGACGTTGAGCCTGGATTCACGCTGTCATTCCTGAGTGATCATGGTGATAACTTCCCGCTGGCCGTTCTTTGTGAGAACATTACCATAAGCAAACTCTCCCAATGGCACTTCATGGCTGTGTTCCATCAAGATGTGCCAGAAATCATCCCACAAACACAGTACCTAGAACTGGCACTCATAAATGGAATGCGGCCATTAAGACTATTATTAGCTGCACTCATGTTTGACTCGTGGGTTTAATGTTTAACCGCCAGATCAAGGAGACCCGGCGAGCACTGAAAGACTCTGAGAGTGGTATGGAGAAGATGGCCATTGGTCACCACATCCAGGACAGGGGACATGTTGTTGAGAAGAAATACAACAAGAAAACGGGAGAGAAGGAGCTCAGCCAGGACTTCCAGAATATGGATGAATGTACGTTAAAGTGATATATACATATGTATTTATTTATTTTCACCTTGAAACAGGGAGTGTATAGATAGACTGCTTTCCATTCCCTGATCATCTGCTGTCAACGCTCTGAATTCAGCTTCTTCAGCTTCTTCATTGAGTGGTTGCAGTCGCTATTTAGGAGGGTGCAGCCATATTTATTTCAATTTTCAAAAATGTAACTGCATGAAGAGGCTATTTCAGAGATCGGTATGGAAAACATTTTTCATTTTGACAAGTAAAATAATGTAAACTGAACCTGATCCTCCACCCCCAGCTGAAGCACAGTCATTTGACTTTGAGTGGCAGCAGAAGGTGTCCAGCTTTCATTCGTCTGGCCCCATGTCTCGCCTGGAGGAACCCCGACACCGTGGTGTTCACAGGGCAGCCCTCACCAGCTCTGAGCAGGCCGTCAGGTCAGTATTACGTTCTCAGACCGCGTGTAGTATTGAAGACAGGCCAGAATCTGCAGTTCAGGGTCAAATGACAAACAAGTGGGAGACACTGATAGCAGACACATACACTGTGCCTTATAAGTATGTTATCATGTTATAATACTGCAGGTCATTTGAATGAACTGTGTTTTCTTGCTTTTCCACAGGGACCAATCAAAGAGAAACGCTGAGGGTGAAAGCAAAGTCAAAGGCTCAGGCTCAACAAAGCAATAAAAACATGTTTGTGTGCTTATTAAAAGTCATGCGTACATTTTATTACACGTAGACAGTACTTACACATGAACAACCAGTGAGCAATTACTTCTTATGATTTTGCATCAGATGAATGGAATTTGCTCTATGTAAGGTATTCTGTTGACATTGACATCATCTGTTTCTCACATTGTCATTTTCACAAAATGTTGACTTATTGACCGTTTGAAATCCACCAATGCACTTCGAAATGTCAAAATTGTCATTTTGTAATTATGTTGTCTAGTACTGATGCTCTAGATATATGTATTTTATTTGCTGTAATCTTTGTAAAAAGAAAAAAATAGTACTCTTCCCTTTTTATATGTTACTTTTGGTTTCTCTTGTTTTTCATTGGATAAACTCCGCTGCGTAGCACAGCATGTTGACGACATCTGGATTATTCTCAATAATTCTGGCTTTGTTCTTGTATATTTTTTCAAGCTTTAGAAATAGGTTCTGTACCAACACAGACTGTTGTCTGGAAATGAAAATGTAAAAATATGAACATTGACCTGGTGTTTTCTGTTTTTATCAGCCTCTGTTTGTATGTGACTGTAGGCCTGCAGAGGGTCTTTGAGAGTGTGAGTGAGCGTGTATTGTGATGAATCTCTCGTTTGGTAGTGACCCAGGCTAGTATTTTTGGATCTAAGCACTTGTCAGCGGCTCAGATTGTTCTGAGATGTAACACAGCTGCAAGCCCACCAGGCTCCCCTCTCACGTGCTTGTCTATCCGACTTCATTAATCCCTCAGCGTCAACATACAGATAGCAAGGAATGGAGAAGCTTCTGACCAACATATACCGCAGCTCAACAAGGATCCTCGTGTCAGCTCATTGCCTTAGTCATGTTTATGTAACGTGGCAGATGTGCCATTCAAGAGAACTTTATGGGGAGTTGAAAAAAATGTACTTGTCATGGAGGCCAGGAGGGCGCAAACATCCCCCAACTCTGCCAATCACAGGTAAGCTATCTCACACAAATCACTGTCATAGGTAGGTGAGATGACTTAACAGCTTATAAAATGTTCACTGACTTCCTGGAAATCAGTTAACCCGCTATATCAACACTGCCTCTTTCACAGGATAAAGAGATCAGCTATTACTCAATGTCTGTGACTGCTTTTATTTAAAATACACTTTACTGCGTCCATTCGAGTCTGATGGTTTCTTCCCTTCTTCTACTTCAGTGTGTTAAATCTTAAAAAGAAAAACTGACTGCAGACAAGATAAACAGTAAAATCAAATGGTGTTAATTCATCTGCACAATTGAACCAGTAATTATTTAAGACTTTGCTGTAAGAAACTTCAGCTGCAGGATTTCTTTTATAATCTTCTCATGTATCTGCCTCTACAGCACCTGCATCCACCACTGATGGGTGTTTGCTCTTATGAATCATGCTAACGTTACATCCTCCTTATCAGTTTACGATGTTATTGATAGCCAGGTCCTTTGTTCCTTGTGCATCTTGAATTATGAGAAAACATTAGTATGAGTAGAAAGGTTTTAATATTCAATACAAATAGGCTACAAAAGACCTGTGAATATTGAGCTGGCAGTTACAACTCTGCCACCACCTGCTGGTCATCTTACCACATGACTTTCTGTCAGGAATATTTACACGTCGTTGATAGGAAACATAACTTACTTAAAAATCTTAACCAAATATACAGGATCTTGAGAAATTAAACAGCATCTTGACCAATGTAGCACAAAAATGAGTTCTGAACATGGGCCAGCCCCAAATATGAAAGCCCATCATCTTTCTCAAAAAAGTCCCCAGATGCAGAGCGGTGGGATCGTCAGGTGCAGGTCTACATGATTCCCTGAGGCTGACCCTTTCCTGCGATCTTCTTGGAACACTCCAGCAAAGCGTTGTGGATGTCTTTGGCGCAGGAAATCTGAGACTTGATCATGCCGAGGTACTGGGCATAAGACATGGACTCTGTCTGCACTGTGTCTGGCTTGGTGGCAGTTGGGACCAGGTTGGGTGAATGTTTGGCGCTGTCAATGCTCTGGGAGAGGCACTCGTATGCCAGCCGCTGCACAGAGGAGAAAAAATGTAAGTCTAAATGGTATCTTTATAAAGACCAGTGGAATTAGTCAGTGGAATCTAGCGGTGAGGTTGCAGATTGCAAACAAGTGAACACCCCTTGCTGCTAAAAACACAAAAGGTACTCTCGATAGTCAGTGTTTGGTTTGTCCACTCTGGGCTTCTGTAGAAACATGGCAGACTTTGTGGAAGAGGACCCCTGCTCTTTCTGTAGATATAAAGAGCTCATTCCATTGCTCCTAAAACACACTATGATTATTATAATCAATTTCTGCCAATAGATCCCCCGAAATCCAACACACTGGACTTTCAAGTGTACATATAGTGTACTATGTGGCGTGTGCTAAACATTAACAGGTGAGGTTTGACCAAGACAAGTTGGAAAATTCTTTCAATCGACATTTTAAACTACGGGACAGGGAAAATTTGATTAAAAACCAATTCAGGTGAAAGTCCTCAGAGGAAATTCCCACTTATTTCCAGTCTTATCTTGATGCAGCAGTCAGAGTGTGTTGTGGCTGCAGTACACACATGACTATTTCCTCAATACTATGTTATAATCATGATCCATTCCACTGCATTCATTCAGAAGCATCTCTATATATTTGACAAACCTAGCGGGATAAAGAACAGAAACAGAAATTCAATAATTAAGTTAAAAATACGCGAGGAAACTGTCTTAAAATCAGCTGTGGTGCCCAAATGAGCGCTTGTACCAAATAAATTGACATTTTAGTCCTGGTTTCATATCAACACTTAGGTTGTGTGTGTTACTGTGTTGAAGCCTTACCAAACACAGTTCCAGTTGATCGCAAAGGGCATAAAACTCCTCTAGGCTTTTGTCAAAGCGCTGGACAGATGTGTCGCTGCTTTTGCTAAACCAGAAGAAACAATAGATACATTAAAAATTAAATAAATAAATGCTGAGACCTGGATGACATTCTTCTCCAGGACCATTGTTGTAACGTTCACACAACTGGGTAACTTACATGCCGTTGTCAATTGACGTGTTATGGGCCAAATTCAGGGATGCAACCTTCATTACATTCTGAAAGTAAAAAAAAAATAAATTAAATAAAGCGATAGGTTTAAAGCACAATGATGCATATGACTTATTTATTTGTGAAACTACAGTATTTCGACTGTTAACTCGTCAAGACAACTTTAGCTATTGTTACCAGATGTTTTGAGCATTTTTGATGCGCCACAATTACCTGTAGACTCTCTTTCAGTTGTGGAATAAGCATCTTAAACCTGTGGACTGGATCGAAGTCTTGCTGTTGGCTCAGTTGTTGTTGTTGCTGTTGCAATGAGGTGGACTGCTGTAATCCGGGTTGGGACATCGGCCCACCGGGCTGCTGCTGCTGCTGAGAAGCCATTTTGAACGGGAAGACACACAAGCCGGAAGAACGGTAAATATCCGGTTCATGGTTTTTCAAAGTAAAAGCGTCTCCTCAACGAAATAGCTTCCCTGACGCTGATGGAATACAACACCAACTCCACTCCCACTAACTTCTTTGAACAACTACTTTGCATTTACATTGTAGATATTAACGTGTCTGTATGTGCTTGTGTGTGTATTTACTTTGTAAATGAAATGTAGTCTATCTGTCTGTAAAGCTAACACTATACACTGTATAAGATAATATTTTCGAATGTTATTTATTACAAATATTTTAGTCATCAATGTTAAGCCAAACATTAAAAAGGCGTTTCAGTCAGGTGTAATCTTGAATTTCCCTTAAAATCTATTCTACTACTACCACTAAAACTAACCACTCTTCGTATTGTACGGTTAAATATCTGGGACTCTCAAAAGTATGGATGTTTTTGTTTTTTTTTTGCTAGGATGGTGAACGAATGACCCTCCCTAGTCTGTCTCTTATTGGCTAGTAGTCGTTGCCGTCGGTTGTTGAGGAGTGATGATTGGTTAAAATTAGGGCAAAGCCAATCATAGTCAAAGTAGGGTGGGCCGTTCCTTCGCCATCCTAGGAAATTATATAGTGGGAGGGTCCTGCAGCCGCTGGTCTCTAACAGAAACCCCGTAGTGCTGCACAACAGCGCCATTCGGTAACTGCAATTGTATCCAAAATGGCAGGAGCTGATGGAGACGACTCTCTCTACCCTATCGCTGTTCTCATTGACGAACTGCGAAATGAGGATGTTCAGGTAGAAACATTGAGTTCTACTTCAATCGTTGTTAAAATTGTACAGTAAGATTAAGTCATTTTGAGGTATTTTCTCATCCTGTTTATCAACTAGCTAACTAGCGCATATGCTAGCTAACGTTCGCGGTCTAGGCCTAACTTTAACAGGAATTTTATGCCGGGCGCACCCTGCCATGCCAGTGTAGCTGATTTGCTGTCATGATTTACGACGTTAATTATAAATCTGGCGTATCGACTAATGTAGTCTACGATCGGTTTATCAACCGAAATGTAAAGGTAATAACATTAATTGGGTAAGACAAGCCAACCAGGTCAGTGGTTTAGCCGCTAGCGCTAACATCGTAAGTGGCTAGCTGTAACGTTAGCTAACTAACATGAAAGTTAGCAATCACAATAGCAGGGCGTTCAAGGCCGCAGTGGGCAGAGCTCACTGCCTTTAGCGTGTGTATTATCAATGAATGTAAAGCTAGCCTTTCGATTCGGCTATTTAATTTCATCGCGTTATGAAATGAGGGCTGACGTTAGCTATTTGATGCCAAGAGGCGGACCGTAATATGGCTACTAACAAACATAATTCTACATTCTAAATTGGATATTTGGGAATAAGTGAGGCTTAACGTTACACATTGACTTTGGTTATTTAATATGCCTATACTTGTATCTGAACGCCTCATTAACGTGTTTCTATTTTTTATGCAGTTGCGACTGAACAGCATCAAGAAGCTGTCCACTATTGCTCTGGCCCTCGGTGTTGAGAGGACACGCACCGAACTCCTTCCTTTCCTCACAGGTAGTAAAATTCGTTATCTTACCCGTGAAAATCAGCTGATGTTTGACACAGCTTTGAACTCAACTGTATTGTCAAAATTTGTCACATGGAAAGATGCTGAATGCGTGGTACTGACCATTCAAAACTGTCGCAAGATCTACCAGTCGTGGTGTCATTTTTTTCCAGACTTGAATGTATACATATATATACACTACACAAGTTTTTCACTAGCCTCTCTGTCATTCTGTAGACACCATCTATGATGAAGATGAGGTTCTCTTGGCCTTGGCTGAGCAGCTTGGCAATTTCACTATGCTGGTGGGAGGGCCAGAGTACGTGCACTGTCTCTTGGTAAGTCAAGTCAAAACATTGTGTTCATTAGGGACATATTTTCCTCTGCTTTTAAAGTAGAGACAGACAACCTCAAGTCATTTGAGAAGTCTGTGTTGTCAGCACAGTATACTGCCATGTCATTTGTAAATAATAAATAATTTAGATGATTCAAGGGTACAACTCAGGATACAGATTTTTGTATTGTTACAGTTGTGGCAGTGTATCGGTTGTCCCATGAAACCGCTGCCTCCAAGTGTTCCATAATGACTGCTTTCTGTTTGAAAGTTTGTGCAGCTACATGTGTAGGCTACCCAAGAGGATTGCTGTTACCTTTGAATGTGGATTGTGACACAGAATCATCATATTTCTACAATTGGCAATGTTTTGTCAGTATTTTAATATAATTGTTGTCTACTGAATTTTAAAATGTCTGGTATTTATTAAGCCAGGGCCAAATGCCCTGTCTCACAATGTTAATGAGAGTGAAAAAAAACGTTTTATCCGCCCTGTGATTTGGATCCACTCCAAAATTTAATGGATTCTTCCTTGGCCCATGCTACACCCTTCCAACGAGTTTCATGAAAATCGTTGGGCCGCTAGTTTTTTGTAATCCTGCTGAGAGGCAGCTAGAGAAACAAACTGGACCGAAAACACCCCCCCCCCCCCCCCCCCCCTCGCAGAGATGTAAAATCGGAGAGTAAAATCTCTGATATTGTCCTCTACTTTACTACTACTAAAAACTACATACACATCCTCATAATGTCTTGTTTGTGTGATTAGTCGACTATTCCCCTGTTTAAACTTCTTCCTCCTTGACACACAGCCTCCTCTTGAGAGCCTTGCTACAGTGGAGGAGACAGTAGTCAGAGATAAAGCCGTGGAGTCTCTGCGGAAGATCTCTCAGGAGCACTCTCCAGTTGACCTGGAGGTCCATTTTGAGCCTTTGGTCAAGCGGCTGGCCAGTGGTGACTGGTTCACTTCTCGCACATCTGCCTGCGGCCTCTTTAGTGTCTGCTACCCCCGTGTCTCCAGCACTGTCAAGGCTGAGATCCGCC
This sequence comes from Chelmon rostratus, assembly GCF_017976325.1. Classification (NCBI taxonomy): domain Eukaryota; kingdom Metazoa; phylum Chordata; class Actinopteri; order Chaetodontiformes; family Chaetodontidae; genus Chelmon; species Chelmon rostratus. The sequence continues at coordinate 16,293,761 of NC_055664.1, read as the reverse complement.
AGTAAGTGGCTTTTGAACAAAGACGCATACCTTTTTGCTCTAAATTCTTGTTTGCAGTTATGTACATTATGGATGACATGGCATTAGGCATGTAATTTAGACCTGAGGTGTTCTGCAGTCAGTTTTGTTTCTCTGATAAGATGTCTGTTGATGGTTATCTCTAGGCATTTTCGCACCTTGTGCTCAGATGACACTCCTATGGTGCGTCGTGCTGCGGCATCTAAACTGGGAGAATTTGCCAAAGTCCTGGAACTGGATTACGTAAAAAGTGACATAATTTCCCTCTTCACTGCTCTGGCCTCTGATGAGCAGGTATAAGCACTTTTTTTCCTTCTTCTCAACCCGAACGGCGTTTGCATTCTGTCTTCAGCAATCTCATCCAAGTCTCTTTGGGGGTCAAACCCAAGAATGGCAATACTAACCCCATAACCTCTCTCCATCAGGACTCTGTTCGGCTGCTTGCAGTGGAGGCTTGTGTTAGCATTGCCACTCTGCTGCCTCAGGAGGACCTGGAGACCCTGGTGATGCCAACCCTGCGTCAGGCTGCAGAAGACAAATCCTGGAGGGTCCGCTACATGGTGGCTGACAAGTTCTCTGAGGTAAGCAGACAGTTTTTTTCCTTCCTTTTCTTCTCCCCTTGCTGTCATTCTGGTTAGATGTATAAATGACAACTGAGAATCAACTCATATTTTGAGCCGCCGTCAAGTTTTCAAGCTCATAGGAGCCATGCAGTGCAAACAATATTGACGTCTACTTATTGCACACAAGGCTTAATGCTGTGATTGATATATTTTAGGTCATGCACACAGTATAAGGGTGAAATACAATCCAAATGTTTACTTTTTTTGTGGGATATGCATCCTATAAAAAAAGATGTGATGCTTTCCCTCATGTTCGCACAAGTGTGAGCATAGGTCAGATGTTATGTTAAAATCTCTTATAAAAACCAAAGACAGCTTAAGTATTGTTGAATAAGTGCCTATTTTGAAGATCAATGAAAATCAATGTTTTGTTGCACTTTAAGCATTGCCCCATTTTGACTCTTGGATGATGTTGGAGCATGATGTGCAGCAAGTACTTCCAGAGTGCTTATGTCACTTTTTTGCCACTTGAATTTGTGTTTGTTTTCTACTGTTGCATGCATACTTTTCAGTCAACTTGTTGCTGAAAGGAAGACTACTGGCAAATATGTTTGCGTGAGAAACTAAACTGAAATTAACAATTAACTGTAATTTGTACAAATTGTATATAATGTAATTCAGTGTTTTAGCAATGATGTGTGTGACACTATTCTTGTAGACTCTCGTATGAATAGACTCAAAACGTGCATTCACTGGTCTACATTATACAACTTCAGTTGTTATATTGTTGAAAGCAATACATATAAATGTATTTATTTAACTGTTGACTGAGCTCAACATACTTACAGTATCGCAAATCATGTCCCAGACCCATGCTATTACATACATTTTACTATCGCTTCAAATTAGTAATTTTTAATTTCTCTGTTCTGTGTTCTATTGTCATTGAAATAATTTGCTGCTTCGCAAGTTGCCGTGATGAGCACAGAATTTAATGTTTTTTTACAGCTTCCGGTTAGTGCAAACAGTTTACTTTCGGCAAAATTTTAAATGGGACATGTGGAATAACGTGATTTTAATGAAATATCACTTAGAGTTGGTTATTTTTTTTTGTAGCACGTTATTCATTTAAGGACTCCCGGTGATCCTGCCAATCAATTCTGGGGTTAGCAAGGTTTAACATTTAATGTGGACTTAATGAATCTTGTTTTGTCTCAGTATTTAGTTGTTTATTTCGGGAATTTGTTTTGGTACCATAATGTATCAATGACAGTTTACTCAAAAAGAGTGCCGCAAAATCTTTATATGACACGGTAACCCACTCAGGGGACATTCTCATTACACTGGCTGCTTCAGAAAACACAGAAAGCGCTAGTGGCTGCACCTTGACAATTGTGCAGTAAGCATGAAAAATCCACTGAAAGCGCTGTATTTTCCATATATGCCACAAAGACGCTTATGGTCTAATGACTGAATGATTTATCTTTATTTCCACTTTATTTGCACTCTTTACAGCAGAGGCATCTCTAAGATGCAGTGCTAACACAAACTAAATCATGGCAATGCTGTCAAAGTAACAGGCCTATGTCATAGAAAGAAATGTAGGTCATGCCTCAGCCTCACAATGTAATTTTGCAGTTTAACGTGTCTGAGAACAAGTGTGTATTTTTTGCCATTTATCAATTATGCAAACTGATGTCAGATGCAGATGGAGGTTATAGTTTTAATATTAACTAAATTCTAACATGGTTGAGGTCAAGTGATTGGGTGAAAAAACAGACATTACTTTGGTCATCATAATTGTTATTTCACCTGTTTTATCTTTCATTACACCCTTAATTCATAATGTGTGTTTTATATTGATATTTTTCCCACATGCTTATTTGTATATTGACACTTGTTGCTTTCTCTCTGAATGTAGCTCCAGAAAGCAGTGGGGCCAGAGATCACCAAGAACGATCTGGTCCCAGCCTTTCAGAATCTTCTGAAGGACTGTGAAGCTGAGGTCCGTGCTGCTGCAGCCAACAAAGTCAAAGGTCAGTACACGAATACACAATAACTGCATAAAACCTTTATGCCGGAGGGAGACTTGCTGAAAAGATTAATGGCATGGGTTAATTAAACAACTGTTTCAACTTCATGTCTAGTCTGTTCCGTATTTTGACCGTGTACTCTTCTTTTCATTAGAATTCTGTGAGAACCTCCCAGAGGACAGTCGTGAGCAAATCATCATGACTCACATTCTGCCCTGCGTCAAGGTAAAGAAAAAAAAATCTTTGTCTGCCACATTGTGATATTTCTGGTGCTTCATTTCTCAGTTGAACAGAAAAATACTTTGATTTGCTATGAGTTATTAAGCATGGAAACGACCAGAGGCATATCTTTTTATCGTCTTCCCCAGGGTGTTCATACAGAATGGAGTGTTGTGATTTTCTGTTTGAATGAAAGCTGAGTGTTTACTGGGTTGTTTATACAACCTTGGTCTTATTTTTAGAAAGTTGGCCATTATTCCTTTTGATAATGACTATAATTTATTTACCAGCTCGATTGCTGATGTCTTAAATGTGGTGAAGCACTTATATATAGTAGTTATAAAACTGAAAGTGTGCACACTGAAAATGTCTATTACAAAGTTTCACAGTTTTGATTTATTTTCGCATTAACCTCAGTTTTTTCCCCACTGTGGTCCCCATGGCTTTGTTTGCAAGCTGTATATTGCTTGCCCATCTATATATGGGTATATATAAATGCCCACATTTTCCCTCAGCTTCTACAATAAATAATACAAACTAAATCAGGCAATGCTGTCAAAGTAACAGGCCTATGTCATAGGAAGAAAATGTAGGTCATGCCTCAGCCTCACACTGTAATTTTGCAGTTTAACGTGCCTGAGAGTGTGTATTTTTTGCCATTTATCAGTTATGCAAACTGATGTCAGATGCTCTACATCATCTTTTTATAAATAAAACATGTGATGTTGTGATGGATCTTCCTGCAGTAATATGTTTTTTCCACATCATACATCTGACCTGAATTACAATAGTTCTGATCAGTCAGGAAAGTGGATGGTTTTTTTTTTTTTAAACTTCATAGCTATTTCCTGACTGACCAGGTTAAAAGAGGCCTAATTCTCCTGTAGTTTACTCCATGTTTGCAGTCAGACAAACTCATTAAAATATGCAATAATTCAGATCAGTGCATTTTTGTGAATGTGATATTTCAGAACATTTCATTAAATCTGGTACAAAATGTTCACTTGGGACTCAGGGATCAATGACTAGAATTGCTCGAAGAACCAAGGTGTAAACACAAATCATTTAACAAGAAATTGAATGAAACAGTAGACACAGAAAGCCTTTAGATATCAAAAAAAAATCCCACTAACGTGACCCTAACCATCAGTGGCTACTGAGGGGACAGTATTGTGGGGCAGTTACAAAAGGTAGTGGGTTATACATTATGTCTGTCTGCCAGTGTTGATCAGATTTTGAACAGCAGATGGCACTGTTGTTGTTTTTTTGTGTTTGTTCAATAAGAAGTTCAGTTGTAGAAACAAACTCACAACCTCACAAAGTAATAAAACAGCATATACCTCACAGCATTTGCATCATGATAGTACAGGGTAGGTGATCTACTTAGAATTCATAAATAGCAAACTTGATATGCTCAACAGTGCTACAGTACTCCAGTACTCAGTTCCTGCCACAAGATATTGGTTTGATCGGTTGTGTTCAATATAATCAGTGAATAAGACATGGGTAATATGCAATTTCTGTGCCCCTTGTTTATATTATGCCATATCTGTTTGTGTCTGTATCATACTTGAAGTTATTCCACCTACAGTAGTTAACTGCAATGACTGTTGTCTGCACCCGTATTAAGTCCATTTTGCTGTGTATTTACAGAGAGGGAGGCTATAATCGACTTGCGTAGTGTGTTGTGAAAATGACCCATAGCAGGAGTCTTGATGTTTATTTACGCACTTTCTGACTTAACTATTTGTTTGTGCTGATCTCTCTGTCTCCAGGAACTTGTTTCAGACACCAACCAGCATGTGAAGTCAGCTCTGGCCTCGGTCATTATGGGCCTTTCAACCATCCTGGGCAAGGACAACACAATAGAGCACTTGCTGCCTCTTTTCCTGGCTCAGCTCAAGGACGAGGTAAAGGAAATGCAGACTTGTAATCCTGGGCCCCAATTTCTGTTTTCTGCTCTACACAGCTGCCTTTGGAAATCCTCAAGGCAGTGTTTAGTGTGGTAACATTCAAAAGCTTCCTGTGGAGCGTCTTGAGTTTGACCAACCTTGTTAGTCTTTAGTGATTGGCACGACTAAGACCGGGTAAAGCCACTTAGTCGCAGCCACCAGACGTACCTGCTTGCCACCTGGCCAGGTAGGAGTATGATTCATGCAGTTGGCAGCCAAACTGCGACCTTACGATTCAAAGACTGATTGTTGTGGCTAGAGGAAAGCATAATGAAAAGCGTGACGCAGTGCAACCAGATAAGTTATTGCTTGGTGCATTTTGATTGTACAGTAGTAAATGTAGGTGTTTACTAGTTACAGTATGCTGAACAAGGCTAGGGGTCCTACCTGCACAGAGGATAGTTGTGTTATGAAACTGGGCACGTCCTTTGATCAGTCTGTGTGCTTTGCATTTCAGTTATTTTTGTGACCATCAGTATTAGACATGCTTTTGAAATCATTTTGTTTGTGGAGCTTTTACAGTAAGAAATTGTAGTACAGTGTGTTTCATGAGCCTGCATAAAGTGACAATAGGATGGGTTTTAGATGATTAATGTCCTTGCTCTGTCTTCCTCTAACGTAACAGAACAAAGATGGCCCGGTAATATGTTGTTCAACAAATACATTTCCCAAAATGCAAATTAATTTGCATATTGGGAAATGTGTGAGATCATACACGAGTTTGGCAGGTTATGCATGAAGGTATATGAATACTTTGGACTGCTTGCGGCTGTCAGTCGTTCCCCTGCTTTCCTTAGTCCTATTTAAAGATGGCCCCGTTTCCTTGCAGCACAAACACAAGATGACGAGTGTCTAATTAGATTACAGTCTAAACTGACAGCTTTATCTTGCAAATTTCAATAATTCAAGGTGCATATATCTGACAGTTTTAAAGGGAGCCACATGGACAACATTCTGCAGACATATCATTCATTTAAGAGCCAAATTATTTCACGTTGTCACTGTGCCTTATTGGCCGTTACTCTGCTCTCACTTAGTTAACAGGCCTGACTGAATGTCGAATCATGTGTGCAATATGTAGATGAAAATGTTTGTTTAGCCCTCCCAGTTGTTGATATCGTGTCCAAATCAGAACTAAAGCAGATCTTTGTTTAAGGCTATTGGATATAAACCTGGGTTTCATTATTCTTGATAAAACTTGCTTGGAAGTCTACCTTGTTTAGAGTAACCAAATTTGCTTGCCTTGGCCAGAGCCAAGAGATAATTACTTGAGGAGAGTAAAAAAACAAAACAAAACACGGTGTTAAGGTTTTTGAAAATAAAGCTTAAAGAGCTTAATTTACTTTAAATTCAAGTTAATGAGATAAATGTGATTTTTCTAATATTAATCTAATATTTGAATTCTTTGTTGTGCAGCCGCAAGCTTAACGTGTTAATCTGTCAAATTTTCTGTGACAGTGCCCTGAGGTGCGTCTCAACATCATCTCCAACCTAGACTGTGTGAATGAGGTGATTGGCATCCGTCAGCTTTCCCAATCACTGCTGCCCGCCATTGTCGAGCTGGCAGAGGATGCAAAGTGGAGGGTCCGCCTCGCCATCATAGAGTACATGCCCCTGTTGGCAGGACAGCTGGTGAGTCATCGAGGATAAGAACACAGCAGAAACTCGTATAAAATATGTTTTAAAGGTCTTTCTAATTAGTACCATGTGTAGAACCAGAAATATTAGAAATACTCAGACAAACAGAGGCCTGACTGTCGACATCCAGGAAACGCACTAATAACGCTGTCCATGTTTTCTCAGGGAGTGGAATTCTTTGACGAGAAACTCAACACCCTTTGTATGGCCTGGCTTATTGACCACGGTAAGGCAGTCTTATGGGTTCAAGTTTTCCAAGGAGTCATGTGAAATGTTCACAAATTTATCTCATAAAATGTGAGATCCCGATCCCGATACAAAGCAGGTTGTTTCTGTTGCGACAATCCGGCCAGAGGCAGCGTGTTTTCGGGTTGTCTGTCCATCTGTTCGCCTGTGCATATGTACGTGGCAAAATACACACAAATGTCTAATAGGATATAATGAAGTGAAGAATTTTATATCCCAAAGGTCAACTTTACCCTGACATCAAAATGTTGTGCAACAACACTTGCACATCTCCTATTATTCAATGCCATAAGTCAAGAACAGAGGGGGAGAATGTGACCATATTTCACATTTGGTCAGATACTGACTTGGTGACACTAGTCTTCGGTGTCTACCTCGAAGCTGTGGTAATTGTATCGATCTTCTGTGCTGCTGGGTGTGAAGCATCCGTGTTTTACAGTTTGTAGCTTCTTTGCAGCAACACCCATATCTGTATAGTCCACCACAAGCTCATTGGTTCTGCTGATGTTGAGCCTCAGGTGATTGTTGAATTATTCACTGGAATCATGTATGTCAATACAGTGATAACTTCCATTTCACCAAAAAGACACTTAATACCTTTTATTAACTTCCTTCAAAGTCTTCATTACACATAGTATGAGTCTGGACAGACATGGATGTAAACTGCAACATGATTTGTTGGCAAAGGCATAGAATCTCAAGGCAGTAATTAGCAGCTCTTTTGCCAGTATTCTTTTACTCTATGAATACAGATTTAGTCCCAAATATTGTCCCCGTTTTCTAGTTTTATTGATGTCCTTACACCATAACCTTGAAAAGAATCACTCAATTTCCAAACCAAGTTTCTGCCAACTACCCACAAATCCCTTGTTCCATGTTTTACAGTTGTGATTATTTTATTTGCTTTGGTACTTGATACACTTGCTGCAGCCTGTGACTTCTTATAATGCACTCACCCTTTTTTTAAACAATCCTACAACTCCTGCAATATCTGCTCTATTTCTATTACACACTTTGGCAAGGTTGCCTTAGTCGTCACTGTATTTGACTTAAGTTTCCCAGTGCTCTTACTCACCTGAGTCTGGGCAGTCGGCAGGTCTCCTCCCACCACTCTGAGACTGTATTATTACCAGAACAGACAGCCTGTGGTTGAAGGAAATGGATTGATGAGCATATAAGATGGGTGTGAGAGAATTGGGGGTTAAGGTAAGAGAGAGCTGTGTGAATCTGCAGCTCTCTGCCATCATCTACAGCCTAATAGAGAGAAAAAGTCTCCTATTCACACCCTTCCAACTCCTTGTCAGAATACTACAGCTGTGAGTAGGCAAGGGGCAATGTGAAAGACAACTACATGGTTTTGACAAGTTATCACGATTTATGTCGCCATGAGTTAGTTAAACTACTCATTTGCACTTTCATCCTTTCTGGCTGTGTTACTTTTCCTTGGTTCAACCTCATTCTTGCAGGCTGCAACCTTTTTACCTGTATACATTTATACTGTACTTAATGGACTTTAAAATTCAGCACAGCAAAGCCGGCTCACTCTGTTTATGTCTGAGCAGGTTTGCCCTGGGCTCTTGTCTTTACCCAGCAGTTTAAACAGTTCTGTGAGACAATCACCCATAGACAAATGCTGGAAGAGCTGTGTACTCATAGAGCTACACGACACAGCCTGCTCCATTTTATAACCTAGAACACTGTCTTTTGTATAAATTTTTCGTTCAGAGTATATAGTGTTCTCTTCACATCAAGTTTTCCAATTAGCGAGACACACGCTCACTATTGAGGACAAAGGGCCAACTGGGTTACATCATTGGAATGCTACTGGTGTGAGTTTCTGTGTGTGTGCTCGTCTGTGTGTGGCTGGGGTTAGGTCTGTGCCACCCTTACGTAAGCCCTTCAAAGAAAGACGGGACTACAGAAATCAGCCTAGAATCTTTTCTCTCACTGACATGTATTATAGAGAGATGTCTTTGTATCCTTTTGACATTTCACATGAAACACAAATGCAATGATTTCTGATTTTTTTTTAGCAAACTGGGGGTAAAAACTCCCCCTCTTAACGGGGGGGGGGAAATTACAAAGACCTCAGTAGGAGCAACAGAGGATGAACTCTATTCCAGAATGAACAGACATGCAATCGATGTGTGTCCAGAAAGGCCAACATAGCAAAGTTATAATATGGACAGCCAGAATGGCAAAATTATAGATAGATTGTAAATATATATGAAGAATTTGATACGGGGGAGACACTGAGCAACATCCAGGTGCCGCCAAACTGATGGCACCTGAGCCACGCGATCTCCTCCTCCATGAAGACCTGGAGAGACGAAACCCGAGCGCACCATTTACACAGAATGTTATCGCTGTAATTTTCTAGTTTATGCCATCCGTGAGGCGGCCACCTGCAACCTAATGAAGCTGGTGAAGAGGTTTGGAGCTGAGTGGGCTCAGAACACCATCGTGCCCAAAGTGCTGGGTATGGCCAACGACCCCAATTACCTCCACAGGATGACTACTCTTTTCTGCATCAATGTGAGTCAATGGCATCATTTCCTTGCAAGCTTGCTCCCATGCTTAGTTCCTTGGAGTTACTTTTAAGGGTTTAACGTCTCATCAATAGTACACATTTCTCTGTGCTATTATCAGTTTCTGTCTAAAACAAGAATACATGTTTCTTTTTTAAAACTTATTTGTCCATTATCTGTGAATGTTGTTCACTGTTGTCATCACAAGTGACCACCTGTATTTTTTCTCAGGCTTTGTCAGAGGCATGTGGCCAGGATATCACCACCAAGCAGATGCTACCAGTGGTCCTCAAGATGTCCAATGACCAGGTGGCCAACGTACGCTTCAATGTGGCCAAGTCCCTTCAGAAGATCGGCCCCGTCCTTGACAGCAAGTAGGTTGTCTTTGTAATTTCAGAATCAGATTTTGTTTCTTTCCAGTCACAAAAAATGTTCTATTACACTGAAACAAAGAGCCAGCATTGACAGCGTGTTTAATAATTCTCGTCTGCTTTTGTCCCAAAGTGCCCTTCTTCAAGCTGAAGTGAAGCCAGTGCTGGAGAAGCTGGCCACAGACACAGACATGGATGTCAAGTACTTTGCCCAGGAGGCTATCAGTGGTAAGAAGCTCTCCCCTGTTTCTCACTCCTGAATTGTGTTTTACATGCGTTAGAAACTTGATGTAGTAAAAAAAAATCGTGTTCTCCTTTTCACACAGTTCTGGACCTAGCATAAAACCAACCCAACAAGGCTAAACCAGACAACCACCCGAAGCAACAACAACAACGCAAACACTTTTACAAGATATTTATTGATGTGCAGGAACAACTGGTTAATGTATAGAGAAAGCTGTTAACAATTGTTTTATCCTTTTTCTTTTTTCCTTTTGTTTATTGTCCAATGGTAGACCATGTCCAGGCATAGCACAGACTTCTTCATTAACCTTCCTGTTTGCTGTAAATGGGTGCTTTAACAAAGACGAAGTGTGATGAAATTTCATTAAGTTGTGCATGCTGACTAATGTGCTACTGTACTAGCTAGGCATTGCGAACCAGAACCCCTCTCACATTCCTCCCTTTTACATCCTTGGCCACTGTTGTACTCGAGCCACAGTCATTGCAGCATACCACACGTCTATGTTCGCTACCTAGCACCAAGGGCCATACTAACTCTCTGCGCTGCTGCACTTTCCTCCCAATGCTAAATGCAAACTTTGAGCAGCAGATGCTTCAACAAGCTGTTTATTTTGCTGAGCTTCCTCCTCAATCAGCCCTCTGATGGCTCTCTTATCCCCGAGGCTCTGGCATGGCTCTCCAGAGAAGGTATTGAAAGGTCTGTGCAGGTCTAGTAGGCAGTCTTTTTTTTCTCCACCAGAGCAAACCTGCCGTGTCTCCTAAATACTATACAGGATTGTTCAGTACAAAGCTCTGAGAAAGAAATAATGGGGTGTCCTTTACTGCATGTAATCTGATGAACACTCTCAGTGATTACATGTACTAATCAATCTCAAATGGTGTCCTTTCCCAACTCGACCAGACTGCCCTGCCCTCCTGCACTGTTTGTTCTCGGCAGTAACGCAGATTGAATTGGTCTAACAAATGAATTACCTCGGCCCACTGTAATAGGGACCAGCTCAGTCTTAAAGCATTGCTCATAATTATCCCTCCTCTAAATCCTCAGTGATTTCGTTGATGTGCTAGGGCGGGAAGTTGTAGTTGTGATTTTCTGCAATATGTTCTCGGCATTGCTCTTAATCTTTGTGCCAATGACTTTGATAAGCAGTGGTGTTTTCTTTTAGTATGCCTGGGTAATCAGTTTTCACCTTCCCTGCTCCGTGAAAAGAAAATGTTCTTTTCTGTAAGGGACACTTTATTCCTTGGACGTTAATGAGATGTTAAAGCTACATACATAACAGCTGTTAAGGCAGTGGGGCTAACAAAACCACAGCACTCCTTGTGTCCTAGAGCCACCCAGTTTTCCGCTTAAATCCATGCTAAGTCCTCCACCGAACATGAGATTTAAACGCATAAGGTCAGCGAACATCAAGATTATTGCTTACAAATCTCTACACGATGGAGAACAAACGCATGCTTTCAAAGAAAGTGGGATGGAGGCATGGAGCATGTGTACGTAAGGCTGCATATTGTTTTATTATGGGGTGGGTGCTGGGGTGGTTATGGGCGGGTTGAATAAACTTATCGTCTGTGTTGATAAAAGAAACTTCTGTCTTTCCCTGAACTGCTCCTGCTGCTCCCTTCTTCTCCCCTCTCATTTTGTTCTCTTGAATAAACCCTGATTGTTGATTGTCCTGTATCAAGAAGACTGTGCTTTTATTTTTATTTTGAATTCTCTTCACAATTGGGATGCTGTACTACTGTATCTTGATCTGAATAAAGTAACACAAAGGAACTGGTGCCTGATTTTCTAGCCTTTTTCTGCTCATGTACATCAAGGCCTCTTGTCACTGTAATTGGCAATTTTCTGCAATGTGACAACAGGGAATATGTAGTTCATATAAACAACATTCACATGAAATTATTGTCAACAATCAACAGTTAAAATACAAGTAATACAAGTTCAAGTTCGACATAAGGACAACTCGCGGCTATGAAAATGTCAATAGTGAAATCTGATGTACTTCCTTGACGTAAAGAAGCAAGAGTCCAGATGATAAGCAACATCTTACTACCAACAAACTAACATATATAATGTTTGTAATCAATAAAATCCCAGCAAGTTAAACACTAAAAAAAAAGAAAATGCTGAATTATCTGACTAACTGCTGGAATTTTGCAGTTGAAATATTAAAAAAAAAAAAATTAAACAAAAATTCTTTGTTGCAAACTGCTCAACTTTTGTCCAGCTACATGGTGAACATGAGTGCACAACTAGTAAGTCCTGCCAGAATTCTGGATCGGCCACTCCAGGACTACGGATGTTGTTTTGCAGCCATTTCTGTGCAGCTTTGTCTTGGTGTTGGGCTCATTTTCTTGCTGGAAAATAAATTACCCAGTCACAGACTGCAGCAGGTTTTCCTCGAGGATTTCTCTCTTGCTGCATTCATTTCCTCCTCAGTTCTGACAAGCCTTCCAGGGCCCGCTGCAGAGAAGCATCCCCATAGCAGGATGATGCCACCCCCAGGCTTCATGACGGGGATGATGTGTTTCTGATGTTGTGCTCTCAGCAAACCAAGTGTTTATTGCAGTGCACGAAAACCTTGTTCAAAGCTGTTCAGTTTTAAAGAAAAAAGGCCTAATTATATCCTCTGTGACTTTGTGATGTAAAACCTTGAGTCCAAGAATGATAAATACTCTGCGGGCTTTGAAACAATACCCTTTTAAGCATAAAGTATAGCTTCCCAGCCTGTAAAAGACTCTAGAAAATGTGGGATTAATTTCACATGTTCCTGGTCTCATATTTAGTCAGCTCGAACCTGGCAGGCAGCTGCTGTGGAGATGAAAGCGCAGGTCCTTCGGGCTGTTATGGCCACAGGGAACCATGCGGAGCAGGGCAGGATCTGCAGCTGACAACTGCCCTCACCCTGACAACTGCTGGGGAGAGGAACGCTGCAAAATAAGGGCTGGGTTGGGAAAGCTTATTGGTCTTTCTCAAGCAAGTGTCTAGTTTGGATGTATGAAAACACGTTCATGACCCGTGTTTTCAAAGTCTGAGCAGTGCGTCGTTTTTCTTTTTGCTGAGCAGGTCTTCGATGCACCACCGTTTCCAAATGAGCAATCAGCAGAGAGGATTAGGGCAATAAATCACATGGCAGAGATCTTTATGAGAATCTCAACCTTCCTTTTTTAATCTCTTCAAATCTCCCATCAGCCCTCCTCTGAGCCACGAGCCCTCCCAATCCTCCACCCGGCCCTTCGACTGTACATCTCATCGCCAGAGCGCCGTATGCACATATACTGTAATGCACAGGTTGGCGTAGCTGCTGTGTGTCAGCACATTCTGCGACGGCGAGACCACCTCGAGAGCTATTTAGAACGTAGCAGCTTCAAAGGGAGGCTGAGCCTTCAAGAAACGGTGCGCAGTAGGAGGAGGACTGAAGGTAGATGGATCCTTTGGGACTGATAACAAACCATGCTTCATATGACGAGTTGTCTTTTTTTATTCTGGTGATCTCGACGCAGGAGGAGGAACATGACAAGCTTTGAACTGCAGTTTTTCCTGCAGCCTAAAATCTTCATTAAAACACGATTACTGGAGGGCGAGGGCCAACACCCCCCCCCCTCAAATCCACTAGAGTTCATGAGGCAGTAATGAAACAGCAGCAACCTATTTCTTTCTATTTAGGTCCTGTTATTTGGGGGGATTTTCAGCAGCCAGAGCTCTTGACAGCGCTGAGAGCCCTGACGTCAATGCAGCTGCCTCCCAGGACTGTGTCATTTATAATGAAAGGAGTCAAGCAAAGCCCCCCACGCAGCACGGCACACGCACACACACACACACACACACACACACACAGAGGTCAGAGCTCTCAGGGTGACAAATGACAAACATCAGTCTGGTAGAAGACTAGCATTGGCCCACTCATTTTCCTCAAGTCACCTTGTCACTTCAGACCCCCCCGCCCCCCCCCCCCCCCCCTCTTATTCTGTCAATCTTGCAGCACAGACTTTATAAACTGTGCAAACTTTCTCCTGTAGATAATATCAGAGCAAACACGGTCGCTCAGGCAGTGTGTGTGACTCTTGGCTCGGCTGTAACATCCAGCCCAGAGCCTGCAGGAGCTGATTTTTTTTTTTCTTTCCCAGACACTACTGGGTCATCTGTACTGGGATTTCTGACTCTGTCCATCTGCCGGCCAGCATGTGTTCAGCGTGGATTCAGAGACGAGGGACTGAAGCTGAATAATGGGGGACACGCGTATGAGTGCTGTATGACCTTCTCTGAAGAGCTGAATTCAGATGAAAGTGTTTCAGTGGCGGGCCTGAGCTACGACAACGACGTCAGACTGGTTTGCTACGAGGTCCTCATGCTGCACTGGGATGTTTCTTTGTATTTATTTCTCAGTGAATATCACAGAAAAGGCGCCGCTTGTTATAAAAGTTATTTTTTTCCCCTCTGCATTCAGAGCATTTTTTTTTTTTTTTGCAGCTCTAATTCTGAATAGTGCTGTGATCTCCTGCTCTAAAAAGACGCAGTAGGATGTTGTCATCCACCCTCCCCCTGTTGTCATGGCAACCATTGATGTCATTACAGTATACTTTGGCCTGATGAGTGAATAGGCCTCCGATATTGTGATATTTTATTGGAAAGGAAGATTACGGCTGCATGCGCTCGTATCAGCTCTCTTTTCTCCGTCAGTCTCTTCCCCCAAAGAGTGTCTGTGACAGGCAGCCTGCTGAAGTCTCAACGGCAGACAATGGCTCTGAATACATACTATAAATAACTGCGTTTCAGTGGAAAACACTGGATGGAAATTTTGAGGTCACACTTTTCAAATGTAAAATTTCAGTGTGTCAAAATACCCTTTTTGTTGTATCTGTTTTTTTTTTCTCCTCATACCAGAGCAGGGAGGAGATTTTTATTTATTTATTTATTTAATCCCCAGCAGAGCTCATGGGTGGATCCCTTTTAAAGCCACTGTCTCGCAGCTCTTCTCACAGAGTCAAATTAACTTTGCATTAAAGGCAACAGATGCAAAATGTGAGGCGACGTCAGCTGAAACCTGATCGCTATCGTGGGGGAGTTTTATACGGGTTGAGTGTGAGCTGCCGTGGGTCAGACTTATCAGTTTGGATCAGCAGTACCAGCACTGTGTTGTGTACATGGTCTGATCCCAGGAAAAGAAGTGAGACCCTGGTTTCCATGAACAGATTGACCCCCCCACACCCTGCTACACCCCCAGCTACCTCTGGCGGTGTATTAGTGGGATTAGCTGTTCTCAGTCTGAGTGGGCTGATTGGATTGACGTGTTCTCTCTACATGATCCTTTCCACACAGGAAGGACAAACCTCTGCTCTCAAACAGCGTTTAGAGGTCCCTTCGTTTTCCACGAGCATATTTTGCTCTCAGTGTATTTACAGAAACCTGCCATGTTCTCCTGCAGATGTGCAGCTGAGGCCAGCCAATCAGAGCTCGGCTCTGGCCCGCCCCCCTCAGCCTGCGCTTTACCAGCAGCTGTTTGAGTGTCAGGTAGTTTGATAAATACTGGGAGAGATGGGCTAAATGTGATGTCAGATCAGCCGCCGGTCAGGGCTTCAGTTCTTATCAGCGGTGATGAATTATTCAGTCCGTCCTCCTGCCTCAGTTCAGTCTGAGCACAGAAGAGTTGAGCAAAGCGCTGCAGTGGCTCACATCTGTTTGTACAAAGAAGAGAGTCTGGTTGATGTGGTTGACGTGTGATTCTTTGTCTTTTTATCACAGACAGTTTTTATTTGTCCATCTTTCCTTGTTTGCTGCTTTTTGTTTTAGTGGATTGACTTTGGGGCAGTGGTAGATGAACAAAACCTTTACCCAGGTAAAAGTAGGAATTCCACACTATATTCAAAATCCCACCTAACTAACAGTATGTAAGCGTGATCAGCAAAATGAACTTCATTTAAAAGCAAACAAGCTCGTGCAAAAAAGGGCTTATTTGCTGCTGTTATTTTAAATATATGAGATTAAGTCCTGCATTTTTATTTAAATCAATGCTCTGAACTTCTGTAGCTGGAAGCCAAAAAGAATGAGACAGTTTGCTACACGAGAATTATGAAAAATTAAATGTGAGAACGTACCTGAAACAAGTTCAGTGGCATTAAAGAAGTTGGAGTATTCTTACATCACTCTTACACAGATTTTGATGCTTTTAAATAACAAAATAAGACATGAAGGACTCAGTTTAGAATTGAAATTACTCAAGCAGCAGGTTGGGTTGAGAAGT
Source organism: Chelmon rostratus (assembly GCF_017976325.1). Taxonomy (NCBI): domain Eukaryota; kingdom Metazoa; phylum Chordata; class Actinopteri; order Chaetodontiformes; family Chaetodontidae; genus Chelmon; species Chelmon rostratus. The sequence continues at coordinate 16,277,708 of NC_055664.1, read as the reverse complement.
GGTGTTGTAGACCTCCTCCGCTGTTGAGGGATGGGAGGCAGCCAGACAGAAGTGAAGAAGCCCCCTGGATGAGAGGCGAGGCCGAGTCCAGTTGCCCTTGATTCAACCCTCCTTGCATAATTAAGGACGCTGCAACATTATCTCCTTGTGCTGGACTTACAGACTGAGAACTGGATTAAAGGAGCGGTTTGATTAATATGTGTGTGCAAACCCTTTTTGGTACCTCGGGAATCAAAAGCACCACATATAAAATTCTGTTCATCGCTTCCATTGTGTTGGTGCAGGCATCCGCCCTCGAGTTCCTCATATTGCCTGCGGTGTCAGTTTGTGTTGCTGATTCGTGGCACAAATGTTTGGGACTGAAATTATCGATGCAGGTGCTTTACATGGTGAGTGTTCCTAAGCCAATTTGTGTTTAACCAAATTGCCCTAGTTTTCCCCTGAGGGCAGGTGATATAACCCAGGGGCGGGGCATTGTCCAGAGCTGAAGTGTGATTGGCCCTTGCAGTGCCCCTCTTCCTTGGCTGGATTTTAGGTAGTTTTTGTGGTTGTGTACACACAGAAGAAGTGAGCAGCATGCAGGAAATGAAGCATCTAACAGTCAGGCTTTCTGGGCTGGATGGCTGCTGTTTCCTCTCCTGTTGCAGGGTTGGACGTGTCTAAATCATTACTTTGTGTACGCTCTTTGATTTTATGTAAATTCCCCTCTGCTAACCTCAGCCAAACCAGCACTTGAAAGCGACTCCGCTCAATTGCTTCTTTTGTCTCCTCACCTGTCGAGCAGATGGGTAGAGTTTACAGCCTCAGGGTAATTCTGTCCAGGTACTGACAGGTAAATATACGACCTTTTAAGTACTTCCTCCGACTGCCTTAACATCCTTCTACTTATTCTTTTGTCATGAGACAGAGCTGCATATCTGTCATTTAAGGCTGCGACCAGGAATATGCAACACCTTTATAGCCAGAACCGTGACAGTGTTACCTCTATGAACAGATGTTTTTGTTAGCAGTTGAAGTCTGGCGTTGGAGAATATAAATATTTAAATGATGCAACAGAGCCAGTCCTGCGGCTCCTGCTGGATCGGCCGCCCCGGGGGCTTTAGCTCTGGTTGAAATGATTTCAGGTTCAGCGGTGACTCAACAGTTTATACGAAGCACTCGGTGTGATTCATTTTTCCAGGTCATTAACCTACGCCTACACCATGCAACGCTGGGGTGCTATCAGACGGCTGCAGTTTGTAGTTACAGGACAATTGGATTATGTGGAGAAGATGGCAGAGTGTCTGCTAGAAAATGCTTAAGCGTCAGCTCTGTAGTTTCAATAACCAGTATGAACACGAACCGTAAATAAATATTAAAGTATTGCCACAACACACTGAGAAGTGATGTGGCTCAGCGACACACAAAAGAAAACACAGACAGGATTTTTTTTTTTATGTTCAATAAACCTTTTTTTAATCTCAACAGCAAGTTAGCTTATGTGTGGTCAACATCAATGAAGGTAAATATAAAACTGGATTTCTATTGATAGATTGATGTTTTTGTTTTATCAGCAGGAGGTGAAATTATGATACTCGCAAACACGTCCACTAGAATCTTCATGACTTTAGTCTTCAACTAGAGAAATATTGCTATAATACTTTTAAATGGCATACACTGATTGACCAACAACAACAAAAAAAAGCACGGTAGAGAAGCTGATAAAGAAGCTCCAAAACTCCACACGGTGGGTCGTACAGGGAAACTTCTGAGGGACTTTGGTTTTGTACCTTTGTAAAACCTGGCTCTACTGACTTTCGGAAGAAAAGAAAAAAAAAAATACAGAAAAGAAAAATAAAGTAATAAAATAAACGAGAGAAGGGTCCAAACAGAAACAAATGGCGCTATTCAAAAATCTTCATTCAGATTGAAAAAAGTAAAAGGCACACTGAACACTTTTCACGTTCAACACAAAATTCAACCTCGGCGCAACTTGAGCGCGCACCGAAGATTCACTACACCTCTAATCTGTACAAAGAAAGAGTTACTCTGTCTTGGATCAAAATCAACAATCAGATAAAGTGTTACTGTGTCTGGTCTTTCGTTGAAAGAAATTTGTTTTGTGTCCATTATTGGTGGGGAAGAGAGAGAGGAGAAAGGTGTTTCCTACAGATTACGCTTCGTTTCATCTGCCAGGAAGCAGCAGAGCAATAGCAACCTTTTCCACCTCCGCCGCCTCCTCCTCTCCCGCTACGTCTCGTCTTCCCCTCGTTGACAAAGTGCTCCAGTATTCAACTTCCACAGGTCGTCCTGTAGCTGTTCTAGCCTGACCATTGACAGAATGAAAGAAAACAATCATCAAAATGTTCCCTTGAAGACGAAATCCACCCTTCAGTACTCCTGCACTGCCGTTCCATAAAGTCCAGAATTATTATTTTATGCTAAAAACCTGCCTCACTCTTCTACTTCTCTTTCTAAAGGCCACTTTCAAACATGACCCACAAACTGGGTGTGAGCTTATTCCTGTCAGTAAACTGTGGTATGGCCATATAAACATATTTAGCTAACCAACTAGTTTGTAAATTTCAGGGTGGAACTATTAATGCAACCACAAGACCTGTTTTGCAACATGTCTTGTGGCCGCTGTGCACTTTGCCCTATCGAGGCCATTGTTGCTGGAGTTATTAGTAGGTCTGTTAAATGTCAGAGCTAAATGGTGACTCACTGAGCATTTGCACTAAGATCCTGAGGGACTGACATCAAAAGTCGGTATTTTCTTGATAGCTGTGTTCAATGCCAGAAATATCTCATTGAGACCTCACTGTGATCAGTTATACTCAGAACAAAAGAGGCCAGCAGTAACGTGTGCATTGTCAACAGTGTCAATCTGCTTTTCTTATGCAAAACTGACAGAAATTTGGCTGTTTTCTTGTTAAGTTTCCTCTTCTATGAGAATAAACCAAACATGTTTGAGGTTTGGGCTGTTCGTCAGACAAAAAAAAGCAATGTGAATACTTGGGCCCTGAGAAATTGTGATTTTCACTACTTTCTGACATTTTATAGCCCAAACAACTTATTGATTACTCAAGAAAATAATCAGATGACAATTTGATCATTAGCTGCAGCCCTAATCTGTTGTGAAACAGTGTCAAAAGCATATCAGGGTGGATTTTTCCTTCAGGTCTTGCACAGGACTGCAACCGCAGTTGGTCCATATTCTCCAGCCTGTTAACTGCAGCTGTAAAGAGTCAAATCAGATCTGTATTTAGAGTCTGAGAGAACTCTGAGATACATCTGCTCAGTCCAGCCGACTGACTGAGAGCGCCTGTCCTGTCTGAAGGCTAATCTGACTACAAGCACTCCTCCAGTTTAACCCGCGACCTCTGAAGGTCAAACAGTCTGCAGATGGTCACAGTCTGATAATCTCATCTCAGCCGTCTGACGCTCGCCGTCCTGTTCTTAAAATGAAAAGCAGGTTATTTTTTCATCATTATCATCATCATCTGTCAGAGAAGTTACATCTGTGCGCTTCAAGTAGATTGAACACAGTCTATGTGCTCTTCAAAAAACAAAAACAAAAAAAAGCAAAAAGATCTCTCGTCTTGTTGCCGGCTTGCTGTCAGTCAAAGAGCGGTGGTGAGCCTGTAGTCAAAAATCCAGTGTCAGGTGACCGACGTTCTGCTGGTCTTCATCTCACAGCAGCCACAGCGTCAGAGAGGAAACATTCTTTCATGAAATCTAATGCAGGGGTCGTTCCATTATTCTAAACACGGTTCATCAAGAAAACAACACAGAGGCACGACTGGAGCACTGAGGATGTAAACCAGAATTAATCTAAAAGCTACGACTGCGCACCGAAGGAAGAGCACAGTTTGTGTTTTTCTGAGTGGAGACGTCAATACAGTGTTTGTCTTTTTCAGTAATGACGACAAATGATTTGACAAATTTGAAGTATGAATTGTGCAAACACACACGCACGCACGCACACACACACACACACTCTGTCTCCAGGCTTGTCCCTGCACTTCCAGGACGAGCGAGTGAGAGATTATCTCCTGGTTACATCATCAGCTCAAGTGATGTCACTGCTGACGACTCAGAGGTCCCCGGGAACCAATCAGAGTTGGCTGTACAGGTGAGTCTTCCATTCACAATCCCTCAAACATTAAAGATTAATATTGCTTCAGTATTGCCACAAAAATAGAATAATATTGACTGTCTAACACCGCTACTTCTCAACCAAATGCACGTTAATTACATCAGCCCTCATTTATCAGGCAAACACGTGACCCACAATTCAACTGTTAAATAGACGCGTGGCCATTTCTCCTGCTAAAACTGGTAATTATCTCTCATCGTGTTGAGTAGAATGAAACCTGGCGAGTGTGTGCAATCGGATGGAAAGGTGAAGCAGCGGTTCAGTAGTGTAAGAAATGAATCAGGATCAGTAGTTACAAGTCACAAAAAACACAAAGAAAACTAAAGCTATTCATGTCACATAGCCTACACGAAACCCTGCAGCTACAGATCGGCGTTCTATTATTTTCATTTAGTCAGTCAACTAAAAATAGCTTGGAGAGAGTTTAGCGCCGTTCAAAGCACAAATGCAGCTCGACAAATGGTGCGTTACTCACCAGCCTGGTGCTTCATTCCGCATGTTTCAGGTATTTGTTTGTTTAGAGAAATGACAAACAAGAGTAGCCTGACGTTTTTTCTGGAGGAATACTGTATATATTAGTGTTGAAACCTACGAATACGACCATCGCGTTAGCCTTTGCGCTCACATTAGTGTGTGAGATCCTTTCTATACAGAGGACAAAAAAACAAAAACACCTTTAACACATGAATTTGCGGAGACATCCATGGTACCGTGATAAATGAGGGCCATTTTCTCTTGTTCAGTTGTTTTTTTTATCTACTGAAATAAAAAAAATGCACTAAAGTGTTTTAAGAACCAGTCTATTGTTGTCGATGGTGTCCTATTTTAAATACAAAAAGCACTGCCAGCCATTGTCCTTTTGGTTGCCTGTCAGTCAGTCCTAAATTAGTTCACTTCCAAACCATTTCTAGGTGAAATGCTGCACTCTGGCAGCCTCCAGGATGTGCAGCACGCCCCCCCCCCCGGCTGCACGGCGCAGTCCTCACAGGTGGCACAACGTCCGTGACAACAGCGGTCTCGCCAAGTCAGCGGGGCGAAGCTCACGCTGTGCCACATATCGGACCCTTTCCTGCCTCACAGAGCTGATGAGAACGAGAACAGAGGAGGAGAGGGAGAAAGGGAGGTAGGCTAAGGGAGGATTTTGGTAGAAAGGTCGTCTGAGGTTCGTCACAACTAAGAAATGAAGTTTGTATTAGTCGTACAAAAGTTAACACTTCTCCTTCCCTGTTGCTACGGTTGTGGCCTCCACTTATATCTCCATTCTCTCTGCTCTTAGTGCTGCGTGGGTTCTCATTGCTTAATACTGCTTTCTAATAACCCCTCAGCTTGCTTTAGTTGACCAGTACGAAGCCATGCTGGGAGTCCACGGTCTCCATCATCTCACTGTCCAGGAGGGAGCTCTGCAGCTCGGGCAGGCCCAGGCCGTCTGACTGCGCCGGACCGGCCAAAACCCCGGCCATAGCTGCGGCCTCTGCCTCTCCTGGAGCGGGTGGGGGCAGCAAGGCGGGGTCCAATGGGAACTCATACTGCTCTGGGAGAAGAGCCTCAGTGGAAGGCCCCAGGACCTGCTGCTCACAGCCTGGAGGGTAGCTGAAGGCCAGCCCGCTGGCAGGGCCTTCATGGGGCTGGGGATTATGGAGGTGGTGGAGGTGAGATCCAGGGGGCAGGTGCTGGGTGTAGTGGTGGTGGCTCATGTAGGGATCATAGACTAGCCCCTCACCCGGTTCCATCAAAGGGCTCAGGCTATGGGGGTGGCTGAATGGAGGTGAGGCCTGAGGACTGCCCTGCTGCTGGGGCTGAGGCTGGTGGGCAGCTGACAAAGGGGGGCCCTGAGGGGAACTTTGGGATGCCGCCGGGTCCAGAGCAGGGCTGCCTGTCGGGTAGGATCCTTCAGCGATCTGCATCTGGTTGAAGTAGGCCTGCAGCCCCATGCCCTGTGACTGCTGCAGGTACATCCTCTTCTGGTGCAGTCTGCGGAGAGAGCAGTACCACAACACTTTGAATCAACACAAGGTGAGAGCAAAACACAATGTACAATTTACGCATTTATGGGAAGCCAAAACGCTGAATTCGTGGCGTTTCCTGCACATTTTGCACATGTGGCAGTAATTGTTTGCCTGGTCCCCGACCACTGAATCGTTGCCCACATCATCAATATGTTCAGCGATTCAAGTAGGTCTGTGGTGCTCTTTGACGGTCAGAGAAACAGTCAACCAATCAGAGCTTGATATATGGGACTAGGAACGGGGTCGATCTTCCTACAGAGCTAGCTTGCTATTTGGCTAAATCCAAAATAATTAGCATCAGAAAAATGTCAGTTGTTACAGACAAAGTTAAGGCAAAACATAAACAACATAACCCCCTTCTATCGAGAAATCAGCTGACACGGTCGCAGTGTCAGGGTGAATGAATGGCACAACAAATGGTCGTTGTTGCTCTGACAGCAGTTTCGTTCCTGGGTGATTAAAAAAAGTTCCATTCATGTTGCCAAACTACAATGTATGACTAACTCTTATTGCAAATAATTGCAAATGCTTTTTTTGGCTCCACATAAACTCTTCCAGCAGTGAAAGGTCACCACAGCTAAATCAACACAAGAGAAAAACACTGAAAATACTTCAGAAGATGGAAATAAAGAAAAATGAGAAAATGTGTGAAGCAGACGTTCACGGCGTGATTTACCTGTGCTCCTGCAGCTGTTGCTCTAAACTTCGAGGAGTCTCCTTGCAGAATAGTTGGCAGCTAGCAGGACTGTTGGCCTTTTGGGCAGAGGAGAGATTGGGACTCGTGACTGTTGTTTAAGATAATTACCATGGTAACAGGCTTCAAACTGTTGCAGCACTGTTGCATCATTTCTAAAAATCTGTGAATTTCCAACCGATATCACTGAATGTTACACAAAGCAGCTGTTTGGCTTGAGAGGGGAAGACAGATCGGAACACTCATCTGTATCTATATCATAAACTTGTAATAAATCGGTTGAATAAAGTCATAATGAGGGAGTGTAGTTGGTGTTAGACTGTACCTGTAGTCTATGAGTGAGGTATTGTGTCTCCAAACTCTGTCTGCGGGACAGGAGAGGTGGATGCAGCCCACCTTGGTATAAAGCTAGGCCCTCCTGCTGCTTGGATGCCTCGCCCTTCGATCAAAAACACAAAGCATTAGAACAAGGGGCGTTTACGCTCGTGCACTTGTGCGCTCGTGCACGTGGACACGCGTATCCCAGATCCCCTCTCCCGTCAGTTAATAAAGCTGTGTCAGGGTCTGGGTGCTTCATCGTGCGGTGTAACTGGATTATCCATGCTGTCTCCTGCCCAAATGCCTGTGTGGTGACTGATCAGCCAGATGCCTTTCTCTAAATGGCATGTACCACAGGGATTACACAGTAGTTAAATGAAATGAAAGCAAATTAAAAGGATGATGGGGCCTGAGCATCATAACCAACAAAGAGCTGCGTTATTGCATTATGAGAGATGGTAAAACGATAGATCTTGTCTGCATCTACAATTAATTTTGTGTGTTTTTCTTTTTTCTTTTTTTTTTACAGGAAGGGATACGGCTCTTTCCTCAAATGGCTCCCCTTGCAGTGTGTTCATGTGAGTGTATTATTTTGTGTTTATGTGTGCCCGTCTTTGTGCGCGATTGCAGTTTGGGCCTACTGAGTGCCAGTCACTACTATGGTTAAGTCTGACTGACTTCAACAATGGCTGCATTCACTTTGGCCTAGGCTCCAGGCTCCAGGCCCCAGGGGGACGGGAGACAGTAAACAAGCCACAGTTGGCTGCCTCTCCTGGGGTTACACAACAGCCTGGGTGCCTGTTTTTTTTCTCTGGCCAACATGGGGTGAGGATAGTCGAGGGGCTGAGGCTGAGAACGGGTTTGGGAAGGAATGGGTATGAGTGAAAGATATGCGTGTGTGTTTTTGTATGATTATGCATAAACTGACCTCCAGGAGGTTGTGCAAGTGGTGCTGTGGTCCCAGGGGGCCCATGGCGGCCCCTTCCCCGGAGCCCATCTGCTCCACTAGCATCTGGACTTTGTTTAGCTCCAGGATGCCTTTGGTCCTCGCCAAGTTCTGGAGGTGCTGCCGAAACGCAACCAGACCTGAGAGCACAAACAAATCCCAACAATACGAAGTCAGTATTGATTCTCTGCAGCTGATCCAACAGCTCTTCATAACAGGATGTCAGAGGCTCCATCCGGTCAGAGAGTCGGGCTTAATCCTCACTGACGTTAGCAAACTGGCTGGCCGGTTCACACTTTTCATCGCCCCTACTGACAATGTGTCTGGATGTACGTCATGAGCCGCTGTGGGTGTGTGTGTTCGTGTGTGCACATGTGACAGTATCTGTGTGAAGTGGCTCTGATAAGACCCATCCAGTGGTGATGAGCGGTGGCTGTGAACGACAGGACCTGACTCACCGTGATGGTGGGAGTTATTTAAAACAAGAGTCAGCGGTCTGACGCAAAAGAATCCACCGCATCAACACTCTCCAAAGAGGATTACGAAAAATAAATATATAAATAACTGCAAATACCAACTGGGAGTACACAGTGCAGCCTGTCAATGTGGAGCCAAGGAAGTAACACATTTTAAAGCTATAATTATAGTTTCTACTAAAGCGCAGGTGATTTACAACCGGCAAGCACAGAATAATGTAGCTGTAAAGGAAGAAAAATGGAGAGGTGGATAGGTTGGCTAATATCCCTTCTTATATCTCGGCTCCTCTTCCTCTCTGTTGTGGAGTAAAAGACAAATCCTGCCTGCTGCAGACTGAAACTTTGAAAAGAGAAAGAAAAGCAAGACGGAGAACGAGCGGTACAGAGAGCGAGGGAAAAGAGATGGATAGAGAGAGAGAAGGGGGAAGAGAGAGAGAGATGTGGGCTGAAACCTTCAAATATCTGTCTGTGATTCATAACGTGAATCATCACCGTGGTAGTCGTCAGAGGGACTGGAGAGGATGAGAGAAGGCAACAGAGAGGAGGAAGAGACGGGGGGAAAAAAGGGTGTGAAAAGGAGGAGGGGGGAGTGGGAATGAGGCACTTTTATCCAGAAGGCAGTACATATATATATATATATATATATATATGTGTGTGTGTGCAGCAGGGTGTGAGGGTGTTGCATCTGTGTCTTAAGACTCAATGCTCTTCCTCTTGAATGGTGCTCCAGTGCTCTGTGGATCCTGGAGCCTCAGACATATGCACTGTGACACTCGATACATCAAGCTCTCTGCAGTTTGTAGTGACTGAGCTTAAGGAGACGTGTCGTATCTGGCATTTAATTGACAGTTGTCACTGACTGGGATTTCGAAGCTTTTCACTCAACCTGTCTTGTTCACTTCCACTTAAGACAGTGATTTTCTATAAGTCACAGAATGTCTTTCAGCATGATCTCTCGAGAGCACAGCTGAACTTTGCTGCATTTAGCTGTGTCGATGGGGCTATAGGGATTTTATTCAGTATATGGATATTATTGACTGTTAAGTAAGGCAGCAAAAAGCATCAAAATTGAAGTATGCACAATGCAACTTGACCGCCAGCCAGAGATTTGTTTGCATTATGCTAGTAGCGGCTAACTAAGCTCCGAGCTGCTATCAAGCAGAGATATGGGCTGCAGAGGTCTGATGAGCTCACTTTTTAAATTCTTTCCATTGTCAAATTTTTGGTCCTCAAACCAAACTGACGCTGACTCAAGTGACATCACTCAAGGCAGTTTAACAGGCTTTCATGCAGCTCCATCAGAGTCAAAAGTCAGAACAGGTCAACAAGCAAAACCGGTGCAGTTCCCCTTTAAGGTGGATTTGCAGATACTTGGCGAGGACCTTAATAGTCTGAGTGCATTTAGAGAAGTGGGTGATTTGAGAGACAGTCCAAAGAGAAGAATGAACAGATATGGAGGAAAGGAAAGATAAATTAACATGGTGGTTCTGACCTTGGGTGAGGGAGGTGTCAGAGGCACGGCGTCCTTCTCTGAAGCTGATGGGGGAGCGGTTGTGCGCCTCCCTATGCTGGGAAGTCAGGGCGGCCATTGCTGGGTTGGCGGGCCGAGCGCTCAAGAAAGGCGTAGGGGTGACAGTGGGGGCGGGGCTGCTGGCCGTTACCACCTCACTGAGAGAGGGGGGGTCCTCCAGCAGGCCGAGGTCGCTGTGCATGGAGCCCATGTCGTAGCCGATGTCCGAGTCCACGCTACCCATGGAGGGGTTGTGGCCTAGAGTGAATAATTTACCTGGGGGACAAATGTTTTCATTCAGTTCAAGTGATCTAGAAAACCAGCTTCGTTTCAGCGTCCGATGCATGCGTCTACAGGTGAGCGTTTCATCAGGTGACGTCATACCTTGGTTGGAAGGCCCCGGCTGGTTGGTCACCTCAGAGAGGGTGTGTCGCCGCTGGCCGAACCGAGCTGTCTGGTAGGCCGAGAGCAGGTGGGGCGGATCATCCTCCGCGTCTGGCTCCTCGGTCTCGATGCCCTCATCGATGGACGTCTCCATCATGTTGCTAGGCGACGAGGTGGAGGACTTGCGGAGGACAGTGGGGGGAGGCAGGGGGTCCAGCAGGCAGCCGTTCACCTAGGTGGGTGGAGAAAAAAAAGAGGGAGAGCAATAACCATACATCCAAAACTGACTGTGCCAGGAAGAAAAAAGCACGAGCCGGGACACGTTGTTAGTCAAATCAGGCATCTTAAACACACACACACACATCTCACACACACACAATAAATCCATTTGCACTGGACCACATGGACAAAAGGCGACCACCATACTGAGAATGAGGGCTCCATTAGTTACTCTCCTCCCACAGTTTTCCCTCCACTCACCACAGTTTGTGTCATACTGGGAGTGTGTGTGTGTGTGTTACAGCATGTAGACAGGCCTGCGTGTTGGCCTAGAGGTGGAGGGTGGGGATTAAGGAATGCAGGGCCAGGAAGTGAGCTTTGACTGAAAGTGCTGTGTGACTGACACACACACACACACACACACACACACACACACACACACACACAGACAAAGATCATCTGCATGAGTGGCCGCAGCAACCGGAAAGCCTGGTGTTGGCCTAGAAAGAGCAACTTTGCCCAATTCCCCATCTGCTTTCTGTAGTGTGCTGGGAGAGGAATGCTGTTACTCAACTGACACACACACACTCACACACACACAGAGAATAAGAAGGGGAAAACGACATTGAGAAATAGACGATGGAAAAGGGTGGAGGGCTCTTAAATGGAGAGTGAAGTTAAAGGATGAGGAAGAGGAGAGAGGGAGCGAAGAAGCTGAATGGAAAAGAAAAAATGTGAAACAACAGGAGAGCCAAAAAACTAAAAAAGAAAAGATGAGCTGTTGGCTGATGGGTAGGAGGGTCACCGCGGTGAGATCGCTGGAGCAGCACAGCAGCTTCCTGTCCATGTGTGTTCACTCAGCTTCGCATTAGGTCACATCATCATCATCATCATCACAGGACTGCTTACATAACCAGGCTCCATTCACGCAGATAACGCACCCTCTGTCTCGCTCTCTCTGCTTACCACAGACACACACTCGCACACACATAAAACAACATACACATCACTCTTTATTGGAGCCAGGAGAGGGGGTGGGATGGAAAAGAAATCTATCTTGAAGAATGATACTGCTGTGTATGTGTATGTGTATGTGTATGTGTGTGAGTGTGTGTGTGTGTAGCCCTGCAGGTGTGTGAGGCCGTCAACTCAGACCACTGGTGTCTGTGTTCTCTAATAGTTGGTCAGCTCAACAACAGGTCTGGAGAAAAAGGTCGCTGGTTGGCACAGATAAACAGAGAAAGAGGAAGAGCACTGTGTGTGTGTGTGTGTGTGCGTGTGTATGTGTGTGTGTGTGTAGAAGCTGTTCAGGACAGGCAGCTGTCCTGTCTGATGTGAGTGCTGGCTGAGTTCTTACATAACAGAACAAGTCAGCTGCACTCTGGCAGGTTGACGGAGCAAGCCAGCGCTCGAAACCTCAAAGGAGTCTGACACACACACACACGCACACACACATGCACACGCACACACACACAAGCATGCACAGACAGTTCTGATTCACAGTGAGCGGATATGCTTATCAAAGCGAATCACTGTCAAGCTTATCGGGATCATTTTTTCAGGACATACTTGTGCAGGCTGATAACAACCGTAATAACTGCAACTTCCACGACCGACAGGCTGGATGTGAGTGAGCCGTCATTTGAGTGCAGGGGACGAACACACAAACAAAACAACACCCATGCCCCCGAAGCCTCACCCTTTTTCTTTTTCTTTTTTTTTTACTGGTATTGGACCTACTTTGGGCGTGTTGACGTCCTCCACCATGAAATTCTGCTCCAGGGGACATGCAGTCTGGGGGAAGGTGAAAGCATCGGAGGAGGCTTGGGGCACAGCAGGGGAGCGCAGCAGACGAACACCCTGCGGGATTAAACCCACCTGGGCTGAACCACTGGTCGACTGCAGAGAGGGAGAAAACAGAGACAGAGAGAGTCTTTGACATTACATCAAAAAACCTCCCAATTCACAGCCAATACTTAACAACATCCTTGATAATAATCCAATTACGACAAAATTGAGCTGCTGTGAATTTGACTTTATAATCCAAACGAGACACAAAAGCCAGCTCCGACATGGTGAGGGAAATGAAAGAGAAATTGCACAGTGTTGCTAAGAAGAGACAGCGGACAAAGAAAATAAAATAATGAATAATGTAAGTGAGGGAGAAGCAGTAAGATCAAGGCTGGGCAGAAAAGACTGGGAGAGGCCAGGTGAAGACAGAACCTGGCAGGATAAATGAACGGATGGGCCGTGTCTGTCCGGTTGTTTGTTCCTGGGTGCAGGTGTGAATAATAGAGCTTTGATCAGGGAGGTGTGGAGATGGTAATCTCTGAAATGGTTATTCAGAACCCCCTCGTAACCCTGTGGTTACCTTGACGACAGTCTGCTCAGCGATGGTGCTGGGCCGTCGCTGGCGGGCGTCGAGCCGCTGTTCGACGGGGAAGCTGCAGCGATGGGCCTTGAGCCGCTCCACCAGCAGGTAGTAGATAGCAGCAAAGTGGTTGTAGCTTTTGTTCTGCAGAGACTGGAGGGTGACAGACAACATAAATGGCGACGTCTGTAATTGAAGTTATTACTGGAGCACACCTTCCTCTCTGGATGACTTAACTGTGACAGCTCTTAACATAGATAATTCTTCACTGAAATCGGGTTATTGCTTTGCTAAAGAGCAGAGTGTAGATTAAAAACACAATAACTGGACTGTATTTAAAGAAAAGGCAGCACACGCCCTGTACTGCAGAGAAATTACAGCTTTCCATTACACTGATGCAGAGCTTGTGGTGTGTTCAATGGAGTTGATATATTTTCCTTTTATTTTCCAATCGCATATCATCACTGTGATATTTTTACTGACTATTACAAATTAATTTTACTGCTAAACTACCCATTAGGCTGCAAGCTCGCCCCATTTACAGTCCTAAATCATAGTTTCAGTTCAGTTTCTAGTTAACATTTGAATCATTTATATTTTCATTATTCAATTTTCTTACAGTCTCTACCTCTTTGAATGCCCTTATGTTGTTTGTTCTGTGATTCACGTGTGACTCAGCTGCTGTAACGCTGCAATTTCCCATTGGGGTGAATAAAATAAGCAGCTGTTATCGGAAAAAAAGAAGCGTTTCACAAAAAGTACTTTGCCACTTTCCCCCACTGGCTTGTCCAGTTAGCAGCCAATAATATTCTCAAATTGGGAAAGAATCAGGCACAAGGAAGGCCCCATGCCCGGGTTTGCCTGGGGCCTCTAAATGATTCAATCTGCCACAAGAAAGAGGGCCTTATTCCACCTATTTTTATCCAGCTTGTATCTATTTATATGCTGTTCAGCTGTGCTGCTGGGCACTCACCTTCACACCAGCCATTCTGCTTGGATGCACAGAGAGAATTCTGTTTCCTGCATGTGTACAGCGATGCACATCCAGCGTCTAGTTTTCACAGTCTGAGGCCCTGACCTTTAAACCTCACCCCTTTATACCCCTGTTGAATAAATAAAGCACAGTCCTCCCTCCAGCTCAGCCCTCACCTCTATCGTCTTGTGCTGGTCGATGCCAAGGCTGTGCATCAGGCGAAGGACCTGTTCGCTGTACTCTCCCACACCTGCCTCGCCCTCAGTAGACAGAGGCTGTTGGTACAGAACAGGCCTCTGTACGGGAACATACAGAGCCATCCACTTGTGCTCCTTGATCTGGGCCACAGTCAGACGCTTCGATGGGTCCAGGACCAACATCCTGCGGATCAGGTGCTCACAGTCTGCGAGGGGTGGAAAGAACAATCACAGGGGATGTGAGAAGGTTTTTATAGCATTTCACCACTTTTTAAGAAAAGGAAATTGTTGCTTGTGTTCGATCACACTGAGCACTTTGTGTGTAAGCTATCATGAAGCAAATTAAGCCACAAAGCGTCGAGTCCTCGTCAAAGCGGCCCAGATGAAGTGGGGCAGAAATAACTGTAAATGCTAAATCTCTTTTCCTCCGTCACTTCTAAACTGTGTGTCTACACTCTCTCTTTCTTCTTTCCTCCCCTCCTAATGAGAGCTCCTCACCTCTAGTTAGTGGCGAGATGAGTTTGACGTCAGACACAGCTGGGTTCTGAACAGGATTACAGCTCCCCTGGCTGTGGCGCTTTGGCCTGCCAGCCCTACAGCCTGCACTGCATTCCTGCCCGCCACAGGCCATCTTTACCCATATACCCTGCTGCTGTGGTCTTCAGGCCAAACGGGTGTAATTTCAACAGATAAACCCAGAGATATATTTTTAAAATGAATCATCTCTACAGTAGTCATGTTCCATCATTAAGGGACATTGAAGTACATTGTTAAAGCTAATTAACATACTGTCTTGAGGCACAGCAATTAAACTTCTCAGATATAAGTGACACTTCACAGGATCAGTCATTTTTGGTTAATATTACTTAACTTCTGTCAGAGTTAGGAGAGAGGCCTCAGCAGTTCATAATCCCAAGGACCTGGCTGCCAACATTAACTCCCTGCTTCGCATTCTTCCCAGTTGCCCTGCTCTACAAACGTCTGCTTACATCACATTCTTTCTACCTCGTGGTCGGCGGTTCAGCCGACTCAATTTTTTTTCCCCCCATTATGTGCATAAGCAGCGCGCCCTTCACCGCCCTTTTACATCATGCTGTGACATCTTAGCAGCTTATGCAGCTGCTAAGTTACAACCTGCTTCAAATACAATACGGTACAATTTGTTCGACCCAGAAGTTACTCAGGCTCTGCTCGTTGCTACAGCCGTGTTTATAGCAACAGCTGAAGCTAAGCACATTTTTCAAAGGGAAGCTTGGACTATGTAAAGAGGCCGACGCTGCATAACCGCCCAGCTTCTCTGGCTGATTGATTGACACACTGTTCTTAGCCAGTAGGTTACACCACCATGACTTAACCACACAACCATCCCAGTTAACACTTGCAATGTCCCAGTGGTGTAGAGTTACACCATGTCCCCCAATGAAGGAGCACAGCACTCTAAGTGAGGAGCTGAACAGCAGAGAGTAGGTACTGAGGCTGACTTTACGTTCTCTATTTCACTGATTGTATCATACACAGGCGCTTATAAATGATATTTAAAAAATGTAACCGCAGCGCATGACGATGAAACATGAGCATAACCCGACATGAAGACATTTGTGAATGAAATGCTGCAATCTGAAGCTTGAAACATCACCAGATTTCACTTGAATTTCACAACCGACACCCTGTTTTGTTTCAGTGCGGGCTGTGATTGGCTAGCTTGCTGCAACACAAGACAGACGCAAAAACAAATGCCACCAGCAGCTACGCTTAAAAGGCAACGCATGTATTTTTGTTTTCAAATGGGAGTCAAGCTGAACCACTTTCTCACTTATCAGAGAGCTGCAAAAAAATTAATAATTGAGTCATTTCTCAAGGCACAAATTCCAAATGTGTGCTGCTTTTCTCAGTTTTATATCATTGTTGATTTAGTGTCCTCAGGATGGTGGATTTTGGGTGATGGATCGGGACTCTGGGAACTTGTGAAGCAAATGTCATGCACACATACAGGATACAAACTCAGAGATCGAGTTGTTTGTTCTTCTGGATAACTTGACTCTAGGATGTTCTGTGCTATCTACCGGGCCTGCACAACAGCAGGAGAAACATAAAACAACATCTACTGTTGTTATTAATTCAGTAAGCTGGGAGTAGACCACAACTGTCACAGCGCTGAGATGTTTCAGTGAGAGTTTACTGTGTGGTGCGAGGCTGTGCCGTGTACCACAGGGCTGGCCGGCGAGAGAAACAAGAAGAGATGAGATGGATGAGGAAATCGGCACACTCTGTTCTCCTTGTTCGGGGAACTGGGGCTGGACTGGGGGTGGGGAGGTGGGTTTGAGTGTCAGTTTGGCCACTGAGCCGACTTTACACTCCTACATTCCCATTATGTCTTAACTGTTTCAAGGTCCTGAACGGAAAAGAAAAAGAAAAAAAAGAAATCTGGTGGACTCTCTCACCACACCCCCCGTGGAGAAAGTGCTGCAGACTTGCAGATGGGATACAGAGAAACAAGACAGGAGAAACAGACAGGGCCACAGACGGACAGGAAGATGTCTCACAGATAGAGAGCATGAGTCAGACAGACGTACAAACAGACAGGCAGAGTCTGCTCGGAGAGACAGACAGGCAAGCTGCTGGAAGGCGTCACTGGCTCTTCACCAGGTTACATAAACAGCTCCAGCTCTGGACTTAATCTGCTGCCAGCTAGCTAGCACAGCCGCTAACAGCAGGGCTGCTCTGAGACAGTTAGCCAATCTGACTCACCCCGCGGCCTGCGTGCACATACACACTGACGCACGTACACACATTGCAGAGGACAATGACAGAGTGTCTCCCACTGTATCCCCGTCAAATCAGCCTAATGCTCTCTCGTAATGAAATGACCCCCCCACCCACAAGAGAGGCTGCCGGTGAACATTAATGTATGTATGGTGATCCACTGTCCCTCAGGAATTCTTGTGCCATTTTCGCCTCGGCCCGACGACATACCATGATAAAAAAGGCTGGAAGGTGTCTCACAGATGCATGCGTGCAAATTTACAGGAACGTGCGGTACGGAGGGCTTGGAGGTGGCTTAGTCTCCAATCTTATTTTGTGTTTAATATCCCAGAGAGGCGGCTCTTCTTACCTTCAGTCATGAAATAGGGGATGCGAAACCTTCCTTCTAGGACTCTCTGTCGAAGCACAGGCAGAGTGGGCCCATCGAAGGGCAACGCTCCACACACCAGCACATATAGCACCACCCCCATACTCTGTCAACATGAAAAGATGCAAACAGAGAACAAGGTCAGGGCGGTGGATAAACCTGTCAGAGGTGTCTGGATGTTAATAATATCAAGACTGTTTGCGTGTACATACTGTACACACGAATGCATGGCCCTGACACAACAGAAACATGCAAAAATATGACAAATGACTTGCAGCTGGGAAGCCAGCGCCATATGACAGGAGCAAAAGCTGCTGACTCAATCACCCAGACTTTATTTTCATTGTGATGTTATATAATAATTCTCAAAAATGAATCGCATCAGCTGATTTCCTGTGGCTTAGCGAAGTAAATGCTGAACAAAATTGCACTCAAGTAAAGAGATCAACGAGTTGCAGTTCAGTGCATTCAAAATGATGTGGTGCAATCGTGTGCTTCATGCACTCACTCATCTTACCCAGATGTCCAGCTGTGGGCCCTCATACTGTTGGCCCTCAAAGACCTCTGGAGCAGCATAAGGCGGGCTGCCGCACCATGTGGCCAGAGGCTCCCCGGGCTGGAAGAAGTTCCCGAATCCGAAATCTACACGGGGGGAAAATGGCGGGGGTGGGAAGTTGGAGGAAAGGTAAAAATAATTTAAACATTAAAACTCTGAAGGCCATTCCAAGAACTGCTTTACACATGGTGCCGTATGAAACAGAAAACCTCTAACTGTATTACTTGTGACTGTAGAGAGGGAAGAGATTAGGCACATGGAGGATATCTACATTCGGGCTGCGGTGATCTGAAGAGCTCCAAGTGCACAAAGAAAATGTCCAGAACAAAGGTGGGTTATGCCCTGTGACTGAGGGTTTGTCAGCGTCTCCATGAGGTCTGCAGGTTTTGCATAATGTAATATGTGAGCCACATATTTGTACGTTGAGGAAATGGGCCGCTGTATGAGGTAACCTCCCCCGGAGACTGACGTGAGGTCACCAGTGCTGTGCGTCGATTGGCTGTCTGTCGAGTGACTGAAACTCTGATTTGACTCTTTGGAGGAACACGACAGAAAAGTCTAACTTATACTCACGCAAGTTACACACAAAACGCTGAGAAGTTCACGTCTGCCTTTCATTAAAATCCAACTAAAAGCTGCAGTAATATCTTCCAAATTACACCGAGCCAACTAGTGTGGCTGCAATTACTCTGCCAGCCCCCTTTTTTTCTATTACTTCGTATCACTCTCCCTCCCTCCTTCTCAAACCTTCTCCAGTAAATGATCCTTTGTCTCCTCTTCCTCATTTGGTTTTACAAGACTGGTGATACTGCAGCTACAATGACTGGTGCATCTACAGAAATTGTATTCTCATAACTGAAATCCTTTATCAAAAGAATCCACTCAGATGTGAGGATTTCACGGCTATCTCCGCCTCATTATCACTGCAAATAGAATTTCTTCAACTTGTGACAGGGACTGGCCCGACTGATTTAACGATACGTGAAACAAAGTGAATCGGCAGATGATAGATCAGGAAAATAATCCATGCTTAGTTAGTTCATGATCATCGGGACCCTGTGATGGTGTCATGGGACCTGGCAACAGGAGCAGGCAATCAGGCTCGCTTAACTATCCACCCCTGCCCCTTTTTCCAGAATTCGAAACGGTTACATAAACAGAAAAAATGTACCGAAAAACAAATAAATAACACTGATAAAAAAAAAAAAAAAAAAAAATATGTCTTACATAATGGGGCTGGAGGTGATGTGGGTTCACACACACACACACACACACACACACACACACACAGACTAAGCAGTGTGTGAGACAGTAAGAGAATGCATAACCAATTCCTTTTCCTTTACTTTCCATCGTGATCATTTACAGTTAACAAGACACAAAGACACAGCCTACTGTAAGTCAGGCTGACACACACACACACACACACACACACACATCTCACACTGTGGTGAACAAGGAATGGTCGATTAGTCAAATCTTATTTTCAATTATGATGTTGGCCCCCAGAGATTATGCAAACCAGACAATCGAGATAAAACGACTCTTGTGCTTCATTCTGTTTTGCGATGATGGCCTCGTTTTGTGATATAAATCCAGCGCACCCCTTTCCTTTACAGCGCTCCACCCTAAAAGCTCAAATTCACTCTCGGCCAGGCTGCGGCATGTTTTCTTCAGCTCGCTGTGGTCTAGTCAAACATTGTTTTTGAAAGGCCGGTCATGTCAGCTCCAGCTCGGATTAGGATGAACTTCTACCCGTGCTGTTACTGTACTGGTGCTCGGAGTGGCCAAAAAGGATAAGAGTGTCGCACTCCAGCAATCCTTATACTTTTTTATGTTTTTTCAAATTAATAATTTTTAAAGTTCAAGGAAATCCAATGTTATGTTGTTTTTTTTTTGTTTTAAGTTCAATAAATGCATGATGTGAAAAACTTAAAGAGTAATTGTGTTAATCATGATCTCAGTGTGGACCAGAACAATGATCATGATTATGATTGTTGCCATAATTGAGCAGCCCTACGTTGAGCTGCATCCAATAACTTTCAATCAAGAATTAATCAATACATAAGTAATTGTCTATGTGATGTTGAATTGCACTGCATTATACAGAGAGGTGTTTCTGTTATTTAGCCTACCCTCACTGACACAAATGGGGCAAACAACAGAAAAATCTGTGCAGTTCAACAGCACCACAAAGTACATCCTCCAAAAATGATCATCAGTACCTCTACTGCATTAGCTTTAGCTAGGTGTGCCTAATTAACTGGCCACTGAGAGTATAAAACAGAAAAACAGCAGATCGTCAAATTTATGAAGCAGGACACAATGAATATTTGTTATTTCTCCTTGCTAAATGATGACATTTTGTTATTTGTTTTGTGTCCATTGACTAATTGTTTGATTTACTATGTTTTTCAGCACTAAAATTTAAGTTGTGAAGGCATCTGGAGGTCTAATGGTTTCAAGGTATACCATATACTGTGATTGTAACCTGTTTCTGGCTGGGGAAGGCAAAATGCTTGAAAACTACTTCAAAAAACAGGGCTGTGGATGATGAGGACGATGCCGCATGTGGACTGCATACTGTATTGTGACTGTACAGAAAAGGAGAGGTGCAGGAAACGCGCACCGTTCATCGAAATCAGGTTTGAGAGATAAGTACAGTGCAAACTCCAGCCCAAAGGGAAAGAGCATACGTCAGTGCATGTGTTCACTCCATTTAATCACTGCAGTGCAGGTAGCGGCAGGTGTGGTTGAAATAAAGTGGAGGGTAAAGCGAAGTGCCACAGCGGGGTTTATTACATGTATGTTTACTGTCTGATGTTGCTGTGAAGGTGAGATGTGAGATGCAGGCGCAGCAGAGTGGAGCAGTGCAGTTGGTTTATCGTCAGAAGCTGTGACCCATTTCATGGAGCTGAATACTGAGCAGACCGGTTGACGTCAAACGCTCCGGCACACTGCAGGCGACTAACAGCACTCAGAGCTCAACAGGAAGGGCGGGGCGGGGGGAGCGCGTGTGTGCCGCGCACAACAGTATTAGCATAATATTAGCCTAAACATGTCACACTGGAACACACTCCAGCAAACGGCTTATAAAACTGTGTGTGTGTGTGATGAGTGTACAGTAGGATATCGTCATGCTGCAGTTAGAGGACAGCAGCAGTCAGAAGTGTTAGCGTTTCACTTCTAATAAGGTGTGAGCATTAATATTGTTATGGCTGCAGTCAGGATGCACGGCCCTGGGTTTACTCTTCTCTCCTCGTCTCTTCTCACACACTTGTTAATTTCCTAAAAACTTGTTCTCCATTTACTTAACTTTTGAAAGAAGAACCAACACATTCTTTCACTTTGAAACAAAAAGTTGAATTCATGAGCGATGACTTGCATAATGCAGTACAGTCAGGTTTTGCCTGCAGATGTCTCCTGACTAAGTGACGTATTTTATGGATATTTCATACTGCGTTCAAAGCACAATAATAACGCTGCAGGAACCCTGATAAACTGAACAATTAACCCAAACAGTGAAAACAAAAACTGCAGGAAGTTTGTGTATCACAAGTGATTTGAATGAAGTATTTCATCTGAATATTACATCAGAGATGAGTTTTCCTGATATTTTAATGAACTTTTTATGCAATTATCTTTCTGTATTACATATTTTCAGAACTCTTAACAATATCATACATATTTCATGGGCTCCTTTTTTTTGTTTTCTTCTCACTGGTGCTTGACCAGTTTTCTATTAGCTCAGTTTCCTATTATGCCCTTATCCTGTTTTTTTTACAAGTTTATATCTTGAATAATTAAACTTTAACACAAAGAATTTCATCCGGTTTTCTTCACAGAAATGAATAAAACGGCGACATAAAGGCTTAATTAACATTTTAAAAAACGTTTTCTCGACATGGTCTCAGCTTTTGGCGACCCCTAGTGGGGTCAGGTTCTCCAGGTTGGGAACCAGTGCAGTACCTTATAGCTACAAACTTCAGATAGCTATTCCCGCACTTAACTTACCATTATCACAAACTGTCACATGTTCCACTTTAAGCAACTTTCACTGCAAACTTAAAGGACATATACACTTATAGGACATTTGTGATAACGTTCGCTCGGAGTACGCAACATTTAACATGGTAAAAATGATTTTTCATTGAGTATTTTTGATAGACTCATTAGACAAGCTCTTTACAGATAGACATGGATAACCTTTTAGAGACTTAGATAGGCCCTGATAAACTACTTTCTCAATCAACTAGCTTGTGTGTATCTCTTCCGACTCTTTTAAAGGGGGCTCAGTTGGAAAACGGCGTGTCATGCACCTCTGAGCGCCAATCAGGATTTAGCAACATCTGCATCAGAGTCTGATCTGACAAGTATTTCCGATTTGAAATCGAGCGTTCAGCCAGAAAGAAGTCCTGTTCACTGATTTCAAACACAGACCACAATAACCCAGTCTAATCACAGATAATAAAAGAAGACCAGGATGAAGAGAGAACAGGAAAAAGTCTCTATCTCTATCTATTGTTTCACGGTATATTATATATCGTCATATTGTACAACCTCAGTGGTTTCCATTTATTTCTATTGTTATAGATGTCCAGACAAAAAGTACATAGAGACTGTTTCTCCAACACATGTCTTTGATCTGGAGATTGTTTGTACTTTCTACAACACTTAATGGAGCATGAAACACCTTTAGGGTTTGGTGCACTTCCAATGACTTCACTCGGGATGGTTTCAACCTTGAAAAATTCAAATACTAGTTAATGAAGCTATAAACAGTTTGATGATGTGAGACAATGTATGACACATCGGATTTTACTTTAGAAAGTGTTTCCCCCAGAACAGTGTTGCTCTGTTTTTAAGAAACTCAACACATCCCGAAACATAGAATACATATTTTCCTGCTCAGCCACAAAAGGCTGCCCCCCGCCCCTCCTCCTCTCCTCCAGCAACTCGCTTTTGTTTTTTGCTATTTCTCCTCCTCTCTTTCTATCCCCTTCAATCTGTCAACTTGAACGTGAAGGGGCGGTTTGAAGTGAAAACATGAAGGGCACCCCCCGCTGCGGCAGTTCCCCTCTCCTCTGCAGCCACCATGAGCATGACCTTTCTTTGACTGACCGCTGCCTGATTAAGCTTCATACAGACTGACCAGAGGTGGCCTTTCCAAAGCAGGGAGACATCACAGCTGGAGAAACCCAGAGGTAAAGGTGCTCTTTCTAGACACGCATTTACTGACTAGAAACAGAAAACTAAGACATTTTGATAATTGATTAACTCATTAAAAGGCATCCATCAAGCAAAAAGGGTCAACATTCAGCAGTGCCAGGTTCACAAACGCAAGGATTTGCTGCTTCTAATCTCAAGGGCCCATCTTGCAGAGAGCAAGGTCTGTACTACACCCTTATAAATATATATATATGTATATGGGGACCATAGTGAGCAAACCTGGCCCTGTTGGTTTCAGCCCGACAAAATTTTTATTTAAAGGTAACCTGTGGAGTTTCTGGTATCGTAGCACAATGCTTCCACGTTTTATTTGTCGCCCACACACGGCGATACACAGTCCTGCCAATGGTGTCACACTTTTCCACTGATCTACAGGTGGTGGTAATGTGCCATAGGATATGCAGCAACATGCCAACAAAGGCAGCAAAGAAGAAGACTGTTTGCTGTTGTACGTGGATGTAAACAATGCAGGTGTCAAACTTTTAAGAAAAGTCAACTTTGCTATTTTGTTAATGAGAGAGGACATGCATTCATCACATTTATTAGATCTCAAGGGGACTCACACGTAATGGATTTTTAGACCTCTAAAAAAAAAAATCAGCACTTTAATTAATAATGAGAACAACCATTAGATGCAGCTCTGGATGCAGATTAGCCCTAAATGAGCACAAAGAGAAAAGGAAATGTTCACCTCTCTTTCACCACGGCTGGTCTTAACTGACACCAGTTTTACTAATGCATTAAGGACATCTGAAACGAGGACTGTTTCATGCACAGTACAAATCTGACATGTGTCTAAACTTTATGTACTATTTACCAAACTTGTCTGAGCGCGTTGTGGGTAAAAGCAGTACAGTACGTACCGTGCTGCTTCTGCAATCACAAGCCAGGTAATGTTCTGTTCTTTGTTTTCCTGCTTCAAATCTAATCTGCCGTGCGGACGATCGGCTGTGAGTCAGACCTGTTTGTGAAAATTACTGCTGGGGTAATAACATCTCCAGGTTATCATCTTGGACCCTTCTGAGAAACAGTGGACACAGGATGATGCGAGTAATGATGCAAGTGAAACACTCGGTTATTTTATAGATCGTAATTTGTCCTTATCTGATTTTACCTATTAGAACAAATAAAAGCCACAAAACACTGGGCATGACTTGTATGAAGGTTAACCGCGGTGCTCACTGGGAAACTCATCTGTCCTTTCACCCCTTAAATACCGTTTATCGGACTTATAAACAATTATTTTATTTTATTATTTGGAATCTATTTCCCATTTACACATGCTGACTTGGCTGGACTCGGCACGTCAGCCCAGTGCAGCACAGATCTGCATCTTGAGCCAATGGCGTTTAAAAGCAGCGCTCCCTTTAGCGTCGTTTACTATTGCACTGTGCAACAGTTGTTGTGGCCAGCTCCTCATCATGGATTTTCAGGCTGTTACGACTTTGCTTGAAAAACAGAGACTGATGAAGTATCTGCTATGTCTGGCAAGAGCAAGCAGACAATTTAAACATGTCGCTGAATCGTCCCTAAGTGACAATCATCCAGACGTCACCCCAGTCTGCTCGGAGGCGATCGGCACGCTTCGACCCGACTCTGGAGACGGTCTATCTTGGACGCAACTTGGCGCATAATGGCAATGCAACATGGCATGGTCTGCGCGGCCAAAAGTGTCAGTGGAAAAGCACTACATGATATGCAGTCCTCTGAGGACAAGAGGCCATTTTCCCTGGAGCACACACTCGTGCTCAGTGTGTCTGGTATCCTTTCACACCTGTATTTATAGCCGTCCTCATATGATCAGCTCACCTTAGATGGATTTTAGTATCAGTATCTCCGAACAAAGCCTAAGATAAACCTTGTCCTCTTTCAGAGCATTTTCACAGCTGCAGTCCCGCCACCAGGCTATGCCCCGCCCCTTCTCATTCTCCCTTCATCCGCCACTCTCCAGTCTCCAAAGTAACCAATCCATATCATCACCTCCTATCCTCCTCCTCCAATTAAATCAAACCCTTCCCTCCCATCACCCTCATCCCTCCCACTCCATCCCAGCCTCCCCCTCCTCCACTCTGGGAAACAGCGGCAGGGTGACATTCTCACTAGCTAGCTCTAAA
This sequence comes from Chelmon rostratus, assembly GCF_017976325.1. NCBI lineage: Eukaryota > Metazoa > Chordata > Actinopteri > Chaetodontiformes > Chaetodontidae > Chelmon > Chelmon rostratus. Next base: position 16,252,447 of record NC_055664.1, on the reverse strand, counting down.
TGCCAGTTGCTTAATAATCACACCTTGAAGCTTGTACTACAGACCTCCAGCTTAGTCTCAAATCTCCGCCTCTGGGTCTGTTCCCCTTTCTGTCCTCTATCTTTAATGTTTCCTGTAAATGAAAGCTAGGGGTCACTGGGGAGGGGTTTTGGATGTCCTCTGATCAGTTTTGATGAAGCCTTGGATTCTTGCTGTGATTTTAAGATGTCTGTCGTGGCATCTTTCAGCCAACAGCCGTGCCGCGAGCAACGTCTGACCACTTCTCAACACTGTGCAAATGGCCTGGGCAGGGGTTCAAGACATTTCTGAACTACACCACCACTGAGATCATGGCAGGCAATGGATCAGAACTAAATGATTCCTGTGTTTCTCATTCATAAATGCGTTCCCGGGCCCTCCTGCGCTACAACAGTACGGTACCTGCAATCTTGATGTTCATGTGGCCATCCAGCAGCAGATTCTCCGCCTTCAGGTCCCTGTGGACGATGTTGCGGTTGTGACAATACTCCACCGCCGACAGGATCTGCCAGAACTTCCTCCTGGCCTCTAGCTCACTGAGACGGCCGTGCTTCGCCAGGTAGTCTGCAGCAAGACAGCAGAGAGAGGTGTCAAGTTAGAAGTATACACAGATAATATTTTACATTGACTTATATAACAGGCCTTTCAAACACAGTATAAGGTATCAATTTGCACAGCTGAAAAGAGCGCATTTGTGCAGATTTTTCATTCCACTGAGTGTTGGTGGTTGTGTTGAAAGGATAATTTGCTTTTGATGAGGTTCAGGCCTGGTGCCAGTAGTAGTTTACAGCTGCTATACATTACAGGATGCTTTGTCAAGTGACTCAGTGTAAGATGTACGGTGCAATTTTTCCCCTGTTCTAACCCTGCATGTAAGTGTGTGTGTTAAAGTGTGTTGCACTTGCGAATGTTTGAGTGGGCAATGGTTGACAGCGGAGAATGCAATGTGTTGTCATAGCCAGAGGAGGAAAGGGGAGGACAAGATTTCTGAGAACTGGTCTTCTGCTACATAATGTCCACATTAGTACGAGTTGGAACAGGGCGTGAGTGGGGAGGGTTAGTGAGAGGTGTTTGATTGCAGTGCACACACATTACAATTAGTGGGAGAAATCAAGATACCAGTGTACACAACAAAAAGCAAAACTCATTATTCTGCCTATCAACGTACTCAATAAGACAGGCTGAGTTTGTGGTTGTTTAGAAAGACGCATAAAACCAGAGTCTGTGCTGCCCCTGAGGGTCAAAGCCATAAATTTAACTGTCCTCTTTCTCCAAGCATCCACATCACTGACCTTTTTCTCATTGTCTGCTCTCACGCCGCCCTCGCTGTTTTTCTAACCTTTCACACTCAGCGTTCACTAATTTTTTTACAAAGTCGGCCTGACAGACTATTTTTCACGGGATGCATGATTTTTTGCAGCCCCGTGAACTTTGGAAAGTGTGGTGTTTGTTGCTGTCAGCAGGGTTCCTCTTCACACCTCTCTGTCCAGATAGCTCGCAAACTCTTCAATTCACACTCTGTGGCAAACAAGATAGGACACTCTGTGTTGGCTTTCCTTCCAGCTGGCATGGACACAGACCACCGACCAATCCTGACGACAATGCACAACAACCACAACAAACCCAGCCGACAAAACTTCATATCGGCAAACGGAGTGTGCAAAATATAAGGAACGCAATTATCTGAAGACCCACAAGGTCAATCTCATAAAAGAGCGTTTTTGTAGTCATTAGGCAGACGGGGACTTGCAGCTTTGTTTGCTCAAGATATTAAAAAAGCACCCTTTGCCTGGTCTTTGCATTTGTTAGAAATACTTTATATCTTTGCCTTTTTTTACACAATATTGCTGTGCTGTGATTTCCCTTGTGTTCACACATATTTATTTAAGATAAAATCCCTGACAGAATTTTGAAACTAGGCCTCTGTCAAGATGCAGAGAAGTCACACTAAGCCAATTTCACAGTCCATTAACATCAAAAACATTGTGCCATCAACTTCGCATGAGATATTTAAAGAGTAGCAACACATATCCCGCAGCTAGCGGCATGCATCACCTTGCAAACTCTTCATCTTAACAACTCAGGGTTGACCAAAGGCCAGCTGTGTATTGGGACAAAGACTGTACCATAAAAATGGATAAAGGAATTATATTAAGCTTCAAGGAGATGTTGCTTTCCATCTTCAACAGCGTGCTTGACAAATAGCTTACATCTGACAGAGTGAGGAAACCTGATTAGATAGCGGCTGGCAAATTCCATAGAGGAGGCCATTCAGTGACCAGGGCAGCTTTCATGCAACGCTGCTAATCAAAAAACACACTGGGGAGGGGAATGTGTCGAGGAGGTCCAAGTATGCACCTGTGAGGAGAACAGGGCTCTAAAGTGGGATCAAACCTCGCTCTTTCTTGGCCTGGTATGCTTCAACCAAAGCAGCTGTCAGACGATCAAAGAGCAACAAGTTGTACAAACGTCTCTTCCCTTCTCCTTCTTACTCCCTTCTACTGGTGAGGCATCGCTTCCTTGTTTTTGACCAATAGGTTTACATATTGACAGACAACAACCCTCCCACTCAACTCATTAATCTAACTCAATACAGGTCTATAAGCTACTGCTGACAATGACCCTGATGAAGACCTATGTTGCTTGCAATGTGTTGCTCATTTTAAATACATATTGCTATGTAAAATAAAGGCATCTCAATTTTGCATGTGTACCTTGGATCATTTCTGAGGGAGACTTGCATTTAACATTTTTTTAGACCATATTGCGCCCATGCACTGAGCTTTTCACAAGACATCAAGTATCCAAAGAGCACCTGTACGTGACCACAACAAAGACCCAGCAGCACTTCAACTCCACTGTCTTCAATGTGGCGCACACTTTCTGACTTTCCTGTATGGAATACATGGTGTTGCATTCATTTGTACACACAAAAGGGGACTGAAGTTGTTTTGTGTGGAAAAAAAAGAGAAACCCTGCATGTTTTCTCACTTCTGCACACCTGGCCAATCACTGCGTGAAGTGGGTGTGCATGTTTGGACTGTGGTTTGCTGAAAAACATAGGAAAAAAACATAATGGCTGGACACAGCCCTCGCAATTCTGAAGATGGAAAGGTGTGGGGGTTCCTGACGCTGTTTAACCATCCAACAAGCACATGATTATTGCATACTGACGCCTTCACTCTCACACATACACTTAAAACAGAGCTATTATCTTTTGCCCTACAAAAGCCATGCCTCCTTCAAACAACATCATAAAGTTTTGAGATCATAATAAGAAAACTAGGATATTTCCAATATGAGTTCAATTGCCCTAAGTTATTTTCTTGATTTATTGTTTGGTCTATAAAATGTCAGAAAATCACAATTTCCCAGTGTTCAAACTGGCAAATTTATATTGCCTGATGGTCTAACCAACAGTCCATAATTCATCCGTCCAGATATTCAGTTTACTATCATATAAAAGAAAGAAAAGCTTGTATTCACTTTTATACTGAAAAGAGCAAGAATCAGTAAATGTATGTCTTTTGGTTGAAAAAACAAACAAACTGTGGCATATTAATTTTTTTTTATCAGTTGACTGCTCGATTAATCGACTACTGGTTTCAGCTCTAAAAAACTTCTTTTGAAAGACTCTTTAACACTTGGACACTGAAATGCTAAACAAACCAAATGGTCTTAATTGCGTATGAACGGCAGCACTGTGCTGCTACTGCTTGTTCGACAGCAGCACTTGAAAAACAAGTCATTACTGTCCGAGCAATCAAGACACGGGCACGCACCCGCGCACACACACACACACACACACACACACACACACACACAATGCGGTATGTTGCCCCAGTGGAAGGATGAGTAATCCACTGATACAATGTTGGCGAGGCCAAGGACCTCAGCACAGTGAGGCATACAGAGCTGCATTCTGGGAAAGCAAACAGAACAAGTATGAATCATAGGGGTATTAGGGAACAGCTCAACAACCACTGTGTTCCACTTCTGCTGAGAGCTGCATGAGGAGCTAAGTCTCTTAACAGCTGCTCAGGTTTGGAGGGGACAAACATCATGGGTACAAACTGGCATGTTGGCTAGACCTCTGGCTGGACTTCAGATAACACAGTCGGGCAAGCATGGGGAGCGTGTGTGTGTGTGTGTGTGTGTGTGTGTGTGTGTGTGTGTGTGTGTGTGTGTGAGTGTGTGTAGAGGACAAGGGGCAAACACATACTCTGTTTCCACATCAGTAACTGATACCCAAACCATTTAAATACAGCAGCCACATTAAAGTCAGTGTATGTGGGCGTTGATAGATGTTGGTGCAGATTTAATACTGGCACCCTCAGGGGTTAAATCAGGCTGGAGCCAGCTGGAGCTGAGCACTGCCCTTTCATCCAAGTCATAACCCGCCAAAGATCAGCTGCTGCTACTGGTTGTGACTTCTCTTCCATGATATACTTACAAGTGCTCATTCAGGAGGCGTAATCCTATTTGTTTTGCCTAAAAAAACAAAGCTCATAACTCACTCCTGCGCGAACCACCAACTTATAATACCCTTTCCATTCAAACTCATGGGCTATTTCACCCAGCCTCCAGGGCAGGGTTGAATAGAGTTGGGCAATATGTTAAAACTTTTCCTGTCTCCCACTCCCACCCCATTTATTCCCAAATTACTCAAAACAGTTCTGAATTTAACAGAATATGCAGGCCTGTGACAATCACATTTATTACTTTCTGCGCCTTTCAATGCAGGGCTCACCCATCATGACGCACTGACAGTTTGGGAATCCCGTGGAGAGCTTACATCAGAGAAAACATACTGTCTGGGACCTGCAGAGCTTCACATATGAATACAGCAGCTCAAATATACTGCCAAGAACAGACGATGTGCCTCTTTGAGTTTTCTGGACATGTTGACAAACCATATGGTCATCATGTTTCCTTTAATCTTCACATAAACCTGCTAATGATCCACAAATGAGTTGGGATTTTTTTTAAAATAACACTCTTTTGTTTCTGGAACACCATTGCAAAATTTAATCCGTTCAATCTCTTTCACATTATGTTGCTCTTCACAGCCACACATCTACCTGCAATTAACAGCAGCCTATCTCACAACACCGCCCTGCTTGCATGTGTTGGGGCATGTGGAAACAATAAGCTTATGGTGTTTGCGGCCACGCCCTGTTATAAAATATATTAACTAATATATAAAATATTTCAGATGATTGGTCCGTGCCATGACAGACGTGGTAGTAGTGCAGCTTCGGTGATTGGTCGCACCAGCTGTCGCTTCCTATAGTGAGATCCTTCACTCATTCCTCAGAGGACTGAGTTCCCTGTGCTCACGTAGGCCTGGTCAGGTCAAGACCCGTTTGGGTTGGATGAACTGCCTCTTGATGCCATCCGAGAGTCAGATCATTTTCAGACATGGTGTTTTTATGTGCCACGAAACAAACCTTCCTCTCTTACAGATGTTTAGCATTCAAGATAATGTAGATGATATTACCCTTGTTGGCTTTCTTATACAGGATGATTAATGTCAGTGCAACAGTTTTCTGCTTCATACAGTATGAGGTGAATGCAGGTGGTTAAGAAACACTAGTGAAGAATTCAATGGCAGGCTACAACTGAAATTTTCTCACTACCTTTTCAGTTTAGTTTATTTAGGCGAAGGACTGACAGATGCAGACGTAAAAATGAAAAAAAAGCCATGTTATTTATACACCTTTTGATTATTTAGTATAAAAACACTCCACTGTTTCCAAATGTCTGCAATCACCAAAGATGAGCACAAATTACCTCAGCTCGAATGTAGAAAAAAAAAACATGTCAGGTTTATTCTGGTACAACATTTTCCTCCTTGCAATTCATCCTTCAGCAGGTGGATCCTTGAAAGCTGCCATGCAAGATGCCGCCTGTCACTCAACTGAAAACACTTATTGTAAATATCAAAAGGGAGGAAATGAAAGCTTCACCAAAACCCTGCACAGAAAGGTAGATATTTCATCTGCTGGAATCAGTTAGACATGGATATATCCACCCTGAAAACGAACGCCGTGGCTAAAACAAAGACCACGTGTGCTGTTGTAATTAACAAATGTAGTGAGTGCAACATATCTGGCATAATCCCTGAGGTGGTATCATATCACCCATGCCTAATATGTATAATTGAATGATTTTCTCTATGCATATAATTTCTTTGGACATGGCTCTGCCATGTCAACTGAGATTTATAGGCGCCATAACTAACTATAGTGATTTGGTAGCAAACAACTGGCCCTACTTTGGGCAGCAATTCCTCCATTCATTTATGTTTTTCCTCTTCTGGTCATCAAAGTCTAAGCTGCCACACCCTGCCTGCTGACAGATCTGCAGAAAACTGACCCAGTAAATATGAAGGATGCTTTATGGTGAAATAGAAATTGACAGGCTAAGTACATAAGAACGCATCCCAAAAAAATAGCCTGAGTATTTCTTTGAAGTCAACAGTCTCCCTGTCTCATTCCCTCTCCATCACTCAGACAAGAGATCTGCATGAGTGATTCTACTCACTGTCAGCTATCATACGCCCCTCTCTCCAGCAGTGCTTTCTTAAATATGCATGCCCTACATTTCCCCACCACCTTCCAAATTCAAATGGATGTCCCCTGCTCTCGCCTCTATTCTCTTCTGCCTCCTCTCCCCTCCTGCCTCTGCTCTCTGCAACTCCGCTTTATTTGTGGCTGACCCAATTTCCAGGTTTGATCCATCCTGCGGTTTTGAGGCACACTGTGGAGCGGCAGACTGACTGACAGACAGACAGACACAAAGGCGCACCAACAAGCTGGTATGGATGCCTCTGCTGTGCCCATTACCGTGCCCACCCACCCCTTTGCGAGAATGAACCCATCACTCTCCGCCTCCTTGTTCCAAACCCAGCTCCGCTTCTTTGTCTTTATGGCTCCAGACGCAGACGCACACACACACACACACACACACACACACACACACACACACACACACACACACACACACACACACACACACACACACACACACACACACACACACACACACACACACACACACACACACACACACACACACACTACACACTACACCCCTCCTACTCCTCCACAACACCATTTACTGTTTGGTCTGAAGAGAGAATCAGAGGCTCATCTATTGTCTCACTGATTCGCTGTAACAGGCTGGCCTCTGCTAAGCATCCACAACAACTTCCCATCCTTCGCTCTTTGTAACCTACGGCCAGGAGCAGACCTGAGAAATTCATCATGTCAGAAAAGCGGAGGCAACTCTCTGGAGGGCGACAGCGGAGGAAGAGGCTAGAGATGTGGCTTGGCAGCTTATCCATTTGTCTGAGTGCATCACGACTGAATGACTTGATCCATCTCCAGAAAGCGTATTTGGAAATCAGAAATGATTGTTCAATTTTGGGAGATTGAATACTTTAATACTAGTCTAGTGCTGCAGCTTCCAGTCAGTGTCTGCCCGGCTGAGTCAACGGTGCTATTGCTGCAGCTGATGATGACATATGAATGTCTTACATAACTATATTACATTGTGCAATCAGGGCAGAGGGGTCTGAGGAATCAGGACACAATGGTTTTATAATAGCCTGAGATGATCCATGAGAAAATCTATGGATAATGGAAAATGAGGTTGACCAATCATGTCTGTTATTTAAAGGGACACAGCAACATTTTTCTCTGTCGCTTTGTTGATCAAGATTAGCCTGCTACCTACATGTATGTTGATGAAGTTATATTCATTATAATTTAATAAAAAAAAAAAGACTAATTTCACCTGATGAATCACTTTATCCAAAATGAGGATTTTGCTCAAGGTTTTTTTTATTTATATCTTTTGGGCGATGATGTTATAAAAATACGATGACAGACGACTTCACTGAAAACCTCAATAGAAGCTTCCAGTGTAAAAAAAAAAAAAAAAGTACATTCGGTACAGCCCTACTTTGTTAATCATTTGTACAAAAACCAAGATACAGAAAGCTAGCTGTTTTCCCCTGCTTCCAGTCTCTATGCTAAGCTAAGCTAAACCGACCTTTTCCTGGCTGGAGCTTCATATTTAACAGACAAGTATGGCAATGGCGTTGCTCTTCTCATCTAATCTGCTGCATCAAAGCAATTAAACCAGAGTTTATAAGAGCATATAGTACAGTGAGACGTCTGTAATATTGCTGTCATTACAGAGTTTGACACAGACTAACAAAAGCTGCTGTTTGGTCTCAACACAATAAGCTGCAGTGGCTATAACACACACAAACACACAATGCTACTGAGGACAGGATGCTGTGCACTTCTGTACTTCCCTCATATTTTTAACCCGCACTCTTTTTTCATTCATTTTTTCTCATGTCTGCTTCACAGCTCTCTGTAGGTCACAGGAGCAGGAGTTGCTGCTGAGTCAACATCACAAGTGGAACACTGGCCTCAAAGACACACACACACACACACACACACACACACACACACACACACACACACACACACACACACACACACACACACACACACACACACACACACACACACACACACACACACACACACACACACACACACACACACACACACACACGACTTTTAAGTTTACCATAGACTAATCCTCTCGGCTACTGTGTCTGAAAGTAGGCTAAGTGTTAAACATTCTCAGACTGTCTAATAGGTGAGGCCAATAATCTCTGTGGATCATCATACACTTACAGGTTGTCCGCATCAGACAGGTCCGTACTTGTTTCAGAAATTTGAGAAATATTTGAACGTACGATTTAGTTCATGTTCAGAACTGGAATAACATCAAGATTTTTTTTTATTTCGAAAAGATAATCCTGCGACATTTGATCTGAACATCTGTAATCCTGCAACAAATGCAAAAGAAGTACACTAAACATGCTCCTTCTTTAGACTAATATCCAATACACTGAATTGAGATAGCAGTGTGTACACGTGGCATTAACTGTGTGTTTGTTGCGTGTGTGCAGCCCAAAACATGTCCGTCTTCATTTTTGCAACTTTAAATAACAAAAGCTCACAGTTTAACACAAGCACACTTATTCCTTCAACCTGAACAGACATCATAATAATGAAAATATAAACTCACTAAAACACTCTAATAAAGTAAATTAACACACATTGATATCATAAAATCAACAAGACATAAAAAATAGCTGTTTCAGTGCCGTACATGTGTGTCTTGGTGATAGAGTGTATGTGGTGCTGTGGCAGACTAAGATAATTTCTTATCTTTATGTACTATTTTGGTTACGTTCTGTCCAGTACATGTGTCTTTATTTGTGCTTCACTATTAAAGCAGCGTGTGGAAACCACTTATACTGTAAAACCTCATTGTTGTATCATGTAAGTTCAAACCGTCCACTCGGAAACTTGTTTAATGTTTATCTGGTAAATGTGAGCCCGCTTCGTTGTTGATCACTTCTGCGTCTCAAAAATTGGTAAATGACTGACTGGAAATTATTGCTTATACCAAAGGAACCCCTTGTTTTTTCTCTCTCTCTGTCCCAAACGTCCGAAGGGAATAAAGAGAGCTGTGTTATTTTCTCTGTGATCTGCTTCCGCCACGTGTTGCGTGGAGTCAAAACTACAACATCTGGCCTGTTTTAATTTAAAATCATTCAGACAGCCATGAATCACAGATTCTTTGTTTACGTGACATCTGTTTCGCTCCCATTAAGACCTGTTCACTGCTCATATTGTGAATGTAAGAATGCTGTTCTGTGTGATCGTTATAATTAAGAATCGTGCATTAAGTTTGCCTTTGGCATGTTTCGTGGTGTTTCGCTCTTCTAAAAGAGAAAATGTTAAGATAGCCGAAACCATTAGATGACTGATAGATTTGGTGAGTGACAGAAAAATCATTGGCAAACATTTAAAAAGTCATTAATCATTTAAGTACTTTTTTAAGCAAAAATCTGGTTGCAGCTTTTTAAATGCACATTTTCACATTACGTTTTATTTTTGTTTTATAAAGCATCCCACCTTTTCTGGAATCGGGGCTGTACACTAGTAAACTGAATATCGTTGGCTTTTGGACTGTTTATTTAAGAAAATAAGCTATTTGAATATGTCATCTTGTTTTTTTTTTGCCATGTTTTCTTCACAAACAGATTCATTTATCAATTATTCCCTTGTTTCAGACGTGTGAATTTGCTGCTTTTCTTTGTCTTCTGCGTTGGTTAATGGACTATCTTTGGATTGTTGAGTTTTGGTTGGACAAAAAAAATTATAATGGACATTTTTCATTATCTTACATTTTGTAAGACCAAACGATTAGTTGATTATTAAGAAAATAGGCAGATCACTCAATGAAAATGCTTAGCGGCAGTCCTACATTTTCATAAAAAATATTAGCTAATCTTAGCTAAACCATCAGGAAAAATTAACCTATTAGTTCAATTAGTCTTGATGAAGTCTACTACTTCCTTCTGTCTGTTTTTATATGATTATAAATCAGTTGATTGGTGCCACATTGCTTTGTTTATACTGGGTCTTTACTTTGAGAACTCATGTTTTTCCATACATATTGTAATTGATTTGGGGAAAGGTCCATTGCATAAACCTTCATGGTGCAAATAAAATCAAACTTAACTAAGCTGGTGGCTGTTTTATTCCGACGTTTTGCAGATCTGCTGTTAAACATCCCAACAGTTTAAGTTAGAAGCAGAACAAAAGTTCAACAGGGAGTATTCAGAATTTATCTACGTGCCATGTAACGCTCATGTAGAAAGTACTTGTGATGTCTTGCATCCTAAGAGTAAACCAGTGAGCTGCGATTCTGCACCACATGTGGTAATAAATCAGTCTTCTCCTCCTCCTGCTTCTCTGAGGCCTTCATAGGCCATCAGTGATGTCAACTTATACAACAAGAAAGCAAAGTCAGCACATTTAACACAGCAATTACCAGCAGCACATGACACGGGCCATGTCAGGACAGTGTTCTCGGGTATCCATCAATCATGTGACCTTTGAGATTGAGGCTGGGATAAGTGTAAGAGCAAAGCAAACATTGATACTTCCTTGTTTGTCAAAAACACCACTGATGCAACAGTGCAGATTTTTCTGTGCAGCTGATATGGGGAGAACGTGAATGAGCTGGGTGGGACAAAGTTTTTAAGATACTGACGTCAAACTGGTCTTGTACTTGAAAAGATCACTCACCGAAGATCTCCCCATTCTTGGCATACTCCGTGACTAAGTAAAGCATGTTCTTCGTCTCCATCACCTGAGAGAGGGACGAAGGAACGGGGGCCGAGGGGGGTGGGAGAAAAGAGTGGGAGAGTGAATACACACTGAAGACCACTTTTCAACAGCAATAATCATCACACAATCCAAATGAACAGTCTCCTGCAACAAGTGAGAATTAGAGTGAGGAAAGAGAAAACACACAAATGACCAAAACATTGCACAAGTGTCCACATGGCTTCCTCTGAGGTTCAGCCGCAGTGTTTGGAAACCACGAACTCAAGAGCGAAACAAAATGCATGAATGGCACAGGCTCTAAATATGGCATCCATGTAAGAGAACGGAGGTGGACGGTTGGTGTTGCCGAGTATATCTGAATGGTACTTAAAACCTCTCGGTCCTCACACGGTGCCGTGTTGTGTAGGAGGTGGAGGACCGATTTAGAAGCAGAAACACTCGGGAGATGAATAGAATTAAATGCGGAGGGGAGAATCAGATGGAAGGGGGAGGATGAATCAGACGCAGCGAGCCAGACATTCACACTAGAAATCCCACGCTCATTGTTTATGATCAATTTTCCATCTGTTACACTGACCAATTCATGGATTAAGGAAATGAAAGCCAGTATTTTTTTTTTTGGGCTGGCCTTGGTTGTGTAACAAACAACTTTTTGTTTGTCCTCTCTGTATCGTGGAGCTGGAATACAACTGATTGATGGATTAAGCTCATTTATAGGTACTCGTCCAATCAAAACAAATAGCACTGTGAGCCAGCGCGGCATCTAATCTGGGACAGAAACCCTTCTCACAGCGGACATTTTGACTTGTCACAGCAGGAAAAGCACAGGTGTAACTAATAGTATTAACGATGGCCCTGTTTCATTTAGGTGTGCCAGGAAACCAGCACGAACAATAGCAGGGCCTTGGCATTGGCACACCTGAGTGGAATGCAGCCATTATTAATGTTATTAGTTACACCTGTGTTTGACAAGATAAATTATCCACCATGAGAGAGGGCTGTTTTCAATTTATGGCGGATATGTTTCGATTGTTTGTTGTTGCTGTGATTGAATGCAGCAGCTACATGGTAACTAGCTTCGTATGTTCTCCCTCATGGATCATATTAACTGTATTAATCAGTGCAAAAAGCAGATGCTTTGGGCAGCATTTTCGAAATCGGCATTAGCACCATTGATTAACACTGACATGATGCAACTGTGGCAGTTATGTGCAGTCTCTTTGCAGGTTAAAGTTATACATCACCAATTTAAAAAAACAACCTTTTCTGAGATGCTAATTAAATAAAAGCATGATTTTCTATAAAATACTTTTCACATTTAACAAAAGAATTGTTAAATTGTGTCTAAACACAAGCAGTTGCACAATAGATCAACAAATGAGAAAAGGGGATTATTTTTACAGATTTGATGAAGGTTTTCCATTCATGACAGTCGTTAATACAAAAAAAAAAAAAACATGCTGAGGTTTGATACTAAGCCCTGCTTGCAAGACCACATGTTAAACCAGCTTGATGCTTCGTGCTTCTGTGTGAAATGAGTGAAGTTCAACAGGATGTTAGTACTGTGTGACCTTCCTACAGCGGCCCTGTGGCCACACTTTTAAGGTCCAGAGTGTAGGATTTAGGGGGTTTCATTGGCAGAAATGTAACATGATATTCATAGTTGTGTTGTCATTAGTGAATAGTCACCTGAATTTAAGTAAGACTCATGTTTTCATTACCTTAGACGGCGCAATTTATATTTACAGAGAGTGTAGGTCCGCCATGTTGCACCGCCACATTTCTACAGTATCCCAGAATGGGGCCATCCTGGGGGAGGTCGATGCAAGGGGTGTTCATTTGATTGCAATCTGCACCTTCACAGCTAGATGTCACTAAATCGTACACACTGGACCTTTAAGTCTTCCACATATATTAAATACCTGCAGCTGCTTAACAGTAAAAGCACTGATGCACTGCCGATAATCACTATACCAATATATATTATTTACAACCCTGATTCAAAAAAAGTTGTTGCGTTGTGTAAAACATCAATATAAACAGAACGCAATCATTTGCAGACCAGCTGTGTTTACAGACAACAGTTTTACAAAGTGTTCCTGAGCCCATGCAGAAGGTGCTTTATCCATCATGTGTTCACAAAGTGGGGACCCCTCACTCCATCCTCGCTTGTGAATGACCGAGCCTTTCCACGATGCCCCTTTCATACCCAATCATGATACTTTCACCTGTTACTAATGAACCTGTTTGGAGCATTCCACAACTTTCTCAGTCTTTTGTTGCTTTTGTTGTCCCAACTTTTTTAAAACATGTTGCTGCATCAAATTACTATCAAATACTATTAATGCTGCAAGGTGCATGCAGGTTTTGGAGCAACACATGCTGCCATCATTTTCAGAAAGTCCCTGCTATTCCAGCAAGACAATGCCAAAGCCACATCCTCCACGTGTTACAACAGCATGGTCTCGTAGTAAAAGAGTGTGGGCACTAAAACGGCCTGTCTGCAGTCCAGACCTGTCCCTCACTGAAATGTGTGGCACATTTTGAAGCACAAAAATACAACAACAGAGACTGTTGAGCAACTGAGGTCATATATATCAAGCAAGACAAGAATGTTGTTGTTGTTAAAAGAAAAGACGATGTAACACAGTGGTAAACATGCCCCTGTTGCAACTTTTTTGGAACGTGCTGCAGGTATCAAATTCAGAGAGTGGTTTTGTAATTCTGAAAACAATATCCAGGAAACAACTTAACTTAAAACCTTTGTACAGAGACTCTTGGCAGTCTAGAAAGTGCAAAGAAGGACGGTGAGATGTAAAAGGGGTAAAGTGAAGAAAATGACGGCAGACTGGGGTCAACAGAGAAAAGGCCACGCAACACATGACAAACTAGTGTGGGGTCCACTGTTGGGTTGTCTCTGTGTGCCTTCATTGGCTCGGGCTTCGCTTTGGGCCACAGGGCCAACCCTAGCTTATGAGACTGGAAAGGAAATCACTAATTGACCCGAGCTGATTGGATGGACGGGCCGCTGGAAATAATGATACACACCAAAATACCACAGCAGAAAGCTGGAACAGTGCCACACTGGTTGTGTAATGATAATGAACACTCATTTACTTTCCCTAAACAAACTAAAAGGACCCAAAGGCTTATGTAATGCAAGTGAATCACCAAAACTGTTGATTTATTTGTGGTCAGGCTATTTTGTGCCAGACAGCAGACATCATGGTAACTAGGTTTCCTTTTGCCTTGTTAAGGTGCCAACAAAGTGCTGCAGACAGAACAGATCATTTTGGAAAATAAACTTAAACTTAAACCATAAAAATGTATGTGAACTTGCCTTCCACACCTGGACATGCATATAACGACTATAACAGATGGCATCAGGGACATTTATGGGATGTGATTCTCTAAAGATGCTTTTAGCACACATCATACTACTGATAGTGACAATGGGCTCTGATTTAATAGCAGAAGAGTGCAAGTGCAAAGACAACCACACAAGATTTTTACTTCTTGATGTTAGATAGTTAAAGCAAATTTCTACAGTATGCAAAGGACGCATTTCTGGACAAGAGGAAGAGACAAAGATGATTGGAATCAAGCCTTTTTCACAGCACATATTTTGACTTTGTCATAGTAGGAAAAGCACAGGTGCTACATTAACATTGGCTGTGTTCTATTCAGGTGTCCCAGAAAGCCATGACAGGGATCGTGCACAATACCGGGACCCTGAAACTGAAGCAACTTGCTTTGGACTGATTCATCTGCATGGAACTCCAGTCTTGTTGCAGCTCAGCTTATTATGCACAATGTGAAGAGAAATACCAAAGGAAACTGCGCATGCTGAACACTAACATTGCCTGTGGTACCTGTAGTAGTAAAGTAGTCCCATAGAGTAAAGGGGAGAGATAATGTTATTTAACAAGGGTTTACATCCATATCTGATTCTTAAACAGTCTAAATAGTGTCTGACACTGCAGTGAATCTCAGATCTGATGTCACAGTACAATAAAAACACATTTAATACAAATAACCTTTGACTATTACCATTTTTTAGTTTGAATCACGCCAGAGGAACACACACAGACGCTCTCAGAGCCGAGTGCCAGTCAGTCATTAACTACGCTCTCATATCTTAAACTATCCAGCGGTAGCAGGTTCTGCTAGGCAGCGGCTGTTTGCTAATGCATTAGAAAATGACCTGGATTGGTCCTGCGCATTAACACCGCCGACTGCTAAACAACCCGGACAGAAGATCAACAAGGAGCAGCGGTGAATTCCGCTCCAGGAAACTGACTTGCTCACAGATTAGCCAGAGGCACGGCTAATTCTATACCTCCTCAACAGATGTTACACTGGGGCCCTCCCACAGCATTGCATGTTAAGAGTTTGCCTGTGGCTTAGATCTATCTGATAGCCATCCTTCAGATAGACATCTGAATTCATCTGCCGTACAAACCATCTCATTCTTGATTATCTTAAGTTGGACTAATTTTCAATGAATCTTTTAACCTTTTAAGGGATAAATTAATCACTTTTTCAAGGTACAAAAATGGCTGTTCCGTTCATTACAGCAGAAAATGTTTGTTTTCTGGCAGAATTGAACAGTTGAAGGGCATTTTACCAGAAAAAAAATCATTTAGACCAATGTAACAATAATTAAAAAAAAACAAACCTGGTCTGGGAAAAACTGCATGACAGTGAATAGTCCCACAACTGACAGCAGCATGAGAGATTATTTCCAACAGGTGACTGCGCTCTCTAAAATCTATTTCCCTTCTCATTGCTCTCTCAACAACATTGTTAGAAAACACAAATCATTGACCATGATCTGTACTTTTTTTACTATTTGGTGCCAATAGTCAGCAAGTGTATCTTATTTCCTTTTTGTTTTTTGTTCTGCCTTTATTGGATAGTGACAGTTGAAGAGAGGCAGGGGCCTGCCAGGCAGCAAAGGGCTCATACTGGAAACAAACCTGGGCCGCTGCAGTTAGGCCTTAGTACATTGGTGCATGGGCTGTTTGGGCGCCCCATGAGTCTTATTTCTGTGTTAGACTGAGGGGTAGGGTGACTAACTTTTCAGGCTTAAAATAAGTCAAGACTATATTTTTATGAAACTGTCTAACCTGCATACACCAGCCCAAAATATGTTTGTGAAACTGGCCCGAGGAGCTTACAGCGCCCCTTGGAACAGTTTATATCAAACGACAAACTGCTGTGGCACAAATAAGTGTGTGAATTTGGGGTCATGTAAGAGACATTACAGCTTTTACTTAAATTAACAGACATCCCTGCCTATGTGTGGACTGGAGTAAACACTGCTGCTACAATGACAGTGACAGACTGCCTGGAGTTGTGATGGGACAAAGGAAACAAAGGTGAGGTCAAAGCACCCAGGACCGAAATAAATCTCCTGAAAAACTCTTGATTGACACAGCTTGACAAGCAAGAAAATGCCATGAATGCAAAAACACCAGTTATAAAAGAAGCAAACAAAAACCAGATGAAACCATTTATCTTGACACAGCATCGCAGCATGGGGAATAACAACATACAAAGATATTTCCATTAGAGATTGATTGGAAAGCAGCACCACTCAAAAATTTTACCAATTTTGTCCACATCTTGCATACAAGGCCGTCATAGATGTTGAACTACTTTAGATGGCAGGCTCACCTGGTAGAGCTTGATGATGTGGGGGTGGTCCAGCATCTTCATGATCTGCACTTCCCTGTAGATCTTCTCCAGGTTCACAGCGTCCAGTTGGGTCTTGTCGATGATCTTGATGGCCACCTGCAGAGCGAGCATCAACAACACAACTGTTATCAGCCGGTTTCTCAATAACAAACAACTAAATCATTGTAAGGGCTCATCAGACTTGATGG
Source organism: Chelmon rostratus (assembly GCF_017976325.1). Taxonomy (NCBI): domain Eukaryota; kingdom Metazoa; phylum Chordata; class Actinopteri; order Chaetodontiformes; family Chaetodontidae; genus Chelmon; species Chelmon rostratus. The sequence continues at coordinate 16,235,307 of NC_055664.1, read as the reverse complement.
GCAGTAAGACACACCACCCCACACTCACATGCACACCAGCACAGACAGCAATTTAATATTCTCCGAGAGGCAAAAGCAGACAGAATGTTCAGAGACACAAGATAAATACTTAAATACAGCTTGTGCTGAAACCTTCATAAACAGTCTTAAAATCTGAGCCGTGATGAAACATCACATGAAGGAAGGAGGCAAACACAGGCCTCCTCGGATATACACACACATGCACAATGACACGTACGCACACTCACAACTTCAACACTCTTGGCTTTGATTAATGATGTCCGCTAGGTAACAAGGCAATATTAACATCTCTCCTTCAGACGGTCCCATAAACAGCATTTCATCAGTGTGATCCCAACTGTTCCCAGCGTTCGTGAGCCAAAGCTGGGGGAGTAAACAACACAAGACCCCGGTTCCCCTCTCAGCAAACACACCACTGTTAGATTGAGCTGGAAAACTCTGACTGAAAACAGGACGGCATTAAAAGACGTGTACGGGGCTGCTGTTTCAGGAAGCCATGAGACAGAAAATGACTGCAATTATTTCGATAATTAGCCAATCATTTAAGTCTTTGTTTAAAGCTAATACGCAGGAAAAGAGCATCTGTAATAAAAGCATGTGTCTTTTATGATACAAACCTGAATATCTTTGGCTTTTGGTCACACAAAACAAGCCGTCTGAATGTCAACTTGTTCCTTTGCCGAATTGTGATGGCATTTATCACTGAGCGATTACTCAATTAAGTGAGAAACTACAGTAATCAATAATGAGAGTAAGTATTAGCTGCAGCTACAGGTGAGATAATAACACAGGATCCAGGAAGGCTGGTTTGAGTAGCAGATCCGTGGGTCTAAAGGTTTACCAGATGCCAAAACTCTGCATTGGAGTTCATAATGTTGTCACAGGTTTTTCCTCTGGAGACTTATCACAGAGACAAGCATTTTATCCTCCATCTTTACGATTGGCAGCCAAACACCAGATATACCCCGCTCACGTCACAAACTACTTTACCAGGAATGTGCGATTGCGTGCATTTGACTGTCGCTGACACCCATTTTGATCCTCTGCAGCATATTTGTAGTTAGCACTCACAGATGAGCAGTAATGGGTGTTTTGATACGTTTAACACTCTCCATTATCATCTCCCTAGCCGGAGCACAGGCAGGTATGCAATTAGGCGTTAAATCCTGTGAAGAAATCCAAATCTTTTAATGGCACTCCAGCTGCAAGTCGAGGCCTCTAGGGCATAAAATTTTAAATCACTGGCCTAGTATAGAGGGATTACAGCGTACTTTGCATGAAAAGATCTGAACTAACTGATTACATTGTCAACTACACAAACATACACACACACTTCTTGCAAGCTCTGCTGGAACAAGGTCATTTGAGGGCATCTAGTTGCAGGGGAATTCAGTTTAAACACAAAGTAATGGGAGCAGAACAAGGCAGGACGACGCTACAATCAGAGATGGATAACTGTACAACCTGCTGGGCTGACAGACAGGACTACATGGAAACGGGCTGGTGCGATGTGAGCCCACAGGCTGCAATATGTACATAATGGGATGAATGGGTCAGTATAACACGCAGGGGCTGTGAGTAGAAAAAGTAGGTTATGCACACACAGGTACACCTATCTAGGAATATGCTGCTGTTTCACATGTCATTAAACTCCGGTTTTCTTTGCACACATGCTCTGGGCTAACATCTTTTTTGCCCTGGCAAATGCTCAAGACAGATGGCACCACATAAAGTTGATAGCCTGCCTCACCAGCCGACCTTGGACACTCCAGCAAACAGCCTGGCTGTGGCTGAGCCACGCAGCTGCACCAAACAGCACCGAGTGACCTCTACCAAACTGTGCACGTTTTCGTTCAAGCTCCACAATCACAACGACTGAGGGAGACGTGCAGCCAGTCGGTGAAATCACCTGGTGTTTGGGTGGAATTGAAACCTGCATTCACATAGCTGTTTGCATTACACAGTGGCAGATTACCTGGCTAGACGAACACTGCGTCACCTCACAGGCTTCGATAACCAGATTAACACGATAAGACTCTTAAGAGCCATTTTCTTGCCTAGTTATTCATTAAACCTACCAAGGGCCTCATCTGGATGATGCAAACCTTTGCTTTTCTGTAAAGTGTGATTGCTCACGTTCCACAACAAACAGTCGGAGGCTCTAGAGACCAAAGATCAAAGTGTGCAAGAGTGCTTTCACAAGTCTCCCGGTTTATTTTTCCATCACTCCCTCTGTCACACACAGACTGGACACTGTTTACATTTAATCCCCGTGTCTCTGCCATTACAATAGAAAGTCATGGCACTCTGTGGCACTGGTGAAGAAAGACCTCTCTGTAGAGAGCTGACATAAAACTATTAGCAAACTCAGACAAATCCAAGCCCTGTTCGCTCTGCGCTCGTGCTGCATGGCCTGTGCGTGTGCAGCCTTTGTGATATCAAACCAAACTAAGTGAAGACCCCCCCCCCCCTCAGAGCAGTGTCAGTGGGCTGCTGTCTGCATGCATTCGTGCAGAACACTTTGCAATTACAGATTTCTGGCTGGCATATCCTGCTCCTCACAAAGCTCTCGGCACTGCTGGCACAAGAAACCACTAAATCACATCATTATTTGGATTACATAATGGGACCACCGACCCATGCTGCATGCCCCAGATACAGCGGCTAGGATGTTTACACAGGCCAAGACTCTTGAGCTGCTACACTGTGCCACTGTCTGGGTCATTACCACAAAGTAGTGCAGGTGTACGGTGCAGGTCTGGGGAGAAAGCACGCATGTTTACAGTATGTGTTTCCCAGCAGCACCGGTGGTCAGACCCCTTTACTGGCAGTGATGTTGGCTGAGGAGGGGCGAGCATGCAGTCAGTCACTCAGTCGCTGCTCGTGTACCTGCGGGACTCAAACCTAGCAGCTGTTGCTCGCAGTGGAGCAGCCGAGAGACCGGGCAGTTACCTGATCCAAGTTTCTATTAGCGCACGATGTGGACAGCATTTCGGTATCTGCTTTGAATATCTGTGGCGTCAACTAGTGCCGAAAAGTTATGTAACTCAGCTGAACAGTAGCACAAGTTAGCTTTCAGGCTAACTAGTTCACCGACACACTCACCTCGGTCTTGGTTATGCGGTGTCGGGCCAGCTTCACGACAGCGAAATTGCCCTTTCCTAAAGTGCGCTCGATGTCGTAGAAGCCCACTCGGACCGGACCCCGGATCAGCGGTTTTTGGACACTGTCAGCCATGACCATGCTGTTCTTAACTGGGACTGTTTTGTGTGGACGAGCAGGAGGCAGCCAGACGAGCGGGGGGACACACGGGGGGCTCCGCACGGGCTCGCTTTTCGGGCGAGCTACAGATAAAGACGCAAGGAAAACAAACCGCCCGCCGCCGTCGCTTCTGCCGCCGCTGCCGCCGCCGCCGCTCGAAGCGCGTCCATTAAAAATAGACAAAGTTGATTTCTGTGTCGCCCTGCCAGCTTGAACGCCGATGTGGCGACACTCTCCCTCAGTGCGGCGGTACGAAGCAGGCCATTTACTGCTGCCGGGGGCTGTCACACCACGTCCTCCAATACAATAGAGCTATAATATTTCAGCTCGAGGTGCCTCTATCAGCTACAGAGCACACGAGTTGACTTGCAAAGAGGCATCATGTTCTCCGGTTGACGTGTATTGACGTCAAAGCCATAGGGGTATTTGTACAGGGGGCGGGGCCACGGAGCCGCTCCACACTTCAGTGCCAATTGGTTGCCAAGACAACCAGACCCACCTCTTACGTCAACCGGTAAAATTGCTATTCTGAAATCTGTTTGCTCGCCTGCCCTCCTTGATTGCACGCATAGGTAACTTTGAAGTTTTGCCCCGCAGGTGTTTTAGACGCTTTTGTCGGCTGCGAGTGAAACGTGCAGGGAGGGGGGTTAAATTCATTCGAAATCAGCCTGAAACTGACCCCCTTATTTCTTTTTTTTCTTTCTTTTTTTGCTCCCTCATTGTGATGTGCTCTGCAAGAATGCATGGGAAAGAACAATTAAACAAAACAATTTGCTAGGGTCTAATATTAAAAGACAAAAAGATACATAATCCCATTGCATGCACACCTTTAGGCATATAATCCAGAAAAAAGTACAATGGCCATGACAAATATGTCATATCATATTATATATAGCATTATATAATATAACATGCAGGACCTCATGTGAAACTAGACATTTTACCAGCCACAAAGACACTTTGGTCAGCTACATAACAGCGCCATCTGTTGGCAAAAATAGAAAATTGAAGCAAGGCTACACATTTCCTTTTTGAAATACTGTTCCCAGTACAGTAGTATTTGTACTTTAGTAACAGGCATAGTAACAGGCGCAGTAACACATTCGTACACAAATACAAACACATTTGAATATATGCATTTTTTTGTTAAATAAGCAATTTTACCACAATATCTTGTAACCAAACTTTATTTGACAGCCAAAATCTTGTCATGTTTTGAGCTACAGCACACACTCACGCCCAGCAGTCGTTCTTTTCAGCTCGTGCAGTGACAGTCTAACACAGAACAGTGGATTACTTAACGGGCAGGCAGAGCAGCGCTCCGGAGGCCTCCGCTGTCACGCATAGACTTCCTGAATGTAAGAGTTCCAGATGTGCTTTTGGCATTTCCTGTCTAACATTCTCCAAGAACACACTCAGCCTCTCCTTACTGGGCTTGCCACATCTTTCCAAGACACAGGCCCAACAGCCCACTCAGTACACACTCAGAAATAACACAGGCATTTGTGTTCAGTAATGTATATCCATGATTAGTTTAAAAATTAACAAGGCAGGCACATGCTTTCACAAGCAGAAGCTGACGAATGAGTCCGTGACATATTCCAAACCCCCCAAAAAGTCTCTGTCAGATCAGTGGGAGGGTTGAGCTTCTCACACAGTCAGGTGGAGTCGGGAAAGCCCACAGCTTTGAGGTTTACTGGGGTCAGCAGAGTTCTGTCATCAGTGTTTCCGCATGTACTGTCCTGTTCCCTGACATGAGTCCAAACAGGAAGCCTTGCACAGGGCTGACACAACTCTTCAGGTTTAGAGAAAGTCCCGGAATAGGACGACTCCGCCGCCGTAGAGCGCTAACAGGATCTTTTTGTCCTTGTGTGTCATAATATGATGACGTGATTGGAAAAAAGGGCTGAGTAGTTTAATTTTGGATTGTTTACAACACGAGCAACCTTGCGTGAGTCCTCAAAACCTGCACTTATTCCCCGGGTTAAATGTGCAATCCTCCATGCCAAATATAGCAGCACTGAACGGACTCATTTCTGCTTATTTGAGTTCATTAATGCCTGTTTGAGACCTGCTGTGAAGTTACATCAATGTCAGTGAAGTTTAAAGAGAAGTGTCTCAACACTGCCATGAAATTTGGACCACTTACTCATATCACTATAATAACTTTGATGATGCTCTAACTTTTCATCTATTTAATACTTCGTTTTATGACAAAATACATTCAAAACTAATGACATTCCAAACTGTCTTAGCTGTACTTTGTGTTTAGTGCTACTTAGCTAATGTTAGCACAATACACTGAGATGGTGAACATGGTCTACTTTATACCTGCTGAACATTAGCATGTTAGCATTGGCCTTTGTGAGCACACTGACGCATTTACCTCAACACAGCCTCACAGAGCTGCCTTCATGACTCTTTAGTCATGTTTAATAATAAAATGTATTAATAAGATTTTAAATATATTATCATATTCACATAACCCATGCATTACTCTCGAATCCAAAGGTATGCCACGCTCAGATTTACAATTTTAGGACTCTCTACTGGTGGGGTTCTGGGACATTTGCAGACTAAATATGGAGTCACAGCCGACAGAACTTTGAGAAAACCTGCTTTAAGCGTTAATCTGACTTGCAGCTTTGAATGCTGGATGCTTTGGATGCAATACTACACTGGAGATATGTTTGGGTGAAGAACAGGTTGGAGAACATTGCATTCCTCTGTCTAGCTGGGTCATATTAATTTCACCAGATGGGCATCAACACAGTTAGCCATAGATCTCATTTTCCACCCAACCAGTCTGGCTGCGGCAGCGCCGGCTCTGCGCCTTGCAGGTCTCATAGATGTCGTTGGTGACAAAGCCGCTCTGCCTGTCCACACATGACACATTCTCATAATCGTCACACTGGGAGTCGTGGGAAGGAGCACAGGGGTATTTGGTCATGATGTCTGCTGGCACGCTGCTGCTCAGAGCAGTGTGAGGAAGTTTGGTAATGTCACTAAAGGCGTAGGGTCCTTGTACGGCATAAGGTGAAGCTGTCGTTGGCGCCCACGGTTTTGATCTGCTGGGATAGCTCTGGGTTTCTGTTTTCCTCCTGAATGTGAAAGAAATAACATTAAAGAGCACAGTGGGATCATCACAAGTAGCTCAAAGGGAGAAACACTGCTATTGCCTGCTGCTTGTAATACCCAAATTTCCCTGGGTGGGGATAACTAAAGTGCTATCTTATCTTATCTTATCTTATCTTATCTTATCTTATCTTATCTTATTTTATCTTATCAGTGAAATACACTGAAATCACACAAAGGGAGAAAACACATTTCCCTTAGAGGTTTCTCACAAACTTTTCAAAGACCAAAGAAACAAATTGTACAGTACATAAGTTATCTATAGTTTGGAAATGTGTGCTCACATTGAGCAAATCCTTGGAGAAGAATAAATATTCCATAAATGCATTATACACAGAAGCTTCTGCAAATAAATCCATAATCCTTTCTATTATACTACTCCGCATCCAGAAACACAGTGTTTTATATTTGGAGTACAACAGATAACTATATGGTATACTTTTTAGGATAGCAGCATATTTTTGGGGGGGCTTTACCTCTTAGCATGCTGTTTGTAGCAGAAGAACCCAGCAGCTGCAAACAGCAGCAGCAGCAGAGCAGGAATGGTTGCATAAAGGATGTATGAAACATACAGGGTGTCGTCTGAGAGAGACACTGCAAAGGAAAGAATATTACTTGCCATTATGATTTGGCTACTACTGAAGATATAAATTCTAAGTGCTACCTCAAAGTATCAATAATAAAATGTGAATTTATTAAAACTTTTCTTACCTGATGACTCGGGCAGTCCTATTTTTATCCTCTCATCCCTTTCTGTAGTTGAGAATAAGTTTGGCCTCAGAGATGGAACTGGAGTAAATATGACACATAGGATTGTTTAACTAATCATTGCAGATTTGAAGTGATTTCTTTCAAAACAAAGCAATAAAAAGCAGGTGAGAGCATGATTTGAAACATTAAGAAGTATCATACAGAATAAATTGCATATATTGTGCCTGATTGGTTAAATTTCCACTTTAGAATGATGTGTCTGTTTTTTTCCTGAATAACATCTATCCTTGATGGACACAGCTTTTATACAAAGTAAACAAACCTTAACACATTCTGATCACTTGAGGTCTTTATTTGCACGAAAGGAATGTGGCAAATGACGTTAAAGATAAGCGATAAAAAGTAGTGATGTGCTGGTTTAGTCTGGCTTTTCTTCATCTAAGTATAAACACAGTCTGCAGTCTGCAGACTCTTGTTATCTGTATCCCACAGAAACGTCATGCATACGTAGACAAGGGGCAGTCGAGTGCATGTTGTACCTGCATGTGCTCTGCTCCCCTCCACAGTAAATACTGGTACTTTTTCTGCAAAAGACAGAGAAAATAAGTAAAAAAGTTCACACAATGCAGCCATTCAATACTCTATATATAGAGTGCATTTTTGTAAAATTATGTAATCAACGCTGCTTCAGTCAGCTAAAATAAAGGCATGCATTCAAAAACTGTTTCAAGTCTGAAATAGAAAGGACAGATAACAGGAAGAACCATTAAAAAAGGAAGTCAAATTAATTGACTAAAAACAAGCGAATAATCTTCAGAGGAGTCTACATGAAACCGTTTAAAGTAAAAGATATGCTTAACTTTATTAACTGTCATATAAATATGACCACAAAGTGCACACAGATTCAGGAAAGGGTTGTTTCTAAGGAGATCCGTATGCAATCAAGTAAAAAAAAAAAAACCCAATAGATTACTTCAAGAATAAATATTGAAGGCATCAGTTACACCTTAAACACAGGCAGAAAAATATTTTCAGCCTGCCATGGGAGCCGAGGATTACAGTAATCCAGACCACCAACATTAAACGTGTTTAGTGCTAGCTGTTGACGGCAGTGGCCGCATTTTAGTAATGGTTTCTGGAAGATAAAATTCAAATTTTGTGGATTCGAGAACCAAATAAAACCAAGTGCCAGTACCAAATGTCAGTAGTTCCCAGCGCTGAGCAGCCAGATACAACAACACGATGTCTGTGATCTACTGGCTCACCTTCTGGGTATTTGCAGACAAAGTTGTTCTTGGAGTTGCAGTTGTCATCATTCCACTGGAACAGGAAATGACCTTCTTCGTCAGGTGGCGCTGAGGGCTGGTGGTACAGAACCGCACACATTTCACCACCACACGATGGCTCATCCCAGTGCCAGTTCCTGCAGCAAAAAAGAGCTTTCAGACTCGTATCGCATTTAAATTTGCATTGCACTGTTTTATTCATATTTGGATTTATCATTCATAAAGTGTTGCAGAGGACTGTAGACATTCCTTCACTCCCACACAAGCATCACTTGACCTAAGTCACAACTGATGACAGTCTTTTTCCACTGATGTTTCCATATTTAGTCTGCTGTGTCCATTTTCACTGATGCAGCCAAAACATTCAGACATAAAGAGCAAAATGTTGAAAATATGGCAGAGACCTGAACTTGGCCTTGCTTCCATCCAGCCAATAGTACTGCGAGGGGCATCCCGGGCTTGTGGTTCCTGCCCTGTAGCGCTGTGGGCTGCGGCGGAGCCCGATCCAGAAGTCCCCGTCTCCAGCCTGCAGCTGTTGGATGAACCTCTCCATCAGTCGCTGCTCGCGCTCCGTTTCAATGCTGAGCAACTCGCCTCCGTCCAGCCTGCAGGCCTGCCTGGCATCCTCAAACGTCAGCCTCCGCCTGCTGTCCTGGATGTAGAACACCTTGTAGCATGGGCGCTCTGTCCCATGCCGACAGATCCTTGGGCCTGGACGCCACAGTCAACATCAGGGAGAAAACAAGGCCATCAGTGCAGGATTGCTGTTGTTTTTGTTTGTTTCCTGAAGACTTCCTGTAGCACCCACGTGGCAGGAAGATTATAAACAACCAACAGTATCATGGACAAATTAGGAACCACAATTTTTTGCCAAAGTCTAGCCACATTTTCCTGCGATGTGGGTAGAGTAAACCATATGGTAGTGAAATTATAGTATAAAAGCTATATTTTAAAGGGCTTAAAAAAGGCTTTTTTTCTACACTGGTGCCACTTTAAGTAGTTTTCATGCTGTGGTGCACTGTGACAGACAATGACAAGACACATTTTTAAATATGCCAACTAATAGACAAACAGACAGAGAGATTAAACCAACCTTTTGTTTTGTTTTTTGCTTACTTCTGACTCCCCCATAACAGGCTGCATAACGAGTTGAGATTGTGATGTGACATAGGGGTTTCACTTTTCCAGACAAAACACAAAGACTAGAGACAACATAACTTATTTATTTCTATTATTTACTCATCTTTTTATTATTTGCTCATCTGGTGACCCCTTCGATTCATCTCAGGGTCACTTGTGAGGATCCTGAGCCTCAGATTGGGAAACCACAAACAAGTAATTAAAATAAGTAAGAGATATTGATCCATCTCGGACCTCTTAACTTAAACATTATCATTATATTTCTATTTTTACCTTGGTGTCAAAGTGCCAGCCAATAGATGTGGGCATCTGTTGCGTAATGGTGCACTGGTCACACAAAAGCTTCTGAAGCGTAGTTGTGCGACCTCCTGACTTCAGATCAGTGATCTGAATCGTAAACAAGCTGCTGATGTTCAGTTTCCACCGCATCAGACATCAGAGTTTGACTGCGGCCTGTTTGTCATTGTAATGCACAGACTGTGCGCCAGGCTTCTTTACCGTAGTTCTGCTATTAACCTCGATACAAAACACGAATACAAAATGTGTCTAGGACAAATGCACGGGCTCGATCCGCGCTGCACGCGCACTTTAAAAAGAAACTTTATCGGTGAACACAAACAAGTCGAAGTCTTGCCTCACAAATACAATAAACAGCAGTAAACGTCATTAAAGCGCCTTTTCGTGCGTAAGTTCTTACCATTTAACTTAGAAGCGGATCCTGGGTGGAACAAAACAGCGATAACGGTGCCAAACAGCTTCATAAAATCCATCTCTACATGTTCACGAGGCTGTTCTGGACTCTCAGATCAAGTGTGAAGCAGTTTGCTGTGAGATAAACGTCGGATTTTCAAACTCTGTGACAGACGCAGACTAATGATAGAGGCAGCAGAGTCCGTCCAGTCAAAAGTGGGTCGACTGGTGGAGGCGTGCATATGGCGTCTGGCTGAGGGGGGGAAAAACCAAGAGTGAGAAAGTCCAAGATTTTTTTTGCTTTGAGAAAGACAAAGTGTTGCTTTTTACCGCGGTTCTTTTCTCTCTGGACAACGACTCAAACCACTGAGGGATGAATTTGTGCAGTCAGTGGGCAGCTTGTGTCCCCTTTTTATTAAATTAGCAAAATCCCATTTCACATGTAGTAATGTCATTTTAATGCAATGAATAGAGTTCTTTGTGCATACATATGTCATGCTCCCTGTGTTAAAATAAATGAGTATCTCTCATTCTTATTCTACTAATACACACACACATGCAGTGATTGAGTTCTGTCTGGGGGAAAAAGGCTCAGAGGAGAAAATGAAGCGAGAAAACAGAAACAGACACAAGGCTGACTTCAAAAATGTAAACGGTGCGTGTTAACAGTACACCTCAGTTTTTCCTTTTCGTCGTCGGGTAAACATGCTGATCTCATGTGATGTGAAGTTAATAGACCACATGTCTGAGGCAGCTGAGCCACACAAATGAATAAAGAAAAAAAATCCAATAAAGCAAGCATAAGCATTAGGAAACTGAGTCAGAGCACGGAGTGAAAACACCGTGCAAAGACATGAGAGTGAGACTGGGACAGAGGAAGAGATAAAGAGGAAGAGGGTGACAGAGGGAGATTGCCCATGGAACAGGAAAGCAGAGGAGGAAGAGGAAAGGATTTTTTTGTTTTCCCAGAACAGTGCTTCCTGTTCGTCGCTTTGGTTTGGTTTCCAGGCACTGCGGGCTAATATCCAGAATATGACTGATTGTGAAAGTCTGGAGAAAGTCGTGTGAGTCGGCAAAGCAAAAATAAATCGTTCTGCTTCATCCAGCAAAACCATCAGACTGAGACTTTCCCCTGAGTGACGCAGTTAAATGGAGGCCTGCCTCAGTTACAGCTGAATGAAAGTCCTGTTGTTGTTGTTGTTGTTGCTGCTGCTGCTTTGTTATTAAAGGCTGTCCTCAGCTCTCCATTGCTGCATGTGGGACCAAAATCCGTTCTGCACAAATAGGCTGAAGCTGTAAAAGCAAAACTGTGTTTGAATTCAAGAGATACGTGTTTCATGAAGTTGTGGAGGTTCAGCTGTGACTTCATGTCAGGTCTATGCAGTGTTCACATTCTTTACTCTTCACTTGGATCCACATTAGCTCCCACAAAGCGGTCTCTGGTCTTCCTGGGGTCCACACAACAACAACAACAACAACAGAAAAAGTTTAAATCACACATCAATGAGACCAGTGAATGCAATTTAAACCAAATATAAAGAGGTGACTCAACCTGTGAGACAATAAACAGCAGTATATAATGAAAACAAATAGCAGCAAATGGCTCAGTAGCAGCATGCGATACATTGTTGTCGCGGGGCTGGATTTACTGCTGTGCTGCAGGAACAGGTCGCTGCAAATGAATGCAAAGTTATTCAGAGTGATCACCTTTATGTAATGGGAGCAGTCTCTTCCAGTGTCAGGCCACGTGACGAGCAGCAGGCGAGCCTATGCACTGCTGCACTTGTGCAACCTCTTCTGTTTTTATTTTATTCTGTGGTTTTATGCATTATCTTTATTTCTATTTTCATCCTTATTCTATCTTACTTTTCCTTTCATTATCAGAGATTTACTCTGTCTTTTTTTTACATTCATTTTTTATCTTTTTCTATGTAAGGCATGCAAATGCATGTGATTTCTTTCTCGTAAAGCACTTTGAGCTGCAATTCCTGTATGAAAGGTGCTATAAATGAAGTTTGTTATTATTCTTATTATTACTGTTACAGGCTTTGCAGTCACACCTATGGGAGATTTTGTCATGCATCTACTTATTACCTTAAAAACCAACCAACATTAAACCACAAGTTACCACCTGCGTTCACACGTTTCACACCTGTTTCACTAAACCTCACATTTCCCCACCAAAATGGAACACTTTCAGCTAACTTTTCACATTCTCAAAAACAAAAAATTGCAGCCAGAGCGATACACTTACATCAAACCAACTAGTGCTCTGAACACAGTACTGAGCAGCACATAAAGACTCTGACTGAAAACTGACTGAACAGAGCAAAAACACAACAATGGTCTGCCATGACCCTCTTTGTAGCCCCTTCCATAGTTTGCTTATTGTCTGCAACCCATGTTATTGTGTCAAGTACTGTGACACCATGCACAATGTAAGATTTAAATCTGGGTAAGTCTGATGTTACAAGACATAAAGAGACACACAGACCTCACCACAGCCTGCAGCTTATCCTCCTCTTGTGCTGCATGATTTTTAACAACATCCATCAACAGATGACCTTGGAAGCAGAGTAATAAACACCAGCTCCTCTCCGTGGAGAGCTGAGAGAGGACAGACAGTCACAGGCTGTTTTTTCTGTGTGTGGGTCTGTTGTCTATTACCTGGCTTCAGGCCATCTCTCTATCTGTCTCTTTCTACGGATGGCATAAGTGCGTCCATCACGCAGGAGGCTTGCTGTCAGACCTTGCTTGTCATGTGTGACCTACAATGATTTTGCCTTGTTTTGGTCTTATAAAGCCTCTAAACTTCATCTGAGTACTGGTCAGTGCAGGCAAATGTTTATCATGTGATGAAGAGCTGTGACTGTGTGTTACCAGCGTGGCCCCCGCTGGCCTTTTCTCACATGCTCATTGTTGGGCAACAGGTTCAATAATTGTTTGTGCTGCACAGGCACATACATATGATTTTACAGCAAGGCTTTAAAGGAGCAAAATGTAAGAATTTAAGTTAAAAAATGAACTAAAATCATCAACAGAATGTGAAGAAATAAGAATTTTGACATTATGTCAAAGCTAACCAGCTAGCCCTGGTCTGTCCTGTCTTGTAATACCACTTTGTACCTCAGGAGGTGATAGCGAGTCACTGTAGCATCCAGCCTGCCCTCAGTCCAACAACACAGAGGTGGTTTTCTGCTTCACGCCTCTGAACCTGCTGTGTCTCCGTTATACCTGGAGTCAGAGTCCTGGTGGGAGCTGCTGTAAATCACCTCTGTACTGTATTCACTGCCACATAGTCTGTCTTGGAGGCTGCACAGTCTGGTTTTGGCTGTGGGAGGTCCTTTTTGTAGATAAACATTTGTCTTTCAGGATTAGAGCAGACACATTGCCACATTAACCTGACAGGGGGCCCTGACTCAAAAACGAGCATATTGGCAACCATTAACATCTGTTACTCCAACTTGTCTTGAAAATTAGATAGATTTTAAGACATCTTCAAAGAATTCAAGATCAGGATTCCCTTAAGGCCATTATTACGTTAGTTGATACTTACGAGGTGCATATTTTCACACATATTCTCCATTAAATTAGCACAGAACAGTTAACAGCAAGCCTGGAGTTTTCAGGGCCCCAGAGTGGTTGCCCATTTTGCCCAGTTGCGACAGGACAAAACATGATTTTTCTGCTGATCACTTTACTTTTGTGTCTTTGTCAATTCCAGATTATTTGTCTTCTCTTTGCTGGAGTGGATGTTAATTGCCGTTTCTCTGCCAACACAAATGCACAATGGCTGTCACTGTGCTGTCTGCTCACTGAGGAGGAAGCTGTGCCTCTTGGCTTGCGCTCCTCAACGCCGGAGAATCACGAGTCTGTTAGACCCAGACAACAACAAGGCGTTTCAGCTCTGTCTAATTTTGGCCAGCAGATGACACCAAACCACTCGTGAAATAAGGCAGAGCAGCAACTTTGTTCTCAGCTATTGCCCAATCGTGTAAGTGGTGGAAATTATCCAAGTACATTTATTCAAGTAATGCGTTTAGATACAATTTTGAGGTAATGGTGCTTAACTTGAGTATTTCCACTTTAAGATACTTCTACTCCACTACAATTCAGATGGAAAAATGTTCCTTTACTGCACAGTATTTATCTGGCAGCTGGCGTCAGTGGTTTCTCTTAAGGTTTTACATTAAAACGTTTATAAAATACAACTCATCACGTCCCCATGTACCCATGTTTTTTGCTTGTGACCACTTCTAAAAAATCTGTGTTTTGTTGTGGCTCTTTTCCTTCTTTCAAGTTTCTTCTTTGATGGTTTCATTTATATAACTGTTCAGATCATCCAGTTCCAGACGATGTATTCTCTGCAGCACCGATTTAAGTGCCAGAAATATTTGACAAAATAGCAGCATTATGTCACAAGAGGGAATGAATTCATCTGTGCAGCTGCACAAGTAAACAGGAGGGCTGCAGCTATTTTTAAACATATTTCAGTTAGTTGTCTATGTGCAATAGTATACTCACACCCTGAGGGGTCATTAGCTCCACTAATTATCTGCTTTACTGTACATGCCCACAGAGTACAGTACTGTGTCCTCACAAGCTTCCCAGCGTATCCCCTTTCTTCCAAAACCAAATCCGTGTCTTGCCCTGGGACTTGTTGTCATTGTTTTCTAATGTGATTGGATGACAGAACCCATTGTCACTCTTGGTGAAAGGAGCCAGTAAAGATGTACACTGCTCACGATGGCAGCACACTGTCATTATAATCCTGGCAGCTTTCTAAATTTAGCCTCTCTATAACATAATGGTTGCTGTGTGATTCATTTGTATCCTGTTCTGTTATGCTGTTATCTTCAAATCAGTACAACTCACATGTGCTCTCCATCCCATGACAACCAGCACTTTAGCTCATGTGAAGTAGGAAAATGTTCACACTCCACAAATTCAATTCAACTCCAAATAATCTTTCTGATTATCTCAAAATTCCTAAAACTGGAGATGCATAGTTTTCACCTGGAAGCGACAACATGCTCTTTCAAATATTTAACATGCTATGAACTATGAGCTGTTAGCTGTTTTCATGATTATTTCATGTATGGAGTATTTGGAGCCAGAGGGATTAAAGGGAAATGAAATGGAGAATGTGATTAGAGTGCAGAAGAGTAGCCAATGAGTGAAGTCCTCAGATGCAGCCGCCGACTGGAGGGATTGTGAAAGAGTGACGCATCTGTGGATAGTGTAACAAATGTCTTCTCCCACCATGAGCACTTGGGCAAAAATGCTCCTTCTCATGCTATGTTTCTGAGGAACAATGGGGCTTCTCAGTTGAGCCGTAACAGTTGTGGCCTATAGCTACTGCATACAGAAGCTGCAATGCAAGTCTTTGGATACAATAGAGGAGTGGTTTGACATCCGAGGGAAATTAACAAAGGTTGGTCCTGGTTGGCTGAGTGCTTCATAGCTTGTGGCAAGCATGATCACCTTTCAACCATTCAAGGTGTTTCATTCTCAACATATGAGTCCTTTATTCAAGACTCTACACAATGATGTTTATATCTCTGAAAATGACCATCTGTCTTTTGAGAGTTGTTTGTAACGCACTACAGTATCTGTTATAATTGAGAGGTTATCGATAGAGTATGATCAGAATTAGCATGTTTTATGCAAGAACCATGAGCAAGAACCTGCAGGTTTTTGGTAAAGTTCCCTGAATTTGGTGCAAAGTATATATTATGTGGATGAACTGTGCTTGTGGCCAATTATTATGTTATTAGTTTTGGAATGCAGTTCTTTCCCTGAAATACGACAAATTTGCTTTTCAATAAATATCTACCGAGCATCCAAGTTGAAAGCTCATCTGCCTCAGCACAAAAAGGTAGCATGATCAGTGAACATGTTTGATGGAGGGAAACCTGAAACAGCAGTTGCAGCCAACCTAAGGGATCTGTGTCAAATCCCACTGACACATTAATCTACTGGATTAAGACCTGACAGTGAACCCAGCCAGGAGCTGCTGCTGCCTGAACGAGAAGTCACGGCAGAAACACAGAGAAAGTGAGTGTGTGTGTGTGTGTGTGTGTGTGGGGTCTATAATTAGTTGAAGGGAGGGCTTGAGAGTCACACCTCTGTGGTTTTAGGTGTCTCAAGGATGTCAAACACTATAAAAGCCACACTGCATGACTACTTCTATGACACCTGCTCAGGTACCAGCTAAGGTAAGACCCTCCACAGATTGTCACAACAGATTGTCCTAAATTAAAAAGGAATTAGTGAGAGATTGCAATAATCAACAGTTTCAGCTCTGCAAAACAAAATTTGCAACATAATTTGACACTGAAAATCATTACCACGATCATGTTTTTTTTGTAAATAATCATTAGCATTTTTGTGCATCTTCTCTGACTCATGTTGGTTTTAATTACAGTTGATACCATTATTTTTTTTCTCCATCTAAGTGCAGCACTCATCAGTCTGAGTGAGCCTCCTCCAGCCAGCATGACTCTGTACCTTTGTCTCCCTCTGCTGGTTGTGCTGCTGCATCCAGCTCGATGTCTCTACAACTGCTCATCCGAGTATGAGAGGACCCCAGGTGGGTTAACTATCAGCCAATTTACTTTTTCCCCTGATTGCTTGTCTTTCCAGCAGTATCAGGACATAAATCCTAGCTATCCTTTAAATCAGCTGGTTTCTCTCTGTGTCACAGACAATTCGGACCTGACAGTTGACTGCGGCGCCCGTACGATCACCCTGGAGATCAACCTGTGCACGGCTCAGTGGGCGGGCTTCAACACCACTGACCTGGCTCTGAACGGGAACCACAACACCACTGAGTGCCTGGGTTCTGTCGACACCAGTGTGGACCCTCCAGTCATCCGTTACCAGCTTCCTGTTAACCACAGTCAGGATAACCCCTGCCGCCAGTCTCTGCAGGTCAGAAAGTGTCCTGTATAAGATGCTGAGTGATGTTGAATCACCTGGGAGATGGTCACATACATTCAAACAGACGAGTAGTTCCAGTGGTTTTCTGCAACAGGGGTGTAGAGGAACATTTAGGATCTTGTGGTGATACAGAAGAGTGTCATGTAATGATTGTGTTTTCTGTTGTCTTGTTCAGATTGTGGATGAGGCCCCGGACCCCACTGGCCCCTTCAGCAGCTTCTCAAGTATCCAGTCAGTTATCATCACTGGGTACATCGACACACCCAGATCTGACCAGGGGCTGATCAGCTACTCGACAGACCTCTATTATCACTTCTCCTGCCGCTACCCGCTGGAGTACCTGATGAACAACACACAGATTGTAGCGTGAGTTTCTGTCTGTCTACACCGTGCAGTAGGGCTATAGATCTGTGACGATTACTTAAGCAGGTTAGCAGGTTGTAAAGTTATCCTAATGCATTTTTTTCAGCTCCTCAGTTTCTGTGGCCACCAGTGATAATAATGGAACCTTCATTGATACACTGAGAATGGGTGTTTTTAATGTAAGTGCAAGTTTGGATTCAGTTGCCTTAGACTCTCTATAGAGCTCTTTCTCTTGGCTTCTTTTAATCTGATATAATGTGTTCTTTCTCTAGGACACCGACTACGGCTATCCGTTAGTGGTACCGTCAACAGGACTTGAATTACGAACCAGGATCTATGTGGAGGTCGTGGCTGTTAACCTCACAGGAAAGTAAGCAAAGCCCATTTGGACGAGTGGATGCTCATAATGATTTCATTTACCTGAAAGCTAAAAATAAAAATAAGAGCAGTGTATACTTGTGGCGAACAGAAGCTCATTGGCCCATTGTCCTGTTTTCAGTTTCCATGTCCTGCTGGATCACTGCTTCAGTACTCCCACTGCTTACAACATATCGCACAGCGAGCAGCACAACTTCTTCATCGGGTACGGTAGCACACATCATTAGCTTAGCTTCACGCATAGGAGAAATAAAATAATAACTTTTTAAAATGTAAACTAAACACTTCTCCTCTAGCTGTGAAGTGGACCAAAGGACATCTGTGGTGAGCAACGGCCTTTCCAAGGTGGCCCAGTTTAACTTTGAGGCCTTCCGCTTCATTCAGCACCGTGACCAGCCAAAGTCCAGCATCTATCTGCACTGCATACTGAGACTCTGTGAGCCCAGCAAATGTCAAGAGCTGCTGTCTGTAAGTTGCTTTAAAGATGTCAGAAAAAGGAACAGTAATTTAACTTTGAAAGGTACCCCATGGCGTTGTTTCCAGGGCGAAGCTCTGAATGACTATCACATACAGCTGACCTGTTTTCTGCGTCTGAAAATAGAAATCAATGTATAGACATAGAATCTTTAAATCCTTAGTGTTGAGTCACAAAAACTGAGTCATTTTTACATCATATAATGCATATCAAACAAAAACTAAATGGGTGTTTGTTGTTTTTCAGGCCTGTAATAGCAGAAGAAAAAGATCTGTGACTCCGTTTGGAAAAGAAAGCACCAATTCTGCCACTTTGTCAGTTGGACCCCTTTACATGGCCAGAGAAGGTGAGACCCAGTAAAAACAAAACACACTTTAGGGAACTGTGATTAAAACAGTGGATTTTTTTTCTCTGACTTTCTTTCTTATCTTCTCCTACTAAAGACAGGCCATATTCAGCTGCCTACAGTGAGTATATCTTAATCACATTCATCATACTGAAAAGACATCTCAATATCTTGGAAGATTTAACGACAGCCCAAAAAAGTAATCTCCATCAATCTCCCCGTGCATGAATCAGGCAATGACGTGGCAGAGAGGGACGATGTGGACGTGACGGGCCTGGTGGTGGGGGTGGTGTTCGGCTCGGCTGCCGCTGCCTTGCTGGTTCTGGGTGGCTGGTTCGTCCTGAAGAAGTTTTACTGGGCGGGAGGATTACCTCATGCCTTCAACTGACAGATCGACCGACCATTTTGCTGCTTTTTTTGGGAAATCACAAAATCTGATAACCTTGTGATTTTCCAGTGATTATCAAATGTTCTTGCCAGGTGACCATGGTAACCAAGCAAATACGCTGGTATTATTGTTATATAACTTTTTCTGTCTATAGTACCGTCATTTATTGATTATGAAGGAACAGTTAAACCTAAATACGGGTAAAAAAAAAAGCATAATTAACTATGGAAGCAATTAAACAATAGAGTAATTTTAATATGTTTATTTTATTATGAATTTCCTTTGTTTTTCTGAGTGCTGCCAGTCTTATCAGTTTGCAGTTTTATGTAAGTCAGACATTTGTTCTCATGTTTTGTACAGATTAAAAGTAAAGTTTGAAATCAGGCTGGTGTTCTGTGGTTGAGATCACACAATGAAACGACGACAACAGGTCATTTGCATCACCAACAACTTTATTCTACAAAAGCAGAATCTTTTTACATGGACCACGAAATATCAACTGACATTTACACACTCATTCACCTACAGAATGAAGCATCAACCTAAGCCAGACATTCATAAATATTTACAGTCAGACCTGACCTCCCTTTTTATCGGGACTCTCACGTATTTTTAACCTTTTTTTAAAAAACAAACAAACTGCCTGTAGTTTTGACAGGATGCATAATTACCTATTTGATGTTTCCTTCGCTAAATTTGGTGCAAGTAACTCACCAAATGTCATGCTTTTTGCATTTTCATGTCATGCTCTCCTGCCAGTGGTCTCACATGCCAGCAGCCTCTCTCAAAGTCACAGCTGAAACATAATTTGTAAGTGACGTGTCCATATCCTTCAAGTAATACATAACTAAGCTAAGTGCTGAATTTCTATGCCCTTGTGTGTATCACTTATATATTACAGGGATGTTCACAGCATTTCATCTGACTCCGACCACCTAACTGTCGTCACTTACTTATTGCAGGAACTTGTTAACCCAGTCCTTGTCGCTCTGATATTTTAAAGCATGTGGTTTCCTCGTGGTGATTTTAGGATTCACTCTGTGTATCCTTGCCCAAGGGTAAAGGGTATGTGGACCGTGGTAAGGGTGGTGGGACGGCTCAGGGCGGGATGCCAGAAAATCTCCCACATTTTCAAAACCTAATGTTGACAGGTATGATTTGCAGGCTGCTTGTACAATGGCAAATAACAAACCAAATGCATGGACAAGAATGTAAGAATCATTTTAATGTGACCAGTTAGTTAGTTTGTTGCCTCTGTCACTGAACTGAGTGCAGAATGTCTTGGATCAGAGCAGAGAGTTTGACTGTGAAGTCCTCCTGCAAAGAGCCTCCCGGCTGTATGAATGAGGAGGAAGAAAAAGGAGGATACAGGCTGGAGGCTCCCTGTACCTCCAGCTCCTGGAACAGCCTCTCTATTCGGGCCTGAAACACTTGGCTCTGCAGGGCTGCATTTTGGCAGAACCGCTCCATACTGGCTGTCAGTTCAGCCTTCTGAGGCTGTGCAGTTTCTAGCACAGCAGCAAGGTCTGCTTTGAGAGCCGCGACCCTGTTCTGTGCCTCCAAACTCAGTGAATTCACTTCCTGTCCCAGCCTGGAGCTAATTTCCTGCCAGAACTCTGGCTTGGCTGCCTCTTCCTCACTACTACTAATCTCTTTCAGATGTTCGATCACCCCGACAGTTTTGGTATGGAAGTTGCTGACGATGTCGGCCACCTTGGAGCCACTCTGCTCCAGGGTCTGGCTCATCCAGTGGAAGGCTTCCTGGTAGAGAGCTGGACTGGCCTTAGCTTGGGCCTCTGCTGTCTCCAGACCCTCCAGATAGAGGCTCAGCTGGCCACACAGATCTTGGGTGTTGCTGCTGAGAGAGCTCTGGAGCTGCTGGGTGAGAGGAGCCAGGCGCTCTCTCATGCTGGCCAGGGTGGAGCTGAGGTGGGCCGGAGATGGGGACAGCCTCTCCCGCAGCTCGGCCAGCTCTTGGTGCAGACGGGCACGCAGACGCTCTGACTCCATGTTGAGTTTGCGTTGCACCTCTTCAGCAACAGGGTTTTTGCTGCGATTATCTTGGTTGTAAAGGCCGCTGCTGTCTATGTGGCTCTTGTAAATCGCACTGAGCAAAGAGGGACAACAGCACTCTATTAAAAAGTGTTTTGATATTTATTCTCTTATATATTTCACCTTGACTTGAGCGTATGAATGCAGATCTATTTCAGCTTTAACTGGTTTATAGTAGTTAGTTCAGTCACTTACTCCACATCCTTTGTGAGTTCTGTCTTATCATGAGCCTGGTTGGCTATTGAATCAGTCCAGGTCGCCTGCCTGCTGTTCCGGTGGAGTGGGTATGCTACACAGAGAGAAAAAAATAGGTAAAAAAAAGGGGGCAAAATAAATGATATTAAGGTGCATTTGAGGAGCAGCGTATACCTGAAGTTGTCAAGAATGACAGGGTGAAGATCACGACTTTTAGATGCATGTTCATCTTTCTGTGGAGGGACAGATGAGAGAATTCACATTAGAATGAACAAACGACTGAATACTCAGAGCATTTCCATAAGAAGTTACTTCTCGGTCTAGGACCAGACAGGAAGATCAATATGCAAACAAGGCTGGTCTTTACCTGAGGATCAGGGCACTGCAGAGTGACTTCCCCTCTCATCGGACTTATAAAGCTCCTTGTTATCAGAGCGGCAGCCCAAACTCTGCCTGTGTCAACAGTCAACACGTGGAGGGTCACACTGATGACAGAACACACGGAGCTACGCACACGGAGCTACGCACACGCACGCACACATACACACATGCACAGACAAACAGAATGAGGCCATGCTATTAGCATCCACTGTTGAACCTTCATAAAACTTATCAGCATTCTTGCAGCATTGGTCGACAGAAATTATGTCATGTCAATAAGGAAGCCACACTTTGAGATACAGTCTTAAAGGCGGAGAAGGCGTAAGTAGTATGACGGCATAAGAATAATAATACAAAATTACAAAAATACTGCTGTAGGATAAGAATTCTGTCCTTATAATGGCATAGAAAGAATGCAGCCGACTTAGCAACACTTTTGCGCTATTAATCCGTATAAAAAAGTGAAAATGAGGTAGAAGTTAATCGGACCAGCTCACAGAGCCTTGATTATGAAGGCTTATTTTGGATTCTTTACAATCAACAGTTTACACACGACTGTTTGTGCTGCAACTAGGACAAAACAACCCGAGCAAACACTGCTGATTATATCCAACTCTCTGTTTTCTGTGTTCTTTTTGCCAACAAAACAAGACAGAAGCCAACGTACAAAGTCAACTTGAAGCGCATTACTGCTCATTTACAATATGTGATGTGTCTGCATAGGTAGCTTCAAAAATGCCGACAATTTCCTGTCTGTGATATTGTTCACTTGTTAGCCACTCAAGTATTTGTGAATGCGATGTGGAGGGTTTTTGCACCAGTGACATGGACATGTGGGTGAAAGTTGAATCCTGTTCAGTTAGATAAGTTACGAGACGTCACTGGAGGATCATAGTCCATGGCTACCGTGATGAAATATGTAGGTTATTCCACTTAACCAAAGTCCAACATTTATTTCAGTACAACAACAGTGTGCAAGTGTGAGTTGGTTACTGTACATAAAAACAGTGCTGCTGATTGCTGGACAGTATTGAACATGGTGTATGTGCTGACAGAAGGCCTTGTTACACACATAGCTGTGCATTAATGCACACGTACACATGAGAATAATCATAAGCTAACCATGGGCTGGGTCTCCTGTTTCATTTCAACATGGAGCACAGGCTAAAAATCTCACCCTGGTTACTGAATACAGGCGTAGACTCAGAAGTCCAAGGTTTCCATAAAAAACTGTAATTTTTCCAAATGTGTATTTATATTTTACCAAATAAAGCAACATGTGTGTACCAGATTACTTACATAAATAAATGCATGCCTGAAAAATTGCATTTGCTCAATCAGCTTACAAATAAAACAGTTTTATTTGCAAGCTGTGTTCCTGTTTGTTGATGTCAGCTGTGGACCACACAGACCTAGCATAACAGTCTTATTTTGCTTTGTGCAAGATTGCGAGCCAATATCAACAAGTACGCACAAATTAACAACACCAATAATATTTATTATGTGTTTGTCAAATTGGTGAAGTTGAACAGTTGCAGCCAGCTTGCAGAAAGCAGCATGGTAGACGCACATGGTGCTCAGCAGACTCCTCTAAAGCAAAGCTGTGTTGGTGTGCACTGGGAGCCAAATCTTTAATCAGTTTCATGGGAGGACTTAGAGGAACAAATGCAGTAATATGATCCGGCGGCACCAGGCAGCTGTACTCTCTGTTTCCACCACTGCTTTTCCACCAGCAACCGCTCCCTCCACTGTCACTGTCACCTTACCTCACAGGCCTCATAAATCATTCAGCACACCATCGAAAGTTATGCAGACTAACTAGCTCACTATTTACCTCGCAGCTCTGTCTACCCACAGACAGATCGGGTCATGTGTGCAGAACAACATCAGTCAGGAGAGGTTTTTTTAAAGGAGGGAGGTTGATACGGCATCTTCGTAACTACTTTCTCGGCTATGACCAAAACATGGCAGGCAATCAGGAGACGATTTACAGATCCTGGATGAAGAATTAAAAAAATCCTATCTGAGTCTGGCCTGAGCTGGGCTACAGGTGCACAGGTTATTCTCTTCAGCAAGTGGACATATCAACCATGCTAAGGACGAGCAGATATAGGAGTTTTAGGTGTGCATGGGGGCTGTGTGCTGTGCTCCTTACTCTGGTTCATGGAAACAACTTCAGTCAACAGTTCCAGGAGAGGCCACCCTGCCAGCCAGGTAGGCTGCCCTGACTGCAAATAATGATCTTTTAATAGCGAGGCAAAAAATAAACCAGTGTTTGATTCCTAACATCAGATCAACATTATGCACAGTATAAAAGGAGCTTGCTTTAATATTTAGAGAAATGTGTTTCAGAAAAATCATAAATGTTCTTAAGCAATTGTCAAAATCTATAAACAAAGTAAAGTTTTGTCTGTTACAGCCTCTCAGCTCCAATCTATCTGATTATTATTCATTTTATTATTCTTTGGTATTTTTAGCCATTATTGATAGGGACATTACAGCGAGTATGCATCTTAAGAGATATTACAATCTAAATAAATATAATCAGCATCATCATTAAAAAGCAATATATAAAACTGCCTATCAGAACATAACATTTTTTAACAGGTTTCTACTGTCCTTTGGGGAGCCTCAGTCCAGTCCCCTGTCCTAAGGGGACCTATGGGCCAACTGTTGGTGCTGTGTCCATAGACAGCTGTCTGAGGTGTCCTCCTCACCACTACTGTCCTAGACCAGGTCTGCATGCCTCCCTGCCCTGTGGCCTTGTGGCTCAGCAGCCTCTGTCTGGTCAGGACTCCTGCGTCTGTCCTGGAGAAGGACAAAGCTTCCAGGTGACACTGCATTTTTACACAACAGAAGGATCAAGTCAATTATTTCTGCAGCATGTGTGTTGTTCATGTAATCCTCAATTTCATATCAACACCACCACCTCCTGCTGTTCCAGTCATCCACTTCTTCTGTACTGTGAGCTCCTTCTTTATTCTATAAACCCAACGATGAACTCTAATTTCTCCTGCCTATTAATTTTCGTATCCTGGGATACTTTGTGTACGCTAACATGAGAGCAGCTTCCTCACTGTCTCTCCGAAACTTTAGACCGAACAATCTGTAGCTTCAAGCTGAAAGCGCTCTAGATCAAGTTCCCTCACAGTGGGATCTTGTTTCCTACTGTGCTTCTGCTTGCACGGGAGATGAGTCCTCCACTCATCAGCTCATGGTAAGTGAATGAGATTGAGATGAGATTTTCTTCTCTGACTGCTGCATGGGTGTTAATGTAAGTGAATAAAAGGAAGGAATGAATGAATGACTGAAGGAAGGAAGGAAGGAAGGAAGGAAGGAAGGAAGGGAGGAAGGAAGGAAAGAAGGAGGGAAAAACATGGGAGAATCAACGCAAGACGGAAGGAAGGAAAAAAGATCAAGGTATCAATAAAGGAAGGAAATGTTAGGGAAGGAGGGAAGGAAGGGTGGAAGGAAGGATGGAAAAAACTGCTGATGGAATTAATAAAAGAATGAAGGACAGGAGGAGAGATGGAGGGAAAGCCAGATGAAAGAGTCAGTGATGGAAAGAAGGAAGCAAAAAGCAATAAGAGTCAATGAAACACTGTGAGCACAAAGTGAAGCATGTGTTGCAGCATAACGTTTGAACTGCTTTTTCTTGCAGCCCAGTGATGGGCAGTGCCACTGTACCATCAGCTACCAACCTTCCAACAACGGAGACGCGTGTGTACACAAGCTGTACGATGTCTGCAGAGACGGAAAAACACGTACACAGTATGGAGACTGTTTGGACAGATATCACTGGTTACTTCACTGTAGGCAGCAGGTTAGACTTGTGCAATCATGTCACACACAGACGCACTCACCAAAGTAGAGCAGAGGTCATTGGCATGTCTTTCACCAAACGGCAGGAAACTCACCCTGAAGATCTGTTTGAATTTTGCTTGATATGTTGTAAACTGTGATCTGTTTATGAAACGGACAAAGCATGCTCAGCTAACATAGACAAGGCAATGAGTTCAACCTAGATGTCTTTGCCCTGTCCTCCATGAACCTTACAATAGTATATCTAGTACAGGCTTGTATTAGTCTCCTTTAATCTTTAACCGCAAACTGCTCCATCTGACTGCCGGTTAGCGAGGCCTTTACTTTTCTCCCCATGCAGTGTTTATTTTTGTTGCTGTCCTCCATGGCAGTCTTTGGTACAAATGACCTTACACCTAGTTAATTACTCAAACTGAACACAAGTAACAAAAATAACTAACATTTGCTTGGTTTCAAAAAGAATTAGAGTTGACTGACCAAGCCTTTACCTTAGCCTAGCTTTGTTTTCCTGCAGGTGTGCCAATCTGCAGAGGACTACCGGGGCTACGACGGAGAGCTGGGTCTGTGCATTTGCAGAGAGCCTCATGGAAGAGCTGCGTGTGAAGGCCTGTGCAGGAGAAGGTCGGCTGCTGAGCTGAAGCTCCAGTGCCGGTCCGGTGGAGAAATGGAGCTGGTGTGGAGCTATGGTAGTCAGGTGAGCATAGGCAGCTGCAGAATAACATAAAAACACACATACATTAACATGCTCATGCACAAGAGGAAGAAAAGAAAGAAAGAAAGAAAGAAAGAAAGCATGCTTTCTGCTATTCTAAAACCCACCGTAAACCCTTGTGATATCCATACCGATGCATGCAGTATTTCATTGAAACCATCTTAGAGTAAACATTATGAATAGTTTCAGCTACGCTGCCTGGTCAGACAATATATACAAAACTCTCTCACAATGCACCATCCACGTTAATTGCAGCAGCAGTGAAAGCACAAGACAAGCATCTCTTGTGTTGCAGTGGCCTATTAATGGCAAACACTGCCATTGTGTGTGTGCAGGTGTCGGGCCTCTCAGGCAGCCTGCTGGAGACGGTTTTTAAACGGTGGGACTCTCAGGGGACTCTTCTGTGCAACAGCCACCTCAGCTCCTCGCATCCTGTCCACATTGTTCAGACAACAGGTGGAGACACATCACACAAAGTGACTTTCTGTGTGTGTGTGTGTGTGTCTTATCGTGGCCTCTGTTGTTGTCTGCCTGCAGAGGCAGGCTTCCTCGGCCTCCTCAGCGGCCTCCCAGAGGAGCTCCAGCAACTGTTTCCTGCCACCACGCAGCGGGACACTCTGAGCTCAGCTGGTTTGTCACAACAAAACAATACCTTTTGATCATTAAAACACACTTAAGCCATCTTACGTCATGCATTACCTCAATAATGAAGGTCCTGTGCTGTGTTTATTTTTAGAAAGCGATTCTGACGCCCCGTGGGAGGTCACCAAAGTTGAAAATATCACTAATGTGGGTCAAGAAATGAACTCCAGCAGCAGGACGGGAAATAGGGGAGATATGAAGGAACAAGAAAGAGAAATGAGTGTAACTGGAGTTCTGAACCCCACAGCGTGTCTCCATTTGGGCGACGTTATGCTGTTCACTGTCAACACGCATCACTATCCTCAGTATGATCTGTGAGTCAGATGCTAGGTGTGTTTTTGCAGCTTTGAATCTGCGTCTTGACTCACTTTGCGCTTGCCTTTAATCCTTATTTCATGTCTTCCAGCGACAACTTGTACAACACAAACAGTGACTTCGACTGGGGTGCGTTCAGACTCCTAAAAGAAGAGCTGACCCTGTCTTGGACTCCTCCCAGCTTCTTTTCGGTGGTCTTTAGCCAGCCTGGAGTATACGTTTTCTCACTCAGCAGCCATCAGCACAAACACTTGGTAGCTACATTTAAAATAACACAAGCATTAAAGCTACTCTGTGAAGTTCTCATTAAAAACAAACATCCAGCTTTCTTCTTCAAATTGCACTGTCTAATCAATAAAAATAATCAAAATAATCTGGAGTTTTTATAGATTTAAAGCAAAACCTGACAGATACCTTGATTTGGGTCTGGGCAAAGTTATTTCGTGCAAAAATGCAAATTCACAACTTGGATAATTAAAATACTGTCAAATTGCTCAAACTGACCCATCATTTTGTTCTTACTCAGTATGTGAGGGTGATGCCTGCCGGCGGCCAGTGTTATGAGCCCGGCCCCTTCTCTCCCACTATCCCTCGTCATGTGACCAGGGTGGGAATCAGTAGGAGACGCAACCTGCTGCTGAGGCCAGATTGGCTGGTGACCGGGGGACTGCTATTCGGAGCTGTGGTCATCCTCTCTTTATGTGTTACACTGCTGGTTAGTGTGCATGCACAAAAACATTTTACTACAACATTAGAAATAAATCCAACAATAATTAAATCTATCCAACGTGTAGATCCTGTTCCGTGAGTACGGATGGCCTGAGAAGGAGCCAATCAGAGCACGGTATCGCTTGTTGCAGCTGGCCTACCACATGGATGACTACTCATCAAAAGGTTCAAGGGTGATCTCCCTTAGTAAGACTCACCGAAACCAACAAGCTAGAATGACGCAAGACTCCATTCAACCAGGTGAAACATAGTAGCTGTAAAGGCACACACAAACACAACCATAATCATAACCACTACTTACCTAACCCTAACTCTAAACTTAATCAAAATCCAACGTTACCCAAGGTGTCATCCCAAAATCTAATCAGTTACATTATGGGTACCTGTGTTTTGTCCCCATAAGGAAGGCAAGTGTGAGTGTGTAAACAGATTTGTGTCCCCATAACATGACTAACATGTGACACACATGCACATGACCACTCACCTCATTCATGTGAAAGCCTAAAGGCCATTGCGTTACGTAACTTGCATTCAAACGTAACCTGCAACTCGTCAATGAACGCACCAGCAGTGTGCACACGGCACACGCACTGTTACATGTGGATAAACACATACTGACACTTTGCTGGTTTTTGAGAGCCGCTGTGACATCTTATGTAACACTGACAGTGACCCCTGGGTGTTGCTCCCACCCAACCAATTACTGTTGAAAAGGCTCTTGTCGTGCACCTGATATCACGTGCACTGACTAACAATAAAAGATGACAACAGTCCAAATGTCACAGGACTTTGGAAATCACCTCGAATGACATCCTGAGATGGTGCATTTTATGAATGCTGTTGTCACGATGTGAGTTTTTAACCTTGCAACATTGAGACCACATAAAATATCCTGCCTTATCGGAGCTCCCAGGACAAAATAAAGGCCTTCTGAAATGGGCCTCGCTGATGCCGTAAAGAGTGAAATTATTCATCAAAGCTTCTGATGTGCATACATTAACAAAAGCACACGCCACAAAAGAACATGAGAGTGGATGACAAAACATGCAGATCAGTGGGCTACACGTTTCAAGCTCATTGATCTTCCTCAGGCAGCACATTTTGCTCCCTCTTAAAAGTTCTCTTTGTGACAGAGAGGTTACAGGTTTTTTGATGTGGTTTTTATATTCCACTGATCTCCCGCTCTGTCCCTCTTTGTGTTTCGCTCTCTTGACGGCAGCCTGTGCAGACACTGCGGAAGAGTTCTGGGATTACGAACACCAGGTGGATTTGGAGGCATTCAGCAGCAACACCTTGTACGGCCTTCTGCTCAAACAGAGCCTGTCTGTCACCACACGCCTGGGACAGCTCACCACGGAGGTCTGTAGCTCTCAGCTTAAAGGCAAAGTAAACAAACAATATGTGAACGGATTGAAATATTCCCCCTTATTTTCTGTCACACATACACACAGACAGACAATCTGATGCATGTAAGCCCTTCCTCTGAGAGCGTATCGCCCTTTGAACGGCCTTACATGCAAATCGATGCATTAATATCCTACATTACACATGCCTACATTACTGTTTTAAGAATAGTTCATGAATAGTTAATGTGGAAGGAGGCCTCAGGCAACAACTCATTTAATATAGCTTTCCTTTTCACTGTCCCAATGGAAGGAAAACATCCTACACCCATCAGAAACCAGATTCACACATTCATGTCTGTATGCTAAATATGAAGCTACTGCTCTTTAGCTTAATTTAGCACAATGACTGGAAATTGGGGGGGGCAGCTAGCATGGCTCTGTCAGAATTGTAGATTAACAAAATCCACCTACTAGCATCTGTAGAGCTCACTGGCGAACATGTTACATCTTGTTTGCTTAGTTTGTAAAAATGTAACTGTAACAGCGACTTGTAGTCCAAAGAGACGTGCTGGTAGGTTCACTTGGACAGAACCGGGTCAGCTGTTTAGCTCTGTTTCCCGTGTTTGTGCCACAGCTAAGCAGCTCCTGACTGCAGCTTCATGTTGACGCTACAGATATTGGAGTCCTTGATCTCAGCAAGAACGTGAATATGCACATTTCCAAACTTGAGGCGATATGCACGACAATAAATAGGTCATGCAATATACTATTTCATCTGTATCCATATGCCTGCCTGTGTTGGTCTGAATTTGTTTTCACAGTGCTTGGGATGATTTGTGCTATAATCTATTAACCATTGGCAAGCGTTAGATGGGTGTAATTGGCAAAATAGCCAAATGCTGGGTTGTGGCTGCAGGGTTGGAGTTATGGCCACAGAGCTGTGACATAGCAGGAAAATTTGATAAGAAAACAAAAGCAAAGTGAAAAAAAAAAACATTCATATGCATGTACAGATGCAGACAGCCTGCATTTATCATCTTATTTAGTGTTTCTTTGTTATTTTTATCATTCTCAAAGAATTAGGCTGGGTCTTAGGTGCCACCATTTGCAGGTAAATGCTGTATTTAAGCAAGTGTGGATGCTTCAGTTTGTACAAAAACTAGTGAGGAGGGCAGGACTAGCAGTTTGCTTTCCAGGACTGGATATCATAGCCTTGCAATCAACCTCACATACCCTCATTTCTCACAATCATTGGTTCAATCCAGTCACTCGCTCCTATCTCTATCTCCTCTTCTTCTCCTCTGTCCCTTCTCCGTGCATGAAGTTCAGCTCTATTGAAACAGATTGAGTGTCACATTGGAATTTCTCTGTTTTTTGTCACACACTTCTCTCACCTGTGTCCTTCCTGTTTGTACCATGAAAGTGCTGGCTGCAGCGTAGGAGACAGAGGCTGGCATTACAGCCCTCAGGACAACTGCAGCGATAAAGATGTAAGGGGAGATGACGCATCTCGCACCCTTGTGTTATCCCTCAAACACACGTCCCACCAGTGTTGGCTGCGTCCTATCTGCATCGGGGTGGGGTCGCATGTGTGATTTGATTAGCAGTTATGAAGAGACTGTTTTGTTTTCATATATTTGTCTGTGTGTTTCCAGGTAAAGGAGTTATACCAGGGAGTGCTTGAAAAACTGCAGCTACTCCACCCACACCTGATCACTGAGGAGAGGATGGGGGAGGGTTATGAGAGGATGAGGAGGGAGGTGGAGAGGGAGGTGGTGCGACGAAAGACTCTGGCATCACAGCTGAGGACTCTGCTTGACAGTCAGCTGCAGGTTTACATTAATTCCCAACTGTAATGCCCCTATTATCCCATTAGAAAACATAGGAAAAATCCTGTTTTCCTTCTGAAAACTAACTCTAATGGACAGTGAAAGATAAAGATAATGAGACTGTGTATTAATGGGCGCTAGACAGACTTTAAACTAGTATTTTCATTTTCAGTTAATCTGCACATTATTTTTGGTATTAACTGCACTTTGTCAGTGCTATTTTACTAAATTTACTAAATTACAACATACTAGTTACCATGTTAGTATATTGCATTTTGCGTGATTGTTTTGCTGGTTTCTCCAGGTTCTGAGGCGAGAGCAGCAGGCCCAGCAGAGGGTCCACAGCATGTTCACAGCTCAGCTCAGAGAGTGCACCAGACTGCTGTCCAAGGTTTACAACAACAACCAGTTGTCCTGTGAACTACACCAGCAAATGTAAAGCTGCCATTTGTCCTTTGTAAAGTGCCACAAACAACATGTGGAACAGAGGAAACCCCCTCACATCTTCAATCTGTTGTCTTTCAGATGGATTCAGAGGCTAACAGCCCTGGTTGATGAGATGGGAGAGTTGGTGTCAGCAGAGTGCCAGCGCCAGGGGGCCTGGGGGTTACTGGGTGAGGGTACAGGGGCTAAGCTGCTCTGCCCTGATACTGGAACTGTGCTGACCAAGGACCACATCTTTGGTGAGTCCAACAACCTTGAGTTCCATTTCTTAAATAGTCCAAAAACTCTATCCTTGAATCCTAGATGAACAGCACCATCTATTGCTAAAAACATGCACTACAACAACAAGATGGCCTAAATGAAAAACCCAAAGAAACAGTAAAACACCCCCAAACATGTAAGTTAGAATTAATTTATCAAATAAGAGTTATGTTCACAATGAGTAAATTTATTGAAATCACATTTTTGTATCCTGGAAATGTACAGACACACCTTTCACATCCATACACGTCCATTCATTCTTCATTCACTCATCCTGTGAAGATCTTATTGTCTGAGCTGTATGATATCTGCAAGTTCTGGACAAATAGGTCTAAATGTCCCAAAAATGACTTTAAAACGTAACTGTAGAGGTTGGTAAGACCCTAATTACAAGTTGTACTCATTTTGTATTTTCAGGTTTTCCCTCATTCTAGGTACAGTAAAAACATTATTTTCTACTAACAATTATCTCATAAAATGGAATACAGGCATTTTGAACAAATCTATCTACTTTATGCTGGTGAGAGGGTCAGAAGTGTACCTAAATCATAAAGAAACACAATTTTCTGTTTGACTCACGTTTTTACAACCCCAATCCTGAGAGGAAATCAGCATGAAAACCTGTCCACCCAGCATGTGACTGTTCTCTCGTTCAAAACAGCTTAAATCCTCGTCACAATCATTTACAGTACGATGAGCGCTCTCAGCCATTTCTCCCTGTGCCTCGCTCCAGGTCCTGATGGGTCCCTGCGTGTCTGTCGGACACTTCATTGCGATTCAGTCACAGGCCTCGTAAGGCCAAATGCTCACAGCCATATGTTGCTGAGCAGCGGCCACACCATGGCCGTGCCACCTGATTTCTTCCTCCACCCACAGACTGGCAGAGTCATGCCCGTAGCTGGCAACGTGGCTTATGATCCCGCAAGCTCTACTTTGGTGTTCACAACTGACTCATGTGCAGGTAACATGGGGGGTGCGTGTGAGGTGGCCGAAACACTGGTGATGTACCTGTGCAGCAAATATCCATCACATAACATTACATTTAACTGCTTCTAATGCAGCTGAAATAAAGTTTGATGACAGCAAAAGTTTCAACTGCCGACAGTATATGAATGAAGCAGTTAAAGTGTTGTTGTCAGCCCCTCTGAGATCAAAGCTCATTAGCTTCTGTCTAGACTCATGATTTTGCATAAAGTTCAGTACCAACAGCGATTCCTCTTCGACTGTGGCCTCAGTTAACTAATAGGAAGGAGAAAATGTCTTTTCTTCAATTGTTTTGCATAAGGGACGACTTTTATTATTCTTTGTTTTGTTCCTCTTGACTTTCAGATAATTAAACTGATTTGCTCACATTTTATATGCTATAACATGTGTAGGTGATGGACTGGCCAGAGGCTTAGAGGTCTAATTAGTGCATATATCAAGGGAGACTGAATGGAGCTCATTAGTGTTTTACATTTGTCACAAGGTGGCTGCATTTTTCCTGATTCCTTGTTTCTGAAAACTGATCATAAATTCAGCATGATCACCTTATTGGTGAGAATTCAGAAATAACTTAAAAATAAGATGAATATAGCACTATCCTGCTCATTGTCTGTGGTTTGCTGACAGGTGTTAGTAGAAGTGGGCGTAGTCAATAACTGACATAGATAGTGGTTAAGTAGGTATAACTAAAAGATAAAAAAAAAACATTTATCATACAGAATAACTCATTGCATGTATAAAAGATTACTCAGATGGATGATGTATTATTTTGAAAGATTTTGAGTGTTTTTAAAAGCCTAACCTGTGCCATTCTTACTCTCAGGAGACAACAGGAAGTGGGACAGTCCCCTCCTTCCTTTCATTCCTTACCCAACCTCCCACCACTCAGACCAACCTCTGCCCAGCACTCGGCTCAGAGGCCTCAGGCCAGGCCAGCGACTGCAGCTCGGTGCTCCCATGGCAGACCCAGACACGGGGGTCCCGGTGCCTATTCTGGCTGTAACCATCCACCCCCAGACAGGACTTGTCTACCCACTGGGCGGGGTGCATGTCTGTCCCCTCACCCGCCTGCCACAGCCCATACAGATCGGCTATCCCATGCTGGACTCCAGGACAGGCAATGTCGTGCTCACTGTTGGGGTCAGTCTAGACCCAGTAACAGGTAAAAGCTGCCAGAGGGTGTTCAGTAAAACCTGTGTCGAGGTTTCTGCATCTCCACTGAGCTAACCTCCTTCTATATGTTTGTGAAGGAGCTGTGCTGCCAGTAGGTGGAGTTCTGCTGGCCGAGTCCATCATTGAACCTCTGAGTGGGCGGATGGTGAGAGTCGGGGGGGCCAGCTTACGAGCTGGGCAACTGCTGCCTAATACGGGAGGATACCAGACTCTCCTAGACTGCAAGGTGCTGTCAGACAAATCCAAAGATAATGTTATTTTATGGAAGATAAAAGAATTAATCTCACCACACGGCCCATTTAGTAGCTGTTTGTGGAGGTATGGCACACGTACTGTATTTGAAATATGACAGCACAGATTTCCACTCACTCAAAGTTCTTGTAGCTCTATGAAGGAGGTACATGTTATGAGAAAAATGACAGATTCATTCAGCAGATGTTTGACCAAAGAAAGTGAATATAAAACTTGTCTCAAATAGGTTCTGGCAGTGATGTTTAAAGTACTGGAGCTACTGAAGCCACTAACCGAGGAGTGGGGGTCAGTCCAAACTTTGCAGCACCACCAGGGCAGCGAGAGAGGGAGCGGCCGGCAAGATCGCCTCCTCGTTGCAGCAAAAGAGCTCCGGCAGGCCTGGGGACGGAGCCTGCACTGCCAGCTGCAGCTGCAGACCAGGTTGGAGATCCTGCAGGACTGGGCTGTGGGTCTCCAGCAGGATGGAGGGACTCTGGGTGAGGAAATGCCAGTGAGAGGATGCATGGATTTGAGTAGTCTGTTGTGGGCAATATATCACGAAACTTTTGAAATTCCTTCTCCTTCTTCCATCTGTGCTGATATAATCCTCTCTCGCTCCTCACTTTGTTACTGTATGTGAGCTTCTGTCTTTTGTTCTGCACCTATAAGCTATTTGCCCTCCGCTTTTGGTGAAACTTCTGCTCGTGTCTGATAAAATATTACCCGAAATGGAGAGACGTCGTACCATTTTTTTTCTCCCTTCACCTTTTCATTGTGTAATCTCTGCTTGTCCTCACTGCCGCAAATCGGTTCATTGCTGAGTAGAAAAATATACAGTGTAGACCCATCACTTTGTATTTACTAATCTGTTTCTCCGCTACACAGATATGTGTAGCCTGTTGTTGCTGTGGAAAGTAAGAACAGTGAATATTTTAGATATGATAATGCCTGTTGGCCTTAAATGCCTTAAAATAAACAAAAGACTAAAATTACTTGTGTATTCGTCTAAGTTTAAAATGAGATTTGGAAAGGTTTCATGAGCCTAAGGAGGATGACATTTTCCTTCCTCAAAGACCTCAATGACCTTTATTTGTCACGAGCAGCCACCCTCCACAGAAGTTAACCATATGACCTGCTTCTCTCACATAACCACATTATAATGGCGTATGCACTACAGTCACTTACATGTAACCCATATCCATATACAAGGACATGGCGAACACAAAACTATTACATGGATGCCATGAACTCAAAGAGATTAAAACCTTTATTGCAGGACACACAATTTGGAGTCATCACACTGCTGAAACATGCAGAGAAGCAGATTACCCACAATGCTGTTGGAGAGATCTGCTTCATCTCATAAAAGTGGCAAGCGTGATAAAAGTCTCACTGAAATTCAACTCTGTAAATATGACAGTTAATTGCACTGTAGGCTCTTCTTTTTTTAGTTGTTTGAGCTCATCAATAATCAAATGTCAGTATTGAAAACTCTGCTCCAGGCCGTTGCCATTTGGCAGGCTTATCATGTCGTCTGCTTTTTGCCCACAATGCAACTCTACTCTGGCTAATTTCATCTGCTGTGCTTGTATGGCCGTGTGTCCTCTGCTTGATAGTCTACATCGTAGTCTTGCTTCTTATAGTGCTTAATATGCTTTGCCAGATGTACCATGCAGCCACAATCCTGTTTCATGTACCTCACTCTGGCTGTGGTTATTTTTGCATTTGCTTTAGTTGAGAAGTTGTTTAATCTTAGCCAAAGGGAACAGCTTTAACAGCGGTATTTTAAGCTGTCACTAAAGTAAAGTAAAATTTCCGTTAATGTTAATGTTTCTACACCGGTTGGAGAAATCCTGTTGAAATGTGAGAAGAAATGTGCAGGAATATTTTGGAAATAAGTATTTGAGCACCTGCTGTATTTCTTTTCCTCCACTCTAACCCTCTGACTTCAAACCAGGAGAGATGCCTCTCCCAGGTTCAGATGTGTGTGTTCCAGCTCTGCTGGGGATGGAGTACCCTGACCCCATGGGATCTGGCCTCAGCGTACCTGTGCTGGGGTGTCAGACTGACCCTGTCTCAGGGATTATGATACCATTGGCAGGGACCATGGAGGACCCAGATGGAAAAGGTATAGTGAATAAATGAGCTATGGGCATAGCTCATTGCTATCCTGACACAGTTTATCTAATCCACATTTCAAATCCATTAAACAACAGAGAAAAAAACAAGGTGACCCTCTTCTGCATCCATGCTGCTGCACTTCTCAGGTTTAGTGGCCATCTGTTATGGATCTCAGACTATTGATCCAGTGACAGGGGTGCTGGCCCCA
Organism: Chelmon rostratus; assembly: GCF_017976325.1. NCBI lineage: Eukaryota > Metazoa > Chordata > Actinopteri > Chaetodontiformes > Chaetodontidae > Chelmon > Chelmon rostratus. The sequence continues at coordinate 16,198,726 of NC_055664.1, read as the reverse complement.
GTGGTTGGAGCCAGGCTGGATGCATCCAGAAAAAACGCTGTACCTGTCTCAGCTTCCTACTGGCTAACGGTGGAGGATCAAACTGATAGTGTGCAGGTGGGGAAGTAATGGAAAAAACACAGGACACCTTTAGCGTGAGCAAGGTGAATAAATGTGATTTTACAGTCTAATGGATTCAGCAAGAGGGAATTTTTCTGAACTTGATGAAAGTGATTCAAGTCTTTATGCTTTTAATCTCCAGCTTTTCATTTTGCAGCCCACTGTATCTGCTGACATGGAGTTTAGTCAATCTGATGGACTTCCTTTTGTTGCTGCTGTTGTATGCCAGGTGGAGGCGCTGCAGAGAGAGGTGTGTGTGCGAAACACTCACTGGCAGCAGCAGAGGCAGCGGGAGGAAGATATTCTCTCTGATCTGGACTCTGCTCTGTTCCAGCACCTCTTCAGAGTCACAGAAGCGAACTTGTCTCAGGTTGGCAGGGGGAGTTTGTTGATTTGGTTTGGAGAAATTCAAATTTGTCGAGCCTTTTGAACAAGCAAAAATGAGTGAGGGGATGCATGAATGCTCTGGCAAACAGCATTGGAAAGCAATTCTAGCGAAGCTTCTCACATCCTGCTGTGAACAGGTTGTGTTTTTTCTGCAAAGTCAACGCATCTTTGTGTGTGGTGCCTTTGGTCCTTAAACTGAGTGTGTGTGCGGATGTCTTTCTTTGTGTGCCAGTATGCAAATATGTGCCTCTACTTTTCATGTTCCAAGTGTAAGTGCGTGCTCTGCTGCAGGTCCAGTGGTCAGGGAGGCAGCTGAGGGAAACAGCCATGGAGCTGCAGGATTCAGCGCAGACTGAGGCCCAGAGGAGAGCAGCTCAGCACTCCCACTTGGCTCTGATCTTGCCTCCACATGTATTACGCATCCTCACACTGGGTAAATTGCCTGGCAAGCTGTCAGAATGAAAAGCGCGAAGGATATTACACTCATGGCCCGTGCGCTGCTGTTGCGTTCAGCGCTTTCCAGAGCAGAGGCGCTTCTCACATGGCACCTTTCATTTGGACGCCATTTAAAAATGCAATGCTCTATATTTTATTTGCGTTAGCAGCACATCTTTGTGCATCTCTGTCTTTGTGTATAGGTGACGGGGAGGAGTGGGATCAGCAGTGTGTTTGGTACTCAGAGCTTGTGTCAGGCCTTGATAAGGTGGACGTATGTATGGAGCAGTGGCAGCAAGACCAAGAAAAATGGACATCACAGGAAGGAGACTGGGCTACATCCCTCCAAGCTATGGTCAGAATAATGGGCAATTTTTTTAGCCCTGTATGTAAGATGTTCCACGTCCCTCTCAGGCCATCAGTGCCAAATGACTCATGATGCTATGGGGAGTTTTGGAAAATCCAGTGACTGAACCTTGAGCTCTGTGCTGCGAAATACACTCGGCTGCATTGTTGCAAATGTAAATAAGCCTGTGTTTGCTCATCCTCCAGGACAGAGAGCTGAGACACAGAGAGTTGTGGGAGCAGTGCTGCTGCAGACAGACAGAGTTGGAGGCTGCTCTTAATGCGCTGCACTTTGTCAGACACCTTTCTCAGCTTCGCGCCGACACCGCTCAGGTCAACACACACACAGACTCACTACATAAACAGCACTGACTGTAAACAAACCTAATCATATGTTGCAGGGAAGCGGAAGGGTTTTTTTTAAATTTGCATTTCTTGTCATTAACTCTCAAAGTTAGTTTAAACCAAGATAAACCATCAAAGCAAAATTATGCTTAACTGCGTAATTATAGAGCTTTATCAAGAAGTTGAGAGATGTTTATTTTGTTCTCTCCCAGTGTTATTCTGAACTCTCTTTCTCTCTCCTTGCTTGTCTAGGCAGTACTGTGCGGGAACTTTTGGTACAAGGAATACGGTCTGGTCCAGTGCAGTGTGCATAGGCCGACTGTGAAGGTCATCGGTTTGCTCCAGCACATTACTTTGCCTCTGCTGGAGAGATTGAACCAGCTCCTGGAAGACAAACAGCCTGCCAGCTTTACCCCCAACACCTGCAACCAGCACGTCTCTGGTACTGAATCAGTACAAGATAGGGGTACTATATTTACTACATGATAGGGGTACTAATACAGGATAGGAAGCAAACGTTTTGATAAATTGTTCTGGAGAAAGCACAGGTCCTCAGTGAATAATGCCATGATTTGGACCCTTTAGTTAATTTCTGCTTCAGTTTGTGTTTTGATATATGATTTTTGAAATTGCTCTCGGCCTACTGCAGCTCACATTTCCTTGACTTTCCCCCCTGACCCTGAAAATTCCTAGATATGAAGCCATTATCTACATTTTCCGTAACACATTCTGTTATTGTGGTTATAGGGTAAGGCTTGTTTTATTATATATTTTTCTTTTTGCCAACAGATCCCATGAAAAGAACACAACCAAGCATCTGTGGTTTCTTCAAAAGACCCAAACCTTTAATTAAAAAAAAAAAGGCTGACTTATTTTTCAAAAGGGACTATTTTTAGCTGTGTATTAATATATATTTGTGGTTGTGGGATTCACTGTTAACAAATTACAGCACCCATGTCCATTCCAATGAAAGAATGTTTCATCCAGGCTAATTTATGTGTTTTTAATAGTCTAAAAAACAAACAACAGAGCTTTTTGGCACAAATTAATTAGCTATGGCACGTCAGGCTTTTAGTACACAGACACTACTTGTTAGAAGGATCAATTCATTGTTTGTGTTGGTCTTTTCATGATTTGTAGATAATAAGAAAAACCTATATCACTGGGCTTATCCTTTAAGCTTGACATGTTTCAGGTTTGTCAACAAAGCAGGCATATGGGCTGGAAATAGCCTCCAGAGTCTGGACAGCCTCTGTGCCTGTGGTGAAAGGTATGTGCTTCTTAAGCCACTCAAGCCATGTGATAACATGTCTGTGTGTGTGTGTGTATCGAAACAGTGTGAAGCATGTTCAATGCATCGGGATAGAAGGGTGAGAAGGGAAACGGACGCTGTGCTGGTAAAAATTCACCATGTTGACGTGACCTGGAGTGAGAAATCAATTGCACTAGGCTGCTGTTCTGCTTCTTTAACTTATGTGGGGATTAGAGATGGAGTAGAAGGAGATCAGTGGAGAACCAGGTGATTATCATGATCTGGACAAGTGTTGAATATAATGTTTTTTATGAGAGGACAGAGCTTGTATTTGTGCAACCACAAGGGAAAGTGTTACAGTTAGTTTATGTATCTATCAAAACTCACCCTCTAAAATAAAAAGCATTACCTCAAAATCATGTGTCTTAGGTCTGTAGAGACCTAACCTCACAAAACAAATTCTCTCAGCTGCTAGAGGAGATGGCTTTTTTCCACACTATTTGCCTTGATCTCTGGCTCGCAACGTTTAAAAGATCTCTAACAGTTTGTGTTTCTGAAGGAATCTCCACCCAGTCTTTGAGGGAGCCTGTCAATTTAGCCCAGTCCCAGGACACAGGTCTGCAGGCCAGCTCAGCACCGGCGCACAACTCGCAAAGACACACCGCGTCCTCTGGCATTCACTCCCAGGGTGAGACAAAGCACAAACTATACAGTGGTGCCGGATATAAGACCCCGTTCGCCCTGTTGTCCTGTGTTGGGCTTTGCTTCAGTGATTCTGCAGTTTCTTTACTAGATTGTAATAACAGACTTCTGGGAAAGGACATACATATATACACACTGTGTGTCTTTGATTGGCTCTGCCTCTCCCTCTGATTGGCTCTGACCCTAACCAACCATCTGATTCTCAGCCTAATCAAGCAATGAACACTAGCCAATCAGAGGGACACTGCTTGGGTCCATTTAGAATTTTTTCAGAGTGTTGGTGGAAGGAATAATGGGCCATTGGAATGATGATTGTCCCCCAGCTGCTGGCTGTAGCTTCATGCTGAACACATATTTGAGAGAGCTGCTAATTTCCTTATTAAACCCTCAGCAAGAAGACAGAAATGTCGACCTATTCCTGAACAATAACGACGATTTTAACCTTGATTTCCCAGCAGAGAGCCAGCCGATGAAAGATTCTGCTCAGCCTTCACATGTGTCTGTCCCTGCAATTCCCGGTAACACCATGATGTGAAAAAATACACAGTTGGAACGCGTTACATGTCACATCCACTTCATCCATCCATATTGCTTTTATTCCCCAGAAGAGGAGTGGAGAAAGCTGCTGGAGCTCTCTCCTTTGTTCCAGCTGTTGAAAGGGGTGCAGCTCCAGCTGAAGGGCTGGGCCTGTGGGGCAGGGCTGGTTCAAGGAGAGCTTGCTGGTAGGTTGGATACAGTTGAGAGTACTTTTTTTTTTGTTGAGTAATTGGCACCAACTGTAAGCAGAGGCTCATATATGTATATATATACACACACACACACACACACACACACACACACACATACGACGCCGCTAGCATAATCACTGGGTATTCATTGAAATCAAGCATGACACTCGTTAGAGATATTTTCTCCTCAAATCAAACCAACCTGGAGAAAACTTGAATATAGTCTTGATTTCTCAAGGTATTCTTTAAATGTATGAATACTGACTAAGGGTCCCATATGTGATGTTGTAATTTTGTAAAATGGGCAGATTACAACCTTGTTCACATTGCCCATTCTCTAGACTTCAGCACAGCCTGCTTGCTTTTCAGCCGCTCTTTTTTTCTTCCTCTCCAGAGCCGTGATGAGGCCCAGATGGTAGACATTTCTGGAGCCTCAAGTGTTTAGGAATATGTTCGTTTGTTTGGCTTCAGAGACTCAGGGGTTTGATTAGGCAACTTTCATCAGATCTGTCTGTCTGAGGCGACGTAAAATGATGCAGTGGAAAATAGATCTGGGTGTGGCTTTCAAGAAACGGTGCTTTTCATGTGCCATGCTCATGGTGTGACTCGGGGCACGGCAGTGTCGGTCTGTTAGTCCACTATTCTGGTCCAGACTGAAATAGCTCAACGAATATTGGATAATTGTGTGCAGACATTTACAGTCCTCCGAGGATGAAGCCTACTGACTTTGGTGATCCCCTTATACCAACATGGCTTTGACATTTCTGGCTTTAAGTGACATGTCTTGACAACTTTTGAATGGATTTTTCATGAAATTTGGTACAAACGTTCATGCCTCCCTTGCAAATTTCAGTTTGTCAAAAGGTGACGAGTTTGCAGCTATGACAGTAGAGTAAGTGATGTTCTGTGTTTTGTTCAGACAGAGGCAAGAGTTTCATAGATGTCCTCGACGCTCAGTGGGAATGTGAGGGAGAGCTGATCCCTTTGGACCTGTCCGTCCTGAACCCCAGAGAGTTCCTGATCTATCAGCACGGACTCTTCCTGATGCGCACATTGAATAATCTAAAACTGGTTGGTGCCATAGTTTTGGTCTTACCTTCAACTTTGTCGCTGGTTCTTTTTTTATTGTTTTGTCTGTTTAATTTTGAGGCGTCAAGTGGCCTTGACCCAAGCTATCTTTAAAAGTTTAATTTCTCATGAGCCTCCTGACGCACTCAGACAGGAAACCTTCTAACTATCCCTGCATCTCGCTTAAAGACCAAAGGTGACTTGGCCTTGGGTGTGAGAACTCACACCCTGACCCATATTTCTTTCTTTCTTTATGAATTATTCTGTGTTATTTTAATTCCTACATAAATATTAGCCTCAACATGTAATTTTTTTCATTTTCAGTGTGGGCTGAGCTTCAGCAGATATATAAACAAAGCTGTAATTGTTATTCTCTTTTTCAACAGGCTCCAGTCATTTCACTTCAGATAGCAGCTAGTCTCCCAAACAACAACTACATGAACAACGCCTTCAGAAATTCCTTCTTTTATCAGGTAAACTTAGAGCTATTTTGTGTGAATGTGGCCTTTGAGACTTTCTTCATTTTCAGTGCAGGTCCTCAATGCTGTGTATTGGCATTGACAAGATAGATATTTGCGCATTATTAGCACAAGTTAATTTACCAATAAAGTCACAAGTGACGCACCTAAAACAAGACCAATAAAATAGACAATGCATGTTAAATGAAAACCCCAAAATATCTCAGAAATGGATATTAAAATGACTTCCAAAAATCACAGGATTTTGTCCCTAGCTGGACTTCCAGTTGGTTGTGCGCCTGCTGTGTTCACTGTACATACTGACTTCTGAAACCCAAACCCATCTAAAACCCAAACAAGCTGCAGAGATTAGGTTTTAGCTATCTGGAAGCTCAAGCATTAAAGCATTTCACACACACTGCAGGTTGTCTGAAGATTAGTCCCTCGCTCATCAAGAGCATTTGTACTGTGAAGCACAGATAGCAGTGCTCCTCGAACAATCTGCCCATGTTTGAAAGCGCTCTGTAAAAGTTGTGAAATAGTGGTGGTTCACATAAAACTGTAAAATCCTGAGAATTACTTCAGAGCTACCAAAGTCCGTTTAGAGAACATTATGTAGTTTCTGTTTTGTTTGTTTGTTTGCTTGTTTTTGTATGAACCTCAGTCTCAATTATAAACTCCAGTAATGATATTCTCCAGCTCAAACCTGTGAGGGCTTTGTGATCGTGTGGTTTTAAGGGCTTTCTTTTCTCTGCTGAAACAATATTGTGCACAGCATGGTGTGCAGATGCTGGTCTGCCTGGAGTTTTTGTGTTGTCATAATGTATTCTGTTGATACCCGTGGGTAAATAAGTATGCATGGCAGAGATCCAGAAAAAGTGTAGGCGGTGTGTGTACTTGCTTGGATGACGGGTTGGAGAATGTTAGAATCTGCAGCTTAACTGGTTCCTTCAGCTGGTTTGACTGTGAGAACTACAAACATAATATCAGAGGTGGAAAGTAACTAACTACTCAGTGGAGTAGGTTCAATTTGTGCTACTTTTATTTCAGTGCATTTCAGAGGGAAATGATGTACCTTTACTGCACGGGCATCACCACCATGCGATGCTGTGTGGCTGACTGTTGTCATCACTTTAGCTTCAATGCCTTTCATACGTAAATGGAGCTGGCAGTTAACTTCCACGGTGTGTCAACCGGCATCAGTATGCCACCCCTTACCTCTCCTCCATCGTGTGAGCAGCTGTGTCTGTTTGGGCAAGAAGATCACTGAACCGGAGGGAAGCATCTCTGTCCTTCATCAGATTAAGGAAGATGAGCAGCTCTTCAGCTCAGTAGTTGTCCTGGGTCCCGCTGCCAACATTACAGCAGACAGAGAACTGACTCCACGGTGCCATGTGATGAGCCTCCTCCTCCAGCTGAACAGCCAAACCAAATGTTGCTCTAGTTAACTCCGCTCCATATTGTGATGATCCTTGGAACACTACGGGTAAACTCTGTGCAGTGGGCTCCTCTCATGCTACTTCATCTCACGATATCCAGGTGTTCAACAGGTTCAGCATTCTGGATGAGCAAGAATTTCTGCCTGTTTCTCGCCGATCTCCCAGGCCTAATCACCGAGCAGCAGGGGCTTCTCATGACCAAGCTGAGGTGGCTTCTTCACAGAGTCTCCAAGGTTGTTACAGTGGATGACCTTCTGAAACTGTCTCGTCCAAGGTGTTGTTATCAATCAATCATCTTGAGAGATGGGTGGATCTCTCTGGCACAGTGCTTGACTGGTTTTGCTCATACCTGTCAGAAAGGAGATTTTTTGTTAGTTCAGTCGACTTTGTGTCACAATGAATACAATGTTCCTCAGGGATGCATTCTAGGTCCTAGTCTTTTTTTTCTTGTGCATGCTCTCTCTAAGCAACATAATTAGTCACCATAACGTCAAATATCACTGTTACGCTGGTGATGCACAACTATATATCTCTGTTTCACCAGACAACGCTCTTTAAACACTCTTTTTAACCATCTTACTGACATGAACACCTGGATGGGAAAAACATTTAAAAGAAATTCCACTGGTAGCTTCAAAAGCACAAAGGCAGAGATTAGAGTCAGTGTTTACCAGCCTGACCAAGCAAATCAAAATCGCAATACAAACTGATAAATTATTTTATTACCAGCCAAGTACATTATTGGAACTCTCTATTTTCTGGTCTCCCTAAAAAATCTTACAGATAAGTGAGAACACAGCCGAGATTTTCACCAACACCAAAAACAGAGATCACATCATCCCTCTGCTCGCATCACTGCACTGGCTCTCGGTATCTTTTAGAATTGATGGCGAAGTCCTTTTACTTATCCATAAAACCTCTCATTGTATGCCCTCACAAGAGATGCTGCTTAGATCTTCCACTACCTTTATGTGAAAAGTTCCAAAAGGAAATCTGATGAGGCTGCTTTCAGTTTTTATGACCCTGAACTATGTGGAACACCCCCACTTTGAGAATGCTGCTTCCATGTTAATGCATCAGTAATCCAATATCAAGATTATATGATAACATAAATACAATATAGAATTATTATTTTAACATTTTGCTTTGTAATGAGTACCACAGCCACATACTGTATCTATATTTTGCTGTTAATACTTAATTAACATTTTGAGTGAAGGATTTGTTGTTTCGCTATTTTTACTTAAGCAAAAGATCTGAATACCTCTCCCACCGCTGAATACTGTCATGATAATTATGAGACTTCAGAAAGGAGGAAGAGATTTAACAAAATCCAAAATACTGCAGAGAGAATAGTTAAAGGAGAAATTGAGGGAATACTATTAAATGCAGCAGAAAGTCAAGGAAGGTGGAACAATTATCAGCCCCCCAACCAAACTTTGTCACTACCAGAAAATTGAAGCGAAAGAGCTCAGACAACACCACAACAGCAGTTTGCTCTATCCATCTGCTGCTCACATCTTTTTGGAGCCCCCACTAATGCTGAAGGGGCAAGTCAGTACACAGTCCCAACATTGAAAGACCTTTTAGAACATCCTGTTCAGCCCCACTGATCTCTGGACACAAAAGACTCCCTCTCTGTTCATCTCTTTCTGCTCACAGGGGAGAGCGGTCAGACTAAAAGACCCCTTAAATCAGTAAATAACCTGCAATTCCACAACCTTCAGCTTTCCTGCGCGGGTGCAGGGTTATAAAGTTTGTTTCCAGGTTGTCAAGTTTCACTAATTCAGATTCCTTCAGAGTGCAGAGGGATTTGCGCTTCCTAGCAGATGGAGGAATCCAGCTGCAGACTATTGGCAACCACTTCATCCCATGGTTGGACAAACACAGGATTTAATGAAGAGTTTGCAATGTTTGAAATGATTTCCTTGCTACATATCAGCTGCTTACATAGCAAAGCACATAGATGCAACTCCAGTTTATAATCTATCATTGTTAAGTGCAAACAATCATTCCAGCAAACGAGATGTTTGTATTAGCAAAGTTGGGGCTTCCTCTGCTTGCCCCCCTGTATTTCCTCACTTGCATATTCCAGTTATCATAACACTAAAAATGTGACATATAAATCTTTAAATTCCTTTCAAATGCCAAAAGACACACAGCATTGTATTATACATGTGATGTAATGTGGTGCCGTGCTTGCTTTTTAGCAGCGAATTATGCATGCGCTGTATATGTCTTTGCACAGCTGCTGTGTGTTACTGAGAATAACTCTCAGATGCACGCTGATGACTCTGGCTCTGTTGACAGGAGGCAGGAGAGACACTCTTCGTCCGTCGCCAGAGGCTCCAGTCAGTTGGAGGCTTCTCGCTGTTGCTGCTCCACTGTCTGTCCCACGTCAAAATTAAAGACATGAGCTCTGACTCCAGTCCTGCCTTTCAGAGGCTTTTCTTCAAGGTACACACAAACACTCAGACTGTGCATGAATCATTAACGGTTTGGGAATACATTGTAGCTGTCAGAGTGCATTTTGATGTCGAATTCAGCTTCAAACAAAGCTGAACTTTGAAACTCTAGCAGTTGTTTTAGGGGTTCACTGTCTGTTGGATGTCTTTTTTTATCTTATGTCACAGATACTGCAGGAGTGTCTGGGGGAGCTGTTTCAGGCCAGGCTGGGTGTTCCCCCATCTGGACAGGAAGCCAATTTGTGTGTGTCGTTTCAGGACAGAGTGGACTCCTCAGGAGACCTAAAGGGCACTCTGTCAGACTCCCATGCTGCCACTCTGCTTTACAGGCTTCACAAACCAAACAGAGGATTGCTGTCTGAAGATGTAAGGACAGATTATTTCCTTTAGCTTTATTTGAACTCCAGAAAGAAGCATGATTGTTACAATTTTATCAGTCTTGCTCTGTATTGTTCCAGAGTCGCAGGATAATATCTGTGAGTTGGAGAGTAAGCTGAGCCACCTTGCGTGTCTCTTGTTTGTCTGTTTGTGATTATGGGTGCAGGAAGTTGAGAAACTTCAGAGAAAGCACAGAGAAACGTCTCTGTTTTCCCATCTTGAAGGACTTCTGAGAGAGAAGAGCTCTGAAGCCACAGAGAAAGGCGGAGACCAGATTGGGTAAACACACGTAGAGCCCTTAAAACATCAGCGTGCAATGTTGAAATGTACGTTTAAATCACAAATCCACTTCAATAAAAGCAAAAACAAATAGAGGCAACATGAACCATATTGCTGCCAGGTGCCAAAGAAAAAAATACCATGTTTTTCATTATGTTGTATCAGTGCAATGAAGCCACGCTAAAGTGTTCAACAGAAAGGCAGTGATAGCAAGTTAATAAAGCAAATATATAGAGCTCATTCAACAGGCTCGTTACAGCCTTCAAATCATGGACCCTCCAGGTAACAACATGAGGAATACTACACTGTGATATTTTTCATTGTTTTAATTTCATGTCATCACTTTAACCTAAACCTCAACCCTAAACTTAATTCCCACCAACTTCAAACCATATTTTCATACCCGAAAAACTTCCCCTTCTCACAAGTTTCGTTTGCATAGTCATTTTTGGTGGAATCTATGCTACTTTACTGCCCTTATTTCAGTCAATTGCAGACCGAATGCCTGAAACACTGTGGCATCTATAGCCGACTGACAACCCCCCGTCTGCACAGTAAGCCGACACGACTTGGTACATTCCGTCCTCTAAACGCGCTGCAGCGTGGCTTGTATTATTTCTCGACAGCTGCCATGTACAATGAGGTTCCCAAGCTCATGGTAATTATTCTGAAACACAATGCATTAACAGCAGCCGGACACTGAATTCTACACCCTATCTAAGCAATTACAAACGTCTCTTCTCATCTGCAAGTTGCTTTTGTTCTGCATGTGCTTGATTTGATGTTTGGTGTGGTCATCACACTCCTCATCATTGTCAGTTATTCCCTTTCCGTCTGGCTGTGACCTCTCGACATGTCAGACCCTGGTTCTGGGAAGCATTCCACCTTCCTATTTTAAGACTTTAACAGGCTGTCACTATGGAATGTGTCAGGTGTGAGCACAGTATAGTTTACCAAACTAATGATGTAATTGCCGTTACTACAACTTAATATTCCAAAAACAAGGAAACAAGGATGCTCAGTGTTGTGTCTGGAATGTTTTTTTTTTAAATCTCATTTGCTTTGTGCAAATGAGGATGAAGAGTGTCACTGTCTATGTCTGTTTTTGTTGTTGACTGGGATCCAGGACAAGGCAATTATACCTTGTTGTTTTTTGTACTGATTCAAGATCAGCTTTGAATGCTGTGACTTTGATACAAAAGGCCAAAACAAAATGCTCAACCCAAACATCTCAGACTTTTGTAGCTAGTCAATGAAAAGCGTGCTATCCACTCTAGTTTACCGCCCTAATTTTAGTCAATGGCATGTTCTATGCCAGAAAGGAGAGACACTGCTGGTAGAGTAGACTTAGTTTTGCGGCATCAATTTGCATCCCACTTTTTTTCTTCAGTTAATTGTCTTTTTTCCTTATTTCTGGCCTAGCTGCATTTCTTGTAATCACTGATCACACAAAACGTCTTGTTGCAGTGTTTATTTTTTGAAACAAACCAACAAAAGTTTTTGTTGTAAAACATAAACAGTTTTCTCCGTGTACAAATCATTTATGTTTTCGGCTTTAACATCACAAAAAAAAAAAAAGCATTATAATGGCATTCCCGGGATTTGCTAATGGGTGCTTGACTAAAAGAGGTACACAGACAAACATCTGTATACAACCTGTGTGCGCGGGCGCACATACAGACATCTGGTTCTATTTAGTGGTCCTGTGTGTGGAGGAAGGGAGTTCATCGTAGCAAAACCTTGGCTGAAATTCCAAACATCCGTGGGCGAAACCAGGCACCTTTAGTAATGTTGCTGTGTGGCTTTGAGAGCGATGAAAATGATGATCAAAATGATTCCACAGACAAGTCCAATGACATTTAGGATCTTGGCTGTCCTTGATGCATCCATGGCTGTGGCTGATTCTCCGAGAGCGTTGGCATTTTGTGCCTTTAAAAAGCAAATATCATTAGTTTCAATTGATGTGCAATTCAGTTTACTGCAATTTTTTTCTTTTTTTAGAAAATGTAAAATGATGCAAAACACTAAAAATGGTTTATATAGTTTTTGAATTTGTGCATCTCTTAGAATACAAGAGTAGAAAGCAGTAGATGAACGTAAAAAATCTTGCAAACCTACCCTGCAAGAGCAGACGATAGCAGCAATCCCTAGAGGCAGACAGCAGCATAAGGTGTTAAAGATGGACCATCCTAGGTAGGATGGAACAACAGCACGGCTCTGGCCTCCTTCCATTGTGGTTCTCTGTCTCACTTGAAGTGGATAGGACTTATGTTTTGTTGGTCAGTGTCTGGATCCAATGGCTGGTGGGGAATGCGACCCACACTCTTTTAACCTTCATGGGTGTGGTCTGAGGCGTTGCATAAGAATAACAGCTACGCCAGCGAACCAGTGGGGAGAAAAACGACACTTCTGGGACTGGGCCTCACCGGAAATGGGAGTTTTACGGCATCTCTTGTAATTTGAATAAATCACGCATTTCCTCCCGTCTCTATAGCTAATATACCTTCTCTTTGACTTTTGGTGACATTCTGCTTTACCTAAGTACTCTGTAGTTGTTTTTCATCAGACAGTATGTTTGGAATTCATGTTTCCGTTTGTTTTATGCACATAAGGAACAATTTGCGCCGAGCACCATGAATATTACACTGATTAAAAGTAGCTGCTCGTCTTGCATCTCATTGCCGCCTGGAATGTGTGCTCGTATCCTGTACAGATCTCCGCAAATCAGACCCTCATCTCAGCATCAGCATGCATTCTGATTAGTAATGGCGGTGCAGTTTTAATTGTGAGTGAGGCATTCATTCGGCTGGGCTTGTCATCTCCAGTTATACCACTTGTTCGCTCCTTGTGAGCATATGTCAGATCTAAAGAGAAATAACAGTTGCAGTGATTATCATTAAAAGTTTCGTGGTGAGTCCAAAAATTTAATTTCCAGCAGTATTTCTATGGGACCCTGTGCAACTACTGGTAAATGAATAAGCATTTTTCCAATTTTGCAACGTCTCGGTGAGCCTCCGTGCTTTTGCTATCGACTTTTTCTCTTTTTTTTTTGATTTAAAATTACTTGCTCATCACCATCATCTAATCATCTTCATAGCTAGTAATTACACAGCAGCACACTACTATAATCAGTGCTAATTAAGTTCATTTTTTTTCAATTGAAGAGGTATGATTGGTTAATGGCAGGTGAAGGGTCTCCATTCATCATGTCTTAGTTGTAGGCTACTAAATCAGATGTGCAAGGTAATGTCACATATTTACATTGTTTTCATCTAGTTTTTATTGTCCTTCATCCTTGTTTTTACTTGAAATTATTATTATTATTATTGTTCTTAATCCTAATGATACATTTTCTATGGGTTACAATGCTTATAATGGCATATTTGGTCTATATATTTCAAGCCAGTTCTTTCTCTTCATCTGTGTAGATCAAATTCTGGATCCAAGATGTGCTCCTAAATTCAGCATCGGTACTTTCCCGCAAAGAGGAACAAAAGGACAACAGGAAGAGCAGCCATCCAATTTTCATAAATGAACAAAAGCAAACAGAAGGATGTGACCTTGTCCAACAATTTGGGTTGGAGTTACTATTATTGTGAAACCATATAATAAAAATGATAGGACGTTGTCTGCATATGTCAGGTAGACTGTCACGTACTGCCATTAAAAGTTTTAAAACAGTTCTAGCTTTCAGTGCACTTTTAAAATAGGGTTCATCTTTTGAGATAACCTCAGAAGAAAGACTGGAGCTGTGAGTGGATTTACTGTGCAAAGGCTGACAAACAGGAAGGAATTTAATCAATGACCGTATTGTGCTGCCTATATCTGTTGTCCCCTGAGAAACGACACTCTGGTATCCACAGCAGTTGGAATCTGGAAAAGCCTCTGTCTGTGCGGTAAGCTGAAAAGACTCCATACATTTTGTCCCGCTTCAGTCTAAACACACTGCAGGGTGGCAGATCTTATTTCTCAACAGCTGACATGCACAATAAAGTTCCTAAGCTCTGGTAATTATTCTGACACACAACGCATAAGCAACAGCTGGACACTGAATTCTACACATCTTTATTTTGAAAGCAATTATAAACTGTGATCTCTTTCCAGCTCGCTATTTTAAGACTGTGGCAGGCTGTAACTTTGTGTGGGGTCTTGGCACAGTAGTTTTTAAAAAACATCCAACCATTCAAATGGATGATAATTAATAGCACTACAACTTCCTTTTTTCGAAAACAAGCTCAAACTAAAAGGCAAGTGTGGATGCTCAGTGTTTTGTCTCTGGAATGGTTTTATCCTCACTTGCTTTGTGCAAAGGAAGATAAAGGGGCTCACTGTCCTCGGTTGTTGTTGACTGGGACCAGACTGTGAGGGAAGTGGCCCCGGAGGGAAGAGGTCACGCTCCCACTCATATCAGGACACTTGATGAAGTCCAGTTGTCCCAAACGATGTCTCCCACTGTTCACTTTCCTCTATGTGTTTGTGAGAGGTTGCAAGATTTGGACCAAATATTCAGTTAGAAAGATTTTAAAATTAGGGCATTTGATTGTTTTGGGAGCCTATACATACTGCTTGAATGTACCAGCACTGCATGTGTCAGTCCATGCTTCAGTTTCTATTGGTTAAAGGATGAAATTGAAAATGCATTTCCTCTTCTTCATACAAGAAAACCTTGAGCCACATTTCTTAGTCTTAGCCACTAATTATTACATATATAAACAATATTTTGACTAGCTTGCTTTTGATTAAATTAAATAGATTTGATTAAAACAGTTTCACATTGATAGGATTCCTGCTTTAATTGTACTTTAATGTAGCTGTATTGTTATCCTTCCTGCACATCATTAAAGGCAGAGTATGAAGAAACACAGTCGGAAGTTACTGCACCTATTTTTGGCAGCAGGAGGAAGGACTTTAATATCTATATAGACTTTGTGGTGCACTCTTCAGCTGATGAGTCTTACTTTTTTCTACATAGATAAGTCACCTCTTATAAAGAGGTTGCACAGTTGTGTCTCTTTATGTGTCTGTAACCACAGGGAGGCAGTGTTGATCTGTTGCTAAGAAAAAGGAAGGCGGAAATGCAAGGTATAGGATGCTATCGTATCAAGATGCTCACTCTGAAAGTAGATTAATTAAAACGTTGTAGAGGTAGGCATTATCTGTGGCCACTCTGCACTCAACACAGTATGGGTGCACAGAATACACATGCAGGAAAGGGGTTGTGTTGGTGGGGGTGGGGGTGGGGGACTTTTCAGTCTAACAAAGAAAACAACAAAGAGTAATGGCAACAATTAAATGATTTATATTAAAAATAAAAAAAATCCATGGGATAATTCTGTTGTTCTGGATGAAGGCAAACATGTCCATACAAATGCAGGGTGTGAAGTGCTGCCTTCAAGGGCTTTTGTGAAGATCAAATCGTGAAGAAACTTCAACAAATGTGTAGACTTGTGTGACACAAAGCACCTATGACAAAGTGATTTTTTTATAACAACACATGCCATTTAAGTTGCAGTCGACAGTTAAAATAAATGACAATGGGTAGACAAAGCCCTTGAGGATATTTCTTATGACTTATGACTTTTGTTTAGAATAACAGCTAAACCTTGTTAGGCCCAAATACCCCCAAAGTTTGCAGATTGTGCGAGTCCATGGCCTGATGGTCGGACCTATAAACACATTTACCATCCAATAGCACTGCAGGGTTAAACAGTGACTATGTAAAATGGTCTTTAAAACAAACAAACAAAAAAAGAATTGCTGATTTAGTAAGCATAGCTAAAACTGATAACTGTAATTTTGCAACAGTGGGCCTTACAAGAGAAATTGTAATTAATCCTCTTCTTCTGCACGCGCAACCCGGGTTGGTTAAACAATTCCACTGACGGCTTTTCTGTCACTATCATCCTCCATGGAGTACTATGGAATAACAACTATGGGTGGAGTTTTAAGTATAGAAGGACGGTTTACGAGCGACAGTGAAGGCATCTCGTCTCTATGGTAACTGAACGCTGAGACCTCTTACGGAAAAGTCGAGGTAGAAACTTCAGCATTTGCTAAGATAAAATAGAGCTACCGAGCTTGTAAAACAACAAACGCAAACACATAATGGACAAACTTGAAGACTTCGAGAGCTTTTTGAAGAATGTTGACAAAATAAGTGAGTAATATAGTTGTGAATCTTCTTAACACTAGTTAATTGCTAACGTTTGGTAAGAGCTAGTTAAAATAGCTATATCTGTGCCAAGCGGAGCAAAACTAGCGTCTTTAGTTAGCTAGCTAAACAGAAGGATTGCATGTGTTAACCTACCACATAAGTAAGTCCCTAGCGTTTGTTGTATTATTAACTGTAACTAGGTCAGATAAGTCAGGGTACTGTTTTACCAAATGGCTAGTAACGTTATTGTATATTGTATGCGCATTTTACAGCATGCAGTATGGGCTTATTTAGTTAGATATTAAACATGTAGATTCATTCTTTTCAGGTGAGCTGGTGACGGATCTTAAATCTTCTGATGTCGAAGTCCAGGAAAAAGCAATCGAGAAAGCTGATTGCTACATTGCTGCCTTGGATGAACCCTGCAGGACAAAAGTCAACAAGACTACAATCAACACAAACCCACCGCTGCAGCATCGCGTGGTAAAGATATACACACAAAGTCACCCTCCTTCTGTCACTCTCTGTCTGTCTCTGCTACCTCAACATAACAAACACACGCACGCACGCACACACGCACACACGCACAGAGCACATATACACAACCATCACCTTCTTACTGTGCTGTCTACCTTGTCCTTTCATGTCATGTAAGAATAGACAAGGTGTACCTCGCCTTGCAAGTAGTGACCATGAAGGGACATTATTTTAATCATTCTTTCTCTGTTTTACAGAGTCTGCAGGATGAAAGCCCAGGTGAGCAGGTTATTTGATTGTCCCTTGCACTGAATTGAAACATTGTTTAAGTAGACTGATATGTCCTCGTTGTGCTAGAAAGGTTTGTCTGAGCCAAGCAAAAATCGAACAAAATACAACAATAAGTATACTGTAGTGTCACTTTTTTTAAGATAGTCTAAGAAAACAGTAAAGAACTTGAAAGATGTAATCACATTTATGAAACAAATGTGTCTGTATGTGGTGAAACATTTTTTGCTAAATGATGCCTTACCACACCTCTCTGTGTATTTTCCAAGACAGTAGCCTGCCTGAATAAACAGAGCTGTAAAAGGTGCAGACTTTCACTTGGTGTGCCAACAGCTGCTGTGAATACTATGATGCAACCCAAGTCTCGGCTTATGTCAGTCAGTCTTTTTGATCACGAATATAACCTCTGCTTCTGCTAAAAGATTTATTTTTAAATTACCATCTTACGCTACATTTGATTGTTTTTCATTATACAGTAAGTAGATGTTTACAACATTTAGGTCCTGTTTTTACGTGTCTTCATTGAAATTTCATGCAGGCGTGACATTTTGATGAGGCGCATTCTGTATTCAACTACGCCTGTTCGGCAGGTTGGTGACTCACCACACTCCATAGTAGGAAGAGAGATGCGGTAAAAGGTGTGTCCTTAGCATTACGGTGGCCTTCTGGAATTTTCATCTCAAGGGTGATCATGTTTTAAACTATCTGCCACTTGTGTGAAGTGAACGCTTTGCTCACTTATCAAACTGTCAGTATGTCATGGTGAGGAGGGCACTGCTACGAGGATATGAATGATTGGACACGTTGGATGTGTTTTTGTTGGCTTGTTTCTTTAGAGACGTCTTACATTGCTTAGTGGATAGAAGAATTACAGTATTGACTGTTCAGGCCACCAAGGCACTACACTACAGAAATACTGGTGTGATCAAACATCAGCCAATGTCGGAGAAGTCTGACAAGTAGGAACCAGCTCGAGGTTACTGTGCAGCACATTTATATACAGAAAAATCACTGTGGTGATTTAGAGGTAGGGATGCGCTGATTTGATACTGTTATCGGTTATTGGTGCAATACTGACTCAAATAGCTGAATCGGGTATCACTGACAAAGGGGCTGATCTATTTGATTCAATTCTATTTTTACATCAACATGCCTATTTGCACTTAATGTTTACAAAAAGTAAATCTGTTTATTTTGATTGTTCTGTTTGTACCAAGTTACTTGTTTCTACTGCACATGTGAATTGTGTTTTAATTTACTAGTTTGTTTGCACTAGTTTGTGACTTAACTGTGATTTAATGCAGTTGTAGTGTTTGAATTTTAATTCCTAACCACTGCTCTTTATTGGTAGATATTCAAATTCAGGTATCAGAATCAGATCAGAACTGAAAAAAAAGTGGATTGGTGAATCCCTGCCTAAAAGTGTTATTTGGCTTTTTTGATTATATGCCTCTTGTATAGGCGATCATGTAGTGGAGCCACTTGAATGTGGCCGTAAAAAAAAAACTTTTCATCAAACACTTCTTTTCAATTCTGTGTGGGTAAAACTCAAGGATAGCCGTAAAGCTGCAAATGCATGCACCTTCCGCACCTCTGTGTCAGACCACCAATATTAAAAGCTGGCGAGTCATGCCACAAAATGTAGTAATTCTGTGCTTGAGGCTGAGGTCTCCTCGCAACACAGTTGCCTACCCTATTTATTACATTGGTTTTTCAACAATACTGTAATTCTGTTTGGGAGAACATTTTTCGCATTATCACACAAAGTAAGAATTTCTATATTTACCAAAGATGACTTTTCAAGACGTAGTATAAAAACTGCACTTATAAGTGAATTATTGCCCAATGACAAATATCTTTACAGTTCCCTCCTTCTCTGCTGTAACACTCCTGCTTTCTTTTTTTGACCAGAGAATTTCATGAAGATGATGGAGCGAGATGCTGAGGACAGGAGAGTAAGGAGGATTGCAAAACGGAAAAAGGCAACTGGTGTGTGATTCTCTCTTTCTTAAAGATGCAGTTGTAAGTGAACGGTTTGCTCCACTTGCTGCTCTGCTGGGCCAGCAATACGTACCTTAAAATGTTGTACTGTTGGTGTTGCTGCAGCACTCAAAGACAAGGGGAATGAAGCTTATGCCCAAGAAGACTATGAAACTGCTGTGAAGTACTACAGTGAGGGCTTGGCTGAACTACGGGACATGCTGCCATTGTACACAAACCGAGCACAGGTGAATGTTTTTCACTTTTAAATGTTTTACAGTGAAAACACAAATTGTGGTTAATAGAGAAAGTTTTGTAATTTAATCCAATGAGTTGATCCCAGATTTAAAGCACAAGTGACTAATAATTCTCAGAGGATGTTCCTTTCCAGAGCACCAGCATCTTGAAAGTCTGCTTTGTGGTATATTAAAAACCAAACAGTGGTACATCACTAATAACTACTAGCCACATTTATTTTTTTTGGCCGTTTTTAATGCCCAGTTAACACATGTCCAATGTTTGAATCTACTTAGGCCTACATAAAGCTGGGAAAGTACACGGAGGCCATCAGTGACTGTGAACTGGCCCTGAAGGTAAGGCCTGGCTGGGAACTAGGGTTAGTCAGCTCTTCTCAGAGCCCATGGGAGATATGTTGCATAGGAAGATTCACTGTCCTGCACTGCACTCAAATAACAGTAAGAGATGCAGGATACACAATGATGAATAGCGGTTTCTCCTAATTTGGTACTTAGTTTGGAGTGGTGTTTTCTTTCGGTCACTCAAGCCAAGTGCCAAGTTTACAATAAAAAAGACTAAGTCTAGTTCTGCACGACAAATATGGGTTATGATGTAACCGTTTAAATGATTTTCTGTAATCACTGTAACACATAACAAGCTTTCTGCAGTTCAGTTTGTCTCTGAAGATCAGATTGAGCTTTTCTCTCTTACTGTGCTAGGGTTATCAATGCAGAAACATTAAATCACCATTATGCAGATGTGTTAAACACTCTCATAATCATTTTCTCTCTATCAGTGTGACGAGAGGTGCATAAAGGCTTACCTACACATGGGAAAAGCACATCTGGCCCTAAAGAAATATAATGAGGTGAGTATAATCACCTCTCATTACATCTAATCACACCTATGTTTTTTTTTTTTTTTTTTTTTTTTAACATTAATCTTGTATACAGTTCATTACACTTGAGCAAAAACATGGCTAGATTATGAAGGTTGTATGCCTGGAATAGAGAACTCATTTAATAAGGATTTTAAGTAGGTATAAACATGTTGCATATCAGCAGTCCTAGCCGTGTGTCTGAAAGAGACCAGTGAAGCATGTCGTACAACCAGAAATGAACCTAATGATGGCCTAATGATCCTTCTCTTTTATAGGCCAGAAACTCTTTTGAAAAGATGGTGGAAATTGAACCTGGGAGAGAGAAGATTGCAAAAGGTAGTGACATTTTCTTCAGAGGTTAGGTTAGGAAAGCATGAATGTATTCAAGTCCTTTTGTGATAATGGCCTTCATTGGCTTAATGCATCGTCTCCATGTACCAACTTTGCTACATTTTTTTCTTCCACGTGATTCAGTTCCTTTATTATTTCATCAAATCATTTAAACAGTATTGAAAATAGTCTTGCTGTACACACCATCCAAGTTAGACTGAAGCCCAAAACTATAGAGGAGGCTCTCAATTGCCTCTGAGTTGGTTGCCAGTGATGTGGTCTGACCATTTTAATGGAAGGTCTTTAGGGCATTCAATCGTTCGCAACTGGACCTCGTCAGTTTGTCTTAGAAAGACAAACTGACTTCAAACTGACTTCTAAGACAAACTGACGAGGTCCAGTTGTGAACGATTGAATGCCCTAAAGCTTACAATGACCTGGATGAATGAGAATATTCACTTCAATGGAAGGCTTTCAAGACAACAGAAAGTTGATGTCACTCAGTGCTGTTCCCAGTGTATTTGTGTTTGATGCTTCAGTTTTTTTCTTTACAAATACTTTTGAAAAGATTAATCCAGTTAAGAATTATATTGGGCTTATGTTCGGTCAGAACCTAACCTTTCTTTACTTTGTGGCCATCGTGCGTATTACATTTACTTTACTTTTCTAAGGTCAACAGACCTACGTCTCTCTGAGTGCATGCAATACGTGGGTGAGATGGTCATCGCAGGATGCCTGCTGCGCTATCGGAGACTTTCTGTTTACTTTTCAGTGACAGTACAGCTATACTTACTGCTATGGAGAAACATTAAGTCAGGGCACAGTCTGCTTTCTCTTATTCCCTCTTTTATCTCTTTTGTTTTCTCCATGCAGAATACCTGACCCAGGTACATTTGGAAGAGGAGAGAGAGAGTCAGGAGTTGAATGCAATGCAAAAGTTTGACAAGGGAGATGGGAAGGCCACAGCAGTGCCCCAGCTGCTGGAGAAGCTGTCAAGACCTGGCCAGATGCCCTTCTACTACTGTGGAGGATTTAAAATTCTGTCACAAGCGGTTACTGACTGTGAGTGTCCTTTTAGGAGAAGCATTGCACAATTATCTTTCTCCTTTTCACTGCGTGCCCACTATTGCCTCAGTAACCTGCTTCACTGGTCCACTTACTTCCCATTCTATGGCTAAAATGGCTCTCAGGTCAGGAAGGTTAAGAAGACTTGAAGGAGAAAAAGCTAGTTTATACAGTACTTAAGTACTCACAGCGAACATCTCAGACCATGGCATGAGGTGAAGCAGGGCTGCAAAAGCAAATTGTTTCTTGTCTTGCTCTGTGACAATGGGTGTGAGGCAGAGACTTTGTGCTGTCCATCACTGATTTCTCTTCATGCTCCATTTGCTTGTCACAGTGAGCAAATTTCCAATATAGCCTATAAAGGCACGGCAAAAGAGCAAATCCTCAGAGCTGCCTGTTGAGCCACTGTGCAGAGGATAGGTGTGGTTTTCATAACACTATGTAACACTATAAGATGACACTTAAACAGTTGCAAATCAAAATTATCAAATCAATAACAAGTTGTTTACTGTTTTGCAATGCCTGTGAGGGAAATGAGTCAAACCTCCAGTGCTGGCATGATCTCAATTAGCACAATTAGACTTTCCCTTGGTGTATAAATGACAATGTAATTTGGTTGCTGAACTGCTGAGCCGGCTGTTCCAAGCCAGCGGTGTTAGCTGTTCAATCAGTTAAGTGATGTTGAAATGAATGATGAACTTTCAAAGTAAATGAATAATATTAAGGTATTGCGATATAATTTACCGCAGGGTTGTGTAGGCAATGTTACTCCTATTTGGTGTTGAGAGCAGATATAGCGAGCGGTTGTTATGGGATGACAAACACTGTAAAGCCTTCTGCACCTGTCTTGGGTACAATTTAATGAAACACCTGTGATACCAGGTGTCTGTTCCATAACCTCAGTGGCATACCTACACTCAACCCTGTCAGATTTAGAGTAGGTAGCTAGTGAATGGTGGTACCTGTCTCTTGGCTTTGTAGATTTATGACAGCCTAGCCTGAGGTCCTCTAGATGGACAGGAGCCCTGGAACATGCCAGGGGTTATCAATGCTTATATATATTTCAGGACAAGAGTGACCTGTTGTCAGGGGATGCAGAATTTCAAGCAACATACTCTGATCAAGAAAAAAAGTGCTCATAAAACTGAAAAAGAGCCCTGGTCCACACTACAACTGTTCATAGCAGACAACAAATCCCATATTGCAACATGATGGGACAAATCATATCTAATTTCTTTAGCTTTGTTGTCACACAGTTGCTTCTGATGGTTTATAGATTAATCGAGCTAAACAGGCTCGAATGGAACATGCTGTTACAGGCTTGATTTTCTCTCAGCATGCAAAACAGAACTGTGATCTTGTGCTTGAAGATGGGAAATTTGTCAGGCACAAGATGTTTCATTGCATGCACCCATTTGATAATGATGGCATTAAGTGAAAAAAAGTAACTGATATTTCAAGTCCTCTCTTGTATGAAAAGGGGGCATTGTAGACAGGCAGCAGTTGCTCTTCACCAAGCTGTTCACCCCTCCTCCGACAGCTGCTGATATTTTTGTAAATGTTTTTGACCCAAGAAATGACATTGAAACTCCACACCTCTACTATAACTGTTTTTAGCTATTGCCAAAAGGCATAAATTGCATCTTTTATATAAAAAAAAAGCCTAGCAGCAAACATTTCTTATGGTCACTAGCCTTCTCAGGAGTATTTATTTTGTTATATTTTAGCTAAGAAATAAGCTGTTATGAAGTAGTTCTGACATGGTCCATCCCATTGCTGCTCCAATATAGGCATTGTATAACTTTAGATACTTACTTACTTTCAGATACTGACTAAACAGCCAAGGCTGATGCAGTGAAGCTCGAAGCTTGTCACTCAGTAAACCAAAGAGCTATGAAATAAAAAAATCCACATCATGGTGTGATGCCAAGTTTTTGTTTTAACTTGTATTCACTATTTGTAGTACACCATCTTCTTTTGCACTGACTGTCCACTGTGGAATGGCAAACATTTCTTATCCAATCTCTCTTTTTTCTTCATTCAGATGAATAAAAGCGTACTGTCAAATGATATAACGCTTGTCTCACTGTGCCATTCAATGGAAAAGGGCAAAACTTACATAACTCACAACTGAAAGGATCTCAGCAGGGCTGACATTACAAGCTCCCCCCCTACAAGTACCCTCTCACTGCTTTGCTCTACTTTCTGTATACTCCAGCTCACTATTAGTGGAAAATAGACCATTCCTCACTGTACCTTACTCTCTCAACATATTTTATTTATCCTTTCCCCTCGTGCCCTTGACTGTAAACCAGTGAATAATACAAGCTAAACTGAAAGAGAGAGGTGTTGTGTTTCTCTAAAACCTTGAGCCTACTTGGTGATGATATATAGTTTTCTGTCTTGTTACACTATCTACTGTTCTCGTCTAACAGGTACAGGCCAGACCCTTTTCAGACTGAACAATGGCTTCAGTATCATCAGCAGCAATGACATGGTGAGGAGGTAAGGAGACCAGAGGGAGAGGTAGCTGTCAGCTCTCTGTGGTGCTTTGACAGATGGAGCTAGAGACAGGGGCATACAGAGACAATGATGGCCTAAACTAGAGAGATCATTCTCCGCTCTCTCTCTCTCTTTCTCTCTCTCTCTCTGGGTGTTTGTGTGATAGCCCAAAGTTGAAAAGATGATCACACTGAAGATTGAGATGAGAGCTGAAATGAGCAAAGGCCCTGTGTTATGTCCCAGAAAGAGGAGGTGTTTAGTACAAGATAGACAAATTATGAGCCCTGCATGTCAGATCAGTGAGGTTATTATTAACGTGTCACATACGTCCCCTTTTGTCTATTGTTAGCACTGTCATTATCCAAGTTAGAACGCAGTGTCTGAAAAGTAGAAACTACAACAAAATGGCAGTCTGAGCGATGAAAATAGCCAAAAAGGGTGCTGCTGTGAGCCAGACACAACCAACTGAAATCTATGTGAGCCACGTAGGAAACCAGTGCATTGTTGCATGTCCTGATCACAATCTGAAGGGCCACTCTTGAGTTCATGTGTTCTTGGCCTGGTCTGACAAAAAAAACCAACAACAACTTTTAATTAAATTCTTAAAAATATGTAACAGACATTAGGATAAGAAATCTATCTATTATATATCTATAAAGCTATAGACTATAGAAAGCAAGTAGCAGCTCATGCAATCTTGTTTGTGTTTTTTTTTTTTCATTTTTATTGCACATTCTCTGTAGAGCAGCACTAAATTATACTTCAGTCATTCGTTTGAATGGTATTAGAGTGCACTTTGGTACAGGTCCTTGCTGCTGCAGCAAGATTGCTGTGTTGTTAGACTAATTTTTGACCACAGAGTAAACATTGGATTTTATTTCCGTCCTTTGTTGTGCTGAGATGCATTTTTATTGGAATACTTTCATGTAAATAACATTTTTCATTATTTGATAACGATATTTCAATTTGTAATTATGCCCATTAGAATAGAACCCAACTGAGATCACTGAGTTTCTTTTCTCCACAGTTGCCTGTTGCAGAAAACACAAGATCCAGACAGCCAGGAGTTGTGTATGTCTGTTCTGAGATTATGGAGGGCTATTTGTTGTGGAAATGGTATGTAAATAATTGAATTACAACTATATTTCCTTATCTTTGTGCATGTAGCCAATTTGTTCTCACTGAGTTAGCAGGAAATAGAGGATAAAATTAAATGATTGCAATACTAATATAATTCTCTATTATGGCCTTATGTCATTACTGCATAGCTTTTCAATGTGAGCCTCAAGCCTACTCCGTTGTCTGCTTTTATTTGCTCTTTTCTACACAGTTATTCGCAGTTTGTGTATGTTAATACCATATGAGCAACAAAGCATCTTCAGTATCAACACAAGGAGCAGCTTGAGGTTCAAGTAATTTTATTTACAGATTGGTTTGAAGCTATTTGGGAACATAACATGGTGCTGTGTCCTGTGAACTTTTTTGAATTTCTTCAGATGAAAACCAGAAGATGCTGATGACATGCCCAGTCAGCAGAAAGTCCATTGTTGACTTGGTAGCATCAGAGCATGTTGCAGTACAGAAAGAATGCCTAGCATTGCTATTTCTGTACTCACAAGTGCCACATGGCAGACGTTTGGCCATCGACAACTTGAATGTGCACAAGTAAGACATTTATTTTATATTGTGATCAGATGTAGCAAAATATACTAGCATATGGACAGAGATGGTAGGCTTGGTGCATATTTCTCCCATTCCAAGTAGGTAATGAGATTAGTTCACATCGTCCCTTTTAATGAAATCAGTTAACTGACTTCGGCCCTGGGCCATATGTTTGTGATTGTCAGTCCAATTGCCACATCCATTTAATGAGATTTTAAGAGATGTTGTGTATCATTGCTCTGGGACATAGTTTTAAAAATTACCCTGAGTGGCCCAGGTGATTTCTTATTATCTGTAGGTCAGATAACATCTCAGCTGCAGCTGATAGGATTTTCAGAAAATTTGGAAGAATGAGTAATAGTGTTGCTATATTTTGGCATTTTTATGAAACTTAATTGGTCAAAAGGTGGACACCATCATTATCAGGGTACAAAATACCCTGTGATATCTTGATGACATTCATTAATTAGTCATTTAGCAAAATTACTGATTCTTTTTTTCTTTCTACTCATCTCTCTTTTCTTTCCCTTCTTTTCTTTATCTCACTCTACTCTTAACCTGGATCTAAAGGTTAGCGAGGAACCTCATGGCAAGTATCTCAAAGCCACAGCAGCAGCAGCAGGAGAACACAGCTGTCGACATCCTGAAGAACTTTACTACAGAAAACAAGTATTACTGATGCATAGCCCAACAAAAGCACACCATAGAAAATGAAAAATACAGATTTTCAGACATTCTCCAGAGTTCAGAATATGACCCACAAGACTGTCTATTATCCTTCCATGCATCTTATCCATATATATTAAAAAGCATTTTAAAGTCCATTGTCACATCATGTTAAGAGGGGACCCCTGAGAAATGGAAAGTGTGGCATCTTTAATAATTCAGCATGTGCTATCCAAGTGTTAATGTCACTTGAAGGCAAAAGGCTGTTCTCAACCTGTTTCCCTCTCAGATGACTCTTGAAAATAGACATGAAAGGACAACCCAGGCTCTCGAACACAGCAGGAAATAAGTCGAGGTGTCAAGCAGTGAAATGGGGAGATCAATTTTCCTTGTCTATAGCTCAAAGAGAGTTACTCAACAAAAATGTGTTATATCCAATAGATGCTTTCGCTTCATTGTAAAAGCTCAACCTAGTCAATGCGGGCTTTCATGGATATCTTGGTTTGGAGTAAAAGTGAATACACAACCAGTCCAAATTGATTCCAAGTCTTACAAATCTTACTTGGTAAGACATTTACAGAGTACATTTGCACATTGATGGAAAAAGTATTCAGATCCTTAACTTAAGTATGTGTACTAATCCTCTACAAGAAAAGTCAACTTTTCATGAAAACTCCCCGTTTTCAACCTTGTGACCATGCATTATTTTTTAGACACATGGTTGTCACAAGATAGGAAGGGTATGAAAAAAAATGTCATATTGACTAAAGCGGTCAGACAAGTGTAGTGGAGTAAAATATTTGCCTCTCAGATGCAATGGAGTAGAAGTATTAAGGTCCATAAAGTGGACATACTCACGTAAAGTACAAGTATCTTGGATTTGTACAGTACAGATAGTACAGTACTTGTAGTAAATGTACTTAGTTACATTGCAATACTGCATTTGCACATTTGATGCCATTTTGTTCGGTTGACGGAGTTGTTGTTTGCCTTGTTGTCTCATGCTGGGCTGTGACTAATTTAAAACTAAGGATTAAACTTTTACTCACTCCCTCCTCATCAACACAACACGTGTGATGTTGTGTTTGTGCTACATCTATTTGATAGTGGAGGGCTATCAAACATTGTGCATGTTGATACAAACATAACCATATACACATGTACTGTATGTCTGTTATACATGTACAGTAGACACGTTTTCATGTTTTCTTGCAGATTTTGCATTCAGTTAAGGAATGTCTTGACAGACTCTGTCATCATGCCATTCACAACAATACTGGTAAGATGTAGATACAAAGTTTCATATCATATAAAGTATGCACTGAATATTTATGTGTGTGTGTGTGTGTCTAGGCAAATGTACATCTGTGTGCTTAATTTTTCAGAGAAACATCAGCAAGTCCAATCTGCATGTCCTTCCATCACTGATATCAGCTGTTGGCAGTCTGGCTCGAGATGACGTCATCCGTCACAATTTTGCTCATGATCCAGAATGTTGGAGGGCCTTTCTGGTCGCTGTTGTTAGTATCAGTATCACACTGGTCTCTTTGCATAGAAAACCACAGATCACTTCTTCATTCAGTTGAATTAAGATTCCACAGCAATTACATGTGATACTTATATGCAGTGAGTGACCATAATAAGACATTATAAGTATAGTCTGTCTTGGCAATTATGAAAATGTTTACCTGGGTTTAAACTCATTGTGTGCATTTGATTTAGTGTTGGCTGTCATTGCAGAAGCAGTGCAGGGCATGTGAATACACAGAGGTCCTTTACCTTATGCTTGGTTTGATTATCAACCTTTCAACTATCACTTCTCCAGTCACACAGGTAAGACAAGTGATGTGTGATCTTTGATGTGTGATATTTACTTTGCCTGATGTGGAGTTTTAAGTCATGCATGGGTATGTCATGAGTGCAAAAATGAACTTCTGTCTTATCACTCGTTATCTTCATAGTGGACACACTATGATTGATGGTTGATGATGATGATACTGTATGGTAAATAAAGCCGAGCTGAACTGTCATTCAATATGGAACCTTGAAAGAATTGTATTTTGACTGGAAATTCATGCCACGCCACTGAAGGTCAATATATTTGAAAATAGTTCACAAATTTAAAGCCAGTGGCAAAGGGTAATGGCCAAGGCACATTTGTGTGAACCATGATGTGCGACCTAATCAGTAACCCAATCAGAGGTGAAATGTATGTGAAAATTGGATTAGCCACTTGTCTGTCTCCTTTTCATAGGAGCATGCTGTTTCACTCTGTGACTGCTGTATGGGCCTGCTGAGGGACGGTGATGGAGGTGTCATAACTGTGAGCAAACCTTACTTCAACACTACACTGCAGTACCCATGAGATTTGGAAAAAGATTCTTATAGTAGGAGTAAGAAACCCTAACACATCATGTGTGTAGCTCCTTTACTGTAATATAACTCAGATTAGTTGGACAAAGAGAGGTTTGAAAAAAACAATACTTTTAATATTTTTACAGTTGTTGAAGATATATATATATATATATATATATATATATATATATATATATATATATATATATATGCTTACTATAAAGCATAGTACCATCCTTTCAGGTAACTAGAGAAAATAAAAGACGTTTTTCTTGAGTAATGGCCCACGTCTAGGGCTTCTGAGCTCACTGGCAACGTGCCCCTAAAGTTGGGAACAGCAATCCACAGTGTTCAGAGGATCGTGTATATGTGTCATTATAGTTGATTAAAACTCCAGCTCCAGGTGCTTTTTTCTGCACTAATGGCTGTTATTGCAGTTTCACACTGCCTATGCAATGCCCTCAGAGTCCCTCACTTCCAACCATCTGTCTCTTCACTCTGTTTTAAGGCTCACTTACTATCTGGCTGACTTTATTTCTTCCTTGTTGACATCCTTTTTCTTAATTTCCTCTGTTTTCTTCACTCTTATTGGTTTTTCTTGTCTTGACTACACCAAGCTTCTTTTCTCTTTAATGCATCATAATGATTATGCCAAAGCCCAAAAGCTCCAATCCATAGTGTCCCCATCGGCCCAATTATCACTGCTGCGTTTTTTTATATACATGAAAAAAAAAAACCATTTAGCTTTAGCTTTCTTGAGAGAAGTTGCGAAAGGAACATCTATGCTTGAGCCAAGAAGTGCTAGAAACTACTCACTTTGTCCGTGCCATTTACTTCCATTGTGCTCACAAGTATGAGAGAAAAACATTTTTTAAGTGGCATTAATCAATTTCTGGTCATTAGGGAGCAGAAGAACACCAAACCAAGATGATAGTTGCACAGCCCAACATACAGTATTGTTGTTGTAAATGTTGTTAGCATGTGAGTAAGCAATTTCTTTTTATCAAATGTAACAGACCATAAGCATCATTATCATATCATTGGAGCTGTGTGTCTGCCTTCACCTGGTAATGGGGAGACAGTGTGCAGTGGGTAAATCATAGCCAATTTAGTGAAAATGACTGCTTGGTGCTGCTATGAATGTGGTTGATGAGAGCAGTGATACTCAACTGAAAGCTGCATCAGTTCAAATGGAAGTTTGTCTTTTATCAAAACCACATCAAATAGATGAGTTTTTTTTATATTCAGTCAAAGGACTAATTTGTGCTCTTGACTTACAAATAATTATCTCAAATGACTAATTTGTACACTAAATATACTCATTTTGCCATCTTTATTGAATAATTCATACCGCGAAATGACTTTATTTGTTCCCTCAAATTGCTCTATGTAATGATAATGTGTGATTCAATGGATCCAGCCTCCAAGAGAAAGCAAGCACCCACATTGTGACCTTTTTCTAATTCATTTTTATTATCCTGTCCTTGAAGGTGTCACTATAATTTCATGTTCACTCAAACATGTTTTCAGGCAACTCTCTCCCTGTCTTTACAATGGACCTTCTGTACGTTATTGCTGCAGAAACACTCTCTAACACCTACTGATCTTGAACATCAGTTTTCTCTTTTTCAATTCTCCACGTTGTTTCCCCATTCGTTTTGTTACCAGTAGTTCTCTCTGCTAGCTTTCTTTCTCCCATACTTCTTTGCTGTGTTTTCCCATCTATCTTTCTTTTCTGCTTTTCGTTATCTTCGATTATCTCCTTTTCTAATACCAACATTCTTCTTTGTCCTCTAGAGAGCCACAGGCGTGCTGAGCACTGTCCTCCCTCAGTCATCTGAGGCTGTTCAGCATGTTATTCAGGGGGATGTGGTCCGGACCATGCGGTGGCTGCTAAAGGTGCACAACTGGACATGTAGCCAAGTTTCTGTGAATACACCAATACATATTTGTATCATACTTGTGGAATGATATTCTATTTCTTCTATTTACCATATATCACTGGATACTTCAAATAATGACATGGCTAAAGAAGACATGTCATTTTTAACGCAGGATGCTGAAGAATTTTATTTCCACTTTCTCTACTAGGCCTGAGTATGACACATGCGTGTGGCGCATTCATGTGCTGGCGTGAAGCTTCAGATGTCTGAAACTTGAGTGTCCAACATTGCATTCACACACAGCTTAAGTGCTCACTGATCTGCAGTATATTCACAAGCTCTGATGTAATTAAATCAACAAACTGACACACACAAAAATAAATGTACTAATTCCACCACAGGTCTGTTATTCGTCATACTTATGTGACCTATGAGTGTCCTTGGAGTTTAGAAACATACGTTCTACTTGTTTGATGTCATTGTCATTTGTGTGTCTGCCTACCCAGGGAACAGGGGAGACTGCCACTAAGTATGCCATTAAGACTCTGACAGTGTGCACTGCTGCCAGCCACTCGGCACGGGAGGAGCTGCTGAAGTCTGATAAAAGTGAGAAATGATTGACGTGTCAGCATTACTTTTGCAAGCTTTTTCATTAGTCCATGAATAATATTGAAGGGTTTGACCTAATAAGCAAATGAAGTGTGTGTACATGTGTGTATGTGTCTATATTCATATGTGTGTGAGTGCAGTATCTGGAGATGCCACGCCAATCATGCCATAACTTGTGTTTGTTAATATATCTCAAAGTGCTAAACTCTTACTATTTGCTATTCATGTATCGTTCCACACAGAACTGTCCATTTTACGTCATTTGCTGGGTTCCAGCTGTGACGAGATGGTGTCAGGAAATGCAGCCCTGTGCTTGGCCCACTGCCTTGAGTTAGAGGGAATTGCCAGCGGCCTGCTGGGCACTGATATTGTGCTGTTGCTACTGCGCCACGCTGCAGGGGACGCTAAGAGGACAGCTGTGCAGCTAAATGCAGCGATTGCTCTTGGGAAGTTGTGTCGATCTGAGCCCAGGTGCCCTCTCACCTCACTATGTGAACCACATGCTGTCGATTACATCTAGAAGCTATCCTGAAGGGGCACTTATAGACTAGATGAAATGTCACACGGATAATGATATTTGCATCGCAGAATCAGTATTCAACCATTGTTTATTATATATATTTTATTTAGTTTGTATCATTTTCTCCTGCAGACTGAGCCATGTGTTCA
Organism: Chelmon rostratus; assembly: GCF_017976325.1. Lineage (NCBI taxonomy): Eukaryota > Metazoa > Chordata > Actinopteri > Chaetodontiformes > Chaetodontidae > Chelmon > Chelmon rostratus. The sequence goes on along the minus strand of NC_055664.1, from coordinate 16,166,589 downwards.
TTTCCCTGAATACATTTTTAGATGTGTCCCCCACAGTCCGGACAGAGGGAGAGAAATAAATGGAGCTAATTTCCTGCCAAAGCTTAACAAACAGAACACTCTGTGTTTAGCAAATGCAGAACAGACATATCAAACAAATACAAACCATATTTCAAATGCATCATGCTTTGAAAACACTTGTACTGTGAGTACAAAAAATCTAAAAGGAAAAAATAAATCAAAACAAATACAAAACCCATGTGGCTTTTGGCAGAATCTTTCTGCATGATTGTGCTGGGGATTCTCACAAATGTCCTGAGTAATTTGCCCTCCACAGCAGCAGGTGGCGCTGAGATTCACACCAGTTAGTTAGCAGTTAATTATGTAGTTATTGTAACTGCTGTATGATTTATCACACTCTATGTGCTTGCACCTGCCATTGCATTATATGCAAATTTCAGGTTGAGCACAATGGTCCCCAAAATCATCTAATGCTGTATATCTTCACTTAGTTTCCCACATGTATTATAATAGTTGATTATATCTATATTACCTGTACAAGTCCATACCTTAATCACAACTGATTGATGATCTGTGCTTACAGGTATAAGTTTACAACTCATTCCATTCTGTATGAAGGTTGGTATTCCTCCACCTTTGCCAGATTCCCTGTTTCTTCTAACTGCATCTCATCCCTTCATAATAAAACCCAACTGTGCTTTCTGCTGTTGTGGAGGGCTAATTACTCACCAGCACATTGTGCCAAAAGTCAGAGAGACATTTTCTTGTCCTTTTAGGATATATTTTTTAATACCTGTAATGCTGTAATTGTCTCTGAGGCGTGATGCATTACAAATATATTGTGTATTTGTTTGATTGGCACATTATGTATTTGCAAAACAAAATGCATTCATCTGTTAATGGTGTTTTGTATTTGCAAACCACGCTGGGTTTGTTAGTGAAATGCATGGTATTTGTAAAACAGGTTTTGTTCATTTGCTAAGTTTTGCCAGGAAATGAGCTCCCTAGAAAGAAAAAGGGAAAGAGACAGAGAGTCAGGTTTAACTTCATATAATTGGTGTCACATTTGTTCTGCCTGTAGTTTTTTGTCTTCATGTTTAACCAAATGTTAGTACTTTTAGTCCATCATTATTGCTGCGTGTTGGATATATATTTTTTCAATATACATTAATCTGCCAACTATTTTCCTGAATCTGTCCATTGACTAATCGTGTAGCTGACTAACTGTTAATATTTGAATATTCATTTGGAAACACAAGGAACTGGTTTATGGTCCTGTTGATATTTCGGCCAGTTCCACTAAGCACTGTATATGTGATAGTACTACAGTATATGTATCGCATGCAAGTATTAAACAACAGCTATAGGTGTATATAACAGGAAAGTTTACAATAGCTTCCTTTACCTTACGTGCAGTATATTCCTTCATTGTGTTTATTGGAGAGGGTTTTATTTTGTACTGCAGGGTAAACATTGTGATCATCCCTTAGTTCCCAAGCTAAAGTGTATTTTCAATTGAATTCCAACCCGCTGAATGCACTGTCACTCTTTTATTAAACTTTTTTTTCTTCAATTCTAGACACATCAGCAAACTTCGAGAACTACACGGCCTTGAGATTCTGCACTCCTGTATGAAGCTCATCACATGAACCCATTAATCCATGACAGTGCCATGTTTTTTATAATCTCCTTGCTTGTCATCAGTCTTGTTGTGTCTTCTGTATTGTTTTAGGCTTAGACACCTAAAAACCCTAACACTCACTGAAGGAACTATGATTCCTGGTAACCATAGATTTTTTTCAGTCTTTTTTTAAACTCATCATTAATTCATCCATAACAATATGGCTTTTTTTTTTTAAGAAAGTGAAGGCTGTCTCGAGAATAATTAGAATAAAAGATTGGTTTCATTTGAATAAGAATCTGCTCCTAATCGTAATTTTTCATACCCATGTGAATTTATATGGTTAATTTCCATGAATAAGTGTGGAGGTGCAGTCTTTACTACCTTTATGTTTCAGATTGAATTATCAATTCAATATCATTAATTTAAGACAAAATATTTGCCCTGGGTATTATAGTATATATAAATATATGACAGAATTCGCTGCTTAAGCAAACAAGCACCCAGTTTGAAGTTGACTTGTACAGTGGTTCAGACTTTAACTGTTATTGATCAGTCAGCAATAACATGCAGGCAGCATTGGTATTATTATGGATTAGAGCAACATAACCCTGTGGTATAAGGCTCTGCATAGAGATTTAAATCTCATTCGTCTGTTTCTCTCTTATTTAACAAGAAATGTATTAAGTGCATATTATGCAGTATACTGCTTGCTTAACAGATAGTATTACTGACAATCTTCACAGTCAGTCTGCCACAGACAGTCAGCCATACCCTTATGTGAACATAATCGCATTTAAAAGAATATTTTTTGGTTCTTTAAATCTAAAAAACCTACTTTTTCATCCGTGTTTGGATTCTCTGGATGGCAGTACTGGAGGGACAAATCATCTCAAAATAAACACATTTGTGATTTAAAGTTTAGAGTTAGACTAAGTTTGGGGTCTGCCAGATATGTACGTCTTTGAAATATGAGGATTACTTGTAAACTCAGAGAAAGGGCTGGGCCCAGGAATTTATTATGGGACTTTTATTGCTTTGTGACAACAACCCTAACCACTGCACCACAGTGCAGCTCTTCCCACTTGATTTTGATTTCAACCACTATAAGAAGGTCAGAGCTATGACTCTGCTAGCATAATGTCTGCACACACACAAGTGTGTGTGTAGGCATGTGCAAACCTGTGACTGCATAGCCGCCTAGAAAAGGCTAGCATTTAATAATCTTCCGTTATTACATCTTAGGAGGGAAGAAAAAAAGAGTTGCAGAGTTTTTGAGCCATATTACCTGCATGATTGTAGGGTTTGCAAGGTTGGTCACTCAGTATACCACTTTGTTCCAGACTGAAAGATCTCAACAACTATTGATTTGCCATGAAATTTTGACATTCATGGTCCCCAAAAGAAGGGTACAGCCTTTGATGATGACTTTCTCTTGTGTCGCCTTTATATCTCAAGAAATATTGCAGGGACTGCCATTTTCACCTAGCTTAACATCTGTCAAAAAATTTGACATATGTGATCCCCAGACAAAGAATCCAAGTGACTTTGGAGCCAAATACCTACAGAGCTAATGACGTTCCCATCAGCCTCCACTATACTTTGTGTTTAATGCTAATTAGCGAATGTTAGCATGCTAACAGGCTAAACTAAGAAAGCAATATCATTGTGAGCACGTTTTACCTGAGCATTTACTACCTCAGGGTAGCATGACTGTAGACTGTTGTTTTGTGCTTGTTTACTTGCTTGAAATTTAAGCGGCCTCTTTTTTATCACCACCCATGGAAGCACATGTTTACGTTGTATTTACATATACATAGTTTTAAGCATGCGGGAACAAATAAAAGAAAAAAAAGATATTTTAGAGATGAATCTCTGGTTCATCATATAAACTTTCCTTTCCTGGAATCACTGAGTTAAAGAGAAGTTGGGTTTATTCATAAATTGATACATGAAACACATTACCATAAATGAAACTGAGATGTAATTGCTAATGTTGACTATTCATAACATCTTTTGCACCTGTTGGCTACGTAGTGCCTGCAGTGACTGTAAAAGGAACTGAGAAATCTAATCCATGTATAAATGAACTGCAGAGGACAAAAGCTGCCTGTAAGGGATAACACCATCTGTGTCGGTCTGCAAACAACACATACCGTCTGCTCACTTGGATTAAACAGTAGTAAGAACAGCTAATCAGTGGGGTTTGAGTAATTGTAAACAAGACTGAACAGAAATGAGGAGATTTTGTTTCACACTGGGATTTTTCCTGCTTACAGGTATGTACTTATTTTTGTTGGGTTTTTAGGTACAGTGCAGTACTTGCTTCCATTGTGTTCCAGCTCATTTGTGCTGCTGCTGGTAAATATTGGATAGAAATGAGTACATTATTTTTTTAAACCGTGGATTTGAATACTTTCAGTTATGAGAGATGCAGCCCTGGTGATGAATGTTGCAGAGGTTTATCTACAAACAGTAGATAGACACATATACTGAGCACATGTTTCTGGATTCAGTTTTATTTTCTTTCACATGAAAATATGAATTCGATGCAAAGAAAGCCACAACACCCCTGCTTTTAAAAAAATCAACTTAAAAGTAGTAAATAGCTAAATAGCTTTGAATAGCTATTTTTGCTTTTAAAGACAGGCATGCAGAAACATCTTTAAAATCCAGTATTTTCTACAAACTTCTGCTAATTATGTGGAAGCAGAAAAGAACAACTGAGTAAAATATTTTGTGAGTAAATCAGTAGGTCTGTCTTCCACTGTTGTTGGCATGGTACTTTGTCTTATCAGCGCTTAATATGAAGAAGAAATTCTTACACATACAACAGTGTCGATATTTGCTACATTCTTTTGACTCACACAATATAGGTGTTGCCATCCTCCTTGTTTATCATCTGAAGGGATAACTGACATGATGAGACCTGAAATTAGCTACACAAATCCTTTTAATTTCAAATCTGCCTGTCATTAGTGCTTCAATAAACTGTAAAAACAACCAACTAAACATTTTACATCTTATCCATCAATCACACACCAAGGGGTGTGAAAATCATGAGCTTTTTTCCCTTTCCTTTGTATATGCCGCCACAGGGTTCACATTATCAAAGACGCCCTGTGGAGTTTTGACTGTAAACCCTCAATTTTGCCTGCATTCAACAAACTGTAACTGAAACATTAACAAAATCATTTGCATTAACATTTGTTCAATGTGGAAATTCAGCAACCTCTTATTGTCACATTGTGGAGTCTAAGGGAATTATGATTGGTCAGCTTAGGCTTTTTGTTTCAAGATGCAGTCCCACACAAATACATTTTCTGTGGTCTTCTGCTAATCGACTGGTGAAATCCTACACTGCACTATAGATCAATTGCTGTGCTGCAGGTAGCGACTAGAAGACGTTAGCAGAGAGGCATAAATTCACCTTAAGTCTACCCTGTCCATTGTGTGGCCATCACAGCCGTCTGCAGCCAGCAGAAATATGTAACATGTCACCCCTGCTCTCACTGATGTGACCTTGAGATAATACAAAAAAAACATGTGGACCCACACAACAAGACATTTCTCTACAGCGCCTCTAGTGGTCGAAGCACTCTTGAGCTAACAGTGGGAAGGATGGCAGTCCTTTTCCAGAGAGGAAATCAGAGATGGAGGGACTCACTCAGATGGAAAGCAGTGGGAAGTTGCACAAAGCTGCAGACTAGCATACTGACTCTGTGAATGTGTGCTATTCAAAGTTTTAGAGATGCCCAATAGCCAGTGCTGACAACACTCTTTTTTCTTTTATTGTAAAATCCTTCTACCAGTGGACTGCTCTTTTTGTCCTGTAGCTGTAATGCCTGATGCTGATGCAGACCTCTAAAAATACCACCTAATTAGAAACCAAACCATCCAAATTTATCTCTCAACACTGTTTCCAAGTGTCCACGATCACTGAGGGAGATGAGCCCAAATTAAATGGGGGCAACGCTGCTCCCTTCAGTAATCAAAACAGTGTTAGAAACACACCCGATCTCTTCCAAATTAGTTCATGGTGAAACCTGACTCTTATATGTGTCCAGTAGCCTGATTTGCAGCACTAATAGACTAATTTCATTACATGTTGATGTCTAAAATAATGCTAGCTTTTAACATGAGGAGCTACAGTACTAACGAATCTTAATTCATTATTCTACATGATATATTTTGGCTTTTGAGGAAGAAATGTGAGTGACATGTTTTCTGTTTTCTTCTGTAGTTGGGGCAGAAAAAGAAGACTCCCAAGGTTACCACAAGGAACAAACAAAAGGCACAGCTGTCACAGAAGATCTGCTTTTGAAAAAGGGAAACACAATTGGTCATGGCACAGAAACAATACCTACAGAGAATACGCTTCAACACTCTGCAGTGGCAGTGGCTGCCAAGTTTCCAGGGGCAGTCTCGGTTGACACCAGACCTACGGCACCTCATGAGACAACACAAATCACAAAAGCTTTGCCGACGATTGCCTTGCCGAGCAGAGAGCATTTTGTTTCCAGAAATGGGCAAAGCACTCTCACGTCAAGGGGAGACAATCCATCAGCTGTGAGGATTCACAATGAATCAGAAATCCCATTGATCTCTAATTATGAGAAGATCATTTCCTCTTCTGCACAAGCTGCATTTAAATCAATGATGAATGGCCCCTCCGAGCCAGATGCCCATTTGTCTGCACATGCAGTGAAAGCCTCTCTTTGGCCTCACACTCTGCGTGATAACAGGAATCAGAGAAACACTGACTCCACTCTCGCATCTGCTGACGGAGGGCCGGGAGTTCCAATCCTATCTGCATCTCATCCTCATGTAATTGATAACCTGGCTGCGCCGCGTAATGACAATACTGACAAACAATCTCAAGGTAAGGTCGAAAAGGGGATTTCAGAGCTGGGAAGAAATGGGTATCTGTTCGGTACGATGCAATCCATCTTCCAAAGCGATGCAGCAGAAGATTCAGGGAGAGGAAACACTGTGACAGACTCGTGTTTGACCTGCCTGAAAGATCGAAGACCGGCGTCCGCTGAGAAATCTGTGGCTCTGCCAGCACTATCACCTGATGGCTCTTCAGACCCTCTTAGCACAGAGCGGCTCGCTTTAGATTTCCATCAATTTACAACCTCCTTACCCAGTTTACAGCAACAATCAGCTGGAGAACAGGAAGAAATACTGAACAAAGACATCAGTGACCAAAATGTTAGTAAGCATTCTAGATTTGGTGTGAAGGAGCGACTGGTTTACAGTCTGACATTTCCCCCTTTCTCCTTCAATAAAACTGCGAATCATAGTGAAAGTATTTTGAATAATTCCCAAGTCAAATCTTTTCTCACAGATGCGGTTGCATTTGACACGCGGCCTCTAGCTGAGATGTCGTCAGCGACACAAAAAGACGCCCGGAAACAAGCGAGGCACACCTACCTCAGTGAAACTTCAGTCACAGAGAGACAGAGTTCAACAACTGCAGCGTTTCATCGCTCATCAAAGCCACCTCATGCTGTAAGGAAACCAGGGCAGAGTGGAGAACAAGACATGTTCGGAAAAAAGGCGAGCAGCGGGAACCCACAGTCAAAACTGATATATCTCAGTAAGGAAGATGACTATGTTTCCCACCGTCTCTCGACAAACTTCAGCGATGCATTTATCCAAAACCAAGCCTTGAACGTGAGCAGTGGGCCAATAAGCAGCACGCCTGTCGTCACTGAAACCCCCCGCAGCAGTCAGGGAAGTGTTCACCCAGAAGGTAACGATCGCAGCCCCGCATCACATCCGACTGCAAGAGTGAGGCTGGGTGAAGCTCAGAGTGCAACTATGACCTTCAGACTCAGCGGGCCGACCACTCCTGCAGTCCAACAGCGTGATGCTCCTTCTCTGACAGGACGAGCTGAGGCTTTGAGCTCTGTGCTGAGGAGCCAAACGCCAGCCACACCAAGCTCTCAGACCAAAGAGCCCCTAAGGACTATGTTACTGAAGGATTCTGCCATCACGTCTGCAGCCCTGGATCCTCAAGAAGATTCTGACACATTTAACAGCGTACAGAGCTTTGCTAAAGAGGCTTTTGTTGATCCCTCAGGGCCAGTGAGTAAACCGGATGTGAAGGAACAACAAACTTCAACCATTAGAATAAGAGAAGCTGCTGCGCCCGTGAAGTTGTTTCTTCTGGAATCGAGACAGGACTCTGACGATGAGGCGTCCATGTCGACTCTGACGACGCTACCAAGCATGTCGTTCTCTGAGAGACTGACAATGAGCAGGTTTTTAGGGAGTCAGTCAAAAATCACACGGGAGAGGACTTTAGATGTCGGCAGTGATAACCATGTGGCATCAACACTCCAGTCTTTTGTGGAATATAACAGGGATTTATTCGGAGAGTCACTAATAGTCCACAATCTGGAGCCAGGAGATAAAAATCACCAGGTGTTGACTGTAGCTGCAGAAAATGAGGTCAAAGAGATTATCAGGATGGAGGCCAAGCAGGGCGAAAAAATTAAAGAGACAAAAGAGATTCTAAAGCTGCAGGAGGAAAAGGAGGAGAGTAGGGAAGGTGAAAAGTTGGGGAACAAAAGCAAAGAATTATTTGGATCAGATAAGATGGAAAGCGGGAAACAAGAAAACATAATTAATAGTGGAGAAGAGATAAATCAAAATAAAGACAGGGAGGAGGGTGAAATGGAAGAGCCTGAGGCCAAGACAAGTGGAGAGGAAGGAGGAGGGACTGTAGGAGAGCAGGAAGTAACTTTGAGACAAACCAAAGATCCAAGACAAGGGGAAGTAAGGGACGAAGAAGCTGAAAAGCAGAGAGACGAAGCAGCGAGTGAGGAAGACATTAAACATGACAGGGAAATTGGGAGAGAGGACATGACAAATGTTCCGCTTTGGCCAACTCCTAATTCTGAAGAACTTAACAGAGACAAAGGGCACACTGTTACAAACCTGTCTTCCTGCCACTGTCTGATTAAAGAGTTGGGAGCCGGCGAGCACGCAGGCGCTCATCTGGGTGAAAATACTGCACAAATTGTGGAAATGAAAGATATCCCATTTTCCTCCAAAGTGACAAGCAATCACAGACTACTACACTCAACTCTGAGATCTCAAAGCCCGAAACTATCAAGAATGACATCTTTTCCCATAGAGCCACACACACAGATGAAACCTCATCCGTCTACCCACAGGGCAGTGCTTACAAAGCATGGAGCCACGGCTGCACTTGCTAAACAAAGTGCTCAGAACGAAGTTGTCGAGCCTCCGCTTCCTGCGACTGTCACACCGAAAGCAGTCCCAAAACTCTCTCAAACATTTGGAGGCGGCACTTCAAAATTTAGCGATGCATTCAAGCCAACGATTTACCCGCACAGCAGTGCAGCTAAATCAGCGCACCCTGTACTAAACAGGATCAGTGACATGTTGTCACTCACCGCACCACGATTGGCAATCACAGCTGGGTTCCTGCGAGCTCAGCCCCACTTTACAGCAAACAGCTCTACTCACAGTGCATCAATTATTTACAGCGTCTCGGATCACAGGCATGAATTCAGGACTTCAGTTTCGAAGGCAAATTCACTTTTCCAGACTGTGAATGAGAGAGAGCGAGCAGAAACCATTATACCAGCACATGTAACTGAATCCAGTGTCGAGGACCCTTTAACCTCTAACATAATTGCAGGAGTGAAAGTATCTCCTGCAGAAAATCCTGTGTTGCTCCAGCATTCGTATAATGACTCCTCTACCAGGCCAACCACAACCACAGCGTCCTCATCTGAGGCCCACATCTCCACTGGCCAGCCTCACCAAGAGCCATCTTCCCCTCAGATAAGCCAGCCCTCCTCCTCCTCCTCCTTTGACATGACTTCAGGCCAGCCTTGCTCATTTAAGCTGTCAGAGCAGACAGCCCATTCAGATTCTTTGCATGCTCCCGCTGATAATAACGAGCAGAGATCTGTACAGAGCCTAATGGCATCAATGAGCCCTAAAGCAAAGAACGATCAATTTCTTCTCAGCAGCATGTCACCACTGCTGAATCTCGTGCCGTTTGGAGGTGACAGTTTACCTGACACCTATAGCCCGACAGGCCTGACAAGATCAGCCCCAGAAAGAGATATATTGAGGGCAAGCTCTGAGCCTGACCATGCAAATAGTGGAAGAGGCCAAACTGAGTCCTTGTTGGTGGCTGCTGATGACACATATCAAAGTGAGGAGAAGGACATGACGATGATCTTGGCAGTGGAAGATTCAGACTCAGTCACAAAGCGAATGGCAGAAAACAAAAGTGAAAAGAACAGTTCCCCTTTCGTAGCACAAACAACCGGCAGGAGTAAACCCCAGTCAGCCAGTAACACTGAATCTAACTCGGTGTCTATAATACAGACTGAAAAACTAGCAGCAAAAAACACTAAAGATAACAACCACAGCGACTTGTTCAATGTAGATGGTGATGATGGAGCAACAACGGTGAAAACGGCCCTCGAGAATAATCTTCTCCTCCAGTTAGGAGGTTATAATGAGGCAAGCACTGAGCCCATCATGTTTACCATTCAGACCACCCACAAGACTGAGCAGGCAATAAGCGAGGATTCTGTGCCTGTTATGAGTGATTTTGTTGTACCTGTGCTTGACACAAATGATCAGACTGCATTTGTTGAGTCAGATGTTCTGCTGGAAATACCCCAAATACAAGCTAATGATGTGATGAACAATGCTATTTCTGATATGGAGCATCGTGCAGCAAGAACAACTGAAAAGCGAGATGATTCCTCCTCACCACATAGTGCTGTGGGTGTCAACACTCTCCCTGCTGCACACAGCGATTTCAGAGGTGACCTTACGGTCTCCAATATATCCACACAGCAGATTGTTACTTCGGATTTTCAGATAACCGCTGCTAAAACCAGTGGTTTTGTGTCTCTGGCACCGAGTGCTAGCACAAGCGGTCTCATTGTGTCCACGAAAGATCACGAACCAGCGCTGACCAGTAGTGAAAGTGTGCCAGTGGTGACTGAAAAGACCCCTCAGGCCAATAGTCATCTTGGGCATTTGTCACTGAGAGCAACTCCCGCAACTCCCACAACAAGCAAACTCCCCCCTGCTGTGAAAAGAAAGAGCACAACAGAGGCTAAGAGTGTAGAGGAGCCAGAGCATGAAATTTCTGCACATGCTATCGAACGAAGCCAGCACGCCCCGCACGGCGAGATTTCAACAACGCGTCCTGTCAATGACCCTGGGCAAGGCGTCCAGACAGGTTTGTTAAATGCTGCCCACAGAGCTAGAGGGGCACATGATACTGCACCTACAGTGCCAGGGGAATATACTCTGCTAACAAAGAGTGCTTTTGAAGCCAAACATCCTCCACATGAGAGGACTCCTTCAGTGCATACACTGCACCGACCAGAGCAACGGCAGAACCATGCGTTACCTGAAAAGACCACAAAAAGTCAAGTGACACTTGGAGCTCTGACTGATTCTGTCCCGCCTGCAGCGATCTCGCTCATTATTAATAAAACCAGCTGTAGGACAATTGGCTGTGCTAAGTCAGACGAGACTACTGAGACAACAATTGGAGCAGGTGAGATTGATCATACCGCCTCAGAGAAAGCATATAGAACACAGGCTGGAAACACAGGAAAAGAGCATTTTAATGCCGCACACACCCCTGACACAAAACCAGCAAATGGCAACTGTAGCACTGACTGTCCTGTAGCTGGAAAGGCGACACTACAAGCCACCAGCCTCGCGTATGCAGTGCTTTCACCAGCCAATAGCACATCTGACCGTGGCCATGCCAGCGGTGATGAGACTACGACAAAAAGTGCAGAGAGTATGGCCTATGACACCTCAACAAAAACCTGGAGAGTACTTGCTGAAACTGATCATTCGGAGAGGCATGGGACACTTGAGCAGGCTCGGCTTGTAAAGAAAACAGCACAGGGACAATCTCACAGGGAGAGCTCTGAAGCTCAGGAGGCGATAGCGACAGGGGTCACTCCATCTGAACCTGAAGCAACAATGGCGCAGACCGCTGTAAAGACTACTGAGCGGACAACGCTCAGTGAAAAAAAAAACAAAACGCATTTACCAAAAGCTGAAATATTGGAGGCACAAAATGCCACAAGGTCAGCACGTGCTGTGTCTGAAGGAGAGGCGGCATTACGAGAGTCTGGACGCAGGCTGTTACTGCCGGAGCCGGAGTCTGAACCAGAGCTGCCAAGGCTGAAGCATAGGAGAAGTACCTCGCCTCATCTGCACCTCTCTGGGTAATGTCCTATTATTCTACCATTATCTATTAATCATGAGTTAACAAATGAAAGAATCATACTGGTGGAGTTATGCTGTTAAGTAGATAATCCATCACAGGGACGTGCTTTATTTTTTCCCTAAATTAATATTGTCACATGGTCCTGCAGTTATGAACAGCTACGGTTATGAAATGTGTCCTTATGATGCATTTAGGCCAGTCCAATATTTTGCAGTAAAAACGTGGCAACCATGAGCTATGATGCTGGAGGATCAAACCAGACGACAAACAGTAATCAAACATGGATGTGGCCTTGGCAGTCCCTCACCTTTTCATAAAGTCATCAGGTCCATCTTTTTTTTATTTATCAAGCACTTTGGTTTATGAACAAATACCTGAAAAACTAATGCTGTTCCCATCGGACTCAGGTGTACTTTCTGTGCTAATTTGCAAATCTTAGCATGTCAACCCATTAAAAAAAGACATTAATATTATACCTGCTGATTGTCATAGTGAGCGTGTTAGCAAGCTGACATTAGCATTTAGCTCAACGCATACACCTGTGTAATCTGTTCTGTCAGATGTCAGACAATCCTTAAATACATCAGCACTGAGTTCAAGGAGAGTTTTCAAAACAGAATCTGCTCAACTTTGGCAAAAGAGACAGACAGTGAAATAGTTCACAGTGATGGATTTCATATCTCAAGAAAGTTTCAACTCCTGAAAGTTGATTTTCAAAGTACAGCAAAAAGGATGGAAACAAATTGCTGCCTGGAAGGTGAGAAATCAATCTTTTGACACCTACAAAAGTGTGTTCTTCAGGCCACGATCAACAGAAACATCATGTCTGTTATTTCCAATGTTCTTGATGGCCTTAAACAGGCAAAATTACTAGTATGGTCTTTTATGTAAGTAAGTTACGTAAGTTTTTATAAGGTAAATGGATGCCTGCCTGCCTTTTTTTCCCCCCCTTTTCACCTTGTAATAATGTTGCCAGTGTAACAGAGGTCTCAGATGACCTGTGTGGCAGTGGGAACTACACCGCAGAGATGATTCTGGACCTGGGGAGGGGTGTGGAGCCTGGCGATGCTGTGCCTGCCATGGGGAACCTCAGAGTGGTTATCAACCTGAAGACCAACAACAGTCGAATAAACCTTGAGGTCACCTCCTGTTGCCTGTCCCCGGCCGTCCAGCCTGACTTCACCAACTCCACCTGCTGCCTCTTCTCCAGGTACACAGGCTGAAACAAGATGACTGGGCAGAGATTTTGATGTTTAATGCTCAGAGGGGGCAGGGTTATATGCTGTATGCTGTTTTGTTTATATGGCATATAAGGTAAAATAAGGCAAAACAATACGAGGACACATAACTCTATTTTCCTGTAATATAAAAGCTTAATATAGACAAGCAGAGTCAGCAAATACAGCTGTTGCACAGTGGGAAATTTACAGGACATTTACTGATCTATGTTCTACCATCTGGAATGCATTTCACAAAAATAAAACAAGCCCTCAGTCTTTTATCCTTTATCGACAAAATAAATGAGAAAAACCGGACTTCTGTTTTTTTTTATTAACATATTATAGAAATACATCCATGAATAATGCAACTTTCCAACGTCTGCCTAAACAAAACCTGGCCACACATACAAATGTGTTTACTGGAGAAACAGTGTTGCTATAGTTCATATCAATCCAGGGAGCTGCAGGTCAGTTTTTAGGAGCTGAATAATCCCTGCTGGGTAAACAGGGGACTGCTATAGGTTGATGGCGTTATCTCTGTGAGCCAGCATCACTCAGATGGAAATTCAGTGTACACCTGCACACTTAGAGGGGCAGCAGTATAAATGCACCACCTCTAAAATATATCAAAAGGTGAAAAGGCTGGCTGCTGACTTTTTACTTTGCATCTGAAAAGAACACTTGTAAAAGGTGTGTACACCTGGGACAAATCTTTTTAATACGTGTCTCCTCATTCAACGTCAGCCTGAAATCATAAAAACATCTCTTGTTAGAAGCTGAGTAAACTCCAAACTTCAGCACACTGGTGAATAAATTCTAGATGATAATGTCGGATTTAAATACATAACTTATTAAGTTATTCATATGCACCATGAGCAATGATACTAATCTGACAGCAACATAAAGTGAAAGATAACCTTTATCTAACGTGATTTCTTGCCTCTTAAGATTTCAGCTCAATTCAATGTAAAATATTGATAGCTAGCTGCCTTTACTGTTTGCTGATCAATACAGCTTCAAAGGCTTTTGACAGCTGTATGGAGACTTGACCTGCAGGATATTCTCAATTTGACCATTTTTTGCTTATGTATTGCACTTTTTTCTTTCATGGGAAAATGACTGTGCCAAGGTTGTACTGTGTGTTTGTGTTGGTGCCTCAGGTTAGCAGCAGAGCCAGCGGGGATCAGGCTGCTGCCCAGCGTCCTGTCAACCAGTGCCAGCTTCACCATCAGTCTCTTTCAAATGATTAATTACTCAGTGGTGTACCTACACTGTGATCTGAGTGTCTGCCTGAAGAACCGCTCCGACTGTGAAAGGGTAAGACTGCAGTGGGTGCACAGCGTAATGAATGCGAGACGATGAGTGAATGAGCAGCTGAGAGTGATTTAAATTTAGTGACACAGGTGTGACACTGTGAAAACAGGGAGACAGATGAGGAGCGAACAGGCTGATGTAAACGGGCCGGGTAGACGAGCAAGAAGAGAGACCAAGGTGAGTGAGGAGGAGGTAAATGAATTTATGGTCAAATGCGGCAGAAAAGGAGAGGAAGAATTATTTACAAGCAAGAGGATAAATCATTTTTTTTAATTAGAAGTTCAAAAAGGAAGGTGCAGTATGAAGCTATAGGTGTAGGAGCATTTCATTGCTAAATGTGAAAAGAGTGGGATGTACTGACTAAGGCTAAGGCCGACAGCCAGAGACGCGCAGCCTAAAGCATCTGTCATGTCATAATGTGTTCTGGAGGTCGGATAAGGTCTTTGCAAAGTTTCACAGCAACACTTGCAGAGTAGCAAAGGACGCCAATATCAATTGCCATCTCCTGCTGTTGTGGGAACAAGAACGCTGCTTTAATGGGGAAAAGTGAATCATCTGACAAGTGCACATTCGAGGGCAGAGGTGAAACAGAGGATAAACTCTGGAGACTCATTCTCATGTCTGCCTCTGCAGAGCACTTCTACAGCTCTCTGATGATGCTTCTAGTGTCTCCTCATGTTTTCTCGTAGTGCAAAGGTCTCTGAGACCAGCATTTGTTTTGTTTTTTTTTTGTTTTTTTCAGCTGGGTAATGGCCGCTTTAAATTCACAGTAGGTGTTTGCCCGCTTTACTGATGTTTAAAATGCATTGATCAATCAAAACTACAATACCCAGAGCGTGAACTTCCACGTTTTCCATGTAATCTGCGACTTCCTTTGTGTGCGCTGTTTGCTTTTTCCACCCTTGTGTCCTTGAAACGGTGTTTCTCTCTTGGCACTTGATGTCAGGCTACGTATTTTACTAAAACATTTCATTTACATAAGAGGTAAACATTATGTCTTTACTACTTTGTTTGAAGTGCTCCATCTTAGAGCTGGCCACTTAGATTAAAAGAAAGAGTGTTTCTTTCAAGCAAAAATCCTATTTCCAGCACTGTGTTTGAAATAGATGTTCTGCTCCAGCCCTTTTATCCAAAAAAATAAATAAATAAATAAAAAATACCACAAAGCAATGCAGGTTTTAGCCAGACTCATCAGAGAAGTGCCCCTATATTATCTCAATAACTATTTCTGTTCGGTGTTCCTGCTATTTTTGATGATAAACAGGAACACCATCCTTCCTCCAAAAAGTTAATCACCTCTTAGCTACTCTATCATTTTTCACACTCGCATGCTAAATATTCCCCTTGTCTTTTTATAGCAGTGCCTTCAGCAGAGGAGTTCATTTCCCTTGGAGGGTCCAGAGGCTGTTGTCACCAATCTCAGGAATCGCATATCCTTTGGTCCCATGCTGAGAGAAGTGAAGAATTCTACCTTCCCGGAGGAGATGGGTAATTATTGGCTTTGCCTTAAAAAACAAATGATCAATCTGAGATAACAGAGCACGTACAGGAAATGAGAGATGACCATGCCATTTATCTATAGAACGTGAGGAGAGCCATATAGTTGGCTCTTCTCCTGTGGCTCTCTGTGTGCAAAGTGTATATATTATATATCTCCATGGGTGTATCCATGGAAAACTACTCTACAATCAGCATGCAAAATGCACACACAGAGAGCTGAAATGGTCTCTTCATCCTCTGTTCGTTTTACCTGCAAAAGCCGTACTTCTTCTAAATATAATAAAGAAAACATTTTTTTAAAGGGGCGCCTTCTACACTGTTGTGAGTTCTTGTGAAAGAGAAAGAAGCTCCACACTATCAAATATATCTGTAATTCAGTGAAGGCAGGGTGACTGTGATCTCCATAAACAGATGAAGCAGAATCTGCAGGCTAGAGACAAAAATTTGGTATTGGAAGCGTTCTGGTTTCTGTTTGTAGTCTGGAGTAGCATTCACATCACGTTTGAGCAAGCTTTGGTTGAATGCAAGTCCTCTGTGCAGAGAGCAAAACAGGCGGAACGCATTGGCTGAAATGTAATCACAGACAGAGATTTGGCTTTTTTTTTAAATTGATCTGCTTTCATATGCAGATACATGTTTGTAGAGATTAGTGGAAATGTCAAATTGTGGTCGAGTTTGAAAGTACTGTTGCTAACCGGACTGCAAACAATGACACATGGAGGAGGAAGTCTGTTCTGTTTTCTACACTAGAAGCCCTGAAACACTGGCGGTTGCCCCCAGAGGTTAAATTGTAGTCAGACGATGGTATGATGGGTTCTAAGACTGGTGGTGGATGGGAATTAATTATTTTTTCTCCGTTAAGACGAATAAATCATGACTGCAGCCTCATGTATGATTGCTTCTCTGTCTCATTTTCAGACCCAGCAGAGCTGGACCTGGTCCTGGTCATCGTCAGCCTGGTGGTCGGCTCCTCTCTGGCCACAGTGACGCTGCTGTTGGTGTGGCTGGCCTACCGTCGCCGGGCAATCTGGCCGCTCCACCCGGCAGCTCCACCACGAGCCTGCTGTGGCTGTCTGCGGCCGGGAGGTGACTTGATCCTACCGTGACCAAGGAGGAACCACTGCCAATTACACTGATCACATCCTCACCAAAATAGCTGCCGACAATTACATTAGTCAACAGACAGTGGAGCGGTCAATCACATTAACCGTAGAGCAGAGGCGGCCAGTCACATCAGCTGGTAAAGGCCAGACTAGACGATGAGGAGCAATCCAATTCCCACCTCCTCTCATAGGTGACACAGCTGTTGCAGTCGAATTTCACACTTAACCATGAGCAGTCTATTATCATTCACTGAAAATAAACGCCGGACCAAATAGAAAAGCTGCTCTGATCCCTTTATTTTCCCTCAGTGGCAACAAATCAATACTCTTTGTATCTCAGATTGACAGCTAGCTCATATACTGGTTTATATATTATATGATACAATTATGCATTCATGGCTTGACAGTTATATTGAGACCCTGTGATGCGCTGCTCAGGGGAAACGCTGGTTTTCCTTTTAAATGTCCAATCAAAATGATGTATAACATTGCGTCAATATATTGTGATATGATATGAGAAATAGTGGAACATGTTTAATCACTGCTTGTTTTTTTTCCCCACTAGTTTTGATACGTCTCTCAGGAGGAACTCTTGATCATTATTAACTTTAATCCATGCTGAATGCTGAATCTCTGACCTAAATCCTTAATCATTACAATGAAATGATATACAATGGAAAAGCTGTTTTTTTCTAGCATCACATTTTAAATTATCAGTGAAGGAACATTACTTATAGCGACGCCAAGACTGGGATTCCTCTTCCCTTACTATGTATGTAGGTGCACAGCTTTGCAGGATTGGATTGGATTTCTTATGGGGACAAAATGCAAGGTAGGAGTTCACCTCAATGACCCCCACTCTTTCATCTTTTTTCGTGATGTTTAGCGCTTTACGTGCTCACAGAATATGGATCAGAGGCACTGAAGTTAAGCTTATTAGTTATTAGAGGATGTGAGGGGCCATGGAAAAGCTGTAGGCTCCAGCCAGTCATCTTATCTAGCATGGCAGAGCCTGCTAATGTGATTGGCTGAGCTGCGAGATGTGGGTTCCGTCAATGAATACAGACTTCTCCCCTCAGGTAGCCTATCAGGAATCGGATCACGAGTGCCTGGTTTTCATTGGAACATCAATCCACGAGTCTGTCCTAAATAATAGTGTGAGTTAGTGAAGCGTGAAACTGTGGCTGTCAGTGAATGTTAAATTCGCCTATCACCTCACCAGCATACACATAGAGAGAGACTTGAAGGGTAAGGGTGGTGGGGAGAACATTGTGGTGCGAGGAGTTCTGCAGAGCATTGCCCAATAAAAAAAACACCAAAAACAGTGCGGATTCAGTGTATACTCTGTATTAATGATGGAGGAGCTTTCACATTTATGACAGTTATTCTGCTCATGTCTCCTCATATTTCAGATAAAAAGTTATCATCCACAGTTAACTTGCTGCAGAATAATGCAGCTGTAATTACACAAAGTCTCATAATAATGTGTTTAGAGCATTTCCGTTTAGGGTGCCTGCAGCCTGATGACAACACAGAGCTATACGATAGGCCAGGCGAGCCCCACGGACATGCATCCTCACCCTACCACAGCCCTGCAGGGTGATGCAGCAGATTTAAAAGGAGCAGGGCGAGGGGAAAATCCTATTGAAGTGGAATTATTAATACACATTTCTAACCGTCTCTTTGAGATGAAAGCCTGAACAAAGAGCCACCTCAGAGTGCAGCGGGAGAAATGACATGGCTGAAGAATCACGACCCGCAGCTGCTCTCTCTCTCTCTCTCTCTCATGAGACTTGCAGTATGGACCGAAAATCCCAATGAATCACATTCACAATTTATAAAAGCCGGAGAAAGACAGGAACAATGAGAGACGAGCATCTGCCCGGTGAGGGCTGCAGACACAATTGTGAGTTTGTGGTGTAGATTTGCGTCATGCTCTCCGCAGGAACCACACCGAATCTAAATGTGCTATTTGCTTGGTACGAAGAAACCCAAGGGAGATGGCCCAAATATTTATATGACTGCCAACGCAACTAGTGGCCCACAGGAACAATTTGTATAAATATGTTTGCCCGTTCATATAAATGTGCTGATCTGAGTTCATCTCTTTCTTCAACGCTGCAACAAAACACCTCATCTCCAGGTAAATTCAGCCATAAAGGGGGTTGAGCGGTGGTAAGATATCGCTGACGAGCCTATAAAAGTGAACAGCATGTGGGAATAAAGGGGAAAGTGGTAGAGGACATCTTTGTTTCCTCATCTTCTTGAATGAGCTCCATATTACCTTAATCCTCTCACATAAGCCGGGCAGTTTAAATCTTCTCTCTCAAATAACACCCCGCTTTAATGATGCAGAAAGATGAAATCCACAATTGCCAGGTCTAACAGGAAGTCAAGGTGGAAGGCGGTGAATGTCTTCACACATTGGCAGCTGAAATGCGAGCAGTTCACACGCCACAGTCCCTGCACCACCAGGGAGGACAAGCAAAGCCAGCAGCAATGTTAAATTTGTACCTGGCATAATTATTGCTCAGTTGACAGTGCGCCAAATGCAAAGCAGAGTGTGACATGATGCCCAATTTGAACTGAAAACTATCTTCCTGACGAGCATAATGCAAATGAAATAATTTCCTCCTTGTTGTCCGTAGAAAGCAACAAGCCCCCACGCGCAAATTGGTTCAAAAGCTTTTCATCACATTTTGTTTTCTCTGTCTTAAACAGAGCAGGAACAGCAGCCAGACTGCCTCTAAGTGATTAGTGTGAGAGAAATGAAACTCAGTTATGTCTAGTGTCACGGCAGATCCTTTATAGCCAACAAAGTACTAAAGTCACTTTTCAACACAAAGTCAATTTGCCATCCAGTGTAGGCCTTGAAATGATTATTAATGTCTCTGAGAGTCACTTTGATATACAGTAACCAGTCCCCAAACCATGTAGAGAGTAGACTAGACACAACACTGTTTATCAATAAGCTTTAAAAGACTAGTTTGACATTTCGTGTCATGCTTATTTGCTTTCTTGTTACAGTAGATGAGTAAAGTGAGAATATTGACACTGTTCTAATGTTTGTGGGTAAAAATGGAGATGCAGACAGCAGTCAGTTACCTTAGTGCAGCACAAAGACTGGAAACAGGGTTAACTTTATCCCCATGCTGAACGTCATTTGTAATCACTGTTCACACACATGCACCAAGAGCTTCACATAAACAAAGACAAAGAATGAACAGTGATAGAAAATTTGTTCATCCCTCCAAAAACAAGTGTATAAAACCCACATTATGGTCTGGACTATTTCTTGGCCAGGAACAGTGACTTCCTGGAGCCTCCGCTGGTTTCCGCACCATGACAACGACCCCAGGCAAAGAAATAGATTAGCATATCACCCTGAGTAAATCTTTCGAGCTGTAGAGGTGCTGGTAGGCACATTTTGTTGCCTTTGGACGAGCCAAGCTGGCTGCTTCCCCATGTTTTCAGATTCTGTCACTTTCATTTTATAATCCAGAGCTTATTCCACCCGTCTGGTGGCTCAATCTTCTCATCGAAATCTCGGCAGGAAAGCTAATAAGTGCGGTTCCCAAAATGTGGGACCTATCCCTTTAATGAGTTTAAAAATCAAGTATCAATGCACATGACACAACAAGCCTTTCTTTAAAATTAGCTTTTCTTCAGTTTCTGTTTTTTTTGATCCATGAATTTGAAGTTATGTATGAAGGCAATGCTCTTTAGAGCAACACACACACACACACACACACACACACGCACACGCACAGGCACACAACTTAACCTAAACCTAAACCTAAACCTAACCTTAACCCAAGCCTAAAATTTCATGATTTACATTACGGGAACTTGCATTTTGTCCCCATAAGGAAGGTGAGTCCCCACAATGTAACTGTGTAAACAGATTTATTTCCCCACAGTGTGAGTAATACATGCACACACACACACACACACGCATGCACACATACACACATGCACTCCATCAAGACCCTGCTGCTGTGGAGAATTGCCATATTCTCAAACACAAACTGCCTTCTACTGAGCCATTCCACCGGCGCTGCTGGGGGTTAAGTGCCTTGTTAAAGGGCAGTTTCAGAGAAGTAGATGGTTCATGAGGCAGTTCATTTACTGTATATACAGACCCAAAGTACAGTGGACATATATGTCATATCAACTATCACAGCTGATACTCTGGTGGTGCCACATCTGCACATCTTAGGACTCCTTCAGTTTCCCTTTCAGATGTAAATCTTGGTATTGCAGGTAAAAGATAACAAGTCTGCCTGGAAGACCGAAAGCTAGGTCAGCAGTCTTGGTAGCTAAAAACCGGCTTTGCAACATTGCCGTGTAAACAAGTTCTGCACCTTAGCTCCTCCCACAGATCAACTGTGTAGTCTAGTATGTGTGTGACTCCACATGCCTTTCACACCGCCAGCTGCCACTGATGTTCTACAACTTTCTCTTACCCTGCATGAGACGAAAGCTCCTGCGGCGCCACTGATCGATGTCGATCTGGAGGATAGACCACCCTGTTTATGTGTATGTGTAGGACAGGACCGTGAGTGTGTTGTGGGTCTCTGTGTGGATCTCTGTACTCATGGATTACCTTGACGGATCCCTCCAGCAGTCCAGGAACTTCAAGAAGGACGACTTTGAGGCTGACTGGATCAGGGTAGCAGAAGGTAGATTTGGTCAGGTGTACCAGGTCAAGCTCAAGGTCTGGCGGTTAAAATGTGCCCTGAAAAGCTTTGAGACATCCTTGTGTGCAAAGAACTTTTACAGGTGGGACTGGAATTGTGAAAACTAGGACAAATTGCCTGTCATCCTGCTGTCAAACTCAAGCAACTTTCTGAATTAGCAGCAATTTCTCAGCATATTGACATAGTTCTGTACATTGAATTAATGTTGGACTTTACAAAGTTCTTGTGGTTTTCAGCAGTCAAAGTTCAAAATGCAGATTTAATACATAAAGCCTCTTCACTGACCTTTTTTTTCCTACAGGAGAATAATAGACGAGGCGTCCAACATAGCCAAAGTGAAATTCAAGTACATTGTATCCATCTATGGACTGTGCAGTGAAGCAACTGCCGTGGTGATGGAGTACATGAGTAATGGATCGCTGAACAATCTCCTGGCAAGTCACACTTTGATGTGGCCAAAGAAGTTTCAGATGATTCATGAGACCTCAATGGGCATGAATTTCCTACACAGCATGAAACCTCCACTACTGCACCTTAACCTCAAGACGTCCAACATCCTATTAGACGATCATCTCCATGTCAAGGTCAGTGGGAGTCAATGAAAGCAGCATAATATTGAGACTGCACATGATTACAGTGACCTTTTGACATTTCCGAGCTCTGCAGAGCAATGCTTGCTCATTCTGCACCACTGTTATTTTTTTCACTAAGATTTCAGATTTTGGTTTAATCCACTGGGAAGAGGGCATGAGCAAGAAATTGTTCATGGAGAATCTGACAGCAAGAGGGAACATAGGCTACATTCCTCCAGAGACCTTCACACAGTGCTCCGATCCTCCAGGAACCACCTTTGATGTTTACAGGTGACTTGCTGAGGGTATTTTTGAAATTGCACCATCAGAGTCAATGAGTTTTTTTCTGGCTCAGTGCACAATCCGCAATTCACACAGTGTAACCTTGCTCTCTACTGTATATATTTTCACTCTATCACAAGTAACTGGGAAACCTCTTATATTTTTTATCAGGCTCACTCTTTCTTACCCTTTTATATTCCCTGGTTTTATTTTATATTTAAAAAGCATTGTGTTTTTATTGAACAAAACATTTTTTATACCAAAGAGCAACTGCCACAAAGTCCACTGAATACATGATATGAGAAAGTGAAACAATTATGACTGAATTGCCTCTCACTGCTTAATTGTTTTGTTTTTCCAGCTTTGGTATTGTGATTTGGGAGATTCTGACACAACAGAAACCGTATGCAGGTAGGACTTCTTCATATCAAGCTCATCAAGTGTTCTTCAGCTGCAGGTCATATAACGTTCAACACGATCGCAAGCTGTAAACAGCATACGGCTAAAGGCATTTTCATGTCTTTTCATAATAACATTTGCAACATTAATTCATTTATTCAACTATTCACTCTCTATTAACCCTCTTGATCATTTTCATTGCTGCACAGTGAAAATACTCACATTACACAAACAGCCTAAACTGTTCCAGATGTTTTAAATATGCATGTTAAAGTGCATAGCTCAAAAAGTGAGACAAACACTTTCCCACAAAAACATCTGGTCATGAACAGCAACGAGCACACAGTGTTTCAGTGAAAAAACATGCTGAAAGGTACATCAGTGTAGATGTTACAGTCTCATGAAGTCATGGTTCATTTTGTTTGAAACCATGATATTAAATGAACCTTTGTTAAATATCTTTTATGTTAACCACTACTGCTGAGCAAAAGACACTTTCTATACACTTTATAGATTTGATTCTTAAACTTCCTGTACATAGGATACCTTATTATCTTTCTCTTTTTTTTTTAAACATTTTTGAAATTCTTTTTGTGGTTTGTACAGTTGTAATTTATTGTATTTATTTATTTCTTATTTGCACCCTTATTGTTCTTATTTGTGTTCTGAATAGCTGTAAGAGTGAATTTCTCCATTGTGAGATTAATAAAGTCTTATCTTATCTTATCTAATGTGACCCCAGCCCTGGTCAAGTACTTAATATCTAAACCTGAGCCTCAACTCAGCCCGAATAATTTGTTTTATTCACTTCAACATAAGTTAACCTTTTAAAGAAATGGCGTGACATTTTGGGAAATGGCTTATTTGGTTTCTCGCAGAGAGTTAGATTAGATCGATGCTACTCTCATTACTGTCCATTAAACACATTGATAACTTAGCTTAGCTTAGCATGAAGACTGAAAAAACAGGGAACGCAGCTACCCTGGCTCTGTCCAGAGGGAAGAAAATCCACCTGCAAGCAAACTCACTAATTAACATGATCGCATTTCTTTAATCAAAGCGTAAAAACTACAACTGGTGGAACTATTCCTTTAACATAACCAGGCAAACATGGCGTGTTTTCAGCTTTCCTGCTGCATTCACTCTCTGTATGTGCTGGTCTACACTGAATCTCGTGTCTGACATCTGTTTTGTGGATGCAGGGTGCAGCGTGACTACAGTGCTCTTACAGGTGTCACATGGGAAGAGACCCTGTGTGGAGATCATACCTGAACAGAGGCCCCATGAGTGCGACCAGATGATCAGCATCATGAGCCAGTGCTGGGACCAGGACCACAGGAAGAGGCCACAGTTCTCAGGTGCACAATTAAAAAAACAAGCAAACTGTAAAATTGCTAATCTGAATATACAGCTCTCACTGGGACTGCAGCTCCTGTCATCCACTGAGTTCCCAAAATTACCAAAAAATCATATGGCCCACATAATGAGATTTATCTCGGTTACTCAAAATCTTGCATATATTCACACAAGACATTCATTTATTGAATAAAAAATTCTCTATATTCTTATCTTATCTTATCTAAAACAGAGGAATTGATTTTTTCTGATATCCAGGGATTATAATGTACGCGTACATTTTAAAGGCTTATTTGTACAAAGACGGTTTAATTATTATATCACCACCATTATTTGACAAAAGATCATAGCAAGCACAGTATCTTGGGTGCATCCATTGAAAGATGATGTTTAATTTGTCAGACTTGTCTGATATTGTGTTTAATTGCTTTCATCATTTTAATGCTGCATTAAAAGCAATTTTTGCGTATAAAAGGATGCTGTGATATTCAGTGATGATATTAATTTATTTTCCCTTAATGAGAATATCAACAGGTGACAAAACAAACACCAAAGATGCACCGAACAAAGCAATCGCGTCGTCCTCTCTGGCCTTGTTCGCAATTATCAAGTCAACAGTCAATGAGCTGTCACATAGAGAACACATTCCACTACATGCTATGCTTGAGTGAAACATTCACACAAGAGATAGTGGGTCACCTCTGTTTACACAAGAGCTTATGGCTTGAGAAATGGTGTTGATGAATACAAAGCAGTGTCATGTTTATTCATAAACAGGAGCTCTTCCAATTGTGTTATCACACCTATTAAAGAATTTACCTGTAATTCATGCATGACTGTTCATTCTCTGCAGTGATGCAATTATGAGGGGATCCCGCTGGGATTCGGAGTTGCAAGTCTAGGCATACATTTATTTGATTAGGCAATTTCAGAGCAGTCCTTTGCTTGATTGCTGTTTTGTTTCCAGACACCGTGAGGAAAACGGAGGCTCTGAGTGAAGTCCTGAAGATCCCAGGACCAATCAAGTGCCACAAAAACGGTGATGAGGGCAAATCAAGTTATCCTTCGCTGGTCTCCCCGATACACAAGGTTAGCTCTGCCTGATACTCTGCTTGAACGGTACTGTCGTATCCACTGTGGGGTCTGCTCCACCTTTGCCACAGTGAGCAGCTCAGTCAGTCTACTGGTATTCAAAAGAAAGGTGTGGGATAAGGTAAAGTAGAAAACTGACATCCAGGTGAGTGGCTCAGTGATGATGCAATAAGGCAAAACGGTGCTTCAAACCTGCAGTGGCTGCTTTTTTTGTTTGGCCACCCGGAGGCAACAGAAACAGGTTGTGAAGACAACACTGACAAACAGTATCATCACCTCTTAAGTTGATGTGGAGCACTTGTTAGCCAACATCTGTTCATTTGCACATTCATGGAGCAACATTAGCATTAATTTGTAGTCATGTTTCTGCTGTGTGTTTGGCCTCCTTGGTCTCCTCTCCAACAGCTTAACACTCCACGGCCTGTCCGTGGGCCGTCAGTGTGCTCAGCACTCTGCCCGTCTATGTAAACAGCTGCTGTGTTAAAGTTTGTACTCACGCCATACACGGTTGGAAAGCTTAGATTCTTGTGATTCAGTTGATGCAAACCATTTCAAGAATGCAGTCACAACAGCAGGCACAATCAACACCCACAACAAACCCACAACAGATTATAAAACTGAAGCAACTCACCAGTGAAGGCTCAGTAATCCAACAGTTGATAACACTCCAACAAAAGCAGTCTGGTTGCACTGGCAAAGGCCCAGTTGGTCCAGTCCAGCAAAGCCTTCGTCAAAAAATGCTATAATAATCAACAGAAAGCTGCTTTATCATTTCATAGTAGCCAGTAGAAGAAATCCTCCATGTTTTCTCTGTTGTAAGCATGTACATGTAGGCAACATGTTGGTCTCGAGATGGCTGCTGCACTCTGACCTTTTGACTGACACCTCACTTGACCAATTAGGATCTTCCATTTCATCCCTGCGGTTGACAACAAGAGTCTGTGCTGACAGGACGGGCCTTGTTCTCTTCTTTAGTGTAAACTGAGCCAGCCAGAAATTCTGAACATGAGGAAATGCTGCTTTAGTATTTAACTTAAGTCAAATTAAGGCATTCAGTGCAAATAGGGATGTGATTAAGGGTTTTAAAATGATAAATATGGTAAATGGCCTCCATATAAAGACAAATAGCCTAAATATGAGTATATGTACACAAAATATGAATATAGATGGCCGAATGTAAATATAGATATGTATATGGATAAATAGAATAAATAGCCTGTTTTTGTATAATGTCCAGACATACCATTAAAAAAAACCTGTAGAATATTAATTTTCTGTGGTATTCTTATCAATTTTCATTGAACTTCACTGACTCCGGTAAGGCCTCATGTTGTAGTCTCACTGTGTTTTCCAGCAAATGAGTCATCTGCAGGCAACTATTTGCAAAAAAAAATATTCATATGGAGACAAAAACTCTGCTTCAGTGTGTTCAGACTTCAATAACTCAATGCCAGTAGCAGTCACAGTGATTCTGACTGCTGGGGATGAAACTTCAGAGGCTTGTTTTTCAAAAGAGACCAAAACCTTGCATGTAGTCCAGATGGTTGAAGAAAAGCTTTCATTTTACTTTGGGTATGTCTTGTTAAATTTTACAGGAATTTGAAGTGGTGGTGGGGAATCTTTTTCATATCAAGGGCCATTTTATTTCAAACACCCTTTAAGGGCCATACTAAATTATTGAACTCATATATCACACTACCCTCTAATGCAATGCCTGGAACTACTTCCCTTTGGTGAGGTTGGCTTGGCCATTTTTTTTTTGAAAATATGTCTGATCATGCAGAAAACCTTTCTTTTATTAAAGGATAGCAGTCAGATGAAACCATTTATTATCACAGAGTTGTGTCTGCCCTTTTATAATCATTATAATGACAGAAATCACTGAAATCGCCCTGATCAAAAGTTAACATACCCTTGAATGTTTGGCCTGATAAAAAGTTGACACACACAGGTTTAAATGGCTGTAAAGGGTAACTTTCCACACTTGTGACTTGTTTGATTGTAATTAGTGTCTGTGAATAATCAGTCAATGTGTTACTCAGCTCTTGAGAGACCCTGGCACATTTCATTCAGGGACGCACTGACTTTGCTTGATACTGAGCCATATGGAACACAAAAGAACTCTCAAAGGACGTGCAAGAAAGCTGGCTGAACTTTATAAATCAGGGAAAGGATATAAAAAGATGTCCAGAGATATGAAAATACCAATCAGCAGTGCTCAAAGTCTGATAATGAAGTGGAACATTAGGGGTTCTGTTGATACCAATACACAATCATACAATCTATGTTTGGAGAGGAGTCAACAAGGCCAATGATGAAAAGTACACCATCACTATTACTAGTATGAGGGCTACAGCAGCACAGGGAAACTGATGCAAAGATGAATGCAGCACGTAATCAGAAAATATTAGAAGACGATTTGCATTCATCAGCCTGGAAGCTGTGCATGGGGCCCGCTTTGACTTTCCAACATGATGATGATCCAAAAAACAACTGTGTCCAGCTTATAGCACTGTAGCTGTTTAAGCGTTGCGTCATTCATACCCTTGAACTCCCATTCTCACATTTTGATTCATACGTGTGCTTGTTAACCACTCGTGATGATTGATGTCACCGCTAATAACTTTTGTAGTATTTCCTTTCTGTCTTTTCCATCTTAGATTGCTTTGCCGGAGATGCCTGACCTTCCCTCAGGTAAACACATGAGTAGAGTCGGATGGAAAATCGTGTTCAGTGCAGTACAAAGCCTGGAGGGCTGACATTTAAAAAGTGCTATTTACAGTCCTGTCACATTTTTAATATTACCTTTAGTGCTGAGAAGCAGAGTCAACTATCAGAGGGAGAGAGACGAAAAGAAACATTCACGCAGCCTCTTGGATCCCTTTTCTCTGAAATGTTGACTAGATTATTGAACAGATGATTCACAGTACTTTAATCAATGCTTTCAATGCCACTCACCATCAGAATATAAAAGTATAGGTACAATTGTTCAAACACTAATGCACAAAGCAAGTCATTTCACATATTGACTGTGCTCCAGAGAGATTCGCCTTCTGCCATTACACACACAAGCACGCCGCTGTACACAATTAAACAAGAAGACTCGGCTTTAATACAGCAAATTCATAAAAATAAAAGTTCCTGCGATAGACTATAAGAACTTCTGCAGCTCTTTGCCTCATATAATTCCCTCTTCTTTCATTTCGCAGATGACCAACACGACAAGGACAACATTCTCTCTCTGCTGTCCAAAAAGGACTTTGGTAGTTTCAGACAGTCTGTGAGAAGAGAGCATGTCTACACGCTGTTTTCGGATAAAAAGAGCCTCCTCCACTACACGGTGGCCAGCAGGGATGCAGAGAGTGTCGAGCATGTCCTGAGTCTGGGGGCTGATGTCAACTGCACAACCGCCAAGGGTTACACTCCTCTGATTATTGCTGTTCTACACAGGTTTGTATAAAAATATATTAACAAACTTTTTGTTTTACAAGTAACACAAGGAAAATTATTTAGCTTTTTGATAATGTCTGCAGCTCTAAGGCTAACAAAGCTCTTCTGTGTCCTGTTCCTGTATTCAAAGTGACTGATACTTCTGTATAAAGACTGGAATGAGTAATATTGTAGGAATGACATTTTTTTTCTACAGGCTTCATGACATCATCTCTTTGTTGCTGGAACATGGAGCAGATGCCACACAGGGAGATGAGGACCGGTGGACAGCGCTCCATTTTGCTGCTCAGAACGGCGATGACAGGGCCGTCCGCCTCCTGCTTGACAAAGGAGCAGTGGCGGATGCCCGGGAAAAAGCCGGTTGGATGCCCCTCCACCTGGCCTGCCAGAACGGCCACGAAACAGTGGTGCGCCTGCTGCTTTCCAGGCTGTCAGAGGCAGCAGTCGGAGAACGGGAGGCGCAAGGGAGGACGCCACTCCACCTAGCCTCCGCCTACGGACATCTGAATATTGCCAAGCTCCTCCTCTCTCAGGGAGCAGATCCCAACGCTGCCGACTGCTCTCTCTCCACTCCTCTTCACTCATCAGCTGAGGAAGGCCATAACAGAGTGGTCAGACAGTTGCTGAAGAATGGAAGAATGAATACTGACAGTGCAGACAGCAGAGGATACACTCCACTTCACCTGGCTGCTCTGAAGGGTCATACAGGCATATGCAGGCAGCTGTTGTCAAACAAGTCCAGCCCAGAGTCCAGGACCGTCCAAGGCTGGACTCCCATGCACCTGGCTGCCCTAAGGGGCCACGAAACCACGGTGGTCCAGCTGGAGAGTCAGGGCGGCTGTGTGAACGCCAGAGGTGAGAACGGGTGGACCCCGCTCCACCTCGCCTGCCATCAGTGTGAGCCGGAGGTGGTGGCGAAGCTCCTGGCAGCCGAAGCCGACCCAAACGTGGCCGAGGACAGTGAAGGATGGACGCCACTGCATGTCGCCTGTACCAGTGTCAGTTTCCCAAGCGTCCTCCACTTGATATCGCATCATGCGGATGTCAATGCAGTGAACTCAGGAAAGGCGACACCTTTACACCTGGCTGCCCTGCATGGCTGTATCCCTATTGTAAAGGCTCTGCTGCTGAATGGAGCAGACAGGACTCTGCTGGACTCTTCTGGATCCACAGCTCTGAATGTGGCCCAGAGGTGTGAAAAATGGGAAATAGTGCAACTGCTGGAGAAGTAGTTGCAATATGTTATATGAGTACAATGAAAAGCATGACACAGCTGGAAGATTATCCCCTTTTTGAGCCGAACATTCACTGAGCAGCCTAAAGCGAGATTTTGAAAAAAGCTTTTTTTTAATGTTTTTTTTTTTATTTTTTAGGAAATATAGATGAACGATGAAGACGATTATGAGTAAAATGCACACTACTCCTATTTCTAATTTTTATACATTTATTTCAGAAAACTCCTCACAATTTGAATGTCCTGAAATCATTATATAGTCTTGTTTCTGGTTTTTATACAAATTAACTATTTTCTTTAATTCTGCCAGTATTAGGTTTCCTGTACGTTACAACAGACGTACCACACACAGTAAGGTCTTGCTGGCATTTATATATAAGAATGAATGATCAGATCCTACAGGCACATTTTAATGGAAAATGGAGCTAACACATGGGGTCACAACCGGGTGAAGCGCCCAATAAGGAGAAAACATATTGATTCTGTTCTTCGAATCACCTTGCTTACTTCCTCCATGTGCTTTCCTTATGAATGGAGTTAATGCTGCTTTCACATATGGATGAAGATGAAAACATAAAAGAGCTGCTGTTGTAATGACTCACTGTGGCATTCATTTGATTAAACCTGCCAGACTTTATGAAGGTGTTGTGTATCTAATAATCTGGTAAAAAATACAGTTGACAACACACTAGTGGATCACTGTCACTGGCTTCATTTAGATGCATCTGTTGAACTCCTTCAGCTATAAATACATATGTGCTTTATGACAAGGAGAGCCTCTGATTATCAGTCATTCCCTGCAGACTGAGGGAAGCACTGCCCAGCTTATGCCACGCTCATTTACCACAGTGACACCTTCTTAAATTGAAATTAAATGCATGGATTCAGGAGCTGCATTGACCTGCACGTTCACAGGGACCATGAGAGACTGTCTCTGATGGAGGGCTAGGAGTCGAGCCGAATCAAATTGCTGTAAATGAACATCGCTGAGTTAAATTGGACTCAGACTGTGTTTAGATTTTCTGTTTGGTTGCCAAGTGAAAGTCTGCTGTGTCATTTTTAAATTGTTATTTTATTCCAAAAGTCTGATTTTCTCCATGATGTTTTACCCAGAGTAGGTGATGTCTGTTGGCTCGCTTGGGTTTCCCCATTTTTGAATCTTTGCATGGCAACACTGAACCATCCATCCATCCTCTTCTAATCCTTGGCGGATTAGAAGGATTGGACAGAGCATACTGTATATGTGGGAGGTTCATGCTTGGCTAAAATTACATTTGCCTGTGGCTGTTCACCTGATGTATAAAACCTGTCCACTGACAAAAAAACAAGTCAAAGTGTACATATAATACATTTTAAAACCAACTTCTATCCGCAACTATCCTACTCTAAACTGTGTGTGGCTACTTCCCAAGGAAAGTCAAATATTTAAAGGCTTTTACTTTGAAAGCAGCAAAGGAAGTCTTTGCTTGCATTACCCGCACAATAGCATTATTTATTCTCTCCAGTGTCATTCTGTCGCTGCACCACCCCACCCCCCGCATTCAATTTATTTTTGACTCATTTGTAGACAGCTATCAGGAAGCTGTACTCACTCAGCCTGCCTTAGATTTAAATAAATAAAACACTGATTTATAATGTCATATGGCTTCTATCAGGAGCCTGACAAAGTAAAGTATGTGCTGACCCTGCTCTCAGCGTAATTTATCCACTCGAGTTTGAAACGCAGCTATCACATTATGAAAGGCAGCTCTGCGGAGAAGACCATGGATTTCAGATTAGGTGGACTGATTTATTGTTGAAAATGTCCTTTTTACTGCAGCAAACCCCCATTTGAAATTTATGAGGCCTTCGGTGTCTTAAAAATTGGAAGCAAACCACTTTTCTGTGATTGTGTACAGGAAACAGTCTGATGACAGCTGAGCAGATGGGAATGATGAACATCTGTGGAATCCACAGAGCCGTGTCATTGTCCAACCTGTCGAACAGCGTTTTTGTCCTTCTAAACGTTCAAATGAAATGAGCCTTTGTGTTTAACCATACCACTGATGCCAGGTCCTGAAAATTAAACTCACTTTTCCAAGAACATCTAATCAGGCCTACCTAAATCAATGGTGCTGCCCCAACCTTTTTACACATACGGTGACACTTCGGATACCTTCTATCAGCCGGTAATTGAGTTTGAAGGCATCTAAACTAATTTTATTTTCTAATAGGGAGACAAGCAGGAAGACGATAATGTCATGCAAGTTGCTTGTACCACAAACACCAAGAGCTGAGGAAAGGAAAGAAGAGGGAGGCCTGTAATGTTGTTCTTTTTTAATTTAAGGAGCCACAATATTCTTTAATAACTTATATAACATATAGAGGACACCATGTGTTCTGCAATGCAATAATATCAACTTGTAAAACTGTTTTAAATTAAACTGAAACATTGCCTCCTGATTGCTTTAACAGGCTCAAAATGATTATAGAATTCAGCTCACCTTCATGTTTTCCACCTACACAAATTAAATATGTGTTCAAAGGCTCTAAAGGCTTGTAAAACTCATCTGGAGCAATCTGCATAATAGTATTTTCAGCATCAGAGATTAGATCATTTGGGTACGAGCTTGCTATGGATAAATGTTTAATCTCCTTGTCTGATGTTACCTAAACCCCCTATATACTGTTCAGCCTGTTTACACAGATGTTGTGTTTGCATAAAGATGTTAAGACGTGAAGAGACACTGCTCAAAAGCTCTGTGCGACACTCGCAGGTCTCATCTTCATGACAGGATGTAATCTGGCTACTTATTGTTATATTTAGCTTCTCGGAGAAGAGCCATTACACGCTTTCTGCAGAGTCCCTCTTAACCGGCGGGGTTAAACTCAACACTGAGCTGTGCCCCGCGGTGTTAAGCAGCCTCAATCACGACTGATGCAGCTGTGTCTTTTGATCCAGGTGCGCCGCCTCAGCAGGGCCGAGCAGGCATCCACTGGCAGGCATCTCTGGTCCTTGCCACGGTAATTGATTGAGTGATCTCCCCACCGTCTCCAGAGGACTGATTTTTTTCCGGAGTGATGATATGGAAAACATTTTTCGCCCCTGTCATCTCTTAGCGACCTCTCACTCTGCAATATGACAGCGGAAAAACACCACAGGTCGGCCTCTCGAAGTCCCCAAGGTTGTCGCTCGTTCTTGTCTAAGTGACTGTTCTTTTTCACCTTGGCGTACCTCGATGCGGGTTACTGAATGAAAGTGTTTTTGGGAAGCCCTGTAAAGTACTTTCTCATCACATGAACGCTTTGAATAAGAAACCTCCAAAAAGACACAGCACACATTGGCTTTAAAAAGATTAGCCTGGGGATGGGGGGGGGGTTAGAATGGTAATCTATTCCAACGCTGCAGAATGCTTTCTCAAAGCTGTTGAACCATTCCAACTGAACGGCCTTGTTTCCTCCAGTGTATTCTTATTATCCCTTCAGCTCCCTCTCCTTGGTGTTGTCATGTTCCCGTAAGATGATTAATGGTGGATCTCGCTCCTGTCTCTCTAACACATACACCGCTAGAAACCCCCATAACACTCAGTAACTTTACACTATTTGAATACAATACACAGAACACTTGACGCAGTTCGGCAGCGTCTCACACTTGGGAGGATTGTATGTCCCATCTCGACGAAGACGAGTGGTTCGCAGCACAAATCATGTCTCTGTGTTAATTTCAAGCATCAAGCTCCTCTTTGTCTCCTTTATTTTATGTTTCACCCAGAAAATGATCTCATTTAGGTCTTTCATAATAAGAAATCCATAATGAATGTAAAGGCACGGAAATTATTTGTGGTTCAAAGAATAGTGACTCCCTTACTTAATTAAAGTGAGAAGCAATTTTCAGCTCTATCTTGGTACAGTATAATGTAATTGTTGGGCTTGCACTCTGTCAGCAGTCTTTTGAAAAATCAACTCATGATAGTGAAAAGTGTCACTCGCAGAAAGGTAGCAATTGTTTGGCTGCTTTGCGATGATATATAATAGTATGTTTTTATACTTGTCAGGCAAAGCATGAGACTTCATGGTTGCTTTTACTGTGCATCCTCACACACTGTACTGTATGGCTCTAAGGCTCCTATCAAATTTAATGGATATGTTATAAAACAAGGTTTCATGGAAATAAAGAAGAACACAAATGATAGAGTTTACTGTGAAACAAATAAGCCCCTATAGCTTATTTGTTTGTTATTTTGCTGCACGCAACTGAAATAATTGTCTCTGCATCACTGATTAACTGTCAGGTTTAAGGCTTGTGGGCTGGAGTCTCCAGTTATCTTTGAGGCTACATCACACACCAAACTTAATTTACAGTACAACCGCCAAGATTTCTTTCTTGTATATTAAAATGTTGTTCCTTAAGAGGCAATTATATAGCACAGCCTGGTGTGCTAAGGTTCAATGACTGTGAAATGATAGATAATCATAATCATAGCAGTGAGACATCTAAATAAAAAACATAAAGGTATGGGTCAAGGCTTTCCAGAAAAAAGGAACCACTTACTACTAGGAAACAGAAAATGTTATGCTGTA
This sequence comes from Chelmon rostratus, assembly GCF_017976325.1. NCBI lineage: Eukaryota > Metazoa > Chordata > Actinopteri > Chaetodontiformes > Chaetodontidae > Chelmon > Chelmon rostratus. The sequence continues at coordinate 16,131,922 of NC_055664.1, read as the reverse complement.
TGTCATCAGGGTTTTAAAATCCTTTGAGAGCAATTTGCAGGTTTTCTTTCGTTAGACTGTAATTGAGTAATGGGGTACCCATTTCATATGAAGCCGTTTAATTATGCAACATTCACTCCAAGTGCTCATGTCTCAAGAGTAGCTTGAATGCGCTACGTTTTAGTCCGATTCAGGAGATGGATTTTCTGTCAAAGTAAAAAACTTTGCTCTCAAAAAATGATAATATATGGAGGAAATCCTTTGCAGTTGATGTTTTATTATACATACATTTTACACTTTAACTGAAATCAACCTGATGAGTGTGAGCTATGTGTCTCAAAACTGACGACTGGTGTCTCACATTACATATTTTTTCTGTGTGCATGGTTGGGTAATTGGGGTGAATTGGAGACTTTGTTTTCAACTATCCTGCAACATTAGTGTATCCAATATTGTTACTGTGGGATGAAAGTACACCCTCCGCCATTGATCCGCCACCAGCGGAGACCTCAGAACCGAATGGCAGCCTTCATCTTGGAGAACTAAGCAGTGTAATTCCAGATGAGTGGATAGACTCAAACCGAGACGACTCGATAGTTTGGCTGTCTTTGGAATGTATTGCACACTCTGACAGTGGGCTATTTTTATAAATGTTTGAGTATATCCTCAAAAAAAGACCCAGAGAATTCAACCTACGTAAGCCATGACATTCAAAATGAAATAATAGAACAGGCTGGGAAAATATTTCTTTTGTGCTGTATTTTGTTAATGGAACCTACACCATAAAAGAGGGACTCCCTCTGCCTTTCTCCACAGCAGATGCAGGTGATGAAACAAGTTACACAGATACTTATTTCAGAGCTAGAAACGCTGGCCTGAGCACAGACAAAATACTCAAGTTTTACAACGGGGCGTCTCTTATGTCATGGAGCCTGGGTGGGGTTCAAAGACCCCTTCAATGTGAGTTGAATGTGATATGTTTACGAACCCCTTCCCATTTCTGTTCATGAACCATTTGGAGTTTTGGTCTCTTTTGAAAGTTTTTTTTTTTTATCATCACTGTAAGTGTTACTGGCATTGAGTAATAGAAGTCTGAACACACTGAAGCACATGGTTTTTATCTCCTTCATGTTGAATGTTGAAAACTCGGCATCATTCCCAGCTGACACAAGGATGGAGGCAGCAGGGTTTGCTGTGTGCAGTATCCAAGCCCAGCTTTAGATTCCATGCCCTTATGGTGCGTAAGATACTCTCCATTCTTGAGCCACCCAACAGGATGCCACAGTTGGAGGAAATGGACCTTCAAACAGCCCCTCCAGTTTGTGAACACAGACTGTGCTGAGGCCCGGGCACTGAAACAGTGTGCATGTGGTGTTGTGGAGTGAGTGCACTGAGCAGACAGAGGCTACTGACAGCCACCACAGCAAGAGAAAGTGCGTTAGCTGAAACTTGAATGACTTTATTCTTGAGCAGACATCAGGAACACAAGAAAACCAGATCACAGAGCAATGTTGGCTGTTTTACTGCTGCACTGATGCAGTTACTGCCACTTGAGAGCAAAACAGCGCATTCATGGTGTCCATTGTTTCACGCGAGCTGGAGAGCAGCTCCTCCCTGGGCACAGAAAAAGTGAAAGCTTTGCTTACACTGGCTGGAACTCAGAGATGCAGAGTCCACCGTCACCTGGCAGCTTATTCTCAAACAGACGGACAGTTCACCACCACCAAATGACAGGAAATGGACAGTGAAAATCCTGCTCAGTACTTTCCACAGGGCCCTTGAGGAAATGACAAATGTCCTCACAGCATTTAAGGTTGCCCTAACCTTCCTAAGCTTCCACAGCTTCACGTGAGTGCTCTTTTTCCACCTTGAAAAATGTGTTCATTGAGCACCACAGAAGCATGTCACAGCCCCGGAGACCTCATTTAATTCAACTTGCTTTTGATATGAACCTAACAGCGAAATGCAAGACAGAGTGGACAGTTTACTGAGGAGATCCCCTTTATCTAGGAAATGCCAGCTGCAGCTTTTTTGGGGCCACTGAAGTGTCATAAGTGGACCTCAGACATATTAATCATATCCTTTTCGTGTAAGTTATTTTCCTCAACTGTCTTCCAGCTTTTAGTTGATTAAGAATATTAGTTCTTTTTAAATGTTAGTTTACCAATATCGATTAATAGATATGTGAGAGTAGACTAAAATGTGCTCTGAGTTGCATGCTGTCAATATACTATTGAACTATTTGATATGACTCCCCTGTTGCATTAAAACATTTTTTAAAGAAAAGGCTCTGACTGTCAGGGCCAGCCCATAAAAACAGAATGTCCGGATAGTTTCTTTCCTCTGGCGCTGGGACTGTGAAGATTGATGACAAAAAGTTATATTGCTACTGTAGAGCAAGTGCATTGAAGATCACAATATCATAACTTCCAAACGCTTCTCTCCTTGGACAAGGAGCCAGGAGGACCGACCTGATAGTGAATTAAACACCACTCAGATATGTATCTGTTTCATTTCCTCCTGCCTACACCTCTTGTCCTTCAGGCTTCAGAAAATATTACATCCAACCTCTGCACATGAATGAGAATTGTTTTCATCATAAGTCCCTCCGTCCCTTCAAACAACAAACCTGAAACCATAAGTTAATGCTGCTCACCTCACTTAACAGGCATTATTGAGTGCTAGTCAGGAATGGCATGCAGACATGTCAAACAGCATGTATGCAGGCACACACAAATTTAGTGCTCTGCAGGAGATGGGACAGCATATAAAACATACAGGCTGTAAAATAATGTCTATTTCTGTGGTAAGTTGGACATTTTCATGTGGGGGTCTATGGGGATTGACTCCCTTTTGCCTCAAGGGGCCATTCAAGGAACTGCAGTTTTTGGACCGAACACATTTGCTTCTTTTTTTAGTCCTAGAGGTTGCCACCATGCTGTTGTTGTTTTTATCATTTGCATGTGCCAGATAATTTTGTGCATTGAAAAAAGAAGGAGGAGGTTACTTTCAGCTAAACCTGTCACAGGAACATGCCAGCTTACGTAGTTTGGCTGTGTTGAGAACACTGTGCCCACTATTTTACCCTCATCTATAATCCTGAAAGTCCATTTAGTAGAGGTTTTGAATTTTCCATTTACCACGGAAATCCCCTTTGATATTCTCTGCAGCAGGGCAGAAAATCTGAGTTGAGAATAGAAATATCTGTTATGACCCTTCCAGACTCCTTCACACCCATCGTAAAGCCAGGATTTTGAAGAGAAAATGAATCAATACATTCAATACAAGTGTAGACTAAGGTGAGGCTGGTGTCTCAGATAATTGGAAAAAGCCTAAAACCTTTAATTAGGCAGCATATGCACTGCCTGTGTAGATACAGTTATTAAACATTTCCTCAGCATTCCTAATATGTAGGATGATGGGTATAAATATACAATTAAGTACGTCTTAGGACATGGAATCATCCTGATGTTGACAGTTAACCTCATGCTTTTTTCATATAGAAATGCCACTTACACACATAAGTAGCTACATAACAATAGTTATGTCATGCTAACCATTCATTCTTAATGAAGCTAGCAGTATCTGTGATGTCCCCAAAGGACACATGTGTGTGCGTGAGATGCTGGAGGGCCAGTAGCTGTCAAAAGATGTTCATAACTCCTTTTTTAAATATGGTTACTTTCACAAAATGACTGCTGATTTTACAAAATACTAGCAACCTATTCTGATACCATATTGCTGCCTAATCAGGGCAGCAATGCTTTAAACTGATTAATCTGCTTCTGTTTTATGTCCTACTTTGTGATCAGTGAATCAATACGGAATAATTGCCTTTGCCTTGTTTCACCTTCTGGTGAGATAAGGAGAAACTCCTCCCTGACTCGCACTCAAGTGGAACGGAGAAGAGTCAGCCGGGAAAAGGAGCGAAAATATCATTAAATGATGTAATTGCTTTCTTAGTGTAAAAGCAAGTGAAGTTGCACAAAATGCTGAATTTTCCATCGGCGGAGTTTTAGATAAACTGAGGTGAAGTCCACCATGAGGTTGACATTTTTAGTCTTAAGTGAAGGCCTCAAACAACAGCTATTGGGTAGACTTCCATTGGGTTTGCACCAGTAACGATACCAGCTATCAGCGGGAAACAGAACGAGAGAAAATGTCCAGAGACAACTAAAGGCTGGTAAAAATAACAGGAGATCTTAACCCATGTGTTGCTCTTGATGACCAGCTGTTGTCAGTTGGAGATAACTGGAGATATTGGATCCAAGGTATGAGAGTCGCAGCCATCACCACATCACAGAAACTCTATTACCAAACAGTGTTTCATTGAGCAGCAGTGGGCTCTGGGAAGATTTGGGTCTGAATATTCCTCCCTGACAGTCTAAATGGATATCGATCTTCTGGAAAGGCCTCTATCTGTTCTGGCTCCTTTTGAGGAGTTAAACCAAAAAGTGAGCTCCTCTGATACTTCGGCAGCAGATTTGATTCCTACTGGGACCATTCTTCAGACGAGGACCACGGCGTCAAAACAATGAAGGGAACCTTCTGATAGATTGGATGTTTCTGCCCAAGTAAAGAAATGCGCAATAGCAACAGTTCTGCTCGAAGCATTTGCCCCAAACCAGCAACCAAACTAACAAACAAAATTAAATTAACTAAAAATAAAGAAACCCATCTTTCTATTTCAGTAGTTCAGGTGCAGCACTCCAGCACTTCTCATGTCTCTGATTGGAGAGGGGAAGTGAAGAGAGGAAAGAGCTCAAAGAAGCAGAGTGCAACAGGAAAAAGTGGAAGACATTAAACAGGGCTAAAGTGGAGACAGAGAGATGGAGAAGGAAGAACTCATCTCACCAAGAGTGTGATTATGAGTATCTGCAGCAAGAGAGCTCTCCAGTCTCTCAAATCCACTCCCAGCACAACTGACAACACATCCCACTGCTCATACACCGATCCCTGGCTTCTGATTCCATAGATTGTGTTAAGACTTAGATTGGTACTCCGCCTAGGGGGATAAATTATTACAAATGACTCGGACCCATCTTCACAGACCTCCTAAATCAGCGAAGAGCCAGGTGGAATCAATTACTTAGAAAGAGGAGGGAAGGGGAGGGCGCTGAGTTGTAAAGAGTAGCTCACTGAACTTCATGCATATCAATCCAAGGAAGAATCTGAGAGGAAGCAAGACGTGAAGCATATCCGACTGATCCACAGCAATATTTTCCGGCTCTTAAAATTTACCCCCTTCAGGCTCACTTTAAGATTTAATAGCTTCCATGTTTTGAAGCTTTACTCTGTTCTGACACTTTTAGCTTGCCTTCACCATGCAGCTGATTAGCTGGTGCCACTGTTGAGGCGGGACTGCTTCCTCCCTAATGGCATCCGCTTCACCTCTTCTGAAAATGCAACGTGAATGCAGATAAACAGGTAAATCATAACTACCATGCATACTGACGAAGACCTTGCAGCATTATGTGAATAATTTGCACTTTACATCAAGTGGACAATGCTCAATGAAGACATAAATCCATTTACAAATTGCTTTTAATTCAGGCAGTATGCTTGACTGCAGTATTTAAACTTTGTAATACATTTGGATCAAGATCATTAAATTTATTTATTTATTTTAAATATATTTATTTATTTTTCTGTATTTCCTCTCCTTTTACTATATGTTACATTTATACATAGCTCATGTCTGCTATTGTTATTGCTTTATTGCTCAGGATTGACATTCTTGAAAAAAAAAAGGGGGGAAATCTCCCTCTCCCTGTCAGCTGTTTTATCATTGACATCCTCTTTACTCTGTTAGATCCATCATCACTTTAGTGGAGAAAATAAAAGAGAAAAGAGTGTGTCTGAGAATCAGAAGGTTAAAGTTACATCTGAAGCAATAACTGTCATAATCAAGAGTTAAGATAAGGGCGAGAATTTTCATTCTTTTAACAAGCATTTCATTCAGCAGCCAAATGAATGCAATAATTTAATGCTCGCTGATATCCTGGAGGGCTGCTCAAGCTGTTGGACAGCTACTGCAACAAACAGATTTCAAAAAGGTCATGATAAGAGCTCTTCAGAGCGGTATGAGTGTCTCAGCTGGAAGATAAGAGTGCAGGGGCTGCAGTGCTTCAAAAGGGCCTTCTTCAAATGCCATACTGACGATTAGTGTGGGCAGACCAGCTGAGTGCTTCCCTAACAGCAACGCAGCGTAAATAAATAATTCATACTTTAACAATGCCGATGCTGAGATAATTAACATTAATGAAGATAATAGATGCTCCAAATATGCCTGTTGTCTTTTAAACTGGCAAGCACACAAAAAAGTCCTGCAGCTCGAGTTACCATGCCAAGGCTAACCACCACTGTCTATGCATTGTGACCTATATTTATGGTTACTGTTGGGCTGCGCCCTCTAGTGGACACACTAACTATGACCGCAGCAAAGGAGAAAGTTGGTTTATTGAATGTTGTGCAGGAAGGAGGATGGGGTGGAAGGATCGGTCAAACACAGGACTTTCACCCATGAGACCTGTGTGAAATCGAATGTCAAGACTGTCTTATTTTTTACGTACCTACATAAGTTCACTTACGTAACATACTTAACTTATGTTACGTTAACTCACCTACATAACCAAATTTACATCCTTATTTTAACCCAAACCATGATCTTTTCCTAACCAAGTAGTTTTGTTTAGTGTGGTTTTGTGATCATAAACAACACGCTAGTACACCTGAGCAGGTAACTGACTAATTCATGTATTTTGGCATGTTCTTGCTGACATAAAAATGCTGATTTTTTGTCCTTCACATTCAAATCAAAAATTCCAAATAAATCAGATTTGAATCTTGAGGGCCGCCTAGCAACAGTTGAATAAGAGGAGTACCAGCACTTATTTTTTTCTACTTAAAGCACTGACTAAAACGACAACGAATTAACAGCTTTGGCTCAATGGGATGGACTGAAATGTTTAATATAATCTGCTAACTAAAAAAGACTAAAATGTCAACAGATTTCGTTGAATATAAAACTACATTAAAATAGTTAGGGTGGGGTTTTTGATGAAGAAAAGACTAAAATGGCCAGACTTTTAAAACAGGATGAGGGTGACTAAATATGCTAAAAACTAACAAAAACATTTGACATCTGAATAAATACAAGACTGCTGAAAAAAATGAAAACTACTTTTGTTGTCTACACCGAACCAAACTGCGACCGCTTCACAACGCTAACCACGTGTTTGTCCAGTAAACTACACCAATCACTGGCATGAAGCGATCATGAAGAGCAGTCACACGGGCTACTTCATGTTGTTTTGGGAGTCTGGTGTTCGGACATGTTGCAAAAACCATGACACACTTTTCTAAATGTTCACAATACAAGAATAGAAAGTGTGGCTAGTGTGATGTATATCTGTTTTACGAACTGCACGTCTGTTTACTCGAGTCTACAGTAAAGTTACCTTCATCTCCAATCTCAGTGATCACCTTGCCTTTTCCTCTTCACCATGAAAACACAGTCATTTTCCATTTATGATACAAACAAAAAACTGAACAACTGAAGCATGACACATGGTAAAAACAGTAAAAGTTAATATAATCCATTCCTTGTTGTTTTATATTTCTTATTGCTTATTATTAAGTTAGCAAGGGCAGCACTCCATGGACCAAAATAGCGTCTCAGCATGTGAGAAAAGCTAAGCTGAGAAATACTTCAGAAGCCTTATTAAAAATGCAGAAATATTTTTGTCATTTCACAGTTTCCCTCGTGAAAACTGCAACAAACAAACAGATCTCAAGGACCAAAACCACTCAATGCCAGTGCCTAATGTGTGGAAGAACATTAGGCCACAACTAACACAGTACTGCAAAGTTAGCATGTTCTGTAGATACAAAATAGCATTTACAAATTAGGGAAACAATGAAAAAAAAAGTCAAAACCTTTTATTTTAATTAATTAATTTTCAGAAAACATGCATATAAATGGTGACTGAATTTCACAAAACGTCTTTGTGTCTCTTGAGGCGGCAGAAGAATGGTGTTTGCAACTCTTTTTACCTTCAAGGATAACTACTAATTACTCCAAGAGGTATGCCATATTGTACCACTTTGTCTCATTAAGCACATGACCTTCAGGGCCTGGGCAGAGAACAAATGTTGCTGGTTGATGGTCCAGCAGTAATCACACATAAGATGCAGTTCCCTTGTATAATTATCAGATTTTAATAATTCAGGGAGGCTATCATGAGTCAGTTAATTAAGAGTCACCTTACTGCTTGAACATGCAGTGCATGAAACCCCACCTCTGTTTGCAATGCCTATCGCTGTGCTGTACGTCGCCAGAGACCGTAGAGAGGCGGCAATGGAAAACACCCACTGCAGTTTGAAGGGGAAAGAACAGGGGAAGGCGGTCATGAGGACGACTCTCCTCAGAGACCCTGTGTATCATGCTACAGCATGCTAGAACACATAGGGCGGAGGCAGTTCGTGCAGCGAAAGCGGCTCCCAGTGGAGTCCAGAGTTAAAACTCTGTCAGGTTCACAAAACTGGAAATGGTGCAGCCCCAAATTACTTATTAAACTACTTCCTGCAGGTCAGAGAGAAAACCAGTGTAGCAAATTTGACACTTGAGAATCAGCAGCCGGACGGGTAAAAGCTCTTTAGGATGTGCTGGTGTCCAGGACTGGAATACCGCATTAATACAACATTAAACAGGCTACAAACCCAGTCATGTTTAAGGCAAAACTGAAACACTGGCTTTTACATGACATACCCATGTAAAGGCAGTTGTGTAGGCTGTCATGTCCAAGAAATCTTGTTATGTTATGTTTAACTTTTTTGTCCTGTGTCTTTGTTGTCTTCTGGCTTCCTCTTTTATTGTGAAACCTAACTCGCCTCTCGTTTCAGACCCTTGACTTCCTGCAACCTTCACGCCTGTCTGACTGTCTACCCCGCCTAGATTGTTTCCACCTGTTCCTTGTTGCCTCATGTATGTATAGTCTGTGTTTCCCTTTGTCCTGTGCCAGTTTTTCTTGTCTTGTGAAGTCTGAACCCATGCCAGCCCATGCCACATTCTTGTGAAATCAGGTTTTGTATTCTTTTGATACTTTGTTTTTTGCCATAGTCTTGCCTTCTGTTATTTTGATACTTTGCCTTACCTTTTCCTTTGTCATAGTTGTCTTCCTCGAAAGAGTGATTTTGGTTACAATTTTTCCTCCTTGAGAGCGATTCTTGTAACTTTCTTTTGATACTTTGTCATTAAAGATTGTTTATTTGTCTTTTGGATTCTAGTCCTAGTTCGGTTGTGACATAGGCAGGGTTTAATAGACTAGTTTCAGAAGTGTGTATGCCCTGTTGCTGAATAATGCCTGTTCATGCACAGTCAGAATATCATCTGCATGCTTTGTGCAATGTTTTTTGTGCTTGTGTACGCTGCTAATGACTCATGCATCTCCACACGTAAGTATGGGCACACACCTTGACAATGTCCTTTTTGTCAAATAAACAAACAAAAGAAACAAATCTCCCGTCTCGCAAAACTGAGTGCTAAGGTTACCTCTATTCGACATCTTTGTTGATATTCCTTGCAGCAGAATCACTGATATGGAGTGAGACGTCATAAATCACTTAAGAGTATGACTGCCAGGTCCTGTGTCGTTTCAGACGCGGTATTGAGCGACAGGCCAGAGACTGACGAGGTCTAGATAGGGTATGTGGATGTGCTGCTCTCAGAGTGTGTGCCTGTGTTGTGAGCAACAAAATGGGATGGATTCTTCAGTATATCAGCGATGCTCGAGTCGGAGCCCCAGGGAGCAGCAGAAGGAGCGACATTGGGGATTTCCCCCGATTTAATCAGAAACATGGAGCTGCCCCGCGACGATGACAATTGCAGACCAACAAAAAAGAGCATAAAAAGGCTGCATTACCTTTGTGAGGAATAACCACTTAACATGCTCATACTGGATACGTGTGTGGCCGTGTGTCTGCGAGCCAGTGTTTGTCAGTGTGCGTTAAGGTGTGTGATTTTTGCATTTGCTGTATTTACAAGCTTTTAATTATTCATAAATTCAGATGCGATACCGGTTTGGAATCTCAAGTAAAATTTTGTTGATGATTAAACACCAAGACACCGCAAATTTTCAACAAAGATGGAAACTGAGTGCTTTCGGGCTGTGCTACAGCTTTATGCGTGCACCCTGTGATTGATTCATACATACAAACTGTCAACCTGTACACCTGCTAATTAAAATGATTCAGGAGCTATTATGAAGAAAGGAAGAGTGCTAGCATGGAGTATCCAGTATGTAGATGTGGGAAATTTTCCCTAGGGAGTTTATTATGTGAACACCATGAATACACGTCTCACAAGGGAGAATATCGAGCAGAGAGAGTACACATGGACCATCTATGAATCTCTGTCAGTAACACAGACACATAAACCAGGGTGTAAGAAGACTGCAAGTGACTGAACATAGCAAAATGGCATACTTTTCACACATGAATGTTTCAGATAACTAAGATTTGTACCTCCTTGTGTCCCATTGGGAGCGCCCATAGTGAGATATGAGGCACGGAATCAGACTCCATTGGCTGCGATAATTGCAGTGATTGTTTTTTCTTTCCTTTGTTGTTAAAAAAAACCTCTCGTCCTGGGTCTTCCATCTGATAGTGTTTGCCACCGGGCAAACAGAATCCAAATGTCCTAGGAGATGGTGGAAGTCCATTAAGCTGTGTCACACAGTACATCACATCAGTCAGCCGCTGCCCGAAGGGACTGACGAAACACCCTCTCTCTGATGCTGTTGTTGTTCGACGAAGGAAAGAGGAAATTAAACGAGATTAGAAAGTTTGGAGCTGCAGTCAGGAATTTACAACAGTTTGTACTCCCTGTGTGTTGCCGCTGGCTGGTATCGGACACCAGCAAAGAGCAGGGAAGAAAGAAAACTGAGTCCTTCGGGTTACAAATAATCCTCATCAGAACGATATGATATAACAGAAACTGTGTGTTTAGTTACATGTCAAGAGGTGGAGGAGAAGATCTATATCACTCTCATATCTGTCAATTTGCTATAAGAGCAGGCGGCAGTAGCTTAGTTTAGCATTAAGGCTGGAATCTGCAGGAAACACCTGGCCTGGCTCTGTCCAAAGGCAGCCACTTAAGATCACAGATTAACTCGCTATATCTCATTTCTTTGACAAGAAATAGTCCGGAACATAACCCCCATAAAACTGAGTTGTTTTTATCACCTGGCTGCATGGACCATCGACTACCTCGCCAACAGACCACAGTATGTGAGGCTTCGCGACTGTGTGCCGGATGTGGCACAGGGTACTGTGGTCTCTCCTTTCCTCTTCACCCTCTACACATCGGACTTCAGACACAACACAACCAACTGCCACCTCCAGAAGTTCTCCAACGATACAGCCATCGTTGGTTGTGTATCGCAGGGGAACGATTTGGAATACAGGGAAGTCATCACTAACTTTGTCGACTGGTGTGGACTAAACCACCTGCACATCAATGCCGACAAGACCAAGAAGATGGCGATAGACTTCCGCAGGAAAGCACCACAAACTACACCAGTGTGCATCCAGGGATTTGACATTGAGATCATGGAGGAGTGCAGACACCTGAGTGTACACCTCAACAATAAACTGGACTGGTCCACGAACACTGATGCCCTGTACAGGAAGGGCCAAAGTTGTCTCCATTTACTGAGAAGACTGAGGTCCTTTGGAGTATGTAGGACATTACTGAGGACTTTCTATGACTCTGTGGTTGTCATTTGCAGTCTTTGATGCAGTGGTCTGCTGGGGCTGCGGAAGCTCTGAGAGGGACAGAAAGAGACTCAATAAACTGGTCAGGAGAGCTGGCTCTGTCCTGGACTGCCATCTGGACACCACTGAGGATGTAGGTGAGAGGAGGATGTTAGCCAAGCTGGCATCGATCATGGACAACCCCCCCCTGCATGACACAGTGGGGACCCTTAGCAGCTCCTTTAGTAACAGACTGCTGCATCCAGTGTGTAAGAAGGAATGCTACCGCAGGTCCTTCATTCCAACAGCAGATTATTCAACTCCAGCACCACTTAACATAAGACTGTGTTGATGTTGTTTGACAACTTAAGCTCATATCCATACATTTTGTGCAATATTACATATCATTTACTCTTTTGTACATTTTATTCTCCTGTGCAATAGTAGTAATACAATTCATTATTATTTTTAATCTGAAGGCAGTTTACTTTGGTCTTTTTCCACAGCTATTGGGGCAATACATATTTTTTTCTGCATATTTTATGCAGATTTTTATCTTATCTTATGCACAATGAGACTTAGAGTGAGATTTACAGTGATTGAATTTTTACTAGCTAACTGTTCCCCCATTTCCATAGTTTATCCTAAAATAATCTAGCATCTACCGGATTAATCTTGAGCTTCATCTCCTCACCCAACTCTCTCTAAAAATTTTCAGAAATTTCAAACTGTTTTATTACTCTGCGGGCTACCATCTGTAATCACCTTATACCTCCAGAGAATGTTCCACGATGTAGACGAATGCAACACATTCACGTTTTAACAATCAATATTCACTTTGATGCTGCTTTTCACGACACATTTACTGTTGCTATATTGGAGAAAACTGTTGTCTTCTGCCAGCAGTGGAAAACAATTTAGTTTCTTTGGATTCAGCTGCATTGCACTGAAAAACAGGTGGCATTTCCTGAGAATCCTCAGCCACCAGCAGCAGTTTCACCAGAGTGATGAATTGCCTTGAAAAGGAAGAACTTTTCATTTTGTTACCTTTGTCACTGAGGCTGGACTCAGTGATTGCTAACGGCATTACAGGAATATCATGTTGTTGTTTTTGCTGCTGCTGCTGCTGGCTTTGTCCTTCATGTTAACTCGCTGTAATACTGATTTTTTTTTTCAGAAACTGATGCAGTGCTGTTTGGTCTGACATCGGTCATCACAAAGACTGATGTTATGCTCAAACTGCTCATGAAAAACTGCAGTGCACAGCCACAACAAAGGCATTGCATCATGGCTTGTCTAAGACATGTGTAAGTGATATCCATCCACTGACAGTGTATGCTGATGTATGCTATGCCTCCATGACACCACATAGACTGTAAGGTTTTATGTTCAAATGTTTAAAGTCTAGTCAAGCAAATTTTAATTATATGGCCCATTTTCACAAATCACAAATCTGCCTGAAGGGGCTTTATGATCTGCACAGTATACGACTGACTCTATTCGGACTCTCTACTCCCCAAAACACAGAAAGAAAGAAAGAAAGAAGCAACAGAGGAAGGACCCTAAGACAGGCAGACATGCAATAGATGTGCACATAATAGACCAATACAGTAAAATTACAGCATGGACAATCAGGAGGACAAAATTATAGATAGATTGTAAAATGTGTGAAGAATGTGTCCGAGTGGCAACGTCAAACACGTAGACCTGAGCCATGTTTATTTCTCCATCGCAAACAACAAAATGACCTTTACTAATAAGACTGTCTCTTCACTTCTCAGTACACACACACACACAGACACAGACACACACACACACACACACACACAAATACTAGATAAAATATTCTCTGTCCCAAAGACTCACAACTCTGCAGAATGCTCCCTTTAAAAAAAAAAATTATGTTATTTAATTAGGTGTGTGTCATCAAATAAATGCACTGTCTGTTACTCTGATACTGCTGCACATGTTGGGGACCCACTTTTTCCAAATGTAATAAAGTTCTTTTATAAAGGGAGCATTCGACAGTATTACGAGTCATTGGAAAGCTTTGGACATGTGCGTGTGTTTTGCACATTGATTTCCCACAAATATTCCATCATAACAAAATCCACTTTTTACAGACTTTATTTTCTTGTCTAGATCTTAATATAGGGCCCAACAGTTACAGAGTTTTGTGATTTCACTTAAGCTACAGTACTCTGAGGTGGATATTCATCAAAACATTAACATATCTCTGTTGATAATGATGTCTTCATTGTTGAACTGAAAATAATGCAGGACTTGTCGCCCAAATAAACACAGATAGATGTATTGCTGGAACTATTATTTCGGTTTTGCCAAGTTCACCTCATTCTCACTCAGCAAAGGCCCCCGGGGAGCTGCTTCAGGGGTTGCGCACGTCCACATGATTATACCTGGAAAGCTGCAAAGTCCACATACAGGTCATTAGTTTGCTATGGAACACTGCAGCAGTGTTCAGAATCACTTCCAGTAAACAACATTAACTGCAAACCGGTCTTGGGAATAAGAGAGAGGCTGCAGAATAATGATAAGTCATTTATGGGTGTATCTGTGTACACACGGCAAACACTGATATTCATGTGGCACTTTACAGTGTCTCATAATTTCATTTATTAGACATCTTTTGTCATTTTTTTGTTAAACATACATTTCATGAGAAGTCAAGTAGAGGAGCAGTGTAGCATGCATCACATTTCCATTGCAGGCATATAGTCACAGTTAATGTGTTAAGAAAGACTATGTACAGCAAATGACAATAATAATAATAATATAGTAATAATAATAACATGATTTTTCAATTTATAAAATTGCAAATATGTGGATATTGGCATAGCCACATTAAACAGCAAGTAAATTGTCTCTTGTATTTGACACACATTCCAATCAATAATTTTAAGATTAGATTAAAGATTAAGAGCTCACGTATCAGTTTGAACACTGCGATGAACACTGACTTGATATCAATAAGATTTGCAGAATATTTCCATCATCAAAACATAACATACACACACAATATATAGCAGTTTGCAACTTGTATGTGTGTGGTATACACAGATGGCTCCTTACGTGACAAGCACAATGATTCTAGAGAACAATGTTACATTTTTTTTCTTTTCGCCATGAAACAGGTCATTGTTACAGACATTCCTTGTTTTACATTCAGTGAATTGGAGAACAGGGACTCCACAAACAATTCACATATAGAGCCAACATGCCTTGCAATAAGACACTGTCAGTCACTCAGCTCCATATCTTTAAAAAGCACGTTGCAGTTTCCCCCTGTGGTGCATTTTCCTTAACAGGATGAGGTATTTTCCAGAAGAGATGCTTCGCTTCATCATTCTTCCCTCAGTCTGATCGGACAAGGGATGCTGCCGTTTAGCAGTGCAAGATCTTAATGAATGCCTTTCTGAACTCCACATTAAAGGTGGTGTATATGATGGGATTCACGGCGCTGTTCACGTAGCCCAGCCAAGTGAAAGCATTATACATCTCAGCGGGAACCTTGCATTTTGTGCAGTGGGTGTTCAAGATATGCGTAATGAAAAATGGCAGCCAGCATATAATGAATACACCTGAGGAAATACAGGAAAAATGGAATTAGATTAGAAAAAGAGAGACAGTCACAAAATTGAAGAACGAAGCTCTTATCTTAGACATCCAAATATGGGCGACGTCCCGTATGGAGGAGTTGGACTAAAATACTGATATAAGTATCAGAACTATTTCCTTCTGTTGCATCACAGCCGGTCGTGTTTTCAAGCTCAGTTTTAGGTCCTCCCAAAAAATCTGAGCTGGAAATAAAAACACATGCAAAGGCAGCCAAGGACCCAACATGGCTGGGAGCTTGTGCAAACGGAAAGCAGTTTTCTAAATTGTACATTTCATGATTAGCTTGTGGTAAGTTACAACAGAGACAAATACTCAGAGTCCCCCGCTGATTTCAAGTTGTAGTCACAGCGTGAATCACAGTTATTTGGACGTATGAATGATTAACTTAACGAAGATTTTGATTAATTGTAATACGGTCAATGAATGATGAAAAAGCGAAACAAAAACAAAACTGTTAACACTGAGCACTGACATTGTACTTGTGCACATGTGTGGCCATGGACATACAGATAGAGGAACAGATTGACGCAGACAGACATACATGCATACGCACAAGGACGATGTGCATGCCTTCACATGGACACAAACACGCATAAACATTATGAACATACAAATATATTTCCTAAAATTAGGGAATATACCCATGTGCACACATACACATGTAAAATGACTGTAATGTGGTGTCATTTTCATATGATCACATGCATACATGGACAAATAAACTAATAAATGAATATATAAATAAACAAACACAGTGTTAGTTCCACTTCGATTCACATTTCCAAAAAAAACCCCAAAACATTTTTTTCAATTCAATAACGTGAACGAACTCACCGAGTACGATGGCTAACATCTGAGTGGCCTTCTTCTCCTTCTGCTGGGAGATCTTCCTCTTGCTCATGGCCTTTACAGAGGTCTGAGTCTTGCCATTAGGTAACGCCTGCGTCTGGAAGGCTTTGGCCACGACGGGAGCCGGATCCCCCAGACCCTCTGGAGAAGGATCTCCATTCTTTTCTGCTTTCTGGCCCTCCTCAGGGGGTGTGGGAGGTGTGGAGGTGGGGCTGGCGTTGGCCTTGTTGGGCATCAGTAGCTGGTGGCTGGTGGCAGGAGTGTCCCCAAGAGCACACTGCGGCTGCTGCTTCTGCTTCTGGCTGCTGCCGCTGTTGTTCAGCTCGTCCAGCTCCAGATCTTCCCCTTCGTTGACTCCATCTTTGATGAATATCTGAGCAAGGTCAGAATGAGCAGAAACACATGGATTCATGTGGTCATTTTTCATTCAGATTATTGCACAACGGGTGACATTTGAAATAAAAGGTATTAAAAAGATTACCACGCTTTCAGTCTTTAGGTTTTTCTGTGCTCACAGAGGCAGAAAGGTGCCTTTGCAAGCTTTATTTCCTCAAAGAAATTGAGGAAAACTTCCAAGGTGACACCTTGCTGAATCTTTTATAGGCAAAACAAATATGTTTCAAACAATTAAACGTTTTAGGCGGAAGGAAAAAAAGGCTGTAAACAAAGAACAAAAAAAGAGCACACACCACTTTCTTCTTGTTGACAGGAAAGCTCCCATTAGATTTCACAATCATGGTGCACAACCTCACATCCTCTGGATGAGTGCACTTATCCTGGAATGAAAACAGCTGTGTCAGGCAAGGAGAGGGTAGAAAGTGAAAGCACGACTGACAAAAGGGCTGTTTCAGCACAGGTCGGACTGCCTAACAGGTCATATGAGGCTACGTCGAGCTCTGGCACAAAGAGGTTGCTTCACCAAGACGATACAAACCCATCCAACATTATACAGTACAAGTGAAACTTTATGGAAATTATGTTCTTTTACTCCATGAAAATAATCTGTCATTATGCTGCCATATAACATCCTCACAGATCATTAAATTATATGGAAATGTGTAATCTAAATTCCCAGTAAAGTCTCATGCCTGTTATAAATATTTTTCCTGACCTTAATCTATAATACACACACACACACACACACACACACACACGCACACACACACAAACCATGTTGTAAAGCCATGCATGAACATGAGTAATGTTGTGCGCTGGATCAAAAGCATTACTTGGCTTCCTGTGCAGATCCCATTGAGTTTCAGTATGTCAGTAAAATCAATAACCAGAAAAGCAAAAGGTCATTTGAGGGCCATCGCAACTAAAGCTGCGTGACGGCTTTTGACACTGAGGCCTGCCAGTGAACGCAACATTAATATTAAGTCATTAATGAGTCGTTTGCTTGTTGGGGCGGGGGAGAAAAGACATTTAAAATGCTTTAGGTATACCTGAGCATTGCCCTTTTAATCTCTTGCTTTGAATGTTATCCATTGTTTTTCTTTTTTCATAGAAAATCAATTCTCCTCTTGTCTGCGTTTTCCCCTTCACGGTATGTTGTATTGTAATACAATACCTGTCTACAAACCCATCAAGTATAATTGGGTTGAGAAAATCATTGATTGCAGTTTCATAAAGAAGCAAACAAACTAAAAGGGCAAGATGGTTTTTTTTGCACTGGATGAAGAGGATATTATTTTAACACATTCAGAGACTATTATTCATAATAATATGTTTTAATAATATGCATTTCTAAATGTTGCCATGTTGCTTTCATGGCCTTAGATGTTGGGAATGCACACACACAGCCCTCTCTTAGATGACATGCGTTGGCCCAGATGTTGATTTAGACATCGTTTTAAGTGTTCAGACAGTACAGAGAGATAAAGAGCTCTGCTATAATAAAAGCATAAATCAATCTCGGTTTCATATTGAAGTCATAAAAGCGGTCGTAAACAGCGACCGTGTAGCCACAGCAGCTCACCTTCAGCGAAGTGGCCACATCAGTGTCAACGGCCTGACAGAGGCGCTGCTTTGGTTTCGTGTTCACGCGTTTCCTGCGCTTCCTCAGGACCACATAAATTTGCACATAAACCAGCAGAGTGATGATGAAGGGAACATAGAAGGACACGATGGAAGAGTATACCACAAAGGCTGGATTGGCGATCACACAGAGAGACTCATCACGAGTAGCTGTGGAGAAAGGCACAGGGTGAATAAAGGCTTCGGGCTGCATGTTATGTTACATTCAAAATCCTTTTTATTTGCCGTTTTTGTCAATGTGACTCTTGGAAAACTTTCTACAATAAAATGGGGAATTTAGTTTGGCTTGAACTTGCAGCCACTGTCAGAACAAAGGGTTGCTCTTTGATTTATATCTCTTGAAAATTCACTCCACCTTTTGCCTCACTTGGAGGTCACACACATGCTGCCACGGGGCTCCTCTCTGGTACCAGATGCAGAGATCATATCATCCGAATTCTTATCTCCTTGCACTGGTTGCTTATTAATTTTACATTTCACTGATTGACTCTCAAAGCCAGCTAAATTTGCCCTGAGCAACATCACTGACTTTTTTCCCCCCTTCACACCAGAACGGACACACTGAGGTGACAGCCTTTGCACAGAGCCGTCCTGGACTCACTACCAAAATGGGCCAAGTTCAGACCCCAGAGGCAGCTTCAGATTAGGCAACAATCGTTTGCGCACAGGCACAGATAACAACTGAGTCATCATGGATACAGTAGATGTCACAGTAATTGTGTGGGTCATGTTAACAACTTGCAATCTTCACACTTCAAGGTGGCTGTGCTTCAGGGTGTAGAGCCTGGCCATTAAAAGGGCATCACAATTTGACATATGACATTATGTTTACTTGCGAGGAGGAGCACTACGCAGCCTGTGAAAACAGTTGTGTAATATCTTCTGTAGCTCGGGAAGGAGTTTTCAAAAGCCTGACAAGTAAGCCTCTAAAATAACCGAGTTAAGAGCTGGAGGTGGAGGAGAAGTGGGCGTTATGGGAAATGTAGGATCCAGTGTTTTTGGAGCATGACCCACAATAGACAATAAAAGTCAGGATATCTCAGCTTCCGCAGCTTCAATTATTTTGTAAATCCGCCTCTGGCACGCCCCCATCTTTGTGCAGGTTATACACTAAATTGGTGGGATTTCATTTCAATCTCATGTCCACATGTTGCAGAGTCCTTGCAGACGTCACTGAACCCCAATTCAGTTGGCACACACTTTCACTTTCGGGCACTCAAACCTATTACGACATATGTGTGAGTGTGTGTGTGTGTGCGTGAGTGTGAGGTGCACTGTGAAATCCTGTTTTATGCACAGTGCAGTCTATTTCAATTTACACACATCTGACATGATAATCTACATTTGAAATGATCAACAGACACTCTGACAAACTCGCTGTCCTCCACAGTTCTACAAGCTTTCAATCAAATGCTAGAAATATTTCAGCTTAAAACACAAAATCTCAAATTGCTTCCGTTCCTGCGGTTCCTCACAGCGGTCTCTGCTTTCATGTTTCCCGCAGCTCGCACTGGCTAGATCTGCAGCCGCTGCTCACTTGAAAGCAGTTGTGGGGCTCACATATCTCAGCGTCTGAGTCCTGGCAGAATCGACATTACATCAAGACACTCAAAGGGACGAGTGGAGCTTTAAAGTGACAGGCTGTGAGCCACAGGAGCCGGTCAGCAACAAGTCTAAAAAGCCCTCAATTGGAAACCGCTGTAACTCTAATCCCCCGTTCAAGCCCTTGTTCTGTCGAAAAAGCAACCCAAAGGGCAAAGGCTTGCTAACAGTAGGTGCTTGTCAGTATGAAGTGATGCTTTTTCTGTGATGGGCAATTGCCTGTTTATAGCTTATATTCACTTTCATCACTCAGTGCTGTACTGTATTATAACTGCTAATGGGCACTGGCATTCTGCTTTAATGCAATGTTAATTTAAATGTGGGCGAGCATTTGAAAGATAGTCCACAGTATACATTATGTACTGCATGCAGCGGATGTACCCTTGAATAATACAGTACAGCGCCACTGTTAATCTACCAAGTTACATACATATGTATTTTTACCTGTAACTACCTGATTCTGTAACGGTGACCTCTGCCCCACATTCTAACGCCTCTGCTGCTCGATGTAGCGGAAGAGTAACTGTACATTTATGTGTAATCATGTAGAAAGCAACTGTGTTCATACGTACTAGCCATTAGTCACATAACATGAAAAACATCTGTTTCAAAGACAGTAGAGCCGATGTTCATCATGCATTTCTTACCTGTGTTATTCAGGCCAAACAACAGGGGACATGATATGGCGAAAGACAGCACCCACACCACAGAAATCATTACTGTGACCCGTCTCCTGGAACTGTAGCGAGTGTTGTACAGCATTGGCATTGCAACCGCTGTGTAACTGTTAGGGGTGAAGAAGAAAAAAAAAACAAAATTTTAGTTGGAATCTGTGAAAACATGACATCTTTCTACAAGAGGTGTGACAAGTTCAATAAAAATGTTTTTGTTACCAGCTTTTTTTCTTCATCATTATCACTTGGAGGAGGACAAAGAACATGAAGTGTACAAGTGGCAAATGATGAAGAGAGGGTGCTGTGAGGAAGGCTGTGTCTCACAGGAAACACCTTATCATTTAACCTTGCTACATTAGTTGACCTTATTAGTGATCTTGCTGCAATCACCGGGAAATGCACAGCTTTTTACAGTGTCCCATGCATTGATTTCTGTGTAATTCAGTTTGAAGGACTTTTGACATCAAGCCAAGTGGGTGAGGCTTTTAAGAGACTACTTCGATCAGGTTTTTTTCATACAAACACACAAGGGAAGCGGGGATGGCCAGGCAATTCTGTTACTCCATGTTTGTTATTGTGGATTATGCAAGACACTGCACCAAGATGTAAGCAACTGGTATGGAGAGGTTTTTCCATACCCAAGGCTTGTCGCAAGAGTGATGGTGCACAATGCGGGTACAAGGCCAAAAAAATGAGCGTGTTTTCCAAATATGTCTGGTTTCATTGGGAGTTAAGATACATTTTTTTTTGTCCTTTGGCTCCCGTATCATATTTTTGGGTTAGGGTTGGCTGCACCAAGATAGTACAGCTGAGACTCAGAAAAGATGAAAGACAGAAAAAAAAATACCACATTAAACTGCTAAACTGAGCCCAGATTTCCCGCAAAGAGGAAAACTTAACACAAAGTCGCTCTGCCATGGCTTTAGTTTGTAGGGCTGCACACACACATCTCTCTTAGATCACACAGGCCTTGATGTTGAGCTTTGTCTCCTTCACATGTATACAGATCTGTCTTTAAAGGAACCCTGTGAAGTTACAAGAAGCACTGTGGAGGAAGGTTTTACTAGAGGGCATGCATTTTGCATGTATCATGCATGCTCGTGATGCACATTCCTGCTGCCAGTTTTACACTATTCAGTGTGTTTTCTGAGGGCTGCCCACCTACAGCCAGACTCTATTTCCTCTCCTCCATGGCCAAGTGCTTGCTCATGTGGTAATTGTTGGTTCTTTGCAAAGAGTATGGTCAGTACCTCCTCTACTACTACTACTACTGAACTGAAAAACAAGTCTGCTGATGGACAATTGCAGGCGTTAATGCCAACAAGGGCAGTGAAGAATACTAAACAAGAAAATGTCTATAAGATCAGCTTCATGAATGTTTTTTATGAGAAAGGAAATGCATTCAGCACATTTGCGAGGCCTCAAGGTTACACATGATGGGTTTTGGTGAGCAACACTGAATGGAAACTTTATTAACAAGAAAACTTCACTGGGTCCCTTTTAGACCTACACGCACATCAAAGCATAATTTAATGTGGAAGAATGTGCGCTGCGTGAGATTAATGGCTGATTGTTACCAGTAGTATAAAAATGTGCAGAAAGGCCTTTTCCTCTCTGATGATTAAATCACAGAGGCCATAAATGGCAGCAGGGATGATATGACAGCGGCAGTTTTTAATTAAAGGGATGTTTAATTTTGCATGCTGCATCAAGTGTTGGTACCTTAAAGGCAAAATCGATACATTGTTACGTATTGGCGTGCAATAAGTGCATAGATATCTGTTTTTCTCTCCAAACCCATTTTCTTCCCATCAATTGCACATGTTATATCCAACTGATGGGATTATTATGGAGAGCTGTGACTTTATGTAATTATGTGAACAGTTTCAGACTTGAGTTTTTCTCTCTGTATTTGAATGAACAAAAATGACAGAAAAAGTCTCTGCCTCACCGCGTGTCGCTACCGTTGAAGGCTAACAGCTCTGACATCATTGTGTTGTAAAACCATTTAGTGCACATTATGACTCGCTGAGAGCATCGCAGCAGGGAAATGTCTTGTGCTTCCACTTAAACAGTCTGGCAACATAATTGGAGTTCTGTTAAATCTCATTTGGCATGTGTTTATTTATATCACCTCCTACACCAAAGCAGTGGTGTTTTAGACCTATTCATCTTCGGCTTTTTACAGAGGATGTGAGCGGATGATTTGATTGGCCATTATTGGAGGCTGCAATATATTCATCTCTTTAACAGTGCAGACACTAGCTATTGTCTCTCGTGCCCTGTGGTCAGTTGTTGACACTCGTATGTGCTGAATACCCCCAAAACAGCCCATGTTATGATAACCCTCTCAATTTACTCCACATTGTTGAGTAAGAAGAAAGTTCATAGAGAGAGAAAAACAATCCTTTGATGTATAAATTACGATGCTGCCTGGAGCTGCTGAACGGATAAAAGGAAACTGCAAATTTATCTGTGCTCTCATCTGAACTTTTATAAATCAGCGTCATAAGGGTGGACACTATGGATGGTGTAAGGCTCATCCTTCCTTTCCATTTGCATTCACAAATACGCAGTAAGAAGGCACGAGTCAGATACATAATATCTAAATGTTAATTCCGCTGTCATTCCTCTCTGCTTGAAGCATTCATTTCAAATACACACAAGCAATCATCTACCGTGGGATTATTCAAACTAATAAGGTTTTCTCCACATATGAGTCACATTTGCATTCTAATTCAATCACTTCAGTAGGAGTTGAAATTGTGTCCGTGTGTGACCGAGGTGAGTATTTATTTTGCATGTGGATTTAAGATGAAAACGCAGCCAAGCAGAAAATCACGTAAAATGAAACTTGACAGAATACTATAAAATGAAAATATGGCTGATGTCATGTCCTTGGCTTTTTTTAGACTTGTCCATGAGTGCCTCATTTAGAATACACCCATCTCTCATGCTTTCAATACGTATTCTGGCTGTCAGCATTACATGATTACTTCCTACACTTCTTTATTGAACGCTGGAGCTTTACATGCCCTTCAGACACACAGCTCGCCAGCGTAACCCTGCTCTGTGATCTACTTTAATAGAGGCATTGTGATTAATCACAGTCATCATGCCAGTTACACAACTAAATGAGTGAATTTATTTTTGGACATGACATTAATGAATCCAGGAGGAGGAGGTCCTCTGATAAAACAGGCGCTGTCATGAACTGGTGCTTTAAATAGCACTTTGTTTATTTGTGTAGCCTACATATTTATAGCTGCTGTGATCTAATGTTTGTACTCACAATAAATCAGAGGACCACGTATAAGTGCAAGGGGGCGCTCTTAATGACAAACTCACAGAGGCTCGACAGAGCGTTTTAGCATCTTAGTTAGCGACTTGCTCGTGAACACAGTGGAGCATTTAGCAGCTGAAGAGCCAGATACTCAGGATTAGTCAGGAGCTGCGAGCGAGGAAAACAGAACTGAAAAGAGAGTCGGTTTTGGTATCCAGAGGCATATGAATGCTAATTTGTTGTCTGCTGACTGTATAATTAAACTTGCTTCCATTAGTTGTGAATGGAGCTGTGTACTCATGCCCTTACTAACTATTCTACTTTCTGTCATTGTTAAAGAGAAACTTTACGCCAGGCTAAAAAGTCGTTTTCAATATATGAAAATTAGATCAATTATGTTTACTTCTCTTTAAGTGATCTATGATGCACTCAATTCTTGCAAGCTGCCATTATATATGTTACTATTATGTGATATTATCACTGCATTTGTTGTTTATACCATCACCACCAAAAACTGAATACAGCATCTTTTCTCCTTTGCCGTTACTGTTTTTGTTGACAAATACTTTTTGTAGCTTTTCTGTGCTGTCTTTTCCTCATCTCACATTTTTACCACAAGCTGTGTTAAATGATCCTTTCAAGCATGCAATTTTTAGTTTATGTACGCATTTAGAATAATTATTGAATGGGTAAACATTTGCTGTGATTTTCCCTCTTGTGTCATACCAGACAATGGTTTGTCACTATAACTTAAATCAATTTGTGCTAACAGTGTGCAGGTGTTCACAACTTTGCCATTAGATGTAATCCTCATACACACATGTCTTACAGGTGTTCATTAGATTTTGTATGCTTTCAGGTCCAAAATGTCAATTTGTCATATGTCATATTGAGAAATTCACATTTCTAACTCCCTAAAACATATGGAGGCCACTAATTAGGATGGGTATGTGCTTCCATATGAATATACAATAAATAAAGGTTTGTGGTGTGAAATCCTTGTCTGGAAAATACACTTGGTTTGTATATAGACATACAGGCTTTTGTCATGCAATTAAAAAGGTAGCAGTTCCCCTCTGTTATTCAGACGGTAAAGATTTCCATTAAAAATCAATATAGGAAGCATGACAGGCAGGACTAAACAATCTGTGAACTCACCGATCGATGCTGATGGCACAGAGATTGAGGATGCTGGCTGTACACATCATCACATCCAGAGTGACAAAGATGTCACAGTGGATCTTGCTAAAGCGCCACTCTCCCACCACCTAGAAGTGAAAAACATCAACAAATGGCAGCTTACAGCAACAGTCAACAGAACCAAGACGCACTTGCCTAACAAAGGCAGCACCTCGGCAGAAATGATGTGTTTTCCTCCTGCAACAAAAGGCAATCCTGACGCTTGAGTCTCCTTGTGTATTTTTTCATATTATTTCCACACCGGTGACAGATACACAGAGGGAATAAAGAGCAACACTGAGCCATGGGAGGAAGGAAGGAATGAGGTTCAAATGAATACGCATAAAGAATCTCAGAGAACACCTGAGCGCTGCGAATCGTGAGTGCAGACGTGTAATCGGTCGTCTGAACAGATAAACTGCTGGTGAATAACAGCTGGCATACACATTTTACAGTATGCAAAAAGTCCATTACATTCGCATTTATGAATGAATGTCACACCTGGCATGCTGGAAGCCGACTTGATCTGATTTGATTGCTCAGTGACTTGATGACTCTTTAGATCTCGGCACTGACAACAGTCGGAATTAAACGGCATGGATTATCGCAAAACTAAAGCCACCCTCGGCGTTGGCGAGATAATCATCCTTTAAGGTGCATCCTGCTCTGCAGCCCCAGGTGGTTCTCCATCAAAGGCATGATCGAAACCTATTTGTGCTCATTCCTCTGTAGCTCCCTGTTACATGGTCAGAGCCCATGATGAAACATCATCAGTGATGCTCTGACAGGACCAATGCCGCCCACCTCGGCTGACACTACATCCTACCTGCTTCCTCCCACGGCTCTGAAAAGGGTAAGAGAGATGTGTGCGTCGGGGGACAACTCCTGCCTCTCTGTGGATGATTAATCTTTGTCCCCAGCAAGTGTCGTCATCAAACTTAGCACCATCTTAAAGAGCTGTGTGCTGTTGTGGTGATTGAACGGTCTGACAGCATAATGAGCGGCCTTCTCTCTGTCACAACCTCTTATTTCTTCCACCCTTTTTTTTCATTTCTCCAACCCTTTGCTCCTGACACATTTGTCTTCTCAGTATCTTTACACTAGCCTCTGTTTCTCTGACTCAGTTTCTTGTTCTTCCATATGTGACAGTCCACAGGTTGCTCCTCTCACCAGCTCCACCGACATAAAACATCCTTTTTTACATTCTCATCAGTGCTGCAAGCTGTAACACATTTAACAGCCTGAAACCATTATGTGGCCTTATGGCGGCAACACGAGTCCATTCGTGTCAGTGTGGGGAAACACATTTAGTAGATATTAAATTGCTTTTTACAGCATCATGTCTCAGGCAATGACGTAATTTTGATCAGTTGTTGGCTTTGGGTTATACATATTTTGTCCATGCTATTTCATCCAGTTCCTGCCTCCACAGCCACTTCTCGAGCTTCATTTATACTTATTCAGTCTGTGCATATGTGCATGGCAAATCAGATGGTATCAGCATTCTGATTTAATTTGCAAAGGTGAGGTGTTGTGAAATTGAAAATGCAGTAATGGCGGCTCAGGAAATGACAAAGTGGCGAGTGCAATTTAAGACTTCACTTAAATGAAACTAACGCACTTCGCCCTTTCATGTAAACCTCTGCTTTTTCTTATGGCATTTATGATGATAATAATAATAAACAACAAACTTTATTAATATAGAACCATTCATAGCAGAAATGCATGCATAAAATAACCTAATGAAGTATAACAAACCAGACAACTCACACAGCTGTTAAAAAGCACATTTGCATATATTACATCAGCTGCATAACACATAATGACAAATGACAAATACCACTTATCTCTGGATTACAATGCTGGATGGACATGATGACCAACAACAAGGAATAATCATGTCATATTCAGAGGGTAAGGGCCTCACACTAATGTTGGCAGAACTGGTTTTGTGTATTATGCATATTTTTAATAAATTGAACTGTACACTGTGCTGAGGCTCACTGAAATATTATTATAACAACAATATTATTATCTGGTGTATTAATGATTTTTCTAATTGCTTCTATCAGTCCTGTTTTGTAGCATGACTGCTTGTTGTCTGGCTTTACCTCTGTCGTTCTGTATGCATGTTTTGTGGTTGTAAATGTTTCTTTTGATCTGGAATAGTTTGAACACAACATTTATTGATTACGTTTCTTCATGTTATCTGAACTGCATCATTTGCTTGTGAGTCAGTTCTGAAGTCCATCCAAAGGGGAGGGACATTTTTATTCAGCTTCACTTAAAACAAGCCCTGGACCTCAAGTCATGCATAATGTTCCCTCCATATGCTCTCAGAATCCGTCACACTTGGCAGAAAGCGAAAACCGTGGTAATTCATGCTAATTCAGCATTTAATAATAAAGGGCAAGCTGAATGCCCTGCCCACACTCTGTGACTAAGCTCTCACTGTAGTTCATTCGGATGCTTTATCAACATGAGAAACTCGGTCACGGCCGCGGTCTGTGACGTGAAACTAAAAAAAAATCTAAATGTCTGCTCATAGATAAAGAAAAGAGAGGAGTGTGTGTGCGGTGGGGTTACAGGTGTAATAAAGAAGAGACAAAAAAAAAAACATTGTGTTCCTTGTCATCTGATAATGTGCATCATCTGAAGAATGTGAAATGAAAACGCCTCGAAGCCGAAGCTGTTCCTACAGCGTAGTTAAGGTGACCTTCACTTTCACAACACATAACAGGCTGGTATTTAGCTGGATCATATGAACCGTGTTTACCTTACTGTAGATAATCAGAAATTTCAACATTCCCACCTCCACCAAGCAATTTCTCCTTTCCAAGGATTTATACCAGCCCGACTGCTACTGTCTTGCTTTATCCCACTTCCCGCTTTATCAGCAGGGGGCCAAAATCAGATGAGCATCCCACTCCAAACACACGCTGGGTAATTTGTTTTGACTTTGACAAGCAGCCTATACTTAGTTCCCAGCGCATTAATCTGAGGAGGACTTCGCCCATTTTCTTTTTTTTTTAGTGTGTAGCGATAAAATGTCTGTAAAACAAATGAGAAAGGAAGAAGCTTGGAGTATTCTTTATCTATGTTGTGTTATTGTCGTAGAATCAGTTGGGGCAGGGAACCATAAACACTGGTGTGCATCCCACCAACCTTAATGAAATAATAACCATGGCGGTCTCTGATCCAGATTTGAATTCCTGTGGCTCACATAAATAATTTTGCTAGAGAATTTGTATTTAAATGTGTCTAAATTTATCCATCCGATAATAATAATAAATCAACAAAAACAGCGAAAACGAGAGTGTAGGTCCATTCTCAGCGGTGTCCAGTTCCACGATCTCAAGGATTATCCAGCAGAACATATTAGAAACACCAGATTGCTCAACGTTTAATGACATTTAATTCAAAGATTGTTTTGCTGCAGATGAACAATTTATCGTCATGAGGAGCGTCTCATAAAGTCTGAGACAAAAAATCTAAAGCCTGCTTTACAAACCGTGGGCGTGGAGTTTGAAAAGCATGATTATTTACCAGGTGCTACTGATTTGCATCATGGGAAATGTAGGATAACAGGGTTTGACCCATGTGAGGGAATAAAAGTCAACGAATCTAAGCTGCTGCTGCTTTTACCATTCTTTTAAAAATCTGGTTCTTGTGAGTCCTCTAAATTAATGGATTTGCAGTAGTAAATCACAGGTGTGCCCCTTTAACCCCCGACCCTGAGGTAGCCCCCTTTTTTCCTGTCGTCATTTTGTGGATGGGGCTGCGTAACAATAGCGGCTTTCTCCAAAGATAAACAAAGATGCCGGGGATGCCACCAGAAACAAGAGAGCAGCTGACTGCTGAATAAGTCTTCTTGTAACCTGATGCTGTGTCTGCACGTCTCCGCCGCTATAAAGTTACAGGAAACATTGTCACTGTCACATTTGTATCCAAAGACGTGCTGGGATTAACATTTGAAGAAAGCATGAGTGGTTCCACCGCTCGCTGCTCTCCAAACACCCGCACAATTACAGCACCTCACACACATCAGAGGCTTGCTAGGATATAAAAATAATAATTTGGAGCATTGATAGGAGGCTGATTACAAATCAACTCCCACTTTTGCTGAATGCTTTGATGTGGGCTCTGTGTGCACCCATCTCCCACATTGACAGGCAAAGTAAATCATTCTGATGAAAACAAACACAGTGGGCAGGTTGCATACTTTATAATAAACAAGCTTCTGTCTCATAATTGGTGCCAATGATCACATTTTTTTTCATCTATTGGTAAAAGCAAAAGCAAAAGCCTTGGAATCGTAATTTACCCCACTTGCCACTAAAAATGTATTCATTGTGCTGTAAGGTTACTGTTAGAGAGACACTTTTCCTACCACAACTGTGCAGTACAAACAAAAAGGCATGGACACGGGCAGAGCCCCTGACATCCTATGGATTTATACGCTGTAATCTGATCAGAGTGATAATCATCATGACTCACTGAGAGACACAGGAGGATTAGAGTCCCTGTAGTCTTAGATTGCCTTTCTCTACATCAGACAGCGTGACCTAAAGCCTGATGGTCAGAAATAACCCCAGGGCCGAGAAGATAGACAGAAGAAACGCGCAGCAACAGTGGGGAGATATTTTTGCAGGAAGATAGCCCGCATCCTGCTTGCTATTGATTTGTAGATTGGAGATGGTTTTATACTGGACCCGAGCCTCTGCTCTGTTTTCGGTTGCGGTGGTTAGCGGGCACTGATATGTCATTACCGCTTAAAAAAGACAGGCCTGCATTGTCCCACACGGGACACACATGCAAAATGATGTATGCCAGAATTAGGAAGAATTATTCATAAACATCTGACCTCTGACTGAACAGACTGGTCTGACATTTTGATGTTGTCACATAGTGTTGCTACATCACAGGCCGTTAACCACTGAAGCACTGATATTTACAATGCTGATGTGAACATTTTAGCCTTGACCCTTGTTTCACCTTGAGCCTTTGACCTGCTGATAACTGCTGCCAGCTTGCTCAGCTCAAACCCTTTTCACCAGCATTTTTACTGGCACCAGATTTCATATAAATGCCTGTCGTACGCATAATATATTGTATTTTTTAACCTCTGACTGAATCCTGTCTTTAAAACAGATGCAAACAGATGATTTTCTTTAGTCTACCAAGTCTGCAAATCCCTTACTTTCATTTTCTAAAGATAAACACAAAAAGAGATGTACATATAGAGAGAGGGAGGGTTATGTCTATGCATCTCTGCTGTCCTACCTCTAAATAGACGACCCAGGGCATAACCAGCGTGGCCACCAGAAGGTCAGCGACAGCCAGGCTGACGATCAGGTAGTTGGTGGTGGTCTGCAGAGCCTTCTCCCTGGACACGGCCATGCACACCAGCACGTTGCCGAAGACGATGACAAAGATGAGCAGAGTCAGCAGCATGGCGTAGTAGTTGTACGGGTGCTTCTGCTCTTGATCCGTCCCGTTGAAGCTCCATGTTCCGTTATCGTAGAAGCTGTCATTGTAGGCATACTGGGTAAAGACATCCATTAGCTGTGAGTGATGAAGGCCAAGAACGGGCCCTGCAAAGACACACAGAGAGGAAACAGCATGTGGAATGTAGCTGTACTCATGTGAATGTTTGCATAGAGTTAAGGAGGGAATAAATGTTTCAGGATTATCTGTATTCCTGCAGTAATTGCCTTGCAGAATATTTTATGTCCCACTGCACCTAGTAATGGGTCCATCTTTACTTTAAATTATGGTGGAGATTCAAGCTGTGTATTAAATGATGTAGAAGGCATCGACCATATTCCCATCAGTTTAAACTATAGT
The DNA here is from genome assembly GCF_017976325.1 of Chelmon rostratus. Taxonomy (NCBI): domain Eukaryota; kingdom Metazoa; phylum Chordata; class Actinopteri; order Chaetodontiformes; family Chaetodontidae; genus Chelmon; species Chelmon rostratus. The sequence goes on along the minus strand of NC_055664.1, from coordinate 16,101,082 downwards.
CATAAAGAACCCGAGCATCTTTAATGAGCTTCAGATCAAGACTTCAGGTTCATTTTAGGAACTGGCAGGAATTCAAATGCGTCCTATTACTGCCGGCGAGCGGCGTAAAACTACTGAAATGCAAAGTCTACATTCACCACAACATATTGTGATGTATTACACTTACGTATTTCCCACGGCACGCAGTTTTTTTCTTTTGCAGCTATCAAGAAGTTGCAACACGCATATTAAATGTGCTTTTCATATCATTCTTTGTGTAAGAACAGAAGTGGGTGAAAAAAGAAGCAATCCACCAAAGAGATTTCAGGAAACACACAGTTGCGTTCCCTCAGTGTGCATCCTTGTGTGTGCACATTTTGTGCATCCTTGAGACCTCGCAAACATGCTAAATGCTTTTATCTCCTCATAAAAACTGGCTAAACATATTTTTATATGTAGAAATATGTACTGTTTACATCCAGGTTTAGGATTTGTAGCAGCCAGACTGATGATCAGTGGATGAGTGAGATTGAACGCACCACAAATTTGTCTTCCAGCCTTCTGCAGGTTGCAGGTATTTGAGTCACGTCGCCCGTGTGCATACATGCATCCTCGTGTGCATGCTAATACAGCGTGAGGTACAAACAAAACGGGGACACGCTCAACAAACGCTTGTTAAAAAACTCTGCGGGGTATATTTAAGATAAGTGGTACGGTTTAGGGGCTGTAGTTGACAGGTTTGCATTTAAAAACTGCAATTAGTGCCTTTAAATCTCAGTGCCAGATTTGTTTGTTTTTAAAAGCAAACAAACAAAGAGACAAAAGCAGTGTCAGGTGTCAGTACTGGTGAGGCAAATGAACAGTGGGGCTGTCTGTCAGATCACCATATTAGAAAACCCTAATTAGTATTATTATGGCAGAAAAGCACAACATCATTTTGTCTTATCAATGATAAGCGAAACCACGCATTCATTATTTACATTATACAAATGTATATAAATGTATATGACAGTGTGACAACTGGGACGTGATTACAGCCTGGATGTTCCTGAGTTTTCAGTATTTGAAGTCTGTTTACTTTGTTTTATATTTTGCATCACACAAGACTCTTCAGTTTTTATCTATATCAGATTTGACAGTCCATGTCAGCGCGTTCTCTGATTCGCCACTGTAACGCCACCGTTGCAGACCTGATGAAGCCGTACGTCTCGTCCTCCTGAGAATCCCGTCAGAAATACACAGACACATCTTATTTTCCAAAACTCTTAGCGGCGCCTTTCACTTGTCTAGATTAATGTGGATGTCATCTCCCAGCTCCGTTCTCACTCCCTCTTTTCCTGCTCACTCACACCTTAATTGGTTCTACAGCTTCCAGGCCGCCGCCGCCGTCGCCGCTGACTAGAATCTACTTCAAATCCCCATCTTCTTCTAACTCATTTTATCTCTGCACCTAATTTCATTTCCACAACCTGACAATTATTTTCTTACCCTTCTAAGTGTTTCTGTAGATCCTTTTAGTCTTAGCAGTTTTACCTTGCTGTAGTTGTTGGGAAACGAGCGCATTACCGCAAATAAAATCTGAATACATTTAGAGAGTGAATGAAAATTTTTCTGATTTAATTTGAAGTTCATTGATCCCTAAGGGGAAGCCAAAAAAGGCACAAACCAGGTTACTCCCTGCTTCATGCCTCATGATTAAAGGATGAGTTCACCTTTTTTTTTTTTGTTTCAAAATAGTGTTTGGCAGCTGTAATTGCTCTCCATATGGAGCATGAAGCCTGTGCATCCTAATCCAATTCCAGTGTGACTTTTACTTTAAAACAAAATTTCTTTGTGTTACTACGGCTCAGCTCAGCAAGGAAACAGCACTGTCTCTGCAAGCACAGAGGGGATGTTGTACTACAGGATGATATCCTCTTTATTTAGTAAAACGAAGCTGATAAATCCTCATGCTTGCTTTAGCTGAACTGGGCATGTGAGTATGTAATAAAAAAGACTTAATGTATCCATAAGTCCCTGTGTGCTGTGGGTTCTTTCTTTAAAACATGATGTATCCACAGATTATACCACCGAAGGCAGTATGGGACATACATCCAGGTTATCTTTAGTAAACCTGACATGTGAAGCCATGTTTTGTTCTTCAGGCAGTGTTTTCTCTTTATGGTATCCTTCATGAACAACATATCTTCCTCAGGTTTTTATTGTTATTGTAGATAACCCAGCAGCTTTCTGTCCCCCTCCTCCACCTTAATGTGGAGCTCTTGGAGCGAGTGTTGAAGCAATGCTGATTCTTTTCATTTTCATCTGTTATTTTATCTGCCACACAGTTGACTTGTGAAGGGTAAATTCTTTAGAGGTACTGTTTCCTGCCTTGTATGACCTATAAGTGTTCTTATTCAGACGTCCATGACAATCTCTGTTGATTTTCAAGGACCTCAAGGATTTTCAGGACAGACTGCACCTGCGAAGGACAGACTCTGCTGGCAATTTGTGATTTTTTAATAGGGTCGGTAAATCTAACCTACACTACATCTGAATGTCAGTGCACTTATTAGATTACCTTCGAACCTTATTATTAGATTAACACTTTCGCAAAGGTTTTTCACACTTCCAGCTTTGATTGTGAACGTTAAAACCTAAAAAAGTAATTATTGTTTGTCTGCTGGTTTTAATTCAGATTGCCATTACAGAGATGATCCGATCACAATTTAGGGCCAACTAAAGATGAGTACGTGTAACTCCTTTGTGCATAAACCACGTGCAAAGGTAAATGCATAACAGAAGGATGTACACAAATAGATGCATTTTGCTTTGGATTTGTGCAGAGGCGGTTAAGTTATGCCCATACTGTGCAGTGCGTTTATGTAAGCATCACAGAGTACGCTGCAGCACCAAAGACTGAGCATCCTTTGAGCTCAGCAGACAGCTAAAATAATAAGAAAAGTTTGCAGAGGAGGGCAGAGGAAAGCCTCTGCCCTCCTCTGCAGAAGGAGGAGGAGAAGGGGTTAGAGAGAAGTAGTGAGAGAAGAGAGAGAGGGGGGTAAAGGAGTGAGTTAGGGAAGAGTGCCCCTGTTAGGATGTGGAAGCATTGCTCTGGGGCACCAGTCTGTTTGTGTACCCTGCAGATGCCCTGTGCTGTCTAATCTTATTTATTTGCCTGCTCTACTTCCTTACTTACAGTTCTTGAGACTGTTCTCACTGCTGGCCTGATGCTTATAAACATGAACCTCTGCTCTCTCATTGCTGCCTTCAGTATCTTCTGTTCTTCAAATGATATCCTTCATGACCTGTGTCTGACAATAATAACAATAATAAACCTCTAGCACTATCAAAACACAGTTACAAGGTGTGTTACGCACAGAGAACACATTTAAACACATCATCATAAAGAAATAAAGAGTAAAATGTAAAGAAAAATGAAAGAAAACACATAACTGAAAGACAGTTTTTTTTAAGTGGGTTTTTCAAAGTGATTTAAAAGATGAGACAGAATTTGCCTGACATCTTTAAGCAGGTAATTCCAAAGACTAGGAGCACTAACTGCAAACACTTTGTCACCTTTGTCTATCTAGACCTTGGAACAACAAGGAGCAACGCAACAGAGGATCTCAGGGACTCAGAGCAATAAAAGATCTGATGAATAACTTGGGGCGAGTCAGGGCTTTGTAAGTCATAAAAAAAGCTTTAAATCAATTTTAAAAGCAACAGGCAGCCACATAAGGAAGCCAGGATCGGTGAAATGTGATCATGTTTGATGGACACAAACAACAAAGGTTGTAGGTCAACACAGAGAACACGGAGAATACTGCACAGCTGATGAGAATCGAGATGTCAAAAACTGTCAGCCAGATTTGATGTGTATGATTCATGGCCTGTATTTTATGTAGCAGCTTTCTGACACCATTATGTTTAGGAAAATATATCGGATCACTGACGACCTGTGAGGTCACCGTGGGCGGAATCCAGTGCAAGTTAATAGAAGGTCAGAAGCTAATGGTGGTAAATTCCCAGAAACAGATAAGAGGAGAGACCCTGGAGAGACCCCTCACTGAGGGGGGATAAGCTGGTGTGTTCTGATTCAGTGTCTGTGTTCATGAACCAGCGTCGGTTGTGCTGCACATTGCTGAATTTAGAGTAAGCCTAAGAATTGCACCTGACTCTGCCTGTCTGTGTCTTTTTCCAACCTTGAACTTTCCTGACAGCATTGCGTGTAAAATTGAGTGTTGTGGATGATCTGATGATTCTATGGTCCATTTAAAGCTGTGTTTCCTCGTCAGACTCCTGGCAGCAGACTTTTGGATGAGATGGACTGGGGAGAGGGATTGTTTCCTGATGCCTGACAGTGAGGAACCACAGTCGTCTAGTTGACTGACGGCACAGTTTCCAGATTGTTGGTGCAAAAGAATGGTCTAATCCTTGAAATGTTTCTGAGAGGGTGCGAGCAGAACAACGCCATAGATTTAACAAGGACTCTCTAACAAAGTGGAGACCTGATGAATGCTAAAACGTGAACCACTGTCCCCTGTTTAAATGCAGTGTCACCATGGCAATCTTCTAGCAGCGTTTCTACTTTTTGTGCACTGGCTGCCCAGTACCTTAATGCTGCTCCTCCGAATACTATTGTAACCCAAATCCCTTTCGCCTTTGACGGCACTTACCATCCAGTTGGAATAGCGAGTGCTAAACTCTCGAGAACACCCACCCATGAATAGTTCTAATAGTCAGGGGCACCTGGCCCAAGTAACTGGTCTATAGGGGTAAGCTCATGATTTTTATTTATTTATTTTTTTGTCTTTTCAATATATTTTGATATTTGAAGAGAGCAGACCACCTACTGCCCTGGGGGCTGCACTCTTCTATTTACATTTCTTATGCAAATTTATAGAAATGATTTGGCCTGACCCAACCAGCCAGCCTCTGTTTGTGACAAATTCTACAGTTCTGTTGATTTTATTCTCCTGAAAAGCAAACATATCACGTGATGCGGTGAATAAGCATTGAATCAGCAGCAGCAGCATCTCTCCCGTCAAAGTGTGCAAGAAGGTTCTTTCAGGGCAACCATTCATGTTCATTCCCTTTCTTTAGATTCATTCCTTATAAATGATCAGATCTGAGGAGGAAGATGGAGAAACTACGCCAAAGTAAAGTGAAATAACAATGAAGAAAGACCATCAAGGATATAGCAAAAGGTGCAAAATCTGTTTTGAAAAATCTTGTTCAACTTGTCTCCCTCCATAAGGGAAATTATTGTTTAACTAGACTTCACAGATATCCTTCATCATTATCATCATCATTAAGTCACAGTCATATGCTGTGAATGACAATATGTCAGGAGGGCATAAGTGGATTGAGTTTGGTGGGCTTTTATCATGATCAGTTGTGGGGTTCCCCAGGGCCCTGTGCAGCATCCTCTGCTGTTTCTGTTTGTACAAATGAAATAAAATTAGCTTGCAGAAATTGTCTATGATTATATGAGCGTTCCTTCATGATTAAGCTATTTGTCACGCAAGCAGCGAGATACAACGCAGGAAACACCGGTTGATGGATGAGGTAAAGAGCTGATCATCAGACAGCAGTTCTGCTAGCCTGGTTAACGACCTCTAATTAACTGCCACCACCTGAAATTATGATTGAAATGTTTAATATTGCTCTCATGAATGGCTGTTGTCCTGGTGCCAGTTGTACACAGCTACTGTAAATTGATTGACTGAAAGAGAGGCTTTAAAACAGAAGACAAAAGAAAGTGTGTGCTCGAACAATGTTTTTGCTGTTTAAATTAATTTAACTTACATTTAATTAAATTAAAATGTGGTACTTGAGAAAATAATTTAAGAGGATTTGGTGCTTTTAGTTGTTTCTCCTTTGATTGCCGTGATAGAGGACTTAGGAAAAGAAGCTGCGAGGCTTAACTTACCAGCTCCACAGCTCAGGGTGCATTGAAATTGCATACGTACCACTTTCTTTATCGAGTCGGATAAGGAAAAATTCCCCTCTAAAACAATTTTCCTTTAACAGAGAAAAAAAATGTAAGAAACCTCAGGAAGAGCAACTGAGGAGGAGGAGGACTCCACCGTGGAGACCCAGAAAGAGGAAGAACTGGTATGTTTGACAGCTCAAAAAGACCCAAGTTGAAGGGAAAAAAGCAGTATTTAATAACCAAAGCTGAACACACACTAACCAAACAGGCAGGTAAAAAACTGCAGGAGCAGGCAGGAGCAAAACCTAAACAACAAAGAAGAAATAGACATGACCAAAGTACTAACAAACCAGGATCGAACAGGCAGGAAACAAATGCAGGACAAGGGAACAAACGCAGATTACCTGACAACTGGAAAAGGGAAAGCACGGTGATTAAATACACAAGAGAGGGAAGACTAACGAGGGACAGGTGAAACTAATGTGCGGTCACATGGGCGGGAAAGAGACAAAGGCAGGAAGTGAAACAAAACACAGCACATGAGGAAGCGTTTTCAACATAAAACGGGTAATGACGAAACTAAAACACAAAACTATGACAAGGATGACACAAACACATAAGAGGCAAAGCTCAGGCAGGAAGAGAGAGAGAGGCACTAAGCTGTGCTTGTGGAACAACAAACAGAGGGTTAGAGAGATGCAGTGGTTTTCACAAAGCTTATGGTATTATCGTCGGCAGTACAAACATGGACTATAAGTACCAGAGGATACAAAGGACTGGAGCACACTAATTGATTCACGGCCCTCAACAGTGCAGACAGAGCAGCATTTCAGCACTACCATGTCCTCATCCAGCGTTAGTCTGTTTGCACTGTGAATCAGTCTGTGCGCTCCAGTCCTTTTTGTCCTCTGGACGCTTGCTGTCCTCGAGCTGAGAAGCACCTGATTCAGCTGCATTTTGCTGGAAGGTGCATGAAAAACCTCATCTCATTGATTATAAACACTGAGTTTAACGGATGCGCTGAGACTGAGAACAACCGACTGGCAGGATAATGGTAACAGCTACATGACCTGAAATAACCCAAGAATAAGCAACTAACTGAAAGTTGAGATGAAAAGAGTTTGAAGTTTGAATTAGAAGGTCACAACAGAGGCCGACTGCTCCAGATTAAGGGGAGGAGGACTTCTTTTTAACCCCAGGTACAGACAGGAGCTCTTTACTCACTGAAATATACAGTTTAAGGAGATCAGACAGGTATGAAGCATGGAGCCCAGCTACAATTTGTTTTTACAAAGTTAGGCTTCAATTAAGGTCTGTGGATAATTCTAGGTATGTTATACAGTCAGAAATTAACAATATTCAGCATTCTAGGTCCCAGAATTGGCCAGTAATCTCTAAAAAGTTGAGTTGGTAGGAGGTTGAGGAGGAAGAAAGTTGCTTTGGAAGCAAACACCAGCTGAGATGTTTCAAGAGAGATAATCTCAAAAATGTCTGAACGGACACAATCAGGGACTCAACATATCGATTCATTTGTGCTCCAATCATCTGCAGACCTGCTTAAGAGCATGCGTTCCTTCAGTAGGTTGCAGACCCCTTTGACTGTATTGTTTTTGTAGAAAGTGACCCAACTGAGGCTAGAAACGGCTGCGTTTATGTCACTGACAGAATTTTCAGCAGGGCCTGTCGCCGCAGTGAAACGAGGCAGGACCACGGGCAATTGCTCACCAAGTGAAGTTAAAGTGGACTGACCACTGTAGCGGGTGGTAAATCCAACAGCACGGACATTACAAGGACAAGCTAGTGTTGCTTCAAATCTAATAAGAAAGCGATCTGACGCCACAGATGTGACAAGTGAGACAGTCAGAGCAGAAATCCTGTGTGATAAAATCAAGTCAAGGGTGTTACCATGGTAGTGAGCAGGTTCATGCACAAGCTGAGTGAAAGCAGAAACACCACGGAGGCCATAAAGACAAGGACTGAAAGACTTATTCAACTGAATACTGAAATCACTGACAGTTAAAATCTCATCAGAGTGAGTAACACGGTCGGCACACTGTAAACCACCTGGTCCTCATTCCCAGTTTTTAGAAGAACATGCAGTTTTTTTTTTATCTCAGACCTCATTACATCCTTCCACGTAATGATCAGAGTCTGTCAGAGCTGATGCATCCTTCAGTTGCAGTGATCCCGACTGTCTGAGCAAAAGGCGCTCTGTCCAGTCTGGTGTCACTTTGTCTGCATGATTAGGTCATGGCACTGAGCCAACAATAAAGGCGTGAAACTAGACTTCAAGCAGCACAAATCAAACTGATCAGAGTTAAACTACTACCACTTTAAGGAGGTGGAAAACATTTACAGGTGCAATGCCAGAGGTAGCGAAGTGAACCAGAACCTCGATAGATATAAGAGCTAATATGTGAATGCAAAAAACTGCCTCATATAATTAGAGGTGTCAAAGGGTCTTTAAGGCTGCTCCGTAACTCACAAATGAAACAACAGATACAGCATCTTCACAGTATGTGGTAGAAATTTAATTCATCTCATTGATATCATACGTTATTGATTTTATTTTACTTTTTGAAAAAAGATGCACTGGAGTCAACAGACTTCATCCTGACCTTTGCTGCAGGAAGGGCAGACCATAGACATATAAACATAGACGCCTCATCAACCGGGTTGGCCCGTTGCTGCGTGTCCTCCATATTGGATGAGGCAGACCTGCCCCGTAAACTAATGCAAGGAAATGGACCGGACTTTATAAAGTGCCTTTCTACAAAGTGATTCAAGTTCATAAAAATGTTTTATGTAACTTTTAATGTATGTAATGTTTAATGTGATGATTACAAATGATTACTCCTTATATGTCTAGGTCTAGGTCTAGGTCTATAAGGATAATACCCCAAGAGTCAGCGAGAGCAGGGGTGGAAGATGACTCACAGGTGGATTGCATGGTAACGAACAGGATAACGGATATGACTATGCCTTGGATACATGACTCAGTGAGGGATGGGGGCACGGACCCATCTCTTAGGACCAGAGGTAGCAGTACTCAGGTGACAGGGAAGGCAACTAAGGAGAGCAAAAGTTGTGCAGCAGAGGATAAGAAGCTTCAAGTTTGCCCATGTGGCTGGCAGAAAATAACATCAATCCGAGGCCTTAGAACCCATCAGGGAAGGAGGAAGTGTTTAGCGGTGGAAGGGCAGAGTGGCCGCATCGACCAGTATTTCTTGAGAAGTCAGTCGAATCAGTCGGATGAAGTCCAGCGACAGGTAGAAACCCACAGTTCGCAGGATATCAGTAACACTATCCCTGGAGAGGAGGAGGTATGGAGAGGGGATGCAGTTGGTGTTGAGGTCAACAGGCCAGCCAAGGAGAGAAGCATGGAGCAGAAAGCTAGAGTTAGGTGGCCGAGGGCTAATGATAGCAAAGAGTGGGAGGCAGTTGATAGAGATTTATCAGTCATATTAAGCAGGCTTAGAGGAGATGTAGTGGAGAAATTGGATAAAATTGGAGATGTGATCTACTCCTATGGTCGAGAGAGATTTGGCGTGCTTGTCAAAAGGAAAGGCGAGAGGGTGCAGGTCGGCAAGTCTAGGCGGCAAAGAGAAATAGAGAAGTTAGTAAAGGAAAGGAGGCAGTTAAGAAAGCAGTGGAGGAAGGCGACAGAAGAAGAAAGGGAGGGCATTAAGGTGTTGCAGGAGGAACTGAGAAGCAGGTTAGCAGTACTCAGAAGGGCAGAACACCTTAGGGAGAAGAGAAAGAAGAAGGAACGTGCAAGGTCAGCATTTTTTAGGAACCCCTTTAATTTTGTGAAAGGCTTGTTTAATCAAGAAAAAGGAGGGCAACTTAAGGCAACGAAATCAGAGATTGAACAGTATTTGAAGTCGACGTATTCAGATTCAAAGGAGAATAGGAACATAGGTCTTCCACCTGACATGCCACCATTAGGGGAAGTGGAGCAGGAGATGGATGTGAGCCCACCTAGGTGGAGAGAAGTGGTGGAGGTGGTTAGGCGTGCAAAGGCTTCTTCGGCCCCAGGGCCTAATGGAGTCCCCTACCGTGTCTATAAGAGTGCACCTGGCATCTTAAGGACACTATGGAGATACCTGAGAATAGTTTGGGAGAAACAAAGTATTCCAAGAGCATGGCGCAGGGCAGGAGGTGTCTTCATCCCTAAGGAGAAGGAGTCATCGGACCTTAGCCAGTTTCGGATGATTTCTCTCCTAAATGTTGAGGGAAAGATTTTCTTTAGTATCGTAGCACAGAGGCTGGCTAAATACTTAGAAAGGAATGGTATGATAGATACGACAGTGCAAAAAGCAGGGATACCAGGATTTGCGGGATGCTTAGAGCATACTAGCATGATTTGGCATCAGATTCAGACAGCTAAGAGGGAGAAAAGAGACTTGAATGTTGTATTTTTAGATCTGGCTAATGCGTTTGGGTCAGTGCCACATAACCTTATTTGGAGTTCCTTTGACTACTTTAAAGTGCCGGAGATAGTTGTTAACTTGGTGAAAGCATATTTCCAAGACATCAGACTGTGTGCAAGTATCGCAGAGCTCACAACAGGCTGGCAAAGATTGGAGGTTGGTATTATGGCAGGATGTACAGTGTCCCCGCTAGCTTTCACAATGGCTATGGAGGTAATTATTAGGGCTTCCAAGTGGGTCGTAGGTGGAGAGAGACGGCAGAATGGAATGCGTCTTCCACCAATTAGGGCTTATATGGATGATATGACACTGCTAACTTCAACAGTGCCATGTACAAGGAGGTTGTTAGATAAAGTCAATCAGAATCTCAAGTGGGCTAGTATGAAGATTAGGCCTAGTAAGTCAAGGAGAATTTCAATATACAGAGGGAAAGTAAGTGATAGAAAGTTCGCTATAGATGGTGAGGAAATCCCAACAATTAGGGAGAAATCAGTTAAGAGTCTAGGACGGTGGTACAATGTGGACCTGAATGATGTTGAACAGGTTGTGCAATTTAGAAAGGATGTTGCAGAAGGGCTGGAGAGAATAGATAAATCAGGGCTCCCAGGAAAACTGAGGTTGTGGTGCTTGCAGTTTGGCTTGTATCCTAGGTTAATGTGGCCAATGTCAGTATATGAAGTCCCATTATCTGTAGCAGAGAGAATGGAAAGGCTAGTTAGCTCTTATATTAGAAAATGGTTGGGTGCTCCCAGGTGCTTAAGCAATGTAGCTTTGTATGGGAAAGGAATGCTTCAGCTGCCAGTATCCAGTCTAACAGAGGAGTTTAAATGCACTAAGGTTAGGACAGAACTTTTATTATCTGGGAGTAAGGACATGTTAGTTAGCAATGTGGTTCCGAATCCTTCTGGGGGGAGGAAATGGAACCCAAGGGCAGCAGTGCAGGAGGCAGAGGCAGCTCTTAGGCATGCAGAAATAGTAGGAAATGTTCAATTTGGCCGGGGAGGCTTGGGGCTTGGCCCAGGCAAACCAGTGTGGAATAAAGTAGGTCTAAAGGAGAAAAGAAAGCTTGTAGTGGAACAGGTGCGTAGGCAGGAGGAGTTGTTAAGGGGGGCAAAAGCAGTTGGTCAAGCCAAGCAGGGACAATGGTTGAATTGGGAAGGTGTTGAGAAGAGGAAACTTAGTTGGAGGGACCTGTGGAATATGGAGGAAGGCCGTATTAAATTTCTGATAGGGGCGACATACGATGTGTTGCCAACCCCGCAGAACCTAAGTCTCTGGGTACAGGGCGATCAATCGTGCCCACTCTGCTCAGGTACAGCAAGTTTAAAGCACATTTTGTCAGGTTGTAGAATTAGCTTATAACAAGGCCGGTATACATGGCGGCATAATCAGGTGCTGAGAAGCTTAGCCGCAGGCATTGAGGAGAGAAGGAAGCAGGTGAATACTGGAAGTTCTAGAAAGGAGAGGTTAGATGTGCAGTTTGTTCGAGAGGGGGAGAAAAATAGAGCTGCTAAGTCAGGGAGAAAGCAGGTAGGTGGCTGCCTGGTAGGGGCTGATGATTGGCAAATGCAGGTCGACTTGGGAGGAAAGCTAGTTGTGCCCCAGGAAATAGTTTATAGTAATCTGAGGCCGGACATTGTCTTATGGTCCATGAGTAAAAAGACTGTGTATTTTATTGAGTTAACAGTCCCTTGGGAAAATTCAGTGGAGGCAGCTTATGAAAGGAAGAAGACTAAGTATGCAGATTTAAAGACAGAATCTGAGCAGAGGGGATGGAAGACCAGGGTCTGTCCGGTTGAAGTGGGGTGTAGAGGTTTTGTTGCAGGGTCAGCTGTTTCACTGTTGAGGGAGCTGGGAGTGCATGGGCAAAATTTAAGGAAGACAGTGAGGGAGATGTCAGATGAGGCTGCTAGGTCTAGTCAGTGGATATGGATCAGGAGAAATAATAGTAGTTGGGGGGTGAAATAGGGACGGTGAGGGGGGGGGGGGGGGGGGGGGGGGGGTGGCAGAGGACATGCATGCCTAACCCGGCAAGAGAAGAGGTTAAAGTCTTAACAAGACACCTCTCCTCTGCTCTGCTTTCCCCGCCCCATCTTCTCGCTCTGCCAATAGGAAGAGAACCAGGAAGTTTAGATAAGGTGGGGGTGTGGCCAGCTAGAGTCTCTCTTTGGGACCATGCGGCCTGTTCAGGTGAGTTTGCGTGGTAAGATACAGAGTTGGTTTGTTTTTTGATCTTTTTGGTTGTTTTCCTGTTTTGTTTGCTTCTTGAAGGAAATGTTAGGGTTTGTTTTCCTGCTCTGTTTGCTTTTTGAAGGAAATGGTAGGGTTTGCTGCTTCTTGAAGGAAATGTTAGAAGAGGCTGTTAAATCTAGTCTGTGGTTTAGGCCTCCACCTCCAGCACCCTCTAAATTTTCCACCCCCTACCCGAACAAGGGTCTGTATCCAATCCCTACTTCCATCTTTTGACTCTACCTCTTTATTTTCTATCCCCTACCCGAACCAGGGTTTGTATTCCCACCCCGCTTTTTCTTGGTGCAGTTGGTGAGAGGCAGGGGTAGATGATGGTAGTGTGGCAATCGGCAGTTACATGTGGCATCTAGGCCTGTGGTAGCATTGTAGCAGCTAACAATAGCTAAAGCGGTGAGAGTATGATAGTATCTTAGCAGTTAGTATTGGTAGCTAGCAATTAACATTAACAGTATAGGTGAATCTAGCTTTATTGTCTTCTTCTGTTCCTCTTAGCAGGTAGCGGTTAGCACGTAACATTAGCTAAATGGTAGCATCGGAACTGTATTGTCTTCTTCTGTTCTTCCTAGCGGTTAGCATTAGCACAAGCAATAGTTAAATGGTAGCATCGGTACTGGCCACTACCTGGAGCATCTCTGGGTCAGTTGAACGTGGCGGTGCTGTTTGGATTGTGTAGGAGCAGTGTGAACTGGCACTAGGGGGGGTGACTCTGGGACGCCGGAGTTCACTGCCTAACCTCCTGGAGGTGTAGTGGGACTAAGTAGGCGAAACACTGTTGAAGGGAGGTTTCCACCTGATGACCCCCAGAGACGTGTTAGGAATCACTGCTCTTTGGCAGGTATAGAGGCAGATTAGAGCTCCAAGGTTCTTCACTGAGAATGAATCCTCTTTTTGAGCACAAGTATCTTGTGTTTAAATTAACTAGGAGGACATAGGTAAGCACCAAGCCAACGTATGTATTTTTCTAAAGATTTTATGAGATTTACTGCTACCAATGTAGGTAACACTGCTATTGTGATGATAAATATTGAAATATTTACATTAAACATCTGTGCTGAACACATCAGTCACCAAGCTACCACGGCACACACCGAGGCACCAACCATTCGCTTTTGCCACATCCAAATAGTGGCGGCGTCAATGTATGTATGTATGCATGTATGCATGTCTATGGAGCAGACAACCATCACTGCATGAAAATGACACTTACAACAGCAAGTCCTGGTGCTGTCAATTGTTTTTTGTCAAATAAAGGTTTAAATGATACACAAATTAGAAAACGAAATAATAATCGTGATGAATGTTGCCATTTTATAGAAGCAACCGAGAGTAAATGGAAGGTTTACTCTCGGAGCTCAAACTGCCCTTACCATATCTGCCGAGGTTTAACTGTGTTGCTGATCAATACCAGTTTCGCTGTAATTATTTTTCTAGGAGCTGTGATTTCTGGTTTGAAAACACACTTTCACTCTGTGCTCTCTGCTTTAGAACAAGCACAACACTTTTTAATTCTTAAACAAAGAGGACGGGGCTAAAAACAGGCGACCATTGTCCCGACACATATTTCTGTAGTCCATTGTGTTGAGTCATCTTTTGAGGCTTTCCAGTAATTACATTTCTCTGACTCTTACATTTGTGTCTACTGTCTCAGTCGTGACTATTTGGGGCCGCAGTAAGCAGTGCCAGGCGCCTGTCAGTGGTGTCGCAATCCTCCATTATTCTCGGCTCAGACCCTGCCGTGTGTCATGCAGAGTGTAAATATAACAGCAGTCCATAAGCTGCTGGTTTAGAAAACACTCGCACACAAACTCGGACGCATAAAATGACCAGGATGCAGTTGGGGGCTTTAACTTCAAAGTGGAGTTTACAATCATGGATAACAACTGAAGTAGCCCAGTGGGTGTTCTTCATGTCCTATTAAACAAACCTGGCAGCGAGCAAATTAAGCAAAGTGTGAAAGCGATGCTAAAAATGCTTCAAATGGACTATTGTTGCTGAAATTATGTGAAAATTGTTGCGCCAGTTGCATCAGTTATTTGATGTGTAATACAAGTGTGAGTGTGTGCTTTGTTTATTTTGGCTTCAGCTCTTGGACCTTTTTTCAGGCATTGTGGGTTTGTGTGTTGGAGATCAGCGCTGCCAGCTGGAGAACCATAAAGTCATAAAATATGCAGCACAATCGGACACATAGTATTTTTCTTTCCAGCTTAAATAACGGTTTAACTTTAGGTTCACTCACGTACATACGCAAATATCAGGGAGCACAGACATGCACGCAAATGCATGCACATGCACTGATTAAACATGGTAGAACCAATGTTTGCTACTGTGCAAGCAGTGTGCTATAAAATCCACTTCCACAATTTAATTTGTTGTGTTTTGTTCTTAGTCTAATTGACAGAAGATGGGAAAGGTTGCAAAGATGTGGCCTGTTCACTCGCTAGGGAAAAACAAGGCTGCAGACTACAGACCACAAAATGCCATGCTTTAATAAAACATCATGACAATATTTAGAATGATGGACTTGCAAAATTCATTAAAAAAGGCAGTCTAGGCTACAAGCATTCTTAATACGTGTGCAGACAAATTGTCCGAAGTGGCTCCAAGAAATAACTGTAATGCTCTTTTACAGACGCTATTTTTCAAACTATCAGCACTGGTGATTTATGCACAGCAGTTTGGAAAGTTCACTGTGGGCAGATAAAGGCTTTGTAAACAAAATGCACAAAATAGCTACAAAATGTTCTAAATGCTTTGCAGGCTGCAGCAGGAACACTTTTTTGAGAAATGTTTTGTTTGCTGTTTTATTCCGTGTTGGATGAAAAGATATTCTAACAGTATACCTAGCACTAGGGTGCATAGACCCAAGGCATGTTGAGCCTGGCTCAGTTCAGAGACTGGGAGCAGGGCAAACCCTTCAAATCAACACCAACTAAAACCATCGACCTGTGAAAACTGTGGGATGTGCTCAAAAGTTCCAGAACAACTGAGTAAGTGAACCTTGCTTGTTCCATTGTTCTATCAAAAGTGAAAACACATGCCTTGTGACAATGTCATCACCATCTTATTTACATGTTGCACTGTAGCTAGGAAACTAGCCTCCCACTGACTGGAGAGAAAAAGCACAAGAGAAGAGGAGTGAGGAATCTGTTCCGCTGTGTGTGCGTGTGTGTGTGTGTGTGTGTGTGTGTGTGTGTGTGTGTGTGTGTGTGTGTGTGTGTCCTCTAATGTAAGCTGCAAACTCTAGCAAAGCCCAGCTTCAAGCACTCTACCACCAGTAACCAGCATTACCGTATTATTAACTAACTACATGATTATGTGGGGTGACAGCAAGCAGCAACCTCCAGAGCAGAAGAATGATCATACAAACATAATATAAAGCTTTCATGATTTACTGTTTACGTCCTAAAAAAGAAACTGTACCTCAAAAAGAAGGCTAAAGAAAACAATGCACATTAAAAAATACTCATCAAACAGTTCAAACTGAAGTCCCGCCTCTTGTTGGACGCCATTATTTAGCTCGCTAAAGCTGGAGTGAGTTTAATTGATCTGCATGTGCTGGAAATGCCCTGTTATTCTCACACGCAGAGCACAACCAGAATCAAAAAAAGACACTAAAATATTATAACCACACTGACAGCGGTTCATGTATCATGTATATGGTATTCTTTCCTCCATATTCATGTTCAAACAGATGCTTCACAGAGAAACAGCTACAGAGTATCCACCTCCCATCATTAAATAGGTTAAATAGTGCTGTAGCTGACCAGAAGACCTCTGGATTGCAAGCAGTTGACCTGTCCTGAATATAATCCTTAAATAGCCTGACCTCACTTTTTACCCACAATCCTTCAGTCTAACATATAACCGCATCTTCTTATTCCCAGGTGACCCCAGCAGTGATCTATGAAAGCAGGAGGCATTATCTGGCTCTCCTGGATTTCCACAGTACTGACAAGGCTTTTATCTGCAGGCCGGCGAGCTCCCTCACGTCAACTGCCCCACGAAAAACGATAAGACGCACAAATGAGGGTGTTTGTCTTGTACCCTGTAACTACATGTCTTCCATGTCGGGTTTGGCTGCTTTCTCTCTTTCATCGGGTGATGTCAGGAATTTCATTCCGAAAGGAAAACAGCCAACATTTGCTCTGACACAAACATTTACAAAAGTAATGTTACTTACAGAGATTTACTTATAGATTTACTTATAGAGATGTCCGCTTTGTGAACGTGTGTGTGTGTGTGTGTGTCTATATATATATATATATAGGTGTACTTTGTTAGAGTTACTAGCTGCAGTGTTATTGTTTGAGATTGCTGCCAGCATATTATGTTAATAATAGGGTACATAATAATTATGAGGTACAATAATTTAGCTATGGGGGAGAAAAAGAGGCATGACTTTACTCAGTAATTATAATCACACTAATTTTAAAAAGTTAGACATAATTACTTTATAATTCCCTCATAAGTACACAGATTGTTATTATATTTCTTTCCCTGTATCTACATTATAGTAGTTGTAGTATTTTAGATTTTAATCACAAAAAACAGCATCATTTTTGGGCATCTTGATGTCACTCAACAAAGGTGAAGGTATTCTAACATTGCTACATTAACACTGCTTCGCACACAGATGCTTTTTTGTAACTGCAGTCCAATCTGCCGTAATATTTGTGTAATAATATGAGCTGGCATCAGACGGAGAAAAACTAATAATCAGGCATGTTGCCGTTGAGCACTAATCTCATCCAATCATGCAGCAGTGATGCAGTCATCAGTTTGTTAAACCTTGCAATAAACCGCACTGTTAATCTCACAATAAGCCCCATTTAATCAACTATTTGGTTGTACTGAATCACTGCTACTGTAGGGTCCTGAAATTTGATTGTTTAAACTCCCTAAAACACACAGAAACACACACACAGTTCCCTTCATTACACTACGCAGTACATCCCATTAGTGTTGTTTTGCTCCCTTTTCTGCTTTTACGT
Organism: Chelmon rostratus; assembly: GCF_017976325.1. Classification (NCBI taxonomy): domain Eukaryota; kingdom Metazoa; phylum Chordata; class Actinopteri; order Chaetodontiformes; family Chaetodontidae; genus Chelmon; species Chelmon rostratus. The sequence goes on along the minus strand of NC_055664.1, from coordinate 16,083,512 downwards.
TTTGGGCCTTGTTTGAAATGCTCTGATACCAACACAAATTGCTTTTCAATGTCAAATGTTTAAGACCTGTTTCAAAAAGCAACTATCCTGAGTGAAACCAGCTGAAAGTGTCTACTAATATAACAGGAAATCGAATTTGTATGGATGATCTATCAGGGTAATTGTCCTTTCTAAATTGATTATGCCTATCATTCACACCTGATTTTTCTCATGTACTGTTTGTGTAATAAGGTAATAAGCATATGGAGCTCTAATAGTACAAATGGGGCCTTTAGTTTCTCTCCAGGTCTTGGAACATGAATTATTTTTTCTAATTCCCAGTATCGGCCTATGCAAAAGCAAAACCTCGAGCTGATACCACTCCGTCAATACTGTCAAAGTGTTGATTGCCCCTGCGATAGCCTTCATCCTAATCAGTTTTCCACCTGCCACAGCCCTCTTAGTCTCCAGGTCAAAATCATTGATGCTGGCAAATCAGTGACTATCTTGTGAATCCCCTTTCTTGAAAAGTAGCTCCCGTTAGTCATCACAACTGTGGAGCGGCTTTCCACAGGCTTGCTGTGTAGGTGGTAGCTGCTATGACTTTTAGAGTGCCGCAAATAAACCTGCTCATTCAGAGTAGCAATTACTGTGTCATTATCTTGCTGTTGCAATTATGCCCCCTTTCTCTCTCTCTCTGCACTTATAGTTCCGAATATTTCCTTGTGACATGATTTACTGTATTGGTAAAAGTGCACTCAGTTTGGCTTGGCTCCCACCTGAGACAGAGAGTTGAGCACATAACAATAAAAAAAGGAAAGATGTTAAATGATTAATAAGAAATATACATTAGACTGTTTTTCCCTTTTCATGTGACACATAAAACTCGCATTCATGATCTGTTGTGCTGTCAGCGGTGAACTAACATCCTCATAAAACAACAGTAGTCACAGTTTGAAGGAGTCTTTATAACTACAATTATAAGCCAAGTCTATCTTTTAAAGGAGCTTCCATCTGATTCACTTCTCTATAAGGACAGAAGGAAAAATAAGAAAAAACACCGCATTTTGTTATTACAGGATGCTGAACTCCCTCTCTTGACTTGTAAAAAGGTACAACAGGGACCACTCAGTCATTTATTTGATCGACATATGCAATAACCTGCATCACTGGAAACGGCATTCACAGTACAAATTTTAATGCTTACAGGGGACTTTTCACTGAGGAACTGCTGTCAGAAAGAGGTGAAAACAATGAAATATTGGAGCCCATCCAGGAAATCTTGAGACAAGTCTTATTGAGATAAAGAAAAGAGGGACATAAAGGGCTAAATAAAAGGCCCTGATGCATCATCCACCAAGACAAGAGCCCTCAGGGTACAAATTCCTACCTATGCATCAATGTTATTGATACAGTGAGACATAAAGGTTACTGTAGTGGCGATTTCAGCCATTACCTACTCAAATCAAGCCATTCGGGTAAAAATGGTAAAGCATCCTCCCACTGGAAGGAGAGCAGAGAGGAAGGTTGGCAACAAGCCTCCATCAACCTCATTAGGTCATGGGGAAGGTCCAACCTAACAACCAGTCTTGTCTCTTGTGAGGCTGCATGCTGCACACACACCCCTTTTCCATTATAAACCATGTAACACACAGACACACATATAGGAGCACACGCAGGTGTGTGCACACGCAAGCACACACACACACAACGTCACTGCTCCTGCTTCTTCCCGACACGCCTTTTCTGTTCAACAGAGCCTTGTAAGCCCCAGGTAAATCAAACACCAGGCCTCACTGTGCCTGTCTGCAGCTGCACTTGTTTTTATATAAAAAAGTGAGGTTAATAAAACTGTGGTTTACTGTGGCTTACTGCACAGTCATCTCAGGCCGTTATATCCTGCATATCCTGCACCGAGCTGGACGGTGCTGTCAGCCAAGGTGGGACAAGAGATGCAGTGAAGCTTGCAGATTCTTTTTGCAGGTGATCAGCAGATCCAAAGCAGCAGTGTCAATATTAGCTAAATGTGAGCAATACATTCTCCCTACATTTACCGCACACAAATTGCGACCAAGCCATGTGTCACACGGCCAAACATCTCAGCCCTCAGTCAGGAGGTGAAAATGCTGCATAATTTAGTCGCTTTTCTTGTTCTTTAACGAGATTTTTGCCAGCCAAAATATTTGCAGCAAAGCTGTCAGCTTTAATTAATAGCGGACATACAGGGTTGCATTCGCAGGAAGAGGAGTGTGACCCACACAAATTTCAGTCACTAATGAGTTACTATTACCGGCAGCCAATAACATCAATATTATTTAAGTCTTCTCCCTTCCACAAAAGTATAAAGTTCTAATCAATCACAAATTTCAGTGTCTGTGTCGGTTTCTTGACTTAACACATGTAACTGCAGGTGCCTGTCGTATAAACTAATAAGACTTAGTATATGTCAAATATGGCTTTCCTTTTCAAAGGGAAATGGGATTATGTAGGATAATGAGTGTGTGTGTCATATTTCATGGCCACAGTGTGTAACCCAACGTGCTAAAATCAGATTCTGAGCAGCTGCCTCCATCAGTTCCACAACCACAAAATCAACAAGACCGCACAAGGACTTGAGACGCAACAAGTGCAATGAGGTCACATGGCCAGATGGATCGGTAGTGACAACAGAAACCGTAATCCTGTCTCGTGGTTGTCACTTTTACCAGGTATGTGAAAGACATGTGGGCTTTTTTTTCTCTCTGTTTGCTTTCAAGGTGCTCTGTGATCAGATGTGAAAGAGGAGAAAACCAGTCCACAATTTCCAGGATAGATTAAATTGCTGAGCTGTGAGGGTTTGATAGAATACATCAAGAAGCAATCAATCACTGCTCCCACTGAAATAGCTAGGCACTTTTTAAAGTGGTGGTTTTGCAGGGTCTCGTACGTGGGAGCTTCAAGTGATTGGAATTGAATGTGCCATGTGCCATAACATTAAACTGGTGAAATGGATTCACCCTAAAAACCCTTATTAGAGGGTGCCTAACACTGCCAGTACACTTCTTTCTAGGAAAAAGAAGATACTGTGCACTTCAGCTGTATATCTGCAGCCTCTTGAGTGGCATCACACATGATGCTGATAAAGAGCTTTGGCACTACTAAAAATAAGGCAAAGGCCCCATATCATTAGCAGCAAATTTTTTCCTGCAGACACAGAACAACTGGAGTCCTGTTTCTTGCCACCTGGCAAAGTTCGCAGCTTTTTTATCCCTGCTTTGACTTACAAAATCTAGAGGGAAAACATCAAGGTGCTGCAAATGGCTGCAGCTGTGAGAACCGACACCAGATAACCAAAGCAATGAGCTAAAATGTGTCTACGAGCATGACGGAACTGCAGGATTGGTTAAACCTCAGTGGGTTCTGCACTATGAGCAAACAAACCAGGAGCCATTTGATTCAGTGTCAATGTGAATTTGATCAGTTAATGGGGCTTTAAATTTCATAGTCCAGTGGTTTTCTCTGACCTGCAGACGGTTTGTTTGCACTCCTTGCACTCTTGGTAAAATTATTTTGAGCTCATTATCGCTCCTGTAAGACGCTACCATCATGAGCACAGCATTAATAGCAGTCAAGGATGCTAATAACTCCCTTGTCTCATCTACTGAAGACCTTGCTGCTGCTTATTTCAAAGCTGAGGCTTTTTCAGAGATTAGTATTTGCTGAGAAAGTATGCTATTGGACAATAATTCATCAAAGCTGAGACCAAAAGGTCACTGAGACAGAAGGATCTATGCTTGCTTTGTTCACCAAACAAAAGACACCCAGACTATTGAGGAAAATGTCAAGGAAGCTGCCACTGTAAAGGCTCTTTAGTGCAACCCCAACTTTTATTTGGCACTTGACACGAGAGGATGAAGAAAAAATTGTTCAATGTGAAGCACGAGTCATCACCCCACTTCATCTCATCTCCACCTTTTAATTTTCGACCTTTTAAGGATGAGATTCACGGCCAAAACTAAAAGAGCCTTTTGAGTGAGCGGTGTAAATAATGTTTCTCTTCATGCCCCGAGGATGTGTGTGTGTGTGTCAGGCACCATCTGCTGGAGCTGGAATGATCTGGAGCTAGTGCTCCTAATTTAAGTTTCTTCTATCCATCGCTTCGCATTGTCTGTCACCTCACTGGTCCAGATTTTTCACTGGATCATTCAAAGAATTCCCTCGAGAACCTGGATGTAGTTTTTAGCCATTTACCTCTGACGTTTTCTCAGGCTCTACAGAAACCAGAGCCAATTAGGAGCTTCTCTGTCCAATGAAATCTTTGTGCATGTGTGTCTGCATGCAGTTCACATGTGCATTCATGCACACATACGTGGCCCAAGAAGGTGCCTGATATTCTCTGACAGAGCAGTATAACTGTAGCTAAAGCACTTTCACACCTCTCCGGGGAATATAGTGTGTGTGTGTGAGAGTGTGTGTGCGCGCGTGTGTGTTTGTTCTTGTGCATCTATCTTTGTGAGAACTAATTTGCGTTTTAGACCTTAGAAGTGAGGGCATTTTTGGAAATTAAGGATATTTCGGGTTAAGGGTAAGGGGCTAAGGAATATATTATGTCATGGGGTACTCGCAAGGATAAACGTGTGTGTGTGTGTGTGGTTGCACATCAGCTCAGTAAGGTAGTCATAGAAAGGTTTCTAGGCACGCTGGGTTTTGACTGCCTGTTGCTCATGCTTCCGACCAATGGGCTGTTTTTCTAATTAAAAATATGTGATGATGCGAACATTCGGTGTGCAGAAGTTATCGTGGTCTGCTTTTACAGTCAAAGTAGTCACTCGGCAACCTTGTGAATTTGCATGTGGCGCGCATTCCAGATCTAAAGATGAATTACTGATATTCAAATGTTATCAGCTGTAGATAACATACAGTGGAATACAGTGCTGTGTGAGTACACCTCACCATGTAACTACCGCAGGCTCTCAAAACTAGAATAGCAAATACTTGCACTACATACTCATTCAGGGTAACACTTATTACTCATACATAATGCACCATGCTGTTTATATACACTGTGGATCGATATGTAACATGGACACACCATTAATGCACAGACAGACCAACCAGCTGACATAACTTTCTCAGCATAGAACTGTAACCTGGAGCATAACCAGATCATGATGGATCTCCTATTGGCTTTTGGACCTAATTGGCTCCTCCACCCTTTCAGTGATGATGCTGGTCCCTAGAGTGTTGACGCATTTGACATGCTGGGGAATGGGTTTCAGGAGAGAGAGAATGTAGGCCAGTCCGATACATCCACAGAGAGCCAATACAATTAAATGATTTACTTGTCAAAACACAATGGGGCTGCTGAGCCACATGACCACTGTGTGTATTCTAAGACACACAGGAGGAACTGTAATGGTGTTTTGGAACCGGTGGGCTGTCACATGTGCTTTACACAAGCTTACATTTGCTTTATGCAATCTTACTCAGACGTACAATAATTACGCTGCCAGTCAGAATAGACTCTGTCTACACTGTCCGTGATTTGGAGGCCATTTTGAGCTTCCAGTTAGGATGCTTTAGCTCCTGCTAAAAAGACAAACCATACGCAAAGGTCAGTGAAGCTCTGATAGTTCTGGTCCAAACAGGTCTGGTCCTGCTCAGCTTTTTTCTCTCCTGCTTTTCCAGCTGTGGCAACACCCACTGCCGCTGTATGAGCTGTTTTATCTGTGAATCATGATCACAAGGTGTTTGTCATTTCTATACTTCAACTTTCCTGTAAAGTATCACGTATCAAAGTAAGCAAACACTAAACACTTATTTTACTTCAGGAAATTACCTTTTTTCTCAAACGTGCAATGCCACAATGCTGAAAAAAAATTACATTGCCAAGAGCTGCCTTTTTGTACATTGTGTAGCTTTTTTAAACCATCTTTTAAAAGTAGATGCAATGTCTCAAGTTTAAGCGATTTGGTACTTTTTTCTTATGGCTTTGAGCACACTTTCACCATCCCAGTCTGGCGCAAATGGGATTTCTCAAGCGAAAAGCTTTCAGATGTTTAATAAGTGATGCTGTGATTTCACAGACTGGATCAAATTTAGGTGCCAGAGCCCCATGAGCAAACAACATTTGTTTGGGTTTGTAAGTGGCTCTAATAAGCAAAGGCTGCGACACAGTGTTGTTTTTGTTGAATCCATGTCATCTCTCTTGGGAGCAGTGTGTTGAATTTAAATATCACTATTGACTGGCCAGCTGCATTGAGTGATTTGGCTTTAAACCCCTTAATTATTGTGCTAATAATGTGATTTATCCAGTATCCAGACTGTGTAATGCCTTAATTTAAATATTCTCATGTAAGGCCATCATTCTGAATGTAAAGCAATAGATCTGCATATGGCATGGTCCAGAATCGGAGTCCTTCCTGATACTAATTCAAAGAATTCATGCTGAGAATAATGTGTGTTTTAAAATGGACAGTGGTCTGGATGTGTCAAGGAGATCTGATTCAATGAAGCTGTCTGTGTCGAACAGCTGGACATGCAAGTGCTGCATCAGGCAGCTTTAGCAAGGCTGTTTTCACCCACAGCGAGGTTTGACGGATCAGAGACGCGAAGGTGCAAAATCTATGTGGATGAGCAGAGTCCGAAGACTATCACTGGGCAGACACAGCGTCCAGTCTCATCAGACAGCCTGATATTTAACTAAAGATGCTGTGGGATGCTGTCCACTTTCCTCAATTAAGAAAGCATCCAGCTTGTTAATTCTGCCCAAGAGGAGTTGACGTAATCAGTTTTCCTTGTCATATAAAACCTGACAGCATCCTTTTTATTGACAGCACCAATTTGGTAACTGTTATGAGCATCGAGCTGTTCAGAGGTCCATGCCTGCTGACTTGCGGACCAAATGTCAAAGCACTTTTTATTAGAGAGGGGGGTTTCACATTTCAATGTTTTTACCCCTTTTTGTTTTCAGTTATTATCAAAAGTGAATATCTGGATATCAGTATCAGCAACATCATGATAATCAGTCTTTGTTATTTGGAAAAATGGCAAACTTAGCATAGGCTGCATAAATATCTCAAAGGCAAGCGCACTAAAACAGGGTAAAATTGCAGTGAAGTTTGGTGGGGCCAAGCTCATATATTTGAACAAAGATGAAACAGTGCAGCAACATAAGATTATATACGCACAAGCAGTTAAAATCCTAACAAGCTCACCATAAACTCTGCAGAGTTTATAGCTGCAGATAAAGCCGTTTTTCCTTCTTTATCTCTTCTACACTGCCTGTCGTGTTAACTTGTTAAAGCTGCTCAGCGCGTGTTGATTGGATGCAGAACGGTGTGTGCAGCCAGAGCAGCCGTCACCTGCTCCGCACGAAGCGCCGTGTGGAGGACGCGCTGCCTCTGGAGAACGGAGAGCCCTGTGCTAATTACAAGCTGGAAGGCACAAACAGATCTGAAATCAGCGCTCCGTGGGTTATCTTGACAGTCGCGCTGCCACATCCCAAGAATCAAACTGCGTCTCACTCAGCGCACTTTTCCGAGGCTGGCTGACGGGAGAGAGCCAAATGTTTGCTTTCAGCTGTTTTACATCAACCCGGATCAATAGTGTAAACAATCTACCTGTTAAACAAATAAATCATCTCTATAATGCACACCTTGTTGACGCGCAGTGAGGGTGCTTGCGCGCGCACTCACCGGCTTAATTCACCGAGACTGACTCAAAGTGTTTGTTTGGAAATGGACAAATAATGCGCGTTAGGGTGAAGCGATGAATAGTCTGGCAACAACAAATTCACCTTGAAAGTTAATATCTCAGGAATCACACCCAATAAATCACTCTGCAGCCTCAGCCACCCCGGAGCTCCCATTAGGCAGGCTGCACTGGACCAGCGATCCCAGCCGGGTAGAAATACTGTTACATGTAGATTTTAGGGCAGTAAATAGGGCGGCAGACTCATTGAAGCTATAGGTTATCTTGTTTATTTGCCAAGTTTGGCGCATCACACAGAAAACAAAGAATTGTCTTACCTTCACGCCATAAGTTTGACTGAATCTTTGTTTTTACAGGCAGCGACTGTTAAATCCAAGAGCATCCACAGTTAGCTCCCACTGTATCCTTCATTTGCTCTGCACATTGTTTACTCTTTCGAATTTAACCGAGTCGGTGCAGCGGCTCGTGTGCGAGACATTAGTACAGGCTGTCAGGGAAAAAACTGCGCCGATGAGAGCCAAAAAAATACAGACGAATGAAAAATATCAAAAGTGCTTTAAAACAGTAACTTTCTCCCGGAAAGCTGAAGGAGTGATTTTCTTCAACGTCGGTCTTCAGAGAAGTGAAGCAGAGGCTGAAACTGTGCGGTGTCCGTCTGGTGTCCAGGAGCTTTACGCACGGAGTTACCTTCGGTACTGACGGAGGCAGGAGACGCGGCGATTGTGAAGAACTGGGAAATCAAGGCGGGGTTACATCTTTAAATCAGGCACGTATGTTCCCTTTACTGGCGGCATGGGTGAAACCTTAAATGAGCTACCTTGTGTTTGCCTCACATTTTCTCTACTCCGCTTTCTGCTGTGCGCCGCGGGCTGCGCTTTTTTTTTTTTTTTTTTTAGTAATGAGTAAGAAATGGAAAAAGGTGCAACGTGAATGTGAATTACTCCTAGTCTGATGGTATAAACTGAGCGAGGTTTGAAGGAAAAATAGTTTGAACTCACATTCGCGTTGAGGCCTGTGATAGACTTGTGCGTTAGTGCAATACTGGTAATGAAGTGGGAAATTAAAGGAAGAGGTGGACCCATGCGCTTATATTAACAACCCTCTCTCTCTCTCTCTCTCTCTCTCTCTCTCAGAATAGCAATAATCTGTTTGTTTTTTTCTCCATTAATGAACCCTGTCTTTATTTACTAACTGACTTGTCAGTCCTCAGAGCTCTGCTGGCTTCCAGTCGTGCACTCAGGGGTCAGTTCACACATGGGATTCTTTGTGAATGCAATTATCTGGTTGGAAGGATAGAAAAAGCAGTAGTATTCTGTGCCCTCCTGAGGACAAGCGCTGAGACACAGTGTACCATGACTTTCTCATCCCATCACTGAGATTTATTTTGACCTGTGTACTTGAGATGCATCCAAAGTAAATTAGACGCGGACCACCTGCCTCAGCCTGTGTCCATAAAGACAAGCACAGGCCAGGAGAAGAGCAGTTTGATGACGAACTTAATAGATTTCAATCAGGGCCACTTTTGACTGTGTTGCCTTGAAATTGGTGGTCTGAGAGTAAATCCAGGTATCTGTGAAAGGATGAGAGGAATTATGACACAGAAAGTGTGTTGTTGTCTGAGTTACGTCTTGTGTGAAGCTCAAGAGCTTTTGTGTCCGCATCCTCCTGGAAAGCAGCAGGGTTACAGTGTTGATGATGATCATCATCACTCATGGATGGTTTTATTATATAAGTACCTGCCAAACAGATTCATCTCAGCGTGATCAGCATTTGTTAAAATGGCTACTGGTTTTCCATCACCTTGCTCTACTCTCTCACACAGGTGAGACAACCTGGCTAATATATGGTACAACATGGTACAATCAATAGAGTATCTTGTTCTCTTTACCAGACAATAAAAAGAGGGCAAGTGGAGCACTTTACTGTTCTGTATCTTCAGGGCTTCTCTGTGGGAAGAGCCGACCAGCTTTCCCCTTTAAACCACATCCTTTTTACACTGAAATAAAATATTAACAAAAGACTGCTGGCAAAGAAACAGAATCAGCTGAAGGAAGAGTGGAATTAATGCCAAAAATGGTGAAAGAAATAACAAATAAAACACTGCTGTTGATATTAATGTATGTAGGATTACTGGGAGAAATGTGAAGTAAGTACATTTGCTGAAGTACTGTAGTTTATTGGGCATTACCATGTTGATGCCATGTTGTTATTGGATGGCTGTAGTTATTGATTACTTTGTTCATTCAACATGAGAGGATCAAATGAAATCTGCTATACTGCTTTAGATTAAAAAAAGATTCATTCCACTCCCTGACAATGTGATGTAGTATTATGTTTGGCTCCTGGATTACTAAAAGTATTAAACACAGCTTACACAAATGTTTCAAAGTACAGTAAGTACTTTTATGCGAGTAGATTTTAATGCCATAAAATGTTAATGTAGAAGCATCTCACTGCTTCTACATTAACATTTTAAATACAGAACTGTTGCTTGGGACATTTAATAGCTGGTTTACTCTCAGTCAAGGATCTGAATATTTCTTACTGAGCCCAATTTTTGTGCATTTTGTGTATTGTATATACTGTGTGTTTCTTGTGATAACTAGCAAAACAGGACATATACTGCAAGATATGTGTGTTGCACTAAGAACACAAGATCAGTCTTAAATGTTTAATAATATCTTTCACAATTAAAAATTAATGAACTTTTTTATTATTTTGCATTCATATTCTGTCATCAGATTCAGATTCTGAAATCTGGTAGAACAGAGGAACAGCCTACATATCTGTGTACCCTGAATCCCCCATAATGCCACACACCTGCAAGAGTTATTGTATTCTGAGTATTGCTTTTTTCCCTACCGCAAACACTCTCAAGCTGCTAACAGTACGTGATGTTACTGTTGCATTTCCATGTAAAAGACATCTGGATGCAACAAGCCTGGAGTTGTTCCCCCGGAGCTGCCAGAAGGCATTCTGGGATATGTAGGAAACAAGTAATTGAGTGAAAGTAACACAGGCTGAGGGAATGTACTGCAGATAAATAACAACAATGATCCTCACAATGGATGAAATATCTCGGAGTAGTGATACAACGTGAGCGTGGAATTTTCCTCCGTGGGAAGCGGCCCTCACAAGGCTTTTCTCACTTTTGTGCTCTTCTTGGGACATCTGCACTCGAGCAGAGAGCCAAATCACAGTTAGGACTCTCTCGCTCATTCGCACGTACACACACTCAGATGCATACGCCTATACAGTACACACAAAACACGCACAGTCCTCAGGCTTGTTGTGGGAGGCACAAACACATCTAACTGCTGACTGCCATAAGGCAACACTGCAGCCTGGTGCTGTCTGATATGGCCTCTATTAACTTGACTTGATGAGTGGATGTTGGCAGAATGCTAAATAAATCAAAGCAGCCTAGCTGACAGTGCCCCGTTCACGCTACTTTACACACTGGCTTCACCCTCGCGTCTCGCTAATGAAACGTTCCACAATCCACCAAGGATTTCTGTCAGCTGAGAGATCCATAATATCACGTATAATCTTAATGTCAGAGGGCAGGGGAGGAACTGGCATTCATTTTTATCCTCGTGCTGAACAGGACTCGGAGGGACAGATTGTAGATCGTAAACACACAGGCTCCTCTCTCAGCCCGGCCAAGGCACAGAGCCACCACCAGCGAGCGGATGCCGACTTGAGGTGAGCCAGGGAAAGGCACAGACCTGGCAACAAGGAGACGCCTTTCACTATTTCACAATATTTACAAACCGGTTAAAGAAGAAGGTGATCAGCAGATTCGTCTATAATCAGTTCTATATAAAATAATCCAAAATGAGCTCCACCACAACCAGCTACAACAGTAAAATCCTGTTTTTACATTAATGCATGAGTAATAATGTAATGATTTAATACATGACATTCACCGGGGACATTTTTCTCATTATACTTTCACACTTTGACTTCATTAACATTTTCATTGCAGGACATTTTTACAGTGGTCTTAGTATTTTCACTTAGGTAAAGAACTGCATACTTCCTTCACTACTGCCATTGAGTAAGATCCCGAAAGTGAATCATATTTTATGCACCAGCAGTCATCGCCTTATAGTTGACCTCATCCTATAAATAATTTATGATATTACCACTGGTTAGCACCAAGAAAGCATGTGTCACATCCTGTGCTTGACACTGAGGCTCGTTCCCTAGCTGGCACTCGCACCATAACCTGTCATACTGTGTCGAATGAGACTGGGGGGCAAAGAAGCAGAGAGTTTGGGCATGAGTCCCGGTTTGGAAGATGATGATGACCGTAGAAGTACCACAGAGAGGAGTTCAGTAGAGATGAAGACGAGAGAGAGACGAGGACAAGGAAGAGATATCCGAATATGAGCAGCTCCCTCTCCCCTGGGAGAGTGGGGTAAGTGGGGTAATATTCTGCACTTTTCTTACTGTAAGCACAAAAATGAATTGATCCCACAAACAAGTGTTGTCTGTGCAGCCAAAGCCTGGTGCAGCTGTTTCCTCTGTGCTATAGAGATCCATTGTTGCCCAAAAAACTTTTAAAAACACCCCAGTGAGCCAAACTGCTGCACTGGGTGAAATATTCTTTACTGTGTTGAACATGCAGTTTATTTTGTGTGCACCAAATGTGTATTGATCTTAAAATAGTCCCTAATTAAAGCACAGCAAAAATATTTGCTAAAAAAAATTACACTATTTTAGAATATTAGGGTTTTTTTTTTTTTGCCTAGACTGAATATCTATTCAACTAGACCCTTGACTTTTCATTCAATGCTACAAACAGGTAAAACGTGTATATTGCCATTTACTGAATTGACTGGGGCAAAACTTGCAGCAGACATTCAGTTCCCACACAATGACTTTCCCTCTAAGCCCGCCAGCACGTCGACATTTGTGGTCCATGGTAGAACGAAGAGTAGAAATTCGGATATTCAAAATCCCCTCAGGATTAATTGTAATAACTTGTGTGATCCCCTGACATTTCATTTAGCGCCATGATCAGGTCATAATTTTAATTTGTCCAATTACTATCTCCAAAGCTACCACATTCCTGTTAGTCTCAACTGCACCATGTGTTTTTGTGCCGGTTAGCAAATATCAGCATATTAACAGTAAGATGAAGTAGACTCAGGTGGGAAAAATGGTAAACACTACCTGCTAAATATCAATGTATTAACACCACTATTGTGAGCATGTTAGCATGCTGACATTGCCAAAACATTTAGCTCAAAACATTGCTGGAGACTCTTAGTTTTGCTTAAAAATTCAATATTTTGGATCTTTTTAAAAATGACATCTATAGTGGGAATAAATGGGTTTTGGACAGAGCGGCACAGACAGAGAAGGTGTGAAGTTCTCAGAGCCAGACTAACAAACTGCTGGTTTTGGTCTTTTCATGGGAATTCAATGACAATAAGAAAAATACATAAAACACGGATATACTGCATGCGCCTTTAAGAGAGAATCACAAAGACAACACAATTAATCTAAACTATAAAATGGTAATGTTTACTTTAAGGGAATTTAAACAATAAATTACAAAGAGTGAAAAATTTTATAGTATATTGTAAGAGAAAGAAAGAAGGAGAGAGAAAGAGGGTAAAAGAGGAAAATTAGACTGTAAAAGGTTGATGGTAAAGGGGATTTCATTTAAAATCTAGATTAATTAGATCATGCACCCCAGAGACTTACTGGAAAACTGCTTAACTTTTTCTTTACTTGCGCGCTCAGCGTAATTATGCATCTTAGAGGACATTATGGAGGAAAGATGCAGCCAATGTCAACAGCAGGAAGACACTACCTTCTGTTGGCAGGATTTATGTTTATTTCATAAACCTGTTTAATTGTGCCATTTCCATGCCATGTGCGAGTGAACACATTACAGTGGAGTGGAGCTTTGCAGCAGCCATGGCAACTTTCCATCTTCTCTCATTGTTGCATTTTATCAGATGCTGCAGCGCGGCAGGTAGGGGGAAGCAGGAGGAAGCGAGAGAAAGAGATGTCCTGAATGAAATATAAGTGTAGGAGGAGGAGGAGCTGGAAGGTAAATAATTGATGCTGGATATTTTAAAATCTTATGGGTCCAGGTTTTATTGCTTTATGATGGCCAGACACTGACTCTTTGTCCAGGAGGAGAATCGAGTGCAAATTGTGGCTTTGTCAGAACAGGCAGGCAGGAGAGTTAAAACAGAAAACAGTCTGGTAATTGTGAAGCTCAAGGTCACTCTTTGCTGAAGCTGCCAAGTCAAGCAGCATGTGGACAGCGTGATGGGGAACTGTCTTTGCTGCCTTTGCGTTCACAAACAAGCTTGTTAGCCTTATGGCAGCCCGCAACTGAGCACAAAGAGTGTATGCCTACGATGAATTTGTTTAGATGCTTTCATGTATCCTGTTCCCTCTGCTCAGAACTGATTGCAGACTGATTTAGAATTAAAAATGCTTTTTCCCTCGGTGAGTTTGGAGTGATTACACACAGCCCAGAGGCCAAACGGAAAAGTGGCAGTTTACAGTTTGATTGAATGCACAATCAATTCATATTTTTGCTTATGTTTGCACTTGCCCACTGTTGCCTTTTAATTGTATTTTTGCTCACATACACTGTTGCATATTTATCTAGATAGATAGATAGATATGGCTCTGCCGCATTAATTAGGCAAACAGTGAACAAAACAATACACACTGTATATATGTCAGCATCCTGGCTCATGAAGGTTTTATCATAGTTGAATCTCAAGATAGAGCAAAAAAGCCTACTTTACAGATAAACAGCAGATAAAAAGACTGCATAACATTAACAATCCTACCCCGTGCACCATGTTGCTGTTAATGGCAACAACGTGGTAGTATGTGATTTTATTGGCTTTATTGTGCTGCAGATCCCTTCAGAGGCTTCACTGGTGGTTTAATCAGCTCCGTGTGGGCCCAATACCGCAGAGAGACACATGTCATGTTATATTACAGGACTTTTAGTTTCAATCCCTTTCTCACCTCGTCATTATGAGCTTGTTCTACATATCTGGAGGGAAGGAGATCTTTTAAATGAGATAAATAAATATGCATTATATTCATATATGTGCCTGCTACAAATATTAGAAGTAAAAAAAAAAAAAGAGGAAAATACAGAAAGGAACATGTCATGTTATATTTAAATGTAAAGTATAAGCAGGACAACTGTTTTGCCCTCTTCCCATGCTAAGCTAAGCTAACAATCCCCTGGATCCAGCTTCATATTCAAAGAACAGATGTGAGAGTGGTATTGATCTTATCTCACCCAAGCGAACTTATTTTAACAGGTAGATGTTAATGTTGTCAAATTACAATGCACATGTCAACACTTCTAAAGAAATGTGTTAGTGTAGTGCGCATAGGCTTATGTTTGAGCTTTGTCAACCCTCATACTACGGCTACAGCTGCTGATGCTTTGCCTCTATCCACACATATAGAGAACCATGTTTACACGTCTGTGGTCTCACCCTCCCACTGAGATTCTGTTCTGCACACCTACCCTCGTCCATCGACGAGAGAACAGTCAACAGCTTGAAAGTCCACCGGTCTTTAACCACACGCTCACGCCTGCAGTCGACTCTTCAGGGTGTGTGCGACAAAGGGGAAAACAGCTGGATGTAAAATAATAAAGGGGACACAGTCTGAAAGGGTTAGGCATGAGGAAAGTTAAGTGTAGCAGCATTTTTGAAAGTCTGTATTTGTCTTCTTCTCGAAGGTTCGCTGCATCACTGTGGCTGCAAAAAAAGAAAAAAAAACAACAACAAAAAAAAAAACATGGCTTCTGCATTCAGCTTTCACAAATGTCAAGTGGAAGCTGGTTGCGTATTCCATGAAGCAACATCTGCATCACTTTTAAAATCTCAAATGCACAGTGTGTGTCGCTGAAGTTTCCTGGAGGATAATGCACGAGGGAAAGTGAGTTTAAATGAGCATCAGTTGTCTAGGTGTGTTCATTTTTCTGTTTCAGTAAGCTCTGTCATTGTGTGGAAAAAAACTACACACACACGCCACTTTTATAATAATAAAATAATATAATCATAAAAAAATAAATAATTTGAACAATTTTAACCCCAGTAGTGTGCTTGCAGCTCCATTCTAATACCCAGATTGACTCATTATTTTCAACCTCTGCCTGAAAGAGCCTCATTTTCTCTTACAGCTGTGAGGGCTGAGGGAAATATGCTGCAAGAGTCTATGATGCACTCCAACATCTGACAACAGTGATTAAGCTACAAAGCTTCAAATTAAAAAGCTTGTTAATTCTTCCGAGTTTCCCTGCTTCCAGCTGTGACCACGCTTATTGGTATTCGGACGCGTACGCACATTCAGCGCCTCGTATCTGTAAATCCTGCTTTGTTTGATGAGCCATCGTTCTTGCTGGTAAAAACAGAGGTAACTTCAAAAAGAAATAATATTTCTTCCGTTCAGGGTGAGGAATTACTTCTGTTGGTGCCGACTACTTCAAAAAAAAAAAAAGATAAGTGAGCTGGCTTCTCTGCCTGGCATTACTTGATGAAGAGGGGGAAGTTTGGACCAAGCCTTTTCTAGTTTTAAGCACAAGTTTGGTCCATGAATGAAAGGAAGAACTAACAATCAACAAAGGAATGAAAAGGAAGACATGAAAGAGAAGACGTGCAGATGGAAGAAAGCTGATGGGATGGAAAGACTGTCAAACGCATAGACGAACAGAGAACCTCAGATAATGACGGTGGCAGGAGTTGAAGTGCCCTCTATAGCAGGAGGATAAGGATCTTTATTTTAAAGAAGCCAGCTCTTGACTATAATTGGGAGCCAAGAAGTGAAGCTATGATGTGATCATTAGCCAAAGTGTGGAGGTCTCCTCCTGAGTGAGAGGGGGGAGAGAGCGGGAGACAGGCGCAACGATGGCGAGACAAGTAAGCCCAAGAGGGAAAGGTTTTTTTTAGACAAGCTTAAAGGTACCAAAGTGCAAAATCACAAGTGTCTGGATAGAAGGATGAAGGAAGACAACGGTCAGCCTTGACAGAGAAGGAAAATACCTAAGAATAGTCTCATCCAGGACGCACGCTGATGCTCCATCCACTACACTGTGAGGAGCTGAGGTGGAGCGCAACAATCCATCTATGTCAGAAAGAGCCGGGGAGCATGAGGGGCCTTGTGCCTGATTGTATGGCAACATGAGAAACGGGGCCACTGGTGCTCTGTTGCCATGCCTGGCATCAGTTCGGTGAAGTCAGTGGCTGGATGCTGTTTGAAAGGTGAATGCCTGAGTGCAGATCAAAGGGATGAGCTTTCTCTGAGAGCCAACTTCATTTGTCGGATGAGCAGTATCTGCTTTAACGCCACAATAAAACATCGAAACCGCTGCCAATCACATTAAAATTCTCAGTACTGCTTATTGCATTAAGTGCCTTTTTTCTGTTCTATATGCAGCACAGAACACCCAGGCACACATTTGCAATTTGCATCTACTTTACTTACTACAGTTGTAGGATACAGGATTTGTGGTACAAATGTGCAAAAATGTGGCCCTAGAAGGTGTTAAACATGTGATGTGCTCTATGAGAGCTGTTCGAAGGCTTTGGTGGAGCTAGGCTGAGTAATGTAACTTAATGACTTTTTCAGTGACTGAGCAATTTATTAGCATTTGTTCGTAACTTGCCCCACACTAAATATGTGATGCTGAAACACAACAGAGCACAAAAAAGGTTGTCCGAGTAATTTTTATTCTCGTTAATTCATCGCCTTCTATAGCCCACATGAAAGTCCTTTGCCCTTTACTGCTGGGCAGAGCCATAGACAGTCAGATCTTGCCGCTTGATTGCATTGCCCTTCTCTAATTAGTTAAAAGTGGATCCACCGCTGACGCTAAATATTTTATTTGTTGGTGAAGGTCACGGCAGAGCTGCGCAAGGGATGTTTTTTGAGAAAATGTTTTAATTTATTCCTGCAATTATCAAAGCCAGGCACTGTGACCTGAACAGGCTTCATTTTGCATTACTTTAGGAGAAATAATGAAGAGAGAGGCCCGGGAGCACAGACCTCTGTAAATGTGTCAGCAAACAACAAAAGCATGAAAGATGGAGAAATGAAGCATGTCCAAAACACGGTCCCATATAGACAGTTCACCTAGCACATTCCACCTGCGTCACAGGAGAGAAACGGAAGCACGCCGGCCGAGTCAAAGGCCACGCATTGATTTTCATGGCAGTGTAATGGCTGCGCACACCGGTTTAGACTTACCTGCTAACATTACATTTCTCGTTTCGAGCCTCACTCGCCTCGCGTCCAGGCTTGAACTGTGCTTATTTGCCACCTCGCAGCAGGAAGCATTTACTGTGCCAACACTCTCCGCATCTGCATTTGAAAGATTTATTCATCACCCCACAACAACAGAGAAGCTGTGATCTGTATTTACATAAGGAGTCTGGACCAGGCAAGAGGTCTCCTTGCCCGGGGTGTGTTGGTGTTCCCGAGTGCTGTCTCCTCTGACTCTCGACATGCGTCCTCAGGCAACCTGTGTACCGCTTGTATTCGTCCACGGAGCCTGTCAACCTCATAACTGTCATCCCTCGCTCTCTCACTCTCTCCAGCTCTTCCTTTTCTTTCTTTTGATCTGTCTTTGCCCTCTCTCACTTCGTCATGTGGTACCCCCACTGTCATCTCCCAGCATAAAGTCATCATTTTGTCTTGCCTCTTTCCCTCTTTCTCCTCTTCCCTCCTGCTTTGTGCCACTTCTATAGCACTGCGCTATTTCTGCATGTCAGGTGTATTAGGCCTTTTCACATCATCAGCATTTCTTGTCCGACGTTTAATGTTGCACTGAAGTTACTGCGTCCGCTGGTAGGACTCAGAGCAGGAGCACATCAAGCACTTCAGCAGCCTGTGTATTAATGAGTCTTTAGTGCCCCTTTTTGATTGGAGCATAATAGCATTCAGCAACCGCAGCTCTGCCGCTGCCACATGAATGCTGTGAGGTAGGAGAGGGTGAGGAAAGGATGCAGAAAGTGGAATCAAAGCGATAGCGAAGGAGGAGGAGAGGAGAAAGTGAGAGATAAGAAGATGGGATGGGCAGGGGGCCAAGGGAGAAATGAAAAAGAGACACATATGGAGGCTGGGGGGAGGTCATGAATAATATGAAATGACATCACAAAGGAAAGATCTGAAGTACCCTGCTGTCTCCGAGCTGCAGGGGATACAGTTTTTGAAAAAAAATTTGCTTTGGATTTAAATGTGCATTTTTATTCAGGAATTTATTCAGTTGTAATCAAGTACCGTGACACTCTGCAGGGATCTCACACCATAAGTACTGCAGCTCCAAACACCATTGCCCATGTGTGTAAACAACTTTGCATTTTGTATTTTTGCAGCAGGTCTAATGAGCGGATCTGGGCAAGCAGGGCCATTGAAATATTTAATGGTGTAGTCTGTAAAGGGAGATGTACAGCTTCACAGCTCTGCAGGGCACAACAGGGTTTGAAGCGTTCGTGGCATTGCTCGTTCTCTCTGCCCCTCTGCGGTGGTGCTATTTGATTGGCATGTGTGTTTGAGGCCTTGTTTATATATGTTTGTGTGTTTGAGCGTGCACTGTACCGCGTGCGCCGGTCTGCATCTGCGGGTATGACTGGTGACAGAAGTCCTCGCTACTTAATGTGTTATTGACTGTCACTCAGTGAGACCTTCACAACCATCACAATCAATTAATGTGTGCCTGTGTGGGTTGGTTTCAAGGGCAGCATGGATATGTAAGTGCAGAGAAACTCACACTGGTTATTATGGTCACTCATCAGCAAGCTGAGGAAATAAGAGAAACCAGAGGGTGGAACAAAATAAATAGCGCCGAAGAAACAGCCACCGTACAATCTTCTTATCGAATCCAGCAGCCGACCTGAGCAGCAGAGAGAATCGGATTGGACATCCGGTCTTTGATATCCAAAACATGTTATCAGATGAGACAGACTCAGAGAAATAACAGTGAAGCAACAGCGACCCATTTCACATGCACTAACTTTATTTGAGGACATTGAATCATCGGTACTGTAGGTATCTGCCTTCAATAATCACTGCTCATTAGTACTCCATGCTTCTCTCCTCATGCCAAAAAGTAGAACACAGATCTGCAGCTAATGAGTTCAGATTCTGCGGAGGTGCCGGCCAACTTTAAAACTACATTCAATTAAGTTGAATGTTTTCGCGTTAGCGATATGCCTCTCTCTTTCAAACCCCCCCTGCAGAAGAATTTAAATATCTGTGCGAGCAGGAATGATTAGAAAGGACTTTGAGGAGGCTTCAGTTAAAAGCTGCACTCTACTTTCTGACATGGAGCACTTTCTTGAAAATAGCTGCTTAATTGCTTTTTCTCTTACACAGCACGTTGGCTCATAACTTATAGAAACAAAGAAAAACACTGTCTCATGTCGGGATCAGACTAGTTGTCGGGCATTGGCAACAAAATTAGCATCAAGAGTGACATATGCTGGTTTTGTCCGGTGTAGTTTTTCATAGTGGAATTTAGCCAACACAGCACCTGAACATACAGCCCAGATTGCAGCGTGTCCGTATTGTTTTGCTTTATCTCTTCCCTCGTCTGACAGCTTCTTCTGCATGTTTTATGACAGTGGACCATAAGAGAGGAGAGCGCTCTTCAAAGCTTCAAACTGTAAAGATGGAGGACGCACAAAGCGCTCCTTAGACTCGGCCCCAGAGGAAAGTTCAAACTAAGATGAACGTGGTGACCCAGGTCAAAAAATATTACACTTAAATTATACCTCTTGAAGAATGTATTCAGAACGCTTTGTGCTATTATTGTCGCCTTCAAGTAATCTTAATTGAAACTCAAGTAGTCCTTGAACACCACTTGAGTATACTTCAAATGTAAATATTAGGTTGAGTTGGTTCAACTTTTTACAAACTCTAGGTGAACTGAAGTGAAAACCCTGATTCATGAGCATTCCGAACACACATGCAGAGCAACTGTATTATATCACCAATTTGCTGGAAATACACTTAAATATACTTGAAATTAAGTGAAATTAAAGTACACTTTAATTTGGCATGCTACTAGTTTACTACAAAGGACTTTAAAGTAAGTATACTTTTCATAAGTACACATTGTTAATTTTTATAAGTACATTGAAATACCACTTCAAGTATTGCAGAACTAGCATATTAATTTTTAGTGTATTCAAGTAGAACCTAATGGCGTCTATTTAGAAGTACACTTCTTAAAAGTATATGTCAAAAATACTTAAAATTAAGCACATTAAAAGTGTACTTGTAATGACTTTTCTATAGTTAAATCATATTTCCAATACACTAAAGTCTACTACTTGGGATTACCTTTCAAATCATCCAATTTTGGTTTTACATCTTATCTTCATTACATCTTATCTTAAATTTTGAAAGACCAAATTCTCACAATGTGACATCAAAAGACTGCAGGGCAAGCAAGCTAGCATAATGGCGGCTGCTGAATGGCTCCACTTAAGCAGCTGGAGATGTTGGATGCTTTGCTCATGGGCACATGGACATTTGTTGCTTAGTGACAGGGGGATGATAAGCATTGCCTCCCCCCTTCCCCGCTGATTCCTCTCAGGCATCAGTGATTTTGAACCCATGCACGGCTCCTCTGCTGCTCAGCCTTGTTCTCCAACATTAAGGCTTCCACCAACCCCCACTGTTGATTCTGCGGAGCTGTTAGCAGCCAGACAGGTCTCTTAAGAACAACCAGCGCTGTGCTTTCTCACAAAGCTAACCTGCTTTATTGCCAGCCATTGGTGTTTGTATAGCTGAAAACCTCAGGCCTGTGAATCTGAATCTTATTTATATTTATCTTTATACTGTTTCTGCCATTTGTTATTTAAAAGGTCCCACAATTTCTGCAGTAAGTCCAATTTTTCATTTGGCATTAACATGTATTTGCACAAAGTATTAGAAGATAAATTTCCCTGCAGTCAGTTCATTTTCCATGCTGGTGGAAACCATATTTAAGGGATGCGAAAATGTTTCAAGTGTGTCATTGAAAAACAGATGTCAGCAGTCACAGCAAGAGTTTCTTTAAGGGTGTAAGCTTTTGTGCTTGTTTTTAAAAGAGCAGCCACCCCGGTTCACCCAGAGAAGTTTTTTTTTTTTGTCACTGTATGAATATAAAGAGGAGTGCCTAAAGATCAATTGTTAATTTAATCTGAAATCAAGGACAGTGATACATGAGCACTCAGTCACACACAAACATCATTTTCCTCCTGACGAGCAAGAAATCGCCGGCAAATCGTGTTGTTGCCGCAGAGTTTGTTTTCTGAAAGCTATTCAGTTCACTGACACACACATCTCCTTCTGCAGTTGCGCTTTGAATTTTTTAGCTTATCCTCTGGCTTTCCCAGCGAAGAGAGAAAAGTACACAGTATAATTCATTATGTGACTGGGGAGACTAATATATTCAGTCTGCCTGTTATGACAAGATTGAAACAAGAGAAGCTCCCGCATAACTCAGTTTTTTCCCCAGGAAATTAATTTTCTTCAGCACAAATACCTGTCATGCAATGTGTGTGTGTGTTTGTGTGTGTGCATGTGTGTGTGTGTGTGTGTGTGCGTGTGCATGAGGATGTTTCCGTCACCCTCAATTAAGGCAGCCTTTTACAAGCAAACCATTTTGTTTGAAGAAAAATGAACCACAAGCCAGAAATACAACTACAATAACTGGAATGCTCTATTGTCTTAAGTCCCCTGTTTATTCTCTATACCCCTATTCTGTCTGTGTATAGATCAGTCACAGTCACTGAACAGAGACAGACTTATCTGTGGCATTAGGAGACCTTTGGGAAATGAACTGGTATTTTAGCGTAAAAACAAAACCAAAGACACGTGCAGTTTCTGTCTTTATCCTGTCCCGAGTCAAGGTTGAATGGATAATCAATTCATTTTCACTCCATATTCATCACCTGGAAGCATATGATCGCAGTCAATATGGGCTGTAGCCTTTACTTTTAATTTGTCAAAAACTTCAAAATCAAGAGAGCCAATGGACAAAAAGTTGCTGCCATGTGTCCCATTAATCCTAATTTGAAGTCCCTGATGTAAGAATTCCCATTTGGCTCTGAAATAACAATATATGGTTTGTATTCACATTTCTCCAAAGATTAACAATTTTAAGTGAGCAGTCAAACGCTTTCATGTCCTTCTCACTTTCTAGTGGAAGTGTGAGATTTATATTTGCCAGTATTAACAGGTTAATTAGTTTGGGACAGAGTCTATCCTGATATCCAATCACACCTTTTCTTTGCCGGTTTCCACAGTTGCACAACACGTAACCCGATCCAATTCAACCTGGATCAAATTCACTTGGTTAAGTGATTTTTATGGTGCAGCGTAGGTCAAATTCACTAGGGGAGGTAAATTTGATCTGCACTGCTGAGAGGTGCAGCAGAGAGGTGCTGTTAGGGGAAATGTAGTGTACCGGGTAATGATGCTGTCTGTTCTCGCTACTACTCTCTTTCTTCTTATTCTCCCAATTAGTTTTAGTGTTAGATTCTGCCCTCTGCAATTTTGAGCTGTGCTAGCTGTGTGGCTCTAAAAGGAGCAGTGCTCGTGTGTGGGGTGGCTTGCCGGTCAGTCTATAGCTTTCGGCTATGAAATGGATTGCATTGAAATTTTGACATTTATGGTCTGAATGATGTGTTAAGATCACACGTGGTGTCTGCAAAACTGTTGGTATCCCCATCAGGTTTAGCTGCACTTTGTGTTCAGTGCTAATTAGAAAATCTGAGATGGTAAATATTTTAGTTCATAAATGTTAGCATTGTCATTGGGTGTCATGTTATGTTAGCATTCAGCTCAAAGCACCCCTGTGTATGGCCTCACAGAGCCGCTAGAATGGCTGGAGACTCTTGCTCATGTCGCCTCTTTGCTCGACAGCGCGATTGCTTGTTCAAAAACGACAAAGGCGGCTCCTGCTACAGCATCAGTTACATCAGAACTGGCTTTGATAAGAGTTTCACTCTCTTCTACTTCATCATATGGTTTGTTGATCTGATTGGCTGAAGTTAGCCTGTGATAAACAGAGTCAGGTGGTTCATTAAATCACCTGCAGAGTATTTTTTGATAGTGCCTGCCCTTTTCCAAACTGTTTCCATGGACGACCTTCTGTGTGACAAAGTATCTGGCACGTCTTAACAACAAGATGGCGATGGACCTGTGATTCATCAATCCCTCCTTCCCATGAATGTAACTTCCTGCTTCAGTTCCTCCTGCTTCACAGCCCTCAGCTCAGCTGTTCTTACTGGCAGCCAACTGCTGCAGGGATGTGACCAGGAATTCTCCAATAATTCCAGCTGTGCTTTGTGGTTGTGCTATTGATCCAAAGTGTTCATTAGTCGCTGCTTTAAATTATTAGTTAAGTCACAGAGGATGGTCGCATTCATCTCTGCCAGATAACCTTGAATGCTTAATCAAAGCACAGGGAAATAATCAGGTATTTTACAGAGATTAAAACTGTGGAACTGTGGATAAAACTTGCTATGCCCTATGCCGTTAATTGATCCCAGAGGATTTGCGGAAAGGAGTTTTGACTTGAGTGTCTTTGCAGGGTTGGGATTTACTGTTGAAATAAGGGTCTCCCACCTTGCATGAAATAGCAGCAGAGAAGAGCAGCTGTTATTTCTCACCGCCCATCTATAACTTTATCCTCCACAGATTGAACCTGCTGGCGTGAGAGGGAATTGAAGAGTTTAATTAATTGGGTTTTGATCCTCAGCGCTGGTATAAGTCTCTGGTTGCAAGACACAAGCTATCATTTCTAATGATTCCCCTTGAATGAGGCAAACATGCGAGCATACTTGGGTGAAGAGCGTGCATGCATTTATTACCATGGGGGTAAAATAACATTTATCAGACATGGTGGGGCTCTCTCTAACTACCAGTGTCAAGAAGGATATCAGCCAACCGCTGCCTTGGCTGCTGAAATGTAATAAAGCGCCAGACTTGTCAGAGGTCTGGCAGTGTTTTAATGCCTTTTTTTTCCCCTCATCAACTTTTGACTGAACGGCATAATTAGAAATCTTCAAAAATCCACAGGGCTAATTTCCCTGTCCACCACTTTTGTTTAATCAGGTTTGCTGATGTTTCATTGTCAGTGCCTCTTCTCCCTGGAAACAGTGCTGCAGTTAATGCAGCAACACACGGTAAATTTTCATCCTGTCGGCCGACGAGTTGTTGATTGATTAGATGAAAACCCTGCATCTCAGGCACAGTTACCTTTGAATTCAGCCAGCCTGCGATGTAATGTTCTGCTTTGTGTCAATTTGTGTGGAGGGCCTCAGGTGCTGCTAAACACACAGCAGTGATTTAGCACTTCTCTGGCAGCCAGGTGTTCATTTCACTAACAATAGAGCTGCGACGTCATTGTGCTACGGGCCAGCTCCATCCTCTCATCGCAAATTAGAAAGCAGGGCCCAGTCACTGCCTCGCTTCCGAGTCTGACTTGTAAATGGTCTTTTTATTTAAGGCATCCTCTTTGTCTCGCTAATCAAAGATGCCTCTTGTTTGAAATGCGGGTGAATGAAATGGAGGATGGGATGATGGATAGGAGAGATGGATGGGAGAGAGGAAAGGTTAAAGTATACGGTGAAAGGGTTCTTGTTTAATTCATGGACTCAGTTTTCATTAGGAGTTTTAAACAGCTGGGGTTTTGGCTGTGTTATCTCTCTTTTCGCAGGATCAGCCCTCAGTGACAAACTTTATCGTGCGATAACGATAACAGCAAAAACAAAGCAAAGGCTTCAGTTTAGCGATTTTTTGAGGAGAGCATTATAGATTAAGGAAACTTTCCATATTGGCATTTGACTAAAGCTATTGAGAAAATAAACACGTACCTGCATTCTCTAATGCACACAGCAGGTGAGCTGAGGTATGGCAGGTCCACGTGTATGAAATGACAAGGATGACTCTGAACCGTCTGGTTCATTGTTGATTCTACAGCTACTTACAGGTCTACTGCATCTGTCGCTGCATCTGAGACTGAATATAAACCAAATGAGCTTTTCTGGCTCTGAGAAGACACACCAGATGAGAAAAGGCATGATAGGTTTGAGGAATAATGCTGTACAAACATCACACCTCTGTGTGGAGTGACGGGAAGGCTGTGAATAAAACCTCTGCTATAAAGGAGTCTTGATGGATTACATTACAGTGAATGGATATTCCTGAGAAGATAAGCTTCTCATTCAGTAGGCAGGAGCAGATCTCTGCTCGTCAAACACCTCTACCGCTTTGCTCTCCTTCATGCCAATGACACCACAGGGGGATGATAACAACCCTGTAACAGCAAGGTTGATATAATTATACAGACACTCAGGAATAATTCACAGGGACTGTGAACTCCATCCGCAGCCAGATAATGCCGCCCTTAAGTGGAAAGGTTCTCCAGAGGTGCTTCAAAGTTGTGCTGGTGCAATTTAGCGGCTGACAAAGACGCTGTAGACCCTTGAGTGATGTGTTGTGCCAGCAGGTTTCTGGTTCCATAATAAGCATTGACTTTAATGAATGTATGAGTCAGAGGGGAAAAGTGAATCTCTAATCAAATATTGACCAAATAACAGTGTGCTGCACCAATAACTGTAGAGTTACAGCCAGGCGTTAGTATCAGTATTCTTGGAGCGCTGTCTTGCTGTTATACATGTCAACATTTTTGCTCTCTTCGGGATGTTTTATAAGGTTATTTAAAAATTGAAGGAATAGTTTGACATTTTGGGAAATACATTTATTTGCTTTCCTTACATAAAGACTGGAATCAGGGGAAACAGGTAATAAAATCTGCCTACCAGCACTTCAAAAGTTCACTAACTAACATGTATACATCTACTGTAGTTTTTTTGGCAGGAGGATTTTGCTGCCTTTCACAGAGCCAAGCAGGCTATTTCCACTGTTTTTAGTCTGAAAGTTATGCCGACTATAGCCTTATATTTTCCAGACACATAGCCTTTGAGAGCAGTATGTGTTCTCCTCTTACTCTACGCAATAACGCATACTTGAAGGCATATTTCTTGATATGTCAAACTGTTCTGCTAAATGTGATGTTTAGCATTACAAGTCTGGTTTGTTTTTGAATGAAAAATCCTCTGTGCACTGTAAATGACTGCCAAATCAATTATTGATGTTTAACGTGGTGTATCTGTAGTGATATTTATCCTTAATCAACATATGACAACACTGTGCAATGATGTGTTGCATTTCTAAATAGGCTCACCTTTCAAATAAGCCGTATTGTTTTCTCTATCACGTCGTTTGTTTTCAAAAGGTGAGTTTAATTAATGCTGATTTATTATCAACCCAGCCTAATCTGAAGAAAACAGTCCGGCTTTAACTCTATCTTTGGTCCGAGACTCTGAATTCCATTTTAATTTATGTCTACTAAAAGACAGATTGTTTGCAATCCAAAAGTATCTCCCATCTCTCCTTTGGCTGGAAGACTATAATCAAGCTGGAACTTGTACATTCCAGAAACAAATTAATAAGGTGTGGGCTTTTTCGCATGGCAAACTTAACAGCCTCTTAGTCTAGAATCTATAAGTTTAAAGTATGAAATATGTGGTGACTTATAATTATTAGTGGGCTGCCCCCAGTTATCTCACAAAAGCCTCCTTCAAGAAAAGATTCAATTTCTGTGCCTCCATTTGAAATGTGTGCATTCATGTTTAGCCTCTTAAAGAAATGGAAATCAGCAGGCTGGAGAATTACTGTGGAAATGCCCTCTTAGCTGCTGCTTGGTCTGGCACAATACTTTGAAAATCCCTTTAGAGTCTTTGCCACACGGACAGTAGACCCCTCAGGAGGAGAGGAGACTGGGGGAAAAACAGCTTTCATGGTTAACAGGTTACAAGCTATCCAAGTTAGAAAGTGGAAAACCAAAGCATAATAATCACTCACTTTCCATTTCATCAATATGTCCCCATCTATCATGAGTCTCTAATGCTAGAACTGATAGAGCTCCAGCAAAGCAACTATTGATCAACAGCAATCAATACGTCAAGTCATGTAAATTTTATTTAAAGAGCCCAGAATCACAAATCACAATTTGCCTCAAGGGGTTTTACAGCCTGTACAGCATATGACACCATCTGACCTTAGACCCTCCATTCAGATAAGGAAAAACTCGCTGCCAAAACAACTCTATAAGCTAAGCTCAGCGCTGAATGGACCCAAAACGCAGCAGAGAAAGTGCACGAGGAACAAAGTTTAAAGCTTAAGTTGGCCTGCGGGCATAGCTGCTGCTGTGGCTGACGGAACGATCTGGTGCAGACTGGCAGGAGAGCTTGGGGTGATAAACTGCAGAGGCTGATGAAATGATGACACGCAGGTGTGCCGGCTGCAGGAGCAGGAGATGGAGTGGCCACGCCCACAGAGACACAGGGGAACCTCAGGAGACAAAAGGCAGGATAAAACACAGGAACACAGGGAACAAACTGGAGTCCTGGCGAGGACCATGACAGGGTTAAAAAGGAAGTAACCTCAGGGAGAGTGACAGAGGAGGAGTCTCTTTTCCCTTTTAGATGTCATGTGCACAAAATAGATCAGCAAAAAATTCACAATATGTACAAATTATGATGGCAAAAAGGGAAATATACAGATATGTTGACTGTAAAACATAATTGAAGAGCATAGATGCTTAAGGACATTGAGCAGCTTTGGGTGTCACCAGGTAGGTCTCAACCATGGAGACCTGAAAGGAGGACAACCCCCACACACATACACACACATACACACACATATACAGGAGGCAGTACAGTATTTACACAGACAGAGAGACAGGCAAACACAGGAATGAATCTCCTCAGGGACGATAATCCAGAGACAAACATCTGAATGAGGCACCGAAAGCCAGGAGCGAGAGAAGTTCCTACACTGCTGATGGTCCTGCAGAGAGGAGCCTGAGTGAAAAGAGAGGAGAAGGAGGAGGAAAGTAGGAAGAGAGTCAATAAAGGAGGGAGAGACACACATAGCAAACATGGACCATAAGTACCAAAGTTAGCAGATTCATTGAGACTGAGACTAACCTGCCTGTGGACTAATGAGGACGAGGTCCAAGGTATTGAAGGATGAGCACTAATTAAAAATTAGGGCAAAAAGATCAGTTTTTAGTTCAGATTAAAAGGCCTCAACAGAGTCAGAAGTCAAGAGTCTCATGTCAACATGGAGTTTTTTTCCAGAGGAAAGAGGCACGGCCCTGCAGCCATCTTTTAAACTCCAGGGACTGACAGGAAGCCTGTAGTCTGAGAGCGGCGTGCACGGGATGGGATTTAAGGTATAATGAGACCAGGCAGATATTAAGGACACCATTTAAAGTTTTCTGTCATTAGAAGCATCTTACAGTCTGATCTGACAAGGATAGGAAGCCAATGAAGCACTCTAATGAAGCATGTGAATCGCTGTAATATTGTCAAATGTTCAAAGTCTAGCTGCAGCGTTTTGAACTATTTAAAGACTTGTCATAGTATGTTGCAAAGCGGACACGTCAAACTTTACATTAATCAAGTCTGGATGAAATGAAGGTCTCTACGTCAGCCACGGACAGAAAACACCTAATGTTAGCCAAGTTCCCTAAGTGAAAAAAGACAATCTTTGTGGTTTCTTTAATGTGTAAGATGAGATGTGTAACACCAAGATTTTTGGCCGCTAATCTTTAAGGAATCACATAGTTGTCAAGGGTTAATGTTACTTGGTCAAGGTGGTGTCTATGTCAAGTGGGGCCATTGACCAGCATTGAAGTTTTATCAGAACAGAGCAAGAAGTTAGGTGACATGCAGGATTTCACAGCAGATAAACTGGCTTCAAAATTAATTATTAGAGCATGTTCATCAGAATTTACAGGCACATACATCTGAGTATCATCAACGGGGAAGATTTTGGCCAGGAGGTGAAATATAAAAATAGGAGAGGGCCAAGAATAGAGCCCTGAGGGACTTCACATTTCAGAAAAAAAAAAAGATTGGTGTTCTTTCAGATAGGTAAGATTTTAGCCCAGCAAAAGCCTGCCAAGAGACACCAAAATGTCATTTACCACCTTAGTAAGTGCAGTTTCAGTAGAGTGACTGGTCCTGAAAGCAGATTGGAAAGGCCCAGAAAGACAACTCTTAGTTATGTGGGCCAAAAGTTGCTGTGACACAACTCTTTCTAATTCTTTTGAGAAGAATGAAACGTTAGATAATAACTGGTTGATAATTATCCAGCGATCCTGGATGAAAGTGTGGTTTCTTAAGTAGAGGTTTGGTTTTGGTAATTGAATTCAACATCCCATTTGGAGTTTAGGTTGAAAATAGACTTAAAGATTCAGACAACACTCCCATCCTGTTTAGTGCAACATGGCCGTTGCTATTTTCAGGTGGGGGAGCTTCGGTTAATTTGGTTTTAGCCATGTTTGAAATAAACCAGTCATGTCCAGATATTGTCCAAGGGTCAAATCTTTTAGCAGTGAGGCAGTGATCTGATGTTTCTATCAGATATAATGATCTGATATGTTTATATGAGATCATTAACCCAGGGGCTCCAGCCAAGCGTTTCTTATCAACCCATCGTCCAAACAGATGAGATCAATAAATCAATAACAAATATCTGAATCATTGCAAAATATTGCTACGATCAGCAACTTGCACATCAGAAGTCCTCCTCACCCAGCAGTTGTGCAACAGCATGTTTCTTTTTTCTTTTTTTTTTTTGACTTGCTTGACAGACTGATGCAGAGATCTTGAAATTCTCAACTTGTCTTTGATATCATGTTGATATATGTTGACATAATGTGCTTTACACTAGGGGGAGACAAAGACCCTTCATAGATGGACAAGTGTGCACTGCGGGTTAGATGATTGATGGTTTAAGGTCATATTTTACGATGCCACAATGTGGTCTTTGGTCATTGTTTGGCTAAAAGTGAGAAACTGGTGGCTACACACATGAACCACAGGCCCACACGGTTTTAAGAATAGCAGTGTTGTGTGTTTAGACTGCTTTTCCACTGGGTTATTGAACTACTAAATCCCTTTCTGACATTACTGACACTTTACGTGATTAGCTATTTCTATTTACGAGCAGAGAAGATTAGCTTCAAATTAAGAGTGTTTATACTCGGGGCCAGTCCGCATTCTCTGTGTGATGTGACTTGAAATGCTTAGCAGAGCACTGAGGCAGTTTGGGCCTGGTGGTTTAATTGAAATGTATATTTGTAGAATGTGGGCCATATTACTGGGTTGTATCCTCAGGGAGGCCCATTGTAACAATAGTGAGGGAAGGAGGGGAGACACTGAGAGGCAGGGGGAGAGACAGAGAGAGAAAGAGAGAGAGAAAGAGAGAGAGGGGGGGAGGGTCACAGAATTCACTTCAGAGTAGATCTCAAAGCCATAATGCCATATTGTTGGAGAGTTTATGGGATGTGTCGCACAATCAATAACCAATCTTTGGGAACTTGATGGAAGGATAAAAGGTGTGCTTGTTGCATTACCTACTTGCCATTCAGACTATATACCTGACCTTGATGGGTCTGCAGAGGCATTTGTCCTGTTCCGGGAGAGTCCATCAAGCCTCTTCCAGTGATCCCGAAGCAAAACATGCTGGGTGGCTGGTCCTCATATTTTGTGCATACTAAGTAATAAACCGCTCTACATTTTTTTTTTATGGCTGAGCTTAAATGAATGTGTCTCAGCTATCACAGAGTAATATCTTTGCCAGGCAATCTGCCTTGCTACAGGCAGGCCTGGGTTGCTATAACAACAGCTGCCTGCTATATCTGTCACTGCTGTGGGTCACGGCTAGCTAGAAGAGCAATTTACATCACATCTCTCTCTAACTGCCAGTCTTTTTCCCCTTCCTCTCCTCCAGTACCTTCTCCCTCTGTTGTCTTTCTTTGTGTTTCACGACCCTTCTGGCCTTTATCTGGACCAGCTCTGCCCCTGCTGATAGAACTCTCCGCTGCACAGCACTGCATCTCAGCTCTGTAAGACTGGCAATTAAAATACACAGAGTCCACTTCAAGTACAAACAAATCGAAAGTCCTTTTTGTTAGCTGCTTTTCAGCAGTGTTAATGAGAGCTGGAAATACAAGAGGTGTTTACTGTGGTTCATTTAAAGCACACTTTTTTTTTTTGCCTTACAACATGGCCACAGATAATAAGGAGAGCATCAGACAGAAGCTGCTGGGAGTCAATATCACATTTTCCTCTCAACACCCAGTTAAGAGTCTTAAATTGGGCTCATTGTACAATTTCAGTGGGAAAAAATTCAATAAACAGAAGAACTTCAACACAGATTGTGGAATGCATTGTATTTACTAGATCAAAAGCAGCTCACTCACCCAGGAAATATATCTGCAGTAGACAAAGAACAGCTTGGTATGATTGAGTCACAATACATTTCTACAGTGTTGTGCAATAGAAATAGGCACACATTTATTCTCAACAGCAATGCTACTGTAGAACATCAGCAACAGCCAAAGCTTAAGGATAAATTGTAGAGTAACTCTATTCAGCAGGATTTAACCCACTGAATGTACTTTGACCTCAGAGCTGAACATGGATTAAAGATTTATACAGGGGAGAGTAGTATAGAGTCTAGATGTATTGTAGATGAAATAAAGTGACCTGATACGACATAATCTGTTTTTGTACGTTGTTGTTTCACTGATGCACAACCATACAGTATAAAAGCTATGCAATCCATTTTCCTTAAAAAGACGTCAAAAAAGATATTTGCCCATACAAATGAAACTGCGACTCAAAATCTCAACACGGTCTATAAAATGTAATAAAACAAAATGAACTAAACAAGTACTACAGAGTCAGTGTATAAGTTGTATATAACAGCCTTGAGAGCAGTGGGACAGGGTCTTTCCTTGGATCTTTTCTGTTTATAGGTTATAAATCACAGAGGCAGCACTAACTACTCGAAGATATTTAGTAAGTCTACGCAGTGGCACGTCGAAATGAAGCACGGCTGGTACTTATCTGATAAAAGGTGCGGGACACTTACGTTGTTGTTAACCTGGCGTATTAGTGAAAGCACTTGATTTCAGATGCTCGGGACAAAGGTTTAATAGAACACGGGAGGAACAGGGGGAGAGAAACGGGGCGCTTGGACAGTCTCCTCACAGGACACAGTCGTTACACAGGGGAGCTCGGTCGACAGGATTCCCATGGCTGCCCAGGAGTAATGATGCCTTCATAGTGGCATAGATAAAGGTTGTAGAATCTATGCTTCAGTCCGTCACCTGGCCATAAAGTCCCATCGTGATTGGTTAATACCTAAAGAGGACAGAGAACATATTCCCTCTTATTCAACATGGAATGACTTACATGCTAAATAACCAGTGTCACATCTACAACTTTAAACAAGATAGAAATTCAACATCTGATTCACATAAAAAAAAACTGTTCTAACTCAGAAGCCCTACTGCATATACATGCAAATGACATACTTTGCCTCCTCGATATGCAGATCAGTTCCATAGGAGACTGTGTTTGAATTGCATATATCTGAAAGTGCCATGCTCACACAGAACTGCTGAATGAAAAACTTCACATTATGCCAGTTTTCACAAATGAGACAGTATGCACTTTATATCTGAACTTAATTTAAGGCAAATTATCCTACATCAAATACAGTGTATTCTAGTATTGATCAATCGATTGAATGGAGAGTACAAATGGAGGATTTATGATTTGAAAAGAAAGTCCTTTTGAAGGGAGCGAGCAAGACGAGACACAGGTGGTGTTGAAGCGACAGGACTCCAATAAAGGCACAAACAATGAGTTGGAAAGAGAGCGGGGTGATTTCACTGATCTGGATCAGGTCGAGAGAGTCACATGTAAAATACCGTGTCACTGAAAAACATCTTTTATTCGGTAACAGGAGCAGCTGGAGCGGCTTTCTGCCCAGAGGGAACGGCTAGGTAGTTTGTCCTGCAGGCAGATTGGTAGAGAAAGCAGAGGGAATGTCTGAGAGGTGGTGGTCAGGCCCTCTCTGCCACCAAACACCACAGACGACTGCTGGTTAGGGTTTGCACTGACTCACTGCAGTGGAACATAACTGAGCTTCCTTCATTTTGGGACTGTGAGGCTTTTGTGCGTTCATGTCTCCAATTCATGCCACAACAACGTAGATGCCCAGAGGGAATGGATTTTAAATACCAAAACCATCACTGTGATGTGAGCGGTGGGGGGTTATGTGTATGGGCTGCACATCAGGAAGACATAACACCCATATAGAGTGTTTAACTGCAAATTGTTAAAAACAGATGCACTAAACATGCACCAAATTCAATAGAGCTGCACAGAAACTATGTAGACGGAGCAAATAGCGATAAATAGTAAACAATAGTCAAAGAGCTTTGTGGCTCCATCAGCAGATTTTAAAGACAGCCCCATTTTGTTCCATCTTGTCCCTCAGTAACATGACTCATACAATCTGAGCCGCTAATGCATCACAAAATGTCAACTCAAAATGTTCTCGCCACGCTACGTATCCATTAAGCCTAACAAGACGACCACAGAACAGCCTCTTTGAGTGGGTGTAGCCTCTCGCTGTGCGATGTACAGGTCAATAATGGCTGCGAGGTGGCCACAACCCATTAACTCTTTCAGCTGCAGGCACTGATGAAGTTTACAGAGTTATACACATTCGATTACTTGATGCTTAACTTAATGTGCACTCCCGATCCATTCACGGATCAATAAGCCTTACCTAAACGCAGAGGGGAAACAAAACAGGAAGTACCACCTCGCAGTTGTGTTCCTTCGCCAAACAGTCGCTTTGCAGTTTACGTGCATGTCTGTTATGACTCATATAACACATGTAGTGAAGACCTTGAAGGAACTTATTAACATGCTTCATCACATGCTGCAACAACAATCACCTAATGCTCAATATCAGCAGAACCAAAGAGCTGCCAGAGTAATAGTAGGTCATGAAAAACTGGTGAAGCTGACCTTTGACCTTTTGAATATAAAATGCCTTCACTTTATCCTAGGTTAATGTGAAATTTTATCATAAACAGCGTATGAATTATCTCATGTTGTTCAGTTTGAGTTGATTCAGGCATTAATTAGGGCTGCAACTAGCATTGTTATAATTGATGATTATATTGATTGATTTTAAGGCCACATTTTGTGTTACAGTTGTATTGGCTTGTATTTATATTGCACATTTTGTTTTTGCCACTTTGTTCAGTAGTGCATTGTTTTACAGCTCTCCAACATAGATAGTGTTAAATTAGTACACTTTTGATTAAATAATTCCAATTAGTTGCTAGCAAACCCAAAGTAAACAGGCAGACTTAATGCAAAATTTTATGTATTTATATTGACATCAAGTGTTACCTTTTGTTCCCCTGGTTCATAACATGGTTAATAGAAACACTTCACTATTATATTATCTTATATTTCAGTATATTTCAAGGTTTTTCGATTATGTTTTGTTGTGTTCATTAATCGTTACTGTTCTGAAAACATGTGTTAGAGTGTTAGAAATACATAGGGCAGTACTTTAGCTCAGTGCTTCACCGCAGGATGACTGCAGGATTAGGAATCAGGCCTAACTGTCTGCAAACCCCCAGCGCTGTGCTTATCTGTGATTGTTCCGTTCAGAGCATAAATTGCCTGTTCAAAAGTTGTCACCGTGGATCAGCTGGCCTCGTCAACACCATGACAATCCCCTGGGAGCTGACTATACAGGTGCACTCGGGTCTTTGGCAGTGCTGACAAGGTGACGCAAAAAGTGGCTTTCTGATGGAGCTGCAAATCCACCGCGGATGTAAAAAGGTTGTTAAGAAAAAAAAGAGCAGTCAGCAGTGCTTTGAATCATTCAGGCCTGTCAGGCAGTCTAAGTGAGAAGACAGATTACTGTTGCAGGAGGGTTAAAAAGTGATGCAGTTTAGACTCAATTACCTTTCGGTCTGTCTGTCTGACTCTTTCCCTTCCTCTCTGTCCTGCTCTCTCTTGATTGCCTCCTAAATTTCTCTGCTCCGCGTGTGTCTGAGATTAATTTACTGTTATGCAAAGCATGAAATCAGGGACACACAGGTAAGGCTGTTTGGCACACACTGCCTTGCTATGTTGTAAGTCACCGAAAGAGAGAGTCAGTGCACCCATGGATCCGGCCATGTTGACAATCGGTTTGCTTTCAGTTTTCCCTGTGTTTGTGTCCGCCCGTGCAGCTGTACGCTTGTGTGAGACTCACGCCGTGTCCTGCGTCTGCTCATCAGACTTGGAGATCTTCCTGTAGCAGTAGACCATCTCCACCAGCAGCCAGAAGGTCAAGAAAACCAGCAGCACATACATCATGATCTCGGAGTAGATCGCTGTAGAGTCTTTTCTGGCTGTGGAGCACAAACAACAGCAAGGAACATGTTTTATTCATACGCATCCTACCTCTGAATGTTTTTGTGTGTGTGTGTGTGTGTGTGTGCAGGGGAGACTTACTTATTCACAGGTTTAAGGAAGTATGCTAAGCTTGTTCATGTATGTGCAACACTGCTGACCCACAATCAACTGTCAGTTATAATAGAGGAGGCAATATTTCTGTGGTATACTTCCACAGTTCACCTCAATTTCACTGAATGACCAGTCCAGCTCAATATGTACAATAGCTATTAGTATGCTGCTTATCTTTAATCCAAGCAAAGTCATGTTTTCTTGTGTGCATCCATTTTGGAGATACACTCGATGCACAAATGATGCACAAACCATGTTGCATACAGAACATTATGACCATTCCTGCAGTACAATGATAATAGAGCCCAGGGAGTTGAAGGTGCCCTGTGGAGTTTTCTTGCAAATGAAGAAAAGTTAACGTTTACAGTCAGAGTTTCTTGCCAGAACACACTGTGTGACTCCATAAGGTCTAACAAACAATTTCCTCCCTCATAAACATGTGCAGAACCAATTAAAGTATTTTAAATTGTGCATTGTTTACATCCATGTTAGCTTGTGAGCAGTCTTCTTCTTCACTGCTGCACAGTTGTCCGACAGTGGAAAAGATTTGTTCACGAGGGTGTGCACATAAAAACATTGCTCCACAGTGCTACTAGTGGTCAAAAGCTCCACAGGGTACCTTTAAATATGATATAAGATGAATATGCAAAGTCGCAGTGGGTCTCAGGGCATGACAGATCTTAAGTTTAAATATACAATTACCTGATATTTTAGTCTTATGTATACTAATATAAGACTAATAAAATTACAGTCAATTCATTAAATGAGATCAGTGCATTTCATTTAAGGTGATAGGCTCACATTTTTGGAAGTCTGCCTTACAGTACTTATATGCCGGTATGAACAATGAAACTGTCTTCATCTGATGTTCATAAATAATGTGGGTATCATTCAAAGTCATTCTCATTCTAGTACATAATTCCTTCTTTGTGTTTCCACAGAATATATTTTCCTCGCTGAGCTGTGGAGTATGAAAAGCAACAGAAAAGTGTGAATTTCACACTGAAGATAATGTTAATTAAATTTTAACATTTTATAGATATTTTTCTAATTCAGCCTGCTGAAGCTTCATTTTAACTTCGGATGCACACTGAATTTTTTTTGCACAGAGAGAGGACTGTGGAATTTCTCCATCACAATCTTTTAATGGCCAGCAGCCAGCAGACACTGTTTCAGTGTACATATGGGCACCTGACTGCTGCCTCGGGACAGACTTGAAAAAATGCGAACCTCTCCTTTAATACCTTTCACTGCAGGATCATTGCGAGCCACTGTGAACCACTGCGCCGGTGGCCGTGTACCAAATTCCAGAAAGCCCACTGACCAGACAGTTGACAGCTTTCACTGATTTGATTCTGCAGCCTCTGCAAATAGAGGCTGTTAGGGTAATATAATCCCTTAGATGGGAAAGCACAGATATGTTTGCCGTGAGCTAATCCATTCTGCTGCTATGGACATCATTACCGTAACATGAGTCCCAAGCTGTAATGTACAGTACACTGACTGACGGCTTTGTGAAATTTGATACAACAGTTGTATGGGATGTGGAGGAGAGGCTTTTAAATATGTATACGGGATCAAACTGTAGTATATTTTGGAAAGTTGCACATCGGAGGTTAATCACGATCCAGTTTGCGCCCTGGGATACAACTAGCCTATCTTTATATGCCTCTGATAGTGAACTATATACTACGTGCAAGCAGTTAAAGAAATTAAATAAGTAGTTCCAAATATACATGTTGTATTGTATATTCGATCAAGGTGGAACATGACACATCCAGCAAGCCAAGCATTCGGGAAGCAGAATACATTACCCCTTATATTAGATAGCAAAGTGGTTGGTTTGAATTAACCCCTTCACTGACAACAGAAGAAAGCTTTGATGAACAACAAAGGCAGACAAAACATAACAGACAATTATTCCTCATCAATACAGTCACAGCAAAGGGGAGAGAAGGAAAGTAGTGTTGTTAGTGGCAGACTGCCCTCACACTGATGCATCACTTAGCGAAAACAAAGCGTCGGAAAGAATAAAAAATGCAATAAACACATCGAAGGAGGGGCATGTACAGCACAAAGAGGACACTCAATACACAGAAGTCAACACGGCACAGACTCGTGTTTCTGCCAGGAGGGATTGTAAATCAACAGGCCTGAGCTGAATCTCTCCAGCATGTACTGTGTGCAGCTGTATCATCAGCAGCATCATCACCATATGTACAAACCCTGATGCCAAAAAAGTTGGGATGCTGTGTACAATGTAAAGAAAACCAGAATGCAGTCATTTGCAAACTAACTTTGTTTACTCACAACGGCTTTACAAAGTGTTCCAGAGCCCATGTAGTTCAACTTGTTTGCAACGTGTTGCTGCATCAACTTCAGAATAAGCAGATATTTACAAAAATCAATGTAGCTGATGAATTGAAACATTAAATATATTGTCTTTGTACTGTTTTCATTTGAGTATATGTCACAAAGGATGAGCAAATGATCACATTCTGCTTTATTTATGCTTCACACAGCAACGCTGCGAGAAGATCGGTTAACATAAATCAATTCTGCTGATATTGCAAAGTGTGCAGGATAAAGATATTGTACGCAGACTAATGCTGGGAAGATAACTGACATATTTTTTAGTACAATCACTCCCATTGAGCGCTGTTAGGCCGCTACTGGCTTTATAAAAGCTTATATTTATATCAAGGCCAAATATAAATTATCCATACATTTGCTTCAGGGCTTTAAAAGCATTACTTGCCTTGTTAATTTTCCAAATTTGAAAAAAGAAACAAATACAAGCAAAACATGATGCAGTATTTTACATGGACTGGGGCTTTCAAAACAACAGCATGAATGTCAGATTTGAGTTGTAGATCATTTGGAACTGATGTCTATTTTTGGTAGCCTTGCAGAGGCACGTTACTGCCTGAAATGCACGGCAAAGTCAAGTCTGAGGTCTCATTAACCTCCTGCTGGCTCTGGAATAACCTAAACTGATTCATACATTCACTCACTCAGCACAGAACCACAGCTGGACTTAATGCTGAGCTGTATATGGCAACCAAGCCTTTGGCTAAACCCGAGCTCAGAACAGGGCGGAATAATAATATGGAAGAACGTGGGAAACTGCTGCCCGTACCTTTCTCAATCACCTTCAACTTGATGTCCTTGGCGATGGAGACCGAGGGAGTGAAGAAGTCAAACTCAAACTTGCGGAGTACATGGCACTCGTAGACACCGCTGTCGTCATAGGTGACGTTGATGATTTGAATGGAGACGTCCTGCAAGTCCTGGCTCCCGTTCCAGGCCAGACGGCCCTTAAACGGTCCATCCAGTTCAACCGGATTGTCATCCTCATACATGTATATCTGAGAGACAGCAAAGGCGATTAGATGTTTATAAAATATCTACAGTAGTATGAACAATATACAATACTGCAGCCACAACCTACATGGGTTTTGTTGGGTGGTGTGTTTTCTTCTTTTGTTGGCATGTAGTACCAATCCACTCGCGTCTTCGCTTTGATCTCCTCCCTCCTCATGCAGGCGATGCAGGTCAACTTCATGGATTTGCCCAGGACTGCCTCTGTCGCCGATGGGACATCCACACATACCGGCTGGCTCAGGTGGACTGGAGGGGCGAGGAAACGTGACACGCGGTCAGCTCAGCGGCTAGCCTGACTCGTGTTGCTTATCGTTTCTCTACTTGGATGTTAGCGCTTCACTGTGCAGAGTTTGACACAAGGAGGCTGTACTTTCTTATAATTGTTTCTTTTTTGTGGAAAAAGCGGACAAAATGATTATTCAAGCAGAACCATTTATAGAGGTCTTGAAATATGTTTAGAGGGAAACTTTAACTTTCGGGTTTAGCTGTCAGTCTCTGCATACTGAAAATGAGCGGGCCCTTCACTACTTGTCACTGAGCCAAACACTCAGAACAAATTCAAGAGCATTTCAAAGAAGTGCTTGAAGACGTAGCTATAATTCATCATGTGCAAGTCTGCAGGAGGATAACATCTGTTTTTTTCTTCTTCTTCTTTTAGTGTATAACAAACTCCCACAGTCAGTGACATTTTCTGCCTTTATTCAGTGACTGTGAGAATACAAAGTTTTTATCTGTGCTAATAAACTCATGGCTCATTATTGAGGTCATCAGCTCTTGCATTCTGCGCTCGCATTACATCCAAGGCTGAGCCAGACGCAGGACCCAGTGAGCGTTAAAAAAGCACAAATCGAATTATTCAGCTCTGTGAGCGCCGGAGAGACTTGAGTCACAATACCAATAGCGAATCCAAGATCGTCCTGGCCAGCAAGCGCTAATGATGGCCTCTGCCCATTAGTATTAGCTGGCAGAGGGGGGGGGGGTGCTGCACAGAGGAACTGTGGATGGTGTGGGAGGAGGACAGCAACACAGTGTGGGCAAGCAGGAAGAAGAGAAACGAGGGAGTGATGAATAGATGCATTAGCAGAGATAGAACAGGAAGTGGATGACAACATGGAGACGAAGAATTGGTGGGATTGTAAGCACAAAGGTGGGATTTCTTGCAAAGTGTGGCAGAAATCTCACCACATGGATGTCTTTGTGTGACTGTTGTGCTGTGTTGGGTCCAGTGCTCTTATATAACCCAAAGCCCCCCCTGGGCAGACAGTGACAACATTGATTCTATCTCTTTTTTTCTGCTCACACAAACGCATGGAGGGAGGTGAAGAGGAAACTAGAGAAAGGGACGAGGGGAAAGAGCTTAACCTCTGTTCCATGGCTGGAATATTTCGTTTAAGTGCTGACAGTCAGTGAGCTGATGCGCAGCTCTGAAACTGGGTTTTGAGTTCACAGCCAGCTGGAAGGTTCACAACCCAGTTAACAAGGCCCCTGATTACTCATCTATGCATCTATACGGAGTACGACAAGCGGCATTCACAGCCTAACGAGACATTTGAACATCTTGCACAGCTATACTTACCGGCAAAAAACAAAAGTACCAAAGTTTGCAGATGAACTCTGGTTTGCGTTACCATATTAAGCTCTTTCTGGAGCTGCTGGTGGACAGTGTCCCGCTAACTGTTGCTTTTTGGAGCGAGCCAGAAGTTGCCGAGAAGACTTCAGCACCGCGGACAGCGCCTCTCGTCGGCAGGTGACTTCCCCGCCTCAGGACGGCAGATCCAAAGAGAAGCGGCAGGATTTCAAACCGGAGGTGCGGGATGGAGGCTGTGGAGCCTTCACGTGCTCACCTGTGAATGCAAGGCTTCCACTAACCCCCCTGCGACTCGCCATTCATCATCTACCCGCAAAAAACTAACTTCATTTTTCCCCTCCGCGCGGTGAGATGAGCAAGTCCTGCGTCCACAAGTGCTGTCTTTCA
The DNA here is from genome assembly GCF_017976325.1 of Chelmon rostratus. Taxonomy (NCBI): domain Eukaryota; kingdom Metazoa; phylum Chordata; class Actinopteri; order Chaetodontiformes; family Chaetodontidae; genus Chelmon; species Chelmon rostratus. The sequence continues at coordinate 16,042,007 of NC_055664.1, read as the reverse complement.
GTCCAAATCCGGCCAGAAGGCGCAAGAAGAGGAAGACAAACGGAGAGGAAGGACCTGTGGAGTCTCAGAAGCCGATTCAGTCACTCGCTGCTGCGAGGTGCGGGCTCTCACCAACAGCAGAAACAATGAGTTCCCCCCTCAAAGGATACCACTGTTGATTGATTGAAGTCTGTTTCCTGGCTTTAGGATGACTGATGACATTTCGCAGCCGCGGCTCACTGCCTTTGTTTTCCAGCAGTCACTTAGCGCTGGCAGAGCGGAGGGCTTCGACACGCATGCGTGAGTCACTCCCTCCCACGCCAAGGCGAGCGTCGGGAAAGCCTAACAAAACCCATCAGGCGGGTCCGTTCGCGTTTGCTTTGCAGGGCAGGAGCTTAACAAACAAAGCGAGGCATCCCATCGTGTGTGCGCACAGAAACCCAACGCAGATCAGGCTTATTAGCGTGTGAGAAGAACAATGAGACGTTATATAATGTTGTTGAGCAGCTGCTGGCACAGCTATTACATTTCATTTGTTTCACATCAGTAGTTGCATTATTGCTGTTTCTCAGGTCCTAAGTCGATTACTCCCGTTCAGAGGACAGGGTTGTGTAAGGGGTAGAAGCAGTAGAAGCATGCAGGTTGCATGTATGCATGAAACAGTATGCAGGCCTGGATCTGTATTGTGAAATCATACCCAGACTGATCTATATCTTTGTTTTCCTGCAGCAATGAAGCCAATAAATGCTGGGCAGGGCACAGCCCACTAATCTAATGATCTCCTGTCCTCTGGAGTTTAGCTTTAGAAGGGCCTGACCTTTTCTGCAATATCTGAAAACTCTTCAAAGCTGCATGACAGCAACAATTGGCTTCTCTTCTCTCCTTTGACTCCCCTTCCTCCAGTAATTTTAAGGACGCACACATTGCTGAATATGAAGGGTAGGGAAGAAATCTTTCAATTAATTCAGTGAGCGTGATTTACTGATTGAGGTAGAAACCTTGTTTCTGTCCATCACACCAACACAGCCTGCAGCAGAGAGGACTGAAGTGACTGCTGAACAGTGTAATTATATCACCTTTTTTTTCCATTTCGCTGAAATCTGCAGCGATTTAACTCTTTTGTAAAGGCTGAAAGATGTGATGAGAAAGCAGTAAAATGGTCAACAGTCTCACACAACTTGTTGCTTTTTGTCTTTTTCTGCCCTATATGCCATCCAATAAGAATATCAATGTAGATTTTACAGTCTCATGTTTATTACAAATCTATTACTTGCATTAATTGTTGTCTGTGTAAAAAGGGTTGCTTCTTTACAAAGAAAACCTCTTATATGTCCCTGAATCTATGTTAAAATATTTACAGTTTAGTTTGATCTGTTCACAGGAAAGAAAATTAGCTTTTGATCTTTCGGTTTCTAAATTTGATAGAAGATAAAGTCAATCAGTATTGTCCTATTATGTATAAATCTAGCCAGGAGATATGCTGTTTCTGTGTTTTGGTCTGTGTGTCACAAATCGATTTCTTTTCATCTCAAATGTCTTTTTTCCATGTTTTTTTCCCCCCCACAGTTTCCGGGACACCCGGCAGGAAATCTGAATTACCGTGGTGTTTGATGTTGCTTTCTCCCAACTCCCAAGAACAAAGGAAAAACCGTTTGAGATGAACTCGTGACACGACATCCTCAGGCCCGAAAGAGCCAAGTTAATCTCACTTTGACATCACAGTATTTAATCTTGCAGCCATTGTAGCCGGAGTAACAGAGATTACTCCAGATGAGAAGAGGAATCAAGGGTTTTAGATTTTCTTTTTTTTTTCTTATATACACCACATGCGAAGAGAGGAAAATTTAACTTTCGGTTTTGTAAACATCAAGAACAGTTTGCTTTGACATCTTCTGTTATAGCTCTAAAACGTTGAAAAGTGTTGAGAGAGTAAATCCACGTTTTTTGCACAATGCTCAGCTGCTGGTGCAGATTTTAATGTAAAAAGAACAGCAAAGAGGCAGCTGAGTGCACTCTTGTGTTGCTGTCAGCATCAGCAGTAGGCTGGCACTCTGGAGAAGCAGACTAAATATGGCAGGCCTGGTTGAACCACATCCTGCAGATAAGGAAACCATAGCAACAGTAATGCAGTGCCATGGTGACGACAGGAGGCCTGCTTAGCTAGAGACTGAGGAAGACAACAGGAAGCCTCAACCCCATCTTTCTCTCTTCTTACAAGCATGCAGTGTGTTTGGTTTAGTTTATACAAAAAAAAATGGTGAATAAATCATGTGTTTTCACTCTTCAAGTGTTGCTCTGCGCTCAGGTCTAAGGTCTTTAACAACATGGCGCATGCATGTAGCAAACACAGCATGTTTTGAGCATTTGTAGGAAAAATTATCCCAAACACAACACCAGCTCAAACACAGGAGAACAAGACAAGAGTTTTGTGTGATGATTTTCAGTCCAACGCAGCATTAATTAGCAGTTTACATTTATTAATTTAAGTGACTGTGTGCATAAATAACTGGGTTACAGAGAGTGTTTTGCTCATGTATGTACTATTTACATTTGTGTTTGCGCAGGGCCTTGCGAGGTTGCACTGCAGCAAGCAGATTTCTAGGGATTTGGAAGGATTTCAAGATTATAACATGATTACAGCAGACATCCATGGATGAAGCATGTTGGAGACTGTGATGTAGAGCTCATGTGCAGCTTGCTAGAAAACCCTCTTAACATTTATCATCTATTCTCCTTCTTGATCCATCTGTATCTGTACATCCTGCACTCTACTTAATGTCTGTGAAATCAGTTTGGATCAGGACATTACAGTGTACATATATTCAGCATGTCTATATGTATACATGTGCATATACTCACACAAGCATCGCACTAAGACACTCTTCCTAAAAATAACCCCTGTGTTGATCTAAACAACTAGAGCAAGCATAATGTTGCAGCGGCGGAAATCACCACACAAAGACTCAGAAACACGCGGGTCCCGTGCAGCTCAGCATGGAGTTATGTGATGCTATGTCCGACTGTGAGGCAGATACACAGGCGAGATCAGTGGCACATAGCAGCCAGTCTAATTGATAAAGCATATAATCTCAGGGAGGCACCGAACCACACCCCGCATACACACAAGCACACACACACAGCTTCAGGGCACTGCCAGATTCAACCCGAGGGGACTTGGCACAGAGCTCAAAGCTAACACTGATAGTAAGTGAAGACTCGTTCCATCTGACCTTCTGATTTGGCTCACAGCCCCCTGTAGGAATACTCACTTTCTATTATAAGACCCAGAACCCTGTGCGTCAGATAAACCATCGAACCAGAAGAAGGCAGCAGTCATGCAGCATAGACTTCTCTTCTGCGGCAGATTTCAAGTTTAGCAACTACTTTTGCTTTCACTTGGCTTACCTGCTGTTCCTACAAAGAAAGCTCTGCTACGCTGAAAATGCCTGGGAGGACCTGCATGTGTGCGAGACAGGGGACAGGGGGAGACAGTTATTGTAGTTTAATATTAAATATTCATGAAGACATGTGGGTCATCACCTCTACACAAGGGAGAGGTTGTTGTGAGCAGGAACCGACACAAGCACAGCAGTCACCTTGTGTTCGTTCAGCTGAAGTTTATTGTCTTAATTAGAATATGGTAATGAACAGAGCCTGTCTTAGAGGCCGGCGTTAACTCCTGACTGACAAACTATTTGGACAAGATGGCAGGCTGTGTCACGCCGCTGCTTGTTGCCAGAAATTATTTCTGTCCCGCAGATAAACAGAACACAGCCGAAAGCTGGCGCAAATGAAGACAGAGTTCACTCGGATCATTCCTCGACAAACAAGAAAGAATATTATGCTGTACGGCGATAACCAAGCTACTCTGGGCCGAACAGGCACAAAAAAGAAGGACACTGAGATATAACGGTGAGAGGACCGCATAAAAACCACACATTTCTCAGCATGTATTGACATTCAGATCTGGTTTCTGATCAGTCGTCAATATCTGTATGTCCAGTTGTGTTTTCTATTGCGATGTGACTGTCTAGCTCCTGCCTTCCCGGGACATTAACAAGCCGATCTTCACCCTGTAGCATCTGGCTGTCTGGTAATGTGTCAGGGTTGCTGCTTTGGACAATGTCACTCCTCTGCCGGTCAGAAATATGACTCTCCAGTTTATAGCCACTGAGATTTGTGCTCTCTGCCGTTTGCTGGCTGTGGCTCTGGCTGGCTGGAATACCGTCCTGCTGCTGGCCATCAGCGGGACTGCAGCCATCTACGCCTGAATAATGGTCCCTCTGCTGAGTGGTGCCGCTGTCTGTTTGAGTACGGCCTCTTGTCCCGTCTTTTGACTTGCTGTCATGCTGCTGGCACCGTCTGATCTGGCCTAATGTGATTTGGAGCTCATTGAGGCGCTGCGATACATGGCGTCTCTTCAGTTCCAGCAGGATTGTTCCATTACGACTCAAGCTTGGCACGCTCATTGGTGTTGCCCTCTGTAAAAGGATAGATCACAGAGAATGCATTGTAGATGATGGGGGGTAAAAGATATAAACGGATTAATGTGCACAGTCTCAAGTGACGATGCAAATGCAGGCACACGTTGCACTCATGCATACTCATTCACTCAAGGCCGAAGAGGAGCAAATGATCACAACATGAGTAGCGAGAAAGTCAAACAAACATATCGCGGCACATTGAGATTTGCAGGAAATAAAACGCTAATCCTAATCCCCTCACAACACTATTAAACTACCACGCAGATTCATTCTCTGGATAATGTCATTATATATGTCATGTGTAATATGCAAGCTAATTGCCTCAGAATGGTTGCCAGCACTGCTCTTTCTCTCCTTTAGCTGTGTGCTCAGTTGAGCTCTCGTCTGTAGCTGCACACTCAGCTGCAAGAAAGACTCACTCAGGCGGTCAATTTCGTCCTCCACGCAAGACATCTGTAACAGAGGAAACGGAAAGTTACACGGGTGGTGCTCGGGGGGCCAGCGACTGATCTCTTACATGAGGATAGTTTGGGATTTTTAACTCATACCTGCATCGGTGTCCCTTTTGGTGGTAAACCTGCAGACATGAAACAAGACTTTTGATTTGGGGGTAAATTTCTGAATGAAATCTCTTTGGATGGAAAAAAAAACAATTGTAACACCCACCAATAAATGATTATTGTGTATTTAGCAGAAGCACGACCACCTACTGCCTTCAGAATAGCTTCAGCGCTCAGCAGCATGTGGTCATTAAAGTTATGAACAATGCTTAATGGGATATTGGACCATTTTTCTGGAACAAAAGCTCTATAGGTGATTAAAGAGGTGAAAATCAACTCATTTTCTCTTCAGGACTTTCTATAGTGGTTAATGATGTTTAGAGCTTGTGACTGGTGAAAAATGGAAAAGAGTCTGATTTCAATCTTACATTACAATCAAATGAGTTCATTAGGTTATATGGGCGCACTTTTGTCATGAAATATAGGAATGTCATGGGTTTCACAAGATAGCTTTGAAATTATGGTTTGAAAGTATTAAACCTATTGTCAAAAAGAAGGAAATGCTCAAGACTGCTAGTAAGACCTTAATAGATTTTCCATTGATCAAGGGTCAAGAGATTTTATCTTGGTATATTGACAATGAATGCCATTAATATATATATTTTTCTAATCTAATTTAGCAACAATCCAGCTGCTAAGTGGTGATGGTTGTTGCTTTGCAATCACATATGTTCTTTGTTGATGCATGTCTGTTACTTGTTGCCATATTTGCACAGTTACTTTGCGGAAACAGTTTTTCAGTTTTAAGGTTTGGGCAATAACTCCTTCATTATGATACATGGTGTTTTACAATATTTTGTTTTGTGGTCAGACCAAATGCCGTCATTGATTTAGCATGTTGTGTGACTTAACTATTTGTTACTATAAATGGACAATTGTCTTACCTGCATTTGTGTCCAAGGTTGAACTCTGTTTAAGGTCCATGATGAGCTGCTCTAACTTGAAATATTTGTATTTCGCAAGTCTAAAATTGGGAGATTGCAGAAAAGTTATTTAAGTGCATGATTCAGATGAAAGGGGATACTATGCTCTGCTGTAGGTTTTATCTTTCTCACCAACCTGCTCGTTAATAGGTGCTCAGTGAACTGCGCTTCAGTGGGAACTCTAATGTTGAGAAATTCATCAACTAATGCACCGCACGGTCCCTCTGGGGCATCGAATTTGGACTGTAAAAAGAAAGCATAAAAAGAAATCTGGCCCTGCTTCTGCAGTATGAGTGTGATGTGTGAGGTTTGAATAGCACTTACACACCTCTGCTGCGCTCCATTTAAAAGAAAAGTTGAACAGCTGAAGGCTTAAAGCTGAAATAGCCTCATGGAGAGCTTTCATAAAGCTCTGGGGTTTAGATTCTGGAAAAAAAGATACAGAAAAACAAATATCATATTGTTTCCAAAGAAGATTAAATACTTTGTGCTTTTAAAGATGATTGTTAGAGCTGTTATACTGTACTGCACCACTGCTGGAAAACTGTGGCACAGGATTGGGTCTCAGGGCTCTTCTCTGTTACTGTCTGTCTGATTACCTGACGCTATGTGGGCCATGGATTGCAGAATAGTAGCGATGAAATGCCCCACGTGTTGAAGCTTTGCCTCTGACAGATAAAGGATTTGATTGGTTGCGTCAAAATAAAAGTCCCTTGAGCAATGTGCCAGCAGAGCCTCATTAGAGGGAGCTGAAGAAACAGGGATTGACTTGGCCAGCAGCAGGAGCACAGAGGGGAACGGGGGGCAGTTTGCAAGCAACTGCATCACATGGCAACCAAACAGGAAAATGGCAGCGTGCTGAGGTGAGAGGGTATCCAGCGCAGTTGGGATAAGTTGCCCGTCATTGTTCTCCTGGACAGAATGCTCTGCAGCTGCTAACAGATAGAAAATGCTGTATATTAGGCTTCATATTTGCTAGAATTTATTGTTGAATTCATTATTAGATCACTTAGTCTTTCTGGGGTGTTGGATTGGATTTTTTGTCATGTTTGTGTACCATTGTGGATATGATGATTTGACTCAGCTGTGGTAAGGTCCTGCAATGACTGCTTGATCTCCTGCAGGGTCTTGAATAAAGGAGATATGCTGACCAGCTTGGACAGGTCGTGGTCACTGAGACAAGGAGCCGTGCTCTGTAGATGAACTTGGGAAGGCAGAATCATCTCTCATAGCATCCTGATGCTCTTGGAAATGCAGCAAACCTCGGTTTAAAAGTGTTTCTTACCTGGCGCATGGGGAAGAGCGTCTGCTTTGGTCATATTCAGCGATGAAAACTGAGGAGGTGAAACGATTCTCTGCTTAATTGTCCCAAAATATGCCAAAAACAGGACAAAAGCCACTACGGTACCTGCGTATAGCACATGTTGGTGTCACCGGGTTGTGCATATCCAGCTTGCTGCTCACAGTCCCTGGCATCATGAGGACCAGTGGTACAGTATAGGGGACCTGGCAAATCTTGATTCTGCCAAGCTTCTCCGGTTAGCCTGCATAAGAGAGCTTCCACTGACCTGAGAACAGCTCCAAGTAATGCTACAGAGGCCTCAGCTGGGGTGATGGGGATGAGAAAAACATTTAATAGAGGGTATGACGTAGTTTTCAGCCTGTCAAAGGGCAACAACAGATGATTTAAAGGAAGTACTTGAGCAACAAAATATGATAAAGGACTAGTCCGACATTGGCTTGCTTGCTTAGATTAGAAGATCAGTACCACTTTCACATCTAGATGTTTGTAATAAAGCTGGAGACAGCAGCCAGTTAGCTTAGCTCAGTCCACCCACCAGCACCTCTAAGGCTCATCTTACATGTTATATCTGTATTTGGTTAATCCACACCATGAGTTTGGGTCTTTATGCTAAGCTAAGATAACCAGCTGCTGGCAGTAGCTCCATGCGTAAGCGTACATTCCAAAAAGACAAACTTCTCCTTTAATCATCTTGGTGTTATAGTTAGACAGTAGAGGATGTTACTTTCTCTGCCCATCTTTCAGGATCACTTTATCGAATGACATCACAAACTGCATCCCGTTATTGTTTTTACCTTTTGTGTCTCTCTCTCCTGCACTGCTGTTAGACGGTTTATCCCTCATTGCATTATGAACAAGCAGCTCCTTCAGAAGACTCAGTTTTTTATGATCCATGCTCTCGAAAATATTCTGAAAGAAATAATACATTTTCGCATTATTTTCTTGTGGCACTTGAGCCACACGTTTTAAATATTACGTATCTAATGTCTAATTCTTTCTTCGTGATTATAAAGCTCACCTTGAGTGTTTCGGCCTGCTGGCAAATGTTTCTATAAAACTCCTGTGTGTCTTTGCGGTGTCGGGCCAGTTGTGAGGCTATGTGGAGGTTCTGATCCTCCAGTTTGTCGTACAGAGTCTTCACATTGAACTCCTCCAAATCACAGCACCCTGATGCACTCCCTAAATGGGAGCAGTAAATGTCAATAATACTACATAGTTGGAAATGGGCGGAAATCAAGGGGAAAAGCCTCGGCGTGCCATCCTTAAGAATTAAGGAGGAGATGCTCTTGTGATGAATGGCTGCTCCTTGAAATCAAAAGCTTCCTTAACTGGGCTCCATAATAATTCAGTAGAGTGTCTCTGGCTTTTTAGACCGTCTGTGATGGAGCATGCAATGGATGATAAGTACTTGAATTAAAATTGCAGAGGCTAACTAGAGAGCTAGAGATAACAGCACAAGCCATTAGGTTGTGATATTAGGCTTTATTTTCTTTATCATCAATCAAATGGGGAAAAGGCTGTTAACTGCTACCTGGTCATGCGTGATGGTTTCATAATGACTAGGCCAATGGACATTTAAACACCCTATCAAACTGCATTAATAATGCAATAAGCACTAAGTGAGGACCATTAAAGTCAACTCTACCTCATAGCCATTTCAAACATCAGACTAGAAGGAAACGAAAAAAGTTTGCTTCTTTAGTGAGACTTTTCTAGAAACATTTTCAATGACTGATTTATGACCAGGTTACTGAAGTGGTGCAGAAAACATACAAATTAAAGGATTAATTAGTGACACCCAAGGCTGTCTTTAGTAAGCTTTAACCAGAGAATACCATATACTGTGTACTCTGTGTACCTCTAGCCATTCTGTGCTTAGGATTCAGTACAGCCCCACAGAGCCCGTCGTCTTGTGTTGCGATTGGTTATATTTAATTGTGGAATTACAGTAACAATAAGAAGATTCTCACACACAATCACACTCAAGTACTCAGTACAACTTAGTGAAATGTGTTCCCTGCATTTAAACCATCTCTGAGGAGCAGTGGACCAATTCCAGCTCTACGCCAGTGCTTTGGTCATGGTAATTGACCTAAGATACATGGTTTGATTGTGGGGGAAGCAGTTGTTGGCAATGAAATTAGAAATCTGTGAGAGAGCATTGAAAAAATATGAAAAATATGCATAAATGAGAATCACAACTCAGTACTGCGCCACATCCACCAGTAACACCATGATTTCCTGACATTAATACGGTTCCTAAATTTTAAGGGGGTTTGATCATGTTTCAAGGAGCTTACCTCCTTTAGAAACAGCAGGCTCCTCAGCTTCGGCTCCCTCTCCTACACCCCTACTGCCTTGAAAGCCACCTAGATTTGGGACAGCTATGCTGAAACACAAAAACAAAGCTACACATTTATGTGTCTTCTGTCATTTTACATCATAAAGGTCATATATAGTATGTGCTACTAGGACACCTGACATGAGTGTCCTAAAACACACCATGAGTACTGATGTCAAGCCAACACACCTGTCTCCACTGCAAGCACAATCCACTGGACAGAAGGGCTCCCCAAGGCTGCGCCACTTTGGCTTGGTCCTCCACTGGGAGACAAGTTTTGTTTTGCCGGGTCGCAGAACTAGCACTGTGGTGGTCACAACCACAACTACAACCAGCAGCAGACTCAGGATCCCTACACACAGTTAGCATTGCGTTGTGATAAAATAAAAAGGGTTAACTCACTACAGCCATGCACCTGCAAGAGTAGACAGTAGGGATACACACCTGCTATCACTCCCCAGTCAGGCAGAAGGTTGAGCCTGTGCTGCTTCACAATCCCGAACTTGACCAACTGTGCCGGGGTCATGGGCTGGAAGACGGAGGCCCGAGGGTCACACTCTGTCCCCTCCTCGCTGACCACCACCACCATACTCCACTCCGGGACAGCGCTGTCAACAAACACATACTTCCCTGTTTCTGAAAACACATGGGCAAACCTGAGGAATGGAGAGGAACAGACATGGAGGTCACAAAACGACATTTCAAATCTGAGGCTCCAACTGCAGTGTGGACTCAACATTACCTTGTAGAGTTAAAGTTTGTCTGCTTCATGAGCATCTGCAGACGTCTGAAGGCACCAAAGTCCCATCCTGGGTTACTGTTAAACAGGTGGTCTTTCTGGTATACTGGGAAGTGGCTGAGGCGGCGGTCTTAGGGATAGAAAACAAAGTTAGAGCAAGATTACAGTGTTTTCAACTAATAAACAATAAATGATAAATGTGGAGGAAACTAAATCAGTGGTACCAGTGTGGTTGATGGTGAGATGGAAAATGAGCATGTCACCAGAGGACAGACAGGCGATGGGGTTGGGGATACGAGGAAGGACAGCTAAGTTGGCAGCATCATCCTCTTCTGCTATGTCTCTCTTCTTTCTGGGGCTTGTATTTAGGAGTTCTACTGGTTCTGAGTAGCAGTAAATTGGTGTAAAATCAGTTAAATTTGCAACACTTTTCCTGTAAGATGATACTGCATACAGAAATCAAATGTGTTGATTAAAGACTTGAGACAAATACAGATAAAATTAATCAATATGACAAGGTAAGTCTAGTCACCTGATAGAAACTGATTGATGATCTCCCTCTGTGTGGGAATCCAACCAAACACTCCTCCGGAGTCAAACTGGACCAAATGGATTTTACCAACACTCATTGTGTGGATATCTGGTCCTAAAACATTCATCACAGCCTGGAAGCAAACGGAAACACGCTCAATAAGAAGTGCTACTGCAGCACTACAGCACAGCATGCTACATTAATTCAAGAAACAAAATGACAAGATATCAATAACTAATTTTGAGATGTCTTCTCTCATAAAACTCACACCTTTGCATATGGGCATTGCAATAAAGTGTCTTCACCATATTTGAGAAGCAATAACATGTAAAGAACAACCATGGAATACTGTGTTTCTACATTAATTGGATATGCAGTTTATTTTTATGATTACTGAATCTGGTATACGCTTTGGAGTAAGAGGCTTTGTTACTTCTCATACAATATGTGAATTGATCTCTGTTTTTAATTACTTTAGAGATTTAAATTGTGCTTTCTGTGGCTAAACATATAGATTAAGGCAAAATAATAGCCACATTTTAAAGACAAAATGGCTTAAGTATAGATAAATGTCCTAAACTAAAGAAAATACTGCTGTAAACAGGACTAAACCCACTCAAGTGCACACACACCAAATATGCACATCCATCCATGATGAAACAAGCAAAATTTTGAGACCAAGTAACTATTTCGTAGAAATACTAAGTGCATTTTCTTGCATGGAGAGAGGAGTTTGTTATTTTTCAATTTCCCTTCGCCCGAATGTGGCAATATCACAAAATCTGCAGCTGCAGTGTTTTTCTAGGTGTCCAGCTGCGACTCAGATTGGCTGAAATCCTGATAAATGCCACTGCAAGCTTTCCCCGAACTAATCCACGTAGTTACAGTCTGAGAAGTCTCTCGGCTGCATCACGACAATACTGATGTTACTTTTGTGCTTATATCAGGCGGTAGCAGCTTTCGAAAATCCCTCCCCTCTATTACATGCACACTTTTTGTGTAATTGATTTGTAAGTATAAGGTAAATAAGAAATCCATTATCAGCAGGGCCAATCATCAGTTTGTCAATGGTCCTGTCGCCTCTCCCTTACCCTGGCCCAGACCTTGCTGTCTCTTTCTTTGAGGCTGAGCAGCAGGTGTCCATCTGGGTAGAACTGGGCAGAGAGCTGAGGCAGTCTGGAAAGGCAGGACGTGTTGCAAAGCTCCTCAGCAGACACATATCGCTCACACTGGCAGCTGGGGCATGAGGAGGTGACAATAAGACAAGAGGCAGGAGGACACACAGCATGTCAGGCTGTTTCTTCAATGCTTATAGCTTAAATAGTTTTTACAGGGTAATTTTTAAAATAGTGATATCATTGAAAAATATAAGTGAGATTTACATGCCCATCTCCACATCCAGAGTTCCTCCATGTGGTCCACAGGTGATATTGCAGGAGTGGAGGGAGGGTGACACACACTCTCTGGATGCTGCCAGACGTACCTGTCCTGTGGCACACCGTCTGTTCGCCTGACACACACACACACACACACACACACACACACACACACACACACACACAGACACAGACATAGGCATCTTAAAAGGACTTCAAACACGCTGGCCTTGCTGGTCATTACATCACACATGACTGAAAACTAGTACAAGAGCATTTTCCACATCTCACAGTGTTATATTGATTTCCAAATCTTATAAAGTATAAAGTTAAATCGTGGAAACTGGGTGACATGGAGGCAGTTTGCTTGTGGCGGTAAACACAGAGGGGTTGTTGATGTGCTTCTGGGAAACTTCCACATCAGGCACTTGAGAGCTGCCTGCTAAACACCTCTCCATTCACAATCTGACTTCAGAGGTGAGACATTTTTACACTTAGAGGAACACTTGTGTGTCTGGCAGAGTTTCAGTCCACACCTTCGAGTGCATTTTCATGAGACTTTAGAAAGGAATAAATTACAAATTCAAATATTTAAAAAAATTGAGGGAAGTGAATATATTTGGACTCAAAGACTGATAGCAGAAAGAAAAATTATTCCTTATTTTACATCTGCCACTGACCTCAGGCTGGCAGTCCAATTCACTGTCAGAGCCGGAGCTTTTGAAATCCAATTCATTGTAGAAGATAAAACCAGTTCTGCACAAACATGAACCATCTGAGTGCTGGAAGGCACGGTTCTTACCAATGCAGGTACAAGAAGAAGAACCTGAGGAAACAGGTGTGACACAGCATGCCAGTATGATTGACAACTCTCTTGAAACTATAGCTTCACTTAAAACAATAAAGCTAACATGCTATTTGTTCAGCTAATAGCGTGTAATGTGATCTGCGTTATCTGATCCAACCTGCTGGTGAGGTGGACGAGCTGCCGCAGGGAAAACAGGCCTTCTGAGCAGGCAGGTGGTTGAAGGTGCCAGCTGGACATGGGTGACAGTCATGCGTTGCCTCAGCATGAGTGAGGTTACCGAAGGAGCCAGGGGGGCACGGCAGTGGCTGGGTGGATCCCATGGGACAGACATAGCCAAGAGGGCAAGGGTTGCTCTTGTAGTGGTCTGTACCTGTTGAATTAAAATAAACTCCCTCCTTATTTGGAGTTAGGCATGAAATAACAAATGTTGTCCACATAAACTGAGATTTGGAATGATTTGTGGCAGTGAGAGAAGTACCTGGGGGGCAAAAGTATCCTGGTGGACATGAAAGGCATTGCTGGACGGGGGAGAGGTATGGACGATAGGTGCCCCCATCACACACACTACAGCAGCTGCTTTTGGATCCTCTGAGCCCGCTGGTGTTGACAGGCATGGAACCCCCTTCACAGGACTTCATATCAGAGCTGTTGGCTGGGCAGTAGTAGGGAAATAGGCAGCTGTGGGGCACAGTAACAACGTTATTTATAGATAAAGCTTTAACCTACGCTGTGTGGAATCACTCCAAACCCATTATTTCATAGTTAAAGCCCCTAATTTCCATGTTGATTGTACAAGCACGTGTTTTCATGCCAGGTTGTAGCATATTGGACCTTTTCACGCACTCACATTTGGTTGGGGGTGTGGTAGGAATGGGACCCATCAGGACAAAAATAACCTTCAGGACAGACTTGAGGCTCAGCAGTCTGAGGTCCACAGTATGAGCCAGCTCTGCACAGTCTCTCTGAGACTGCACCTGGATTATGACAATAACTTGTTACTGCAGAGCCTTATTTCTGTCTTTATGGAGAAAGACATTTATTAAAATAAACGATTCAAATCCATCACATACAGAATCCAATATAACATTACGCACCCATGGGACATTGATATGATGGCCTGCAGGGGATCCCCTCCACATTGGGCTCTCCTGTAGCCCGAGGATCTGGGCAGAAGGTTCCTCCTGTACAGGGTTCACACTGGCTGGGTGAGGCAGCTCCAGGAAGGGGCCTCTTAGTACCTGGAGGGCACAGGATGGGGGGTCCAGACCCACTGCACCAGAAACCAGGTGGGCATGGGCTGCTGGAGTAGTCTGTAAGCCCTGGAAAGTAACAGCTTTCTGAAAACCCCATTCATCACTTCACACACTATAACCAAAGTGGAAATAAATTTGCTGCATCATCGTCCACACACACTGAGCGGGATCCTAAATGAAAACTACCTGAACCTTTAAGCTGATTAAAATGACTTAAGAAGCCGTTATTTATGCATGCAAGGAACCAGAGGGAGGGAGACCATCTGCTGAGCATCAGCCACTAGATAAGGTTACAAAATCGTTTCAGTTTTAAACGATTCTAAGCATTTTTCAGGGAGATAAGACATAAGTGTTTTCTTTGTAAATCTACCACTCAATCATTACTGTAGTCTCAGGTATAAGTTTTAAATTGAGTGTCCTCAATCACATTATACCTCCTTCACTCTTATCTCAGGCAAAGCTTCAGGCATTGGTATAATAGTCTGCATGCATATTGAAATTGATAGAACCCAGGAAGGCAATTTTCTTTTAACTGTCCTTGTAAATGTAAATGCGCACCCACCAGAGAGAGGAGTATTATGGTGTGTTTAACACTTCATTAGAGGCAAAGGATATGGCAGAATGAAAAGGGAGGAAAAAATCACCTTTTAATTGAAAGGAAACAGTTAGTTTTGTAAATGTAATGTCGCGGTCTGCTGTGTGAGACGCAGTGTTTCAGACCTGTGCTGTTGCAGTGTGAGCCAGGAGGGCAGGTCAGGCAGTCACCCTTGCTGCCTGCTCCAGGGGAAGATCGATAGGTGTACAGAGGACACGGTCTGGGTCCTGTCCCTCCACTGAAGTCGCTGCCAGGCAGACCGTCACAGTAATGGCCGGCAGGACAGAGATGAAGGACCGGTTCTCCTGCAAATAAACAAAAACGTTTTAGGGGAAAAATGGGTTTCAGATACTGTAAAGGTGAAATGGCACATTTGATGCGCGCTTGCTTTAAAAACACTTTATCGATCACTTTTAAGCCTCATCAGGCACTTGGCCCTGGCTACATCTCTGACCTGCTAATCTTCCATGAGCCCAGGCTTAGTCATTATTCTCAAGGCAGGGCTCTCCTAGCTGTTTCTAATTCTCAGCCTGTGGTTTAACTGTAGTCCCAGCCAGATCCTGCTGGTATCTACTTATTCTCAGTTTACACATGAGACACACGATGGCTACAATTAACTGCCTGGCAGGATAACAAGCAAGCAGTATGCAGCTTCCCAAGCAACAGGACTGAAAACTGCTAATCTGTCAGCGCTCCCAAACTATACGATGTTCTTCCTGCATTGATTGTCTGAATCAGTGTCTCAAACTCAGCTATTCCTTTTCATCGCTTCTCAAAATCGGTTTGTCCAAAACAGGCCTCTTCATAATTTAAACTTCATCCTGCATTTTTAGTCAGAAAACCTGATTACAGTAGCTACAAAAACACACCAGGTTTACACCAGTGCTGAGGTGGGCAGGGTAAGCAGTCCTGTAGGCTGGCACCTCCTGGGGAGCTTCTGAAAGTGTTTGCAGGGCACCGCTCAGCCTCCTCTGTGCCCTCAGGACAGAAGAAACCTGGAATAAAGAATATTTAGAGGCATTAACAATTTCTTTAAAATACTTCAAGGATAAAATGACTAATTCTCCAATCTCAAACGTCACAGAATCCAAGAATAAAGCATCTCAATAAACTGAATACCAATTATAGGTAGCATCTAGGTTTTTTATTTTTAAAGAATTGATGCACTATACCTGGTGGACATGGTCCAGCACACTGCATGCCCCACTGACACTGGGTCAAGTTAGAAATGGGTCCCTGAGGGGTGAAATCTGCACTCCCAGAGACACAAAGATAGCCTGCAGCACACACACCCTGGATCCTACCAGCCCTGAAGAAAATATACACAGGCTTAGTGTATTTACTAAGCGAGAGCACTGATGACCTAACCTTTAAACATAAACTTCAGAGCAGATTAGAGCAAAATAAGCCTGCAATCATGAGTAGTCTTACTACCTCATCTCTGACGCTGCTTTTACGTACACTTATTGTTGTTATATATTTCTGTTGCTTTTGTAATATATGTATGTATTGTATTGTTGCCCAGGGACTATACGGATGAAACTTAGCTCATTAGCTATATTAATGTGCATTGTCCCTGGTGATTTACTGAATACACACAGAATCACATATGCACCCAAGGCCATTTAGAAGACACTAAAATGTATGCTTCATTAGATAAATAGAATGACAATTACGTAATTTCTAACATTTTCACCACCCATATTCATATCTACATTCATTATATTCATGCATATTCAGGTGTTAATTTGACTGTTCAGTGAACCATGACTCCTCGAACATGAGACACTCCTGCATCCTGCTAATTGTGAGTATAATTAAAGCAGAGACGAGCGTTTGCCTTTGAGCATGTGTCCGCATTTGTGTGCATGAGTACAGAATGCGTATGTGCCTAATTGTCTGGGTACATGCTTGTGTATTTCTGGATGTATGTGAGTGTGAGACAAGTGCACACTTGAGAGCGTGTGCATGCATACACCAGGTCTGTGATGCATCCGGAGTACCTGCAGAAATTCCCTGGAGGGCAGGGTAAACACTCTCTCTCTCCCTGTAGCCCTCCCTGGTTTGAATGAGTGTATGTCCCATTAGGGCAGGGCTGAGGCACCATGGTGCCTGTAGAAAATGCATTAAATGCATTAAAACTGAGACTGACAGCATGATTTATTACATAGTGATGACTACAAAGGAATGTGTTTTCTGCAGGAAAACATAAAACTGAGAGGCCATCTTTCTTGTGTGTTGGTTAATGAGGTTATACAAAAATCAAATTGACGTTGCCATCCTCTGTAGTCAAAGTGTCCTTTTAGCGTACCTGCAGGGCAAAATGAGTGTGGTGGGCAGGGCCACGGCTCTCCCACAATGGCTTCCTCACAGTAGAATCCAGGTCGGCATGGGATGCAGCTATCTGAGCCTGGGTTCGGCTGGTACTCTCCTGTGGGACAAGGCAGGGCCAGGGCAGAGCCTACTGCACAGTAGTGGCCCTGTGAGAGAATGGAAATGACAAGGTGCGTCTGAGGGGTGGCATTCAATGCAGCAGGACATTCACAATAAACAACGTGGCACAAGCTTCTCTAGGAGAGATAATGTTAGGAAAACAATAGGAACAATGGAAAAGGGAAGGACAGGGACGGGAAGAGGGAGTAGAGAGAGAAGAGTGTATGATTAACCCTTGCCTTGGGACAGAGGAAGGCATAAGGAGTGGTGGAAGAGAAGTCAAAAGGGCAGTAGAAACCAGCAGCACAGGGACCGCTGGGGCTGGCCAGACCCTCAGTGGAGCAGTAGTGACCTGCAGGACAGGCAGAGCAGCTCTCCATGGACACACCTCCTATGACAGGAGGACAACAGATGCAGATCACACAAGCAGAGCACAAAAGACCTCATTTGAAACTCTTTCAAATGCAAATGCAGGTGCCTATACAGTAACTAAATGTTTGATACAGGGTGTAAACAGTAGGTGTA